>NC_050070.1:72059421-72659421 GCF_009764565.3 Dermochelys coriacea | reverse complement strand
TCAGCAGCAAATGCCTTGAATCTGAATGCAGGATTATAGCACCTCATTCTAAGGAGATTCAACCGAAGATCCCTACATTTGTATTCTGGGTCTTGGGACCAGATCCTCAAAAGTATTTAAGCTCATAGTTTCCATTGAAATCAATGGGAGTTAGGAGTCTAAATACCTTTGTGAACATGGGCTCTAATTCTGACTGATTTCAAATACCTTTGAGGATCTGGGTCATAGAATCCGACATCCTTTTCCACTATGCACCTTCTACACAATGGAACTGCACCTCTATCAAGGACTCTCTGCACTGGTGGAAAAGGAAGTTAGGAGTATTTATTCAGTACAAGACCTGTCATTTAAATCTTTGTGGCTTTTTACCCACTTTTGGTATTGGAATCCTGTGACTGAAGAAAGCATAGGAACTAGTTGTTTATATTGATCTTTCCTCCCAAGCTTATAATTATCTCTATTCAACTACTGTTAGCATGTGCGGGTAAGTGTGTAACAGAAGGCAAGGAATTGCAACTTAAAAATAAATGATGTGACTGTTTTCCAAAATGACCTACCAGAAGGACTTTAGAGGAATACACTAAGGAGTCATCCCAGGAAATTTTGTAATTCACAGAACTGGAAGTATTGTCATTATAACTACAAAACCGAGAGGTATCTACCATTAGATTTTGTCTCTCTCTTAATAGGTAGCATGTTTCTTTCTTCATCACAGCTTGTTAGAGAGATTTAAACAAGGACTGTAGCTCTGAACATTTATCTAGGTATGAATTCAAATATATATTAATGTTGTTGTTTACTTACATTGAGAATGTCATGCTCTCTGGCATTTCTCCTGGAATGTTTCCATTAATTTAAATGACTGGGTCAAAGCAGCAGGATGTCCCAGGGCCATGCCAATGCCACTGTATTGGATCTACTGTATGTTATATTCAGCAGCCCTCTAAGGGTTAATATTAATGTGACTGGTGTAGATGTGAACACTTATTTTTTTAACCACGTTCTCAATGTCTGAGCAAACGTATTTTCTCTACTTGAATGCTGTCCTAAATTTAGTCTGTGCTTGAGTGTTAAGACCCATTATTTCCATGTGTGTACGTGTGCGTGCTTCTCTGTGCTCCCAACTGATGTCCTTGAGATAAGAGTATATGGCCTCTGGGTGGATAAAGCAATACATACTATAACCATCTTTTAAAATCAATAGTTAAAACTATTATTGATATAATGGATAATTAGAACTTTTTTGTCCATGCATTAACCATAGCTTCCTGGCAGCTGAGGGAGGAGGAGGGGTCTTCAATCCATGAGAGAAGTAAAAAGATTGCACAGGTTTAATCACTGAGCTGCAAGTAAAATCACTCCTGTGTCTAATCCTGAAAGAAACAGTGGTATTACAGCTGAAATGTGTTAGGCATATTAACTAGCCTTCAGCCCTGACTTGGAATGTGTGTGCATATAAACTTTGTGAGGATCCTTCAGGGGTTATAGTTAAAATATCTCAGTAGATGTTTGTTCTCATGATGATTAGATTTTAATAGCATAAGAACAGTCAGACTCCTGGAGTCCTGATTACATTCCAGCTTGGACCCTTGCTGACATTCATATCAACAATATATCACTGGAAAACTGAATCCATACTGAAAATAAAAATAGCATTTTTAAAATCAATAAATAATAACCTACATCTATATAACACTTTTAATCCCAGAGGATTTTACAATCCTGTCTCAGTCAGAGAAGGTCTGTCGCTAAATGCATCTTTTCCTCTAAAACTCTGCAGCTAAAACAGGATTCAATGGGCTGTGTGGATGATTTAGTGGAAGGCTTTCAAAGGGTTCCATGTGCAACCCCATCTAGAGTGTACTTCAATCAACAGAACACCTGCTACCTAGGTGGTCATGCTCCATGGCAAATTGACCAATATTCTTTGGAACCATAGTGTGCAAGCTGGTGTAAATGTTGGTCTACCTCCCTTGCATTTGCTACAAAACCTGAGCCCCTGTTTTGCAAGTGGATCCATAAGGGTGGATGCTTGTGCTTTCTGAAGCCCCAGAGAAATCCATGTGGCTCTGTGCAGGCACAGGGATCTACCTGCATGGATCCACTTGGAGGTTTGCAGCCTTAGTTAGAATCCTGTCTTGTTGCCACAAGAGAGGATAGAGGTTTTCTTCACTCATTTGCTCCACTAGGACATCCAGGCAACAGAGATCATTTCAACTGTGGCTGAAATGCAACCACCTCTGGAAGGAAATGTGGCAGCTGTTTAACAGCACACAGCAACAACTGTGTAGGAGAAGACATGAATAAGAATACCATATCTAATTGAACCTCCAAGCAGAATTTAAATAAGCAGAATGTACTACCTTCAGAATTTGGTCAGGACTAATGAAAATGGCTGTGGAAACTGTAATAACCTCAGCAGGTCAGGACTTCATTTAACATGTCAGATGGGATAGTCAAAAGGCTCTAAGTCATTCACGACTTTCTATTGACTTTCAAAGGGACTGTGCTCCTAAGTCACATAGGTGCTTTAGAAAATCTCACCCATCATCTAAAAAGCAGTTCTGCGCCGTCTGGTATCATACTGGAGCATCTGGCAAGGACTAACTCAGAAGAGAGTAATACAACATGCTGAATCATCTGCACCACTTCCTATAGCATCTGAACAGATGCTTCTTGGAAATCCCTCCTCCAAACGGTGGCCCAGCTCGGCTTAGGTTAACAGAGTTTATGGCATGGATAGAGAAGAAGGTAAGTAATAAGATTATAAAAGAATTATTAACTTGATGGATAGATGTGAGAATGTCTGGTGTAAAATACTCATCCAAAGTGAGTAACTGATTATCATTGCATTAAGAATTTAACATTGAGAAATCCCCTTTTCTGGAGGCAGAGGGTATGTCTACAATGCAATTTAAGACCAGGGTTAGTGGAACTTGGGTCAGCTAAGCCTGGATTAGAGAACCTTGGGCTTGAGTGTCTACCCTGATTATTAACCCCATGGTAAGAATTTTCTAACCCAGGCTTGAACGTGGGACTCTAGCATCCATGCTGCGGTACGCAGACCTGATTCAAACCAACCATATCCCAAAGTCTCTAATGCCATCCTGAAATGCGTTGCTCTTGCCCTTTGACTATGGTGCACTGTGGGAAAACTTGACTGTTCACCATGTACGTTACAAGAAGCTTGTATAGCCCACCAAGCAGTCATTTTGGTCTATGTGCTCCCAGCTACTGGCGCCAACAATATGGAGGAGGCACTTTTTGAAGAACTTCTCTTGCTTGTGCTTTTACTCCTTTGTCAGGAATTGAACAGAGCTTCCATGAGACTCTGATGGACATTTCAGTGGTGTTTTCTGACCCACCAAAAGCACCTGACACAGCATATGATGGAGGAGGAGCACCCATGCATGGCAGACTCGAACTGGCTGATGCTGCTGATTACACTCTTTATATCCGCGAATGCCTCCTACATAGACCAGTGGTTCTGCCACAGGCCTACAAGCTCAGCCTGGTGGGATCACATTGTCATTCAGACCTGGTAGGACCAGCAGTGGGTCCAGAAGTTTTTCCATGAACAACGCCACCTTTCTGGACCTTTGTGAGTAGCTTGCCCAAACTCTCCAACATAAAGTCACATGCATAAAGGCCATCCTTGCTGGTCCAGAAGTGGGTTAGCTGGAAGCTGGCTACCCAAGACTACTAGAGGTCAGTTGCAAATCAGTTTGGTGTTGGAAAGTTGACTGTGAGTAAAGTGGTGAGGGAAGTCTCTGAGGAAATCAAGTGTGTGATTTACCCAAAGGTGGTGGGCATAAAAGATGTTCCTGAAGTTATGGCTAGCTTTGGGGTTTCCATACTATGCCAGGCCATTGATGGGACTCATGCAGGCCCTCATTGATCACAGGGGATAACTTATGAATGTTAATGTGAGTTGCATGGCAAAGAGCATGATTCCAGGGTTTTTTTGCAGATTGAGAGTCTACATTTATGGACAGGCTGGGGGACTATTCCCACCAAATGACATTGTCATAAATGGGGTTCCTGTCCCCACTGTTATTCTCGGGGACCCTACATACCTGCTTTTGCCTTGGCTTATAAACCCATACCCTGATTGCAGAGGCCCTGGCAAAATATGACTTAATTACACTTGCAGCTGACTATCATCATGCTCCATGGTTGGCTCTGTGCTTGGCTCAGTGCCAAGCACCTGGTCAAACTCCTTATAAAATGGGCATGATGTCATTGAGGTGCGGTTCTGGCCCCTGGTTTTCCGGTACTCACTCTTGAGCTTCTTAACCTGCCCCCTGCACTGATCACCAGTCCATTAAATTTGCAAAGCTGCCAACTTCTGCACTATTTGCAAGTATGCATGGTCATTCCTGGTGCTCTTACTAAACTCCTCTTTTTTACTTGCCTCGCACCAAAGATTTACCAAAATCTGGCTGTGCTCCCGTGACCTTGAATTAAAAGGCTTGTTCTGGTCAGTGTCCACTGAAGGCACAAAAGTTTCTCTGTTGGTGTGTTTGCAGCTCAGTGTTCAGGAGACAATGGAAGGGTTAATGGTGACTCACTGAGCTGCTGCAGTACAGCAAGAGGATTGCTTCTGTTTTCAATAGAGTAGATTTGAGATTCTTGGTATAGAGAGGAGAAAGGAAGTTGGCTTCCTCAGGATCTGAGTTAGGGGGTAGGGAGGAGGCCTGCATCTAGACTGCAAAGTAATAGGGTCAAGGCTTGACTTGGGCTCAGAACCTGCAGTCCCCACTCTGGGTCTGAGCCCTGGCTTAGCACAATTTGTGTGTAGATGGAAGGTGTTAGGCTTGAACCTGAGTCTGAGCCTGAGCTTACATTGCCATGTAGACATACTCAAAGAGGCTAATAAGGAACCTTAATCTTTTTCATTGTGTTTATGTCATTTAGCATAAAGAACATGACCACTGTTTAACTGAAGCTCTTAAAATGCTATATATGCACAAATAAAGCAGGGGTATGCATACTATGACATAGTCCCCAAATAAAAACGTATACTAAAGAGTTAATGTTGTGAGTATGTATCTGTAATTTAAGAGTAAATATTTTTACAGAGCTGTTGTAAATATCTCCAAACTAAGTATGATATACCCAGAAAATGTAGAGTTAAGATAACCTATTTGGATTTTTAAAAATTGTAAAAGTAAGAAATGCAATGAAGGCACCCAACCAATCTTATCTCTGTCCCGTAGGGACATCATGCAATCACCAAGTCCAAAGGCATCTTTGTATTTGCAGGCCTAGAGGAGTTAACTGATTTTTACAGACACATTTGATTTTTTGTTCCATATTTTTTCTCTTTGTGGTGTTACTACAGGGGCTGGAAGAACAGACTCACTGCAGTCTCCAGACAACAGCAAATTCTTTGAAAGGTTCTGGTCCAGGAAGTGAGCTCTGATGGATCTGAGAAACTGCATGGCAAGCGAGAAGTCGAATGAGAGAGTAGAGCTGAGGAACCACATGTAAGCAGGAAGCTGAACAGAAAGCAAGCACAAAGCAGGCTGTGATAGGAAGACTTTGAAGCAGGATGTTCCCTAACTGCTTCTAACAGAGGAATGAACTAGAAAGTACACACCAGCTACTATGCCTAACTTTCAATTGAATTGCCCTGAGGAGCCAAGCAAGGTGTTGCTGTATTTTACCATAAAGTATAAAGAAAAGGAGTACTTTTGGCACCTTAGAGACTAACAAATTTATTAGAGCATAAGCTTTCGTGAGCTACAGCTCACTTCATCCGATGAAGTGAGCTGTAGCTCACGAAAGCTTATGCTCTAATAAATTTGTTAGTCTCTAAGGTGCCACAAGTACTCCTTTTCTTTTTGCGAATACAGACTAACATGGCTGCTACTCTGAAACCATAAAGTATAATTTCTCAAGCCACTGAGCCTGAGTATTTGCAACTGTTCCTTCTTGCCAACTCAAGGCAATCCTTTCATGTTAGCCATGTGCCTGAGAGTTTATTGGGAGCCATGAAGAGTTAAGACCTATAGGGCCTAGTTTCTGAAGTGCCTTCAGTGCTTATCTCCAAGTTGAGGTACAACTCCCATGCTACCAAGTTTCTTCAGTGTGAGCACAGCACCGAGCAGCTGTATTAATTACCATGGGAATTACACTAATCAGAGCATTTTAATAAACAACCACCCTTAGTCCAATCTTCTTTGTATTTTGAAGCCTCACAGCAAAGTAGGACCATCGGTAGCAAAATAAAATGAAGACAGGAAACAGACATAACCTGATGGTTAACATAACTGATGAGGTAGAAAGATCTACAAGAACCTATCCTAGATCTACCTACTGGAGAAACCTTCCCTTTCCCTGTGTCATACTACTGCAGTGGAAATCATCAATGGTAAAATTATGAGGGAGGTGTTGTCAGTATGTATTATTTGGAATTCATAGCTTTGGAACTCATTCCCCTGGTCTGAAATAGCCTTTATCTGAAGATCTTCAGAGCAAATTGCAAAGCTCCTTTTGTTCCCATGCATTTGAAAATCAGGGCTGGGGGCTGAAGGAATTGTGAATTGTTGGAGGGAGAGGGAGATTTGAGTTTTTAAAGTTGCCTGACTTACTGATGGGGTTTATATTAAATTATAGTGTATTAGGCATTATTGTGGTGTATTTTTAGGTTATATCAAGAGCACTGAAGAGCATATAGATAGTCACTCTTTTTTAGCATTTGCATAAGTCTAAATAAATCAAACACTGTACAGTATATCTTCTGACTCCCAATGCCTGGAGATATCCCTATGTTGTCTGAATGTAAAGGAATTCAGATCCCTTTTTATGGATGGAGTGCCCAGGCCCAAGAGTGGCAGCTAGAAAAATCCTGTGGTTTCTCTTGCAACTCTATGCAAAAGTTCTGAGGCTGTGTCTCTGCATTGAGTGTGGTTATGCGCTGTTTCTACTGCTGTAGTATATATTTGAAAACTCTTACAAACTGTTTGGATTCTAATGGGTAATAGTGATTGCTAGATGCCCTCCATCAAGACATAGGCAAGGGAGAAGATCCCGGAAAGCAAAATGAGGTAGGATGAATGTTACTAGACATATTAAGTAAGTAAGTGGGAATGGGTCTGTGGAGAGAGAATCAAGGGTGAGGATGGCATGTGTGTGGAAAAGAAGGAGTATCAGCTGGTTGGGGATAGGGGTATGGGTGAAGAAGAGTGCCAACAGGAGAGCATGGGGGTGGGGTTGTAGGAACGCCCTGAGAAGGGAAAAATAATCCTGGTGGAGAGAGGGAGGGAAGGTCCCATGGGGATGCAGTCCTGTATGTAAGGAAGGGGACTGGTAGAACTACAAAGTCACATAGCTAATTAGCAGACAAGCTGGGCATTTCCTGTTCAAATATATAATGTCTACATGTAACCATGATAATAAACAGTTGTGCATAAAAGTAGGCATGCAAATGTGCACAATTATATTTTTTGAAAATCTTGTCTTCTAAGGATACATTTTCACGGCAGCTGGGGATGTGATTTGTATCTCATGTAGACATACCTGCACTAGATTTAATATAGCCATTTTAATAAAAACAGAAGGGAGGACCTAGTAGTGCGAGTTTCGGCATACGCTTCACAAACCTGCCTGGTCTCACTGGATTCATATTCCCTAGTGCAGCTCGCAATGACAGCCATTCCATGGTGTCCTCACAGCTTTTTAGCAATCTTTTTCAATCTTTCCTCACAGGTCATGTATTCTAGACCTTTAATCATTTTTGTTGCTCTCCTCTGGATTTTCTCTAATTTGTCCATATCTTTCCAGAAATGTGGCACCCAGAACTGAACACAATTCTCCAGTTGATGTCTTATCAGCACAGAATAGAGTAGAAGAATTACTTCTAGTGTCTTCTTACAACACTCCAGCTGATACATTCCAGCATGATGTTTGCTTTCTTTGCAACCATGTTCCATCCTAAGTGGCATACTTTGCATTGTCCATATTGAATTTCATTCTATTCACTTCAGACCATTTCTCCAGCTTATCCATTTAATTTTGAATTTTAATCCTATCCCACAAAGCACTTGAAACCCCTCCCAGGTTGGCATCGTTCGCAAACTTTGTAAGTGTACTCTCTATGCCACCATCTAAATAAGATGTTGAACAGAACCAGATCCAGGACCAATCCCTGTGGGACTCCACTCCATTCCTTCTAGCTTGGCTGCAACCACTGATAACTACTCTACTGATAATGGTTTTCCAGTTATGCACTCAATTTATATTAGCTTCATCTAAACTATATTTCCCTAGTTTGTTTATGACATCACCCGAGACAGTATCAAAAGACTTTCTAAAGTTAAGATAGACCTAATCTACTGCTTCCCCCATCCATAAGACTTGTTACTCTGCCCTCATTGAGTAAAGGGCCTACCCTGTCCTTAGTCTTCCTCTTGTTTCTAATGTATTTGTAGAATGTTTTCTTGTTACCCTTTATGTCTCTAGCTAGTTTATTCTCATTTTGTGCCTTGCCTTTCTAATTTTGTCCCTTCATGCTTGCGCTGTTTTTTATATTAATCTTTCCATAATTTGACCTAGTTTTCACTTTTTGTAGGACTCTTTTGAGTTTCAGATCACTAAAGATCTTCTGATTAAGCCTCTTTCCATACTCACTGTTTTTCCTATGCAGTGGGATAGTTTGCTCTTGTGCCTTTAATGTCTCTCTGAAAAACAGCCAACTCTTTCAAACGGTTTTTCCCATTACACTTGCTTTCTATGTGATCTTACATACTTGCTCCCTGAGTTGTAAAGCCTGCCTTCTTGAAATCAATTATTTGTATTCTGCTGTTTTCTCTCTTACCATTCCTTAGAATCATGAATTCTATCATTTCATAATCACTTTCACGCAAGCTGCCTTCCACTTTCAAATTCTCAACCAGTTCCTCCCTATTTGTCAAAATCAAATCTACAACAGCTTCTCCCCTAGTTTCTTTCTTCACCTTCTGAAATAAAAAATTGTCTCCAATGCATTTCAAGAACTTGTTGGATAATCTTACAGTACCTTACAGATGTCTGGGTAGTTGAAGTCCCCCATCACCACCAAGTCCTGTGCTTTGGATGATTTTTTTAGTTGTTTAAATCCATCCATCTCTTCTTCCTGGTTAGGTAGTATATAGTAGACATGACATGACATGACATCCTTCTTGCTTTTTACCCCTTTTATACTTATCCAGAGACATATCAGCTTCTAGCAGAAATCTCCTGGACAAAAGGAAAACATGCCTTATATTAACAAACGTTTTCTTTGTTCTCTCCTTCTTTTAATTTCCTAAAGAAAGTCATTAGCATTGCTTTAATTTGGTGATGCTCTTATGTACTGTCACAGTTCAGGGCAACCCTAATAGTCCATGGTCATCCATTCTACAGTCCCAGCAGTTCAGCCATCACCCTTCTTGTGCTGAGACCTGTGTCTCTCTCTCTTCTGAATGAGGTTTTTTCCAGGCTGCATAGTTACCTGCCTACACTGTGAGTTCCACAGCAAGCCAGATGGCCTAAACATCCCGTTTCTTCATGTTGCTTTCTCTCCAGAAGCTGTAAACAGCATAACTGCCCACAGTTATAAGGTAACACTTTCTAAGCAAGCACATTTATTCTTAGGTTGAAAGCATTACAGAGAAAACATTAAAAACAATCAAAGAACCTGCATTCTAGCAAAATTACCCCCAACTCCAACTAGGTCTCTGGTAGGATTCAGTCCTTCAAAGCCAACCGATTTTTTTTCCTGTGGATGCAAGTTCATAATAGCCTTAGTTCAGAGCAAGCACCTTCATGCATCTGTGAGTCACTCCTTTAAACAGTTTGGTCCTTTGAACTTCTCCTCAAGTAACTGGTGATGAACAAAGGTGGCCTCCACAGGATGAAGCTTCCAAAGGCTGAGTTCTGGCACAGCCAGAGAGAGACATTTGCATACACCTCCCCCAAGAGATTTCCTGGGAAACCACTTAATTTTCTTTGTCCCATAAATTCATTCTTGTCTGGCCCATTGTTTCAAATAATCTTCAGAACACTTCATAACGCTTCCCAGGGCTTAAAGTGGTCACATCTCTTCCCTAGAGAATTACATACATTTTCACAATAATACATAAACCTTGCATTTTAAATACAGTGAACTCCAAAACTACTTAAACTTAATTTAATAAAGTTTTTTCCAGGATATTGCAGGAAATTGCCATATCTGCCACATGGTGGTTTGCTGGGTTACAGTTGGTCAAATAACTCTGTGTGCTGTGGAATGATCCAAATTCCAGTGAGGATTGTACTTTGTCACCAGTTCAAAGAAAATGGCTTCTTAAAGAAGATGTCATGGCTCTGTTCAGCGGAACTGGAAGTTTCACCTTTGTCCCAGTCAAAAAAATAAATTAGTTCAGCACATCCTTACTTGTTTGTTTTAAATTAAACATTTGATAATAATAAAAAGACAGTGTAGTGTTTTGTACAAACAGCCTGCATCTTTATATACGGACTCAGGAGAAGACATTGGGAGGGAATACAAAAACAGGAATGATGACTCTGAATCTCCTTTGTAGAGCAGACATCAGTAATGTGCCAGGTTCATGAATTTGGAATTACTTGTAAATGCAAATGTAAAACATTTTAAATATAATCATTTAATGTTAGACTCTGGCTTCTGCAAAGCCACATAAGTCCCCCACACCCTAATCAATTTGTCAGTGCTTGAATGGCATTATCACTCCATTAAATTACGTCTCCTTCCCTCAAATTTCAGGTCCCTAAACATCTGAATGTGGAGCTGCCATAAAATCCCACTTCCCTCAAATTACCCACTGCCTCAATGTTGCCCCCCTCCCCCATTGTACAACTGAAGTCTCTCTCACCTAAGGCTATTGTCAACTATACATTTTGAAACAGACATCAGGAAATGCTGAAGGAGAAATATAGGTTCTTCCCCTTCCTTTTTCCTCCCTGCAGAACTGAAGCTCCGCACTCCAGGTATCACCTTTATGACATGGCTACCCAGGGACAAGGGTATGGAAGTTAATGATCAGCATAGGTTTCCTGCCAGGCAAGAAATGCCAACATGCTAGAAGAGAATATGTGATTGCAGAATTTTAAAAGAGAAAGATTTAACATAAATCTGAGCCAAAGCAAATTTTCACTATGTATTCAGATCCAAACTGTGCAAATAACATCGCTCTGAAGTCACAGGTGTGGAAATTGTATGTTAGTTCCACACTATGGGAAATAATTGGATTATTATAGTACAGCACTGTGCACATCAACTACTTGTTTTATTCTATCAGTGGAAATTCAGATCAGAGTTGTTGAAGATCTGCAGTTCCAAGAGAATTAAAAATAATTTTAATGATCACATGGATTGAACCACTCTTGTGCTTTATCAAGGAACGCATATGATTGATTCACCCTTTAAAAGTTGTTTCCTATAAGATAATTTTAACATTCTTTTGATAACAATGTTCTTTTAATGTTTAAGAATTATTTTCATTAGCAATCTGGGATTATATTGCAAATTTTTTTAACAGATTATGTATTTTGGTTGATAATTATTTCCCTTTGTGGTTGGGAAAATACATATAATGAGATAGTTATAATCAGTAAAGGACAATGGAGAGTGGAATAGCTTTCAAATTGCCCAACAACATTTGTTCTGGAGTCAAACCATTGATCAATTATTAGAAACCTTTCATTGGTTGAATCTGTTTCAATGTTATTTTTAATTTTTGTATCAAAATGAGATACACTCTGGTGCTGTTTAATTTGCTAATGAGATCCCTGGATGTATAAATGGAAATATTGAGTAGGTTAGAGAGGTTATATTACAGAGAAAGGCAACAAAATGATTTGGGGGTATGGAACAGCTTCTATATGAGGAAAGATTAAAAAAGACTGGGACTGTTCAGTTTAGAAAAGAGATGACTAAGGGGGAATATGACACAAATCTGTAAAACCATGAATAGTGTGAAATGGGTGTATAGTGACATGTAATTTACTCATTCCCATAACACAAGAACAAGGGATCACTCAATGAAATTAATAGGCAGCAGGTTTAAAACAAACATAAGGAAGTACTTCTTCAGACAATGCATAGTTAACCTGTGGAACTTGTTGCCAGGGTATGTTGTGGAAGGCCAAAAGTATAACTAGGTTCAAAAAAGAATTAGATGAGTTCATGGAGGATAGGTCCATCAATGGCTATTAGTCAAGATGGTCAGCAATGCAACCCCATACTTTGGAGTCCCTAAACTTCTAACTACCAGAAGCTGCGACTGGATGAGAGGATGAATCCCTCAATTATTGCCCTTTTCTGTTGATTGCGTAAGTGGTGAGTGGACCACAGTTTATAAGGGTGTGTTTCACAAGGGAGACTTAGGCACTGCAATACTAAGCATTGCAGCACCTAACTTTCAGGCACTCTGGGGCCTAGCGAAACTCACAACCCTGAGCTAGGCTTCCAGGCTCCCTATACAATAAAGGGGAAGAATTAGGCACATAAGAATATGATTCAGAAAAGCCGGCATACTGCATGAGGACTCTCTCAAATACATCAATAGGTAATGCTGAAGAGAGGTGTTGTTGCTTAAGCCCTGCCCTTCAAAAGGAGACACCTATCTCCACTTGGGATTCAGAGCCATGAACCCTCTCCTAGTTAGGCACCTAAGCCAGGTCGGCATTTTTCAGAGAAACTAAGGCTTGTTCAACACTGCGAGGGGGAGGGGGGGAAGGGGTGAGGGGGAGGGATCGATCTAAGTTACGCAACTTCAGCTACGTGAATAACATAGCTGAAGTTGATGTACTTAGACCTACTCACCGCAGTGTCTTCACTGCGGTGAGTCGACTGCTGCTGCTCCCCCATCGACTCTCCCTGCGCCTCTCATGGCGCTGGAGTACAGGAGTCAACAGGAGAGCACTTGGGGGTTGATTTATTGTGTCTAAACTAGATGCGATAAATTGACCCCCACTGGATTGATCGCAGCCTGCCGATCCGGCGGGTAATATAGACATAGCCTAAGGCAGCACTCTCTTGATCTCTCCTGCTGAAGCAGTTCTCGGTCTCTCCTGAAGAAGCAGTTCCATTGTGTATTCATAAATTAAACATGCTTTGGGCCACAGACACAGTGAGAGTGGAAGTGATTCTATAGCCCAGGATTAGGGCACTCTCAGACTTAGGAGATCCCGGTTCTGGTCCCTCTAATTCCAATCTACTCTATTATTATGCTGAAAACAGCTTTGCCCCATCTACACTTGCAGTTAAGTGATTTTTGTTTACACTACTTGAAGGAAAAGGCTACATTGTTGACAACTGTTGTTAGTGAGGGATTAATTTCCTAGAGTAGACAAGTTTTTTTATACTTCATGGAGAAAATTTGTGACAGTCAACTCTGAAACTGTAACTATAGTTTGCAATATATGTGTTTGCCTGATTATTCTATTCCAATAAACACATTGTCGTGTGTTACATATTAAAAGAGAGAGGTTGTAATGGTTGTACTGTTATAATAACTGAAAATTAAACTGTTGTTGGATACTTTAACCATGGAAAGTCAGGTAAGCAATCCCTGCTGGTGGGACAAGAACGCTGATAGAACAAATCTCTACTAAACCACATCTGACTGGTGCTTTACTCCATAATTAATCTTATGCCAATTTTGAAAAGCAAATGTTCAGCACATGTTCATAATGGCAAATGATGATGTTTATGTATATAAGAGAGATGAATCTGGTCCACTGAGGTCAAATATGGCCACATATTAAATAACAAGAAAGAACACATTGATGTGATAAATCAAGATTCCTTTCTAACCAACGAGCATTCAGTTTATTACTTAACTAAATAGGACAATGAAGCAACCACATTTTACACCTGAAGCTATTCCACTTTCAATTTTCTGTAGTGCTACTGGCATTAATCAGCTGTACTGTTAAAATCACCTGGGAAAATAAATTAAATGGAGGTTAATGTACAATTTATACATCACACAACTTGTGCCATGGCCAGGACTGCCACATTCTCATTAGGCTGTATTTAAGAGAAGAATTACCCTATTATTTTAACATTTTGTATCTAATATGTTACTAAACTACTGCCTCTTTCTGAACATGTAGTTGTAGCAGTGAATAAAGATCTCTGTATAATAATTTTTTCTAGTTATAAAATATTTTTCATGGTCTAGGGAGCTTCCTTAGGTATGGCAATATTTTTTTCTGCACTTGCATTATTTGTTGAGTGTCTTGGCATGAGTAATCAGGATATTCCAATGCCAGGAGCACAGGTACCGGACTGACCTGTTGTTAAAAGTCAAGAAATTAGGGTGTCTACTCTGGTGGCGAGTAAGGGATTTAATTAAATTCTTTTAAAAACAGAGAAGCCTGAAATTAAAATACCATAATGTAGATGATACTCAAGTGTTAATTATCCTGAGTTCAACACTGATATGTTAATGGTAATGATGTAACATCTTCACTCAGTTATTCATCATGATAAGGTAATCCTAGGAATTGGAACAAACTCCCACAGCCAGTGAATGAGTAATGCCATGGATTGATACCCCCAAAATGGACAATGCAGAAACTTCAAGAAACATGTTTTGGGAAGCAGTTTGGGTTCAGAAGCTTCCATATTGGGGAAAGTGTAGGGCTGTGATAAAACTGATCATGGCCTGTGTGTTTCACCTGCTAAGTAACAGTGATGTCTTGAATTGTCCTCCAGCAGCACCAATCACACTTAGAAGTAGCAATCTACCAGTGGTTGTTAACAATCATATGCTATCAAAAAGGGTTTTGATATGCTGTGTCTTTCTATTGTTATCTGACATCACCAATATTGTATAATATATAATAAGCTCCTGGGTGAGATAATATTCTATACCCTGTGTAGAAATGATCAGTATGTTAATATGCAGATATTGATCCATGATTACTTGTAGTATCAGCTCTGGAGGAATGTTTGAATGGTACTGCCAGCTAAATGCATGGATGCTGCACCCTTTTCAACAGCCACAGACAGAAGTCTTGCTGGTAGAGAGGGGTTGTCAGAAGGGTGATTTTTATTCAGAAACTACACCCTCCCTCCACCTGAGTGGACATGAAATAACAGGACTCATAAGTGTAGGATCGCCATGGCCCTGCACACTTTTGGACACCGGAAGCTGAGTGCTGGTTCCTACAGCACTTCAAGTGCAAGAGAAGCAGCAGGAGTATCTTCAGTAGCTGTTCATTGGATTTTGAGTAACTTTTTTTCTATTTTAAAAAGGAATTCCTTCTCCTGGATTATGGTAGGAGGACTGGGCTTTGAGGGAAGTAGAAATATATGGGGAAGGAGGAGAAATGGATGATGTTGCTGGGCTCTGAATCTATTTGTGAATTTGATAAATAGTTTTTTTTTTGTGGGGGCGGGGAATTGAAAAAGTCAAAAAGTTTCATTTCAACTTTTTCATTTTGAAACATTTCATTGTGAAATTTTTAAAATGTTTTGTTTCAACTTTTTCAAAATGGTGTTCCATTTTGAAATTTGGCCAGTTGAAAAACACATAGCCATAAAGGTAAAAAACAAACTAACAAAAAAAAAAACCCTAAAAAAATTACACTGATTCAGCTGAAATGTTTCGGTCTATTCAAAACAATTTTTCCAGTATTTTGATTTCACTCACAAAAATTAACAAATTGATTTTGGTTTGAAATTAACCTTTTTTTTTTTCTTCAGATTTTTTGGTTCAGCCCCGAACCAAAAAACCCACAGTTATTCATTCAGCTCTAGTAATGAGTGAGTTGGGAGGAATGACAGTGATAATTTAAAAACATCTGTAACTAACCATAAATGCACCAATTAATGCGAATTGCAATAGACATTTTTTGTGTGATGTTTCTAATCAGTCAGCTAGAATCTGCACTGAGGCCATCAATTTATTGCACATAAGCTACTAAGCACCCTTCAGATGGTAACAACTTTCACTCATTATTGGTGTGATGTAGATTTAAGCAAGTGACAGAGAAAAAGATAAGAAAAGCTGTGGACCTCATGGCCAATCTCTCTGATGAAATGTGCTTACATGTCAGAAATTGTGGTTTTTTTACTTCAACAATTCAAGTTTCCAAACAGAGAAGCTGACATTATTTACCAATGATATTCTTTTTCTAAGGTAAGCTATAACAGCCAAAACTGCCTCATAATTGTTAGCTAATCATAGCTTCCTTGTATTGCCAGTATATCCCTCTTTATTGCTGATTATTATTTACATGCTGTAACAGGGCCTCCTGGTTCCTGCTTCTGTCCCAGTCTACAAACAACACAGATACCCTTGTGCTGGTCCAACACCTTGTGCAGTTTATTTACAAATGGATTCCCACCACCTTCATAATATATTCAGCTCTTGTAACAAACATGGGAGAGCAGGTTTCAGAGTAGCAGCCGTGTTAGTCTGTATTCGCAAAAAGAAAAGGAGTACTTGTGGCACCTTAGAGACTAACAAATTTATTAGAGCATAAGCTTTCGTGAGCTACAGCTCACTTAGATTCATAGATACTAAGGTCGGAAGGGACCATTCTTATCATCTAGTCCAACCTCCTGCACAACGCAGGCCACAGAATCTCACCCACCCATTCCTACGAAAAACCTCACCTATGTCTGAGCTATTGAAGTCCTCAAATTGTGGTTTAAAGACTTCAAGGAGCAGAGAAGCCTCCCTCAAGTGACCCATGCCCCATGCTACAGAGGAAGGCGAAAAACCTCCAGGGCCTCTCCAATCTGCCCTGGAGGAAAATTCCTTCCCGACCCCAAATATGGCGATCAGCTAAACCCTGAGCATATGGGCAAGATTCACCAGCCAGATACTACAGAAAATTCTTTCCTGGGTAACTCAGATCCCACCCATCTAATATCCCATTACAGGCCATTAGGCCTATTTACCATGAATATTTAAAGATCAATTAATTACCAAAATCCCATTATCCCATCATACCATCTCCTCCATAAACTTATCGAGTAGAGTCTTAAAGCCAGATAGATCTTTTGTCCCCACTGCTTCCCTTGGAAGGCTATTCCAAAATGCTCTAATAAATTTGTTAGTCTCTAAGGTGCCACAAGTACTCCTTTTCTTTATGGGAGAGCAATCTCTCTTTCTCCCCCTGCTGCCTGCTTCCCTCTTTCCATTTCCTTCCTGTACTTATTTGTGGGTGCTGCCTCATGGCTTAATTAGCCTCTCCCCCCTGCCCCATCCACAGAGTAGGCACGACTCTGCTTAATCAGCTCCATTCCGCCTTGCTTGATTGGAGCTGCTATGAACAGAGTACTCACTCAGTCTTTCTTGCCTAGCACTCTGTCACACATGCATCTGTATAGGAAACTTTGTAGAGCACCAGCAGTGTGGTAGATGCCATTTTGTTCGTATGTTGAGTCTAAATCACAGAACATAAGCACCATTCCTAAAACATATCATACAACTTCAGCAACTTGTGAAACGCCTGTTTAGTATCCAGATCATACAACAGTATTTGTACAGATAACTCATCATGAATTTTCACAAACATGACATATGCCTGAATACCGTTGGGATTTGCAACTTTCTTAATGCTGATATTTAAGGCTATGATTTAGTCAGGTATTTTTAGTAAAAGTCATGGACAGGTCAGGGGGAATAAACAAAAATTCACATTCTGTGACCTGTCATGATTTATACTATAAATACCCCTGACTAAATGTTGGGGCAGCTGCCGCTGTGGGGGGACTGCAGCTATGGGGGTGCCTTGGGGGCCCCAGCTGTGGGGGGCATGCCACAGGGAGGGGGCTGCTGCTGGAGGGAGTGGCCTGGAGGACCGTTGCTGTGGGACCGGGCCAGCAGCACCAGTGGCTGGGGGCCGCTGGAGCAGCAGCTGCTAGGGCCACCCAGGGGACAGCTGTCAGACGCGGCCAGAAACCACTGCTGGAACAGCTGTTGTGATCACCCCAGGAACGACTGCTGAGAGCTACCAGAGCAGCAGCTGCTCCAGCCACCCCAAGGACCACTGCTTGACTGGTCCCCAGGGCCAGCCGTATTGGCCACTGCTCTGGCAGTCCCCAGGTCCAGCTGCCTGGGGCCGCCCAAGCAGCAGCCATTGTGGCTGGCTGCAGGGCTGCCCGAGCAGCTGGCTGCAGAGCCTTGGGGTCAGCCACACTGGCTTCTGCAGAAGTCACAGAGGTTGTGGAAAATCACAAAATCTGTGACTTCTGTGACCTCCGTGACAGACACAGTGCCCTACTGATAGTCACTTCTTACTCCCTTTTTTTCTCCTTACTCAGGATCATACCATAATCTGTATTATCTATGTGAAAGGACAGAAGGCACAGGGAACATTTTCTTCTTCCTATTAACTCTCACAGCAGCAGGAGAGGCTAGACTCCTAACTTCAGTATTAATTTGTGTCTGACTCAAGTACACGTCAAGAAGTTTATGTGGCCTGACAGGTTGGGAGTGCGGTCACATCATAGGGTCCTCCACACATATGTGGTTTTTGTCAATTTATGTAAGTGAGGCTCAGACACAGGGGCCCCTATTCTGACACAAAAGTAATAATCTGAAATTAAGATCTTCAAAAATCTAAAAACCTGGGCCCTCTGCTCACCAACTAGACTCAAGCAATAAAAAGGTAAAATTCTTTGAATAAACAATTTGCTCTCCTCTAATTTAAACTATGCTAAATACAGGAACTATATTTTCCATTTCATGTGAATATCAAGGCCTTGACTTTGTTAAGTAGCTTCTATTTTTGCGGGGCAGGTTCATGCCTTTTAATTTCACCCACAATTTAACACCCACAATATAATATGAACACAAAAGCTAGAATTGAGAAATGTAACTACATTACATGACTGTCATTGTTCATGGTGTCTCACTCCCAGGGAAAGAGGAATACTTTTGCCTACCCCATCTCAGACCCCAGCAAAACAGCTGCTTCCTCCCTGCTTATCTTGAAGTCAAGTTGGCAGGAGAAGGGACAGTCCCATTTATCCATCTTCCCTACCTTTCATGCTGAGGGTAAGGAACTTGAGCTGGGTCCTCGCTTCCTCTAGACTCAGAGAGGGTTGATGTAGCTCATGATCTTTATTACTTTTTATGCTGCAAGACTAAGCAGAATTTTATTCTGTTCCACAAGTCAACAACAGAATTTGTTAATGACTATGCATTCCATTTGCAGAATGTTGCAGACACATGATCCAGAGAGAATACAAGTTGATTTTCAGACTCCAGGATGAGATAGCAGCAATGTTGGTTAGAAAAAACATCTATTAGCATTTAAACTGTGCACATTTGATCTGAAAGTCATTGACTGACAATGAACAAGTAAACACACTATGTCATGTTGTCAGATTCACTTTTTAGAGGATAACAGCACTTTCAGAAAAATTATGTTGCCTTCTGCTTGTCCTTGGTGGATGAGAACTCTCATCCTGACCCAAGTGGATGATCAACTGATGTCCTGAAGCATGGGGATTGATTGTTTTCGAATTAATGCTCAATTATGAGTCCTATAAAAGATTAATTTTATTTTAATTTTACATCAGAATCATCTATAATATTCTGCAGAAATTAATGTCATGGGTTAATTACCTCTTGTAATAATAATATCCATTTCATATGTGTTTCTTTTAAGTGTCAGAGTTCTTGCATTATGGGAAAGAGTATATTGGAGCCTCTGACTAGTCTTTATATTAAACATATTTATTCATCTTCCTCTGCTTCACAACTAAATAGTTCAAGGCTTCTTTCTCTCTAGTTATATAGAATCTCAACCCTCCCACATACACACACATGACCATTTCTGTTCACCTTCTCTGGACCTTTTCTATTTCTGCAGTTTCATTTTTGAGATGAGGTGACCAAAACTGAAAACAGTATTCAATGTGAGGATTTACCATTGATTGATATTATGGTAGTATATTATTTTCCATATTGCTCTCTATCCCACACTTATTACTTTTTGACTGCCACTGTATACCAAACAGAGATCTTCATTCTCTGATTCATAATGATGCCTAGATCTTTTTTCTGAGAGGTCCTAGATGTGACCTCTCCTTCACTTTCAGCATCTAAGTGCATTACATCTGCAATATATTGTGCTGGGGCTAAATTATCATTTTATGGTCTGGAACCTCAGTTCTGAACCTGAATCTTCTTGCAATTAGAGATGTGTGAAACTACCAGTTTTCACTTTGTGAGTATTCATAAGTGAAAAATGACAGTCTTATGCCTGCAGCTTTTGTCTGTTCTCTTATTTCTGCTTAGGTTTGGTGGGAATATAGCACGTTAGGCTACAGATATTTCATGCCTCCTGTTTCTGTTGACTTTAGCACATAAATGTATCCTGCCGATCTGGACAACAGACCTGGACCCAAAAATAGCCAGCTGTCTGAGTCTCCTAAGGGATTATGCCCCAGTGGAGCAACTGTTTCTTTTCTGAATCAGAAGGCAGAAAACTTTTATGATAAATGGGGAAAAGACACTGTAATAACTGAATTATAAACAAAGAGAAATTAGATTCCTACTAGACTGAGGCTGAAGTTAAAATCCCTACTCCCTGCAAAAAGCTTGAGTAGCTAAGTTTTGAGTACGGGAACTCCATGGGCTAGAAATGATAAAAATGATTGCCCCAACCAGTGGGCAGCTCATGAGGCCACAGTGTCTCCAGGCTGGCATTGCTATCATGGCCCTCAGCAGAGATTTGGGCCCCATTGTGCTGGGCACTATACATGCAAAGAACTAACAATCTAACTATCAGATGAAAGATAAAAGATCCAATAACCTGACCCATCACAATGGCACATCACAAACCATTACCTGGGAATAGCATTGGCCTATTTGGGACTGGCATAGTATAGAGAGGAGATTCTGCAGAGGGCCGCAGTTAGCCTTCAGTGATACAGAGCATCTAGCATGGGTTTTCCATGAATAGCTGAAACATCATGGTTCACCAGTGCTTCCAGAACTCTCTGCTGTATAATATAGAATTTTCTTATACCAAGATTACTGGAGCTAATAAATTATGTAGATATTGTATTTGTTTATAGTTTTATACATATATAAAATGATTCTCTCTTCTGCAAAACCTGATAGCAGGATCTTTCTCTCAATTTTTTGACAGCCAAAGGTTTTTCAAAGAGCACTAGTTAGTGATGTAGTACTTATGGGCCTCTAGCATCATAATATTCCGCTTTGGAGTTTTAAAGTCTGGTTGGTGTGCAGCTGGGGCCCGGGGTAAGGCAGGTTGCCTACCTGACATAGCTCTGTGCATTTCCTGTAAACAGCCACCAAGTCTCTGTGGTCCCTAGGCACTGGGGTGGCCAGGGACTGGGAGGCTCCGTGTGCTTCCCCAACCCAGTGCCAGTTCCGCAGCTCTCATTGGCCGGGAACCAAGGATCTGCAGGGGGCAGCACCTGCTGGAGTGAAGGCAGCGCAAAGCCACCTGGCCATCCATGTGCCTAGAGACTGCAGGGACCTGGCAGCTACTTCCTCCGAGTCACGGTAAGCGCCACTAGGACCCCGCATCCCCCACCCACACCCCAACCCCCTGGCCCAGCCCAGAGCCCCCTCTTGTACCCCAAACCTTCATCCCTGTCCCCACCCCAGTGCCTGCACCTCCAGCCCAAAGCCCATATCCCTTCCCACACCTCAACCCCCTTCCCTAGCCCGGTGAAAGTGAGGGTGGGGAAGAGCGTGCGATGGAGGGAGAGGGGATGGAGCAAGTGGGGGCAGGGTCTCAGAGAAGGGGTGTGGAATGGGCATGGTCTCAGAGAAGGGGAGGGGTGAGGCGGGGCAGGGCAGGGGTGTTCGATTTTGAGTGATTAGAAAGGTGGCAACCCTAGTGTTTGTTGGAACAAAAAGTCAGGCTAAATAAGAGTTTATTCAGCTTAGGAGCCTCACATTCCTATCAATATTCAGAATCAGCACAAGGTATACCAGGGAGGCTACCAACACTGTATGCATTCTTATTATGGTAGATCAAGCAAGATCCATTTAGACCAAGACTGCTTGATAGCTTTCATCCAATCTGACTAGAAATGGAAAAATATCCCTAAATCTACTGCAGAGTGGCAGACCATTCAATCATCCTGAGGCTTGCATTTTTGTGTTGTGCTTTAATTGTTTAGATTTATGTCCAATCCTTATCCTTAGATTTTTTTTAACCAGGCAAAGATAACTAGCCTTCTTCCCTCTACAAGTTTATAGATGTAACTTTAAGGGAAGATAGCTAAAAATTACAGTGCTGCTGTAAGGATATTCAAAAATATTTCCAAACTTTCCTTAAAGACAAGTTGATTCTATATATATTTTTCCCATGGAAACACTCTTTAATTTGTGCACAACTTTGTCAGGGAAACAAGAAATAACCAGCAGAAATTAAAATGGTTATATTAAATATTTACAATAATAATCACGATAATAAAAATGACTTGGTGATTGTTCATAGTTTTATCTATTCCTAATTGGCAAACTTGCAAAATAAGATACAGTATCACTTGCAGGTGAAATTCATCACTGTTCAGAGTGCCAGCATTAGGCCTATATACTAAGTCTCAAATCTCTCAAAATATAGTTGAAGTGAGATTAAAATGGTGTATGGTCCATATTGGTCCATTTCATAGGAGTGTATTTCACTCTACTAGAAATATTTTTCCCTCCTGGAGGCTAATATTGGTCATCTTTGGGGACAAAATAGTTACAAATACTCCTGCAGATTAAACAATAAAGGAATGGCACTGACTTTATTAAAAACAAAAGCAGAAAAATATACTGTTTGTCCAAAAGCTAAAGCATTAATACAGTGTTTTATACCACTACTGTTGAATGATGTAGTATCTTTAGGGTCTGCAAATAGAAGGACAAGAGTGAACTGAAAGGAGGGGAAAAGGGGAGGAGTGGTCCCAGTTAATACAAAGGCAAAAATGGAGGACATTTGACCCCTAATGGGAAAGAAAGAAAGAAAGAAAGAAAGAAAGAAAGCTAATTAAAAGGCTGAGGAAAAATAGAGATGAAAATACATATTTTCAGATGAAAATCAGATCTGAATGAAATTATGACTTAATTGGCATCACAAAAAGTTGGTGGGATAAATCTCATAACTGGAATACTGGTACAGAAGTGTATAGCTTGCTCGGGAAGGAGAGGCAGGGAAAAAAAGGGAGGAGGTATTTCATTACACATCAAGAATATATACACCTGTTCTGAAGTAAATAAGGAGGTGAGAGGCAGACCAGTTGAAAGTCTCTGGATGAAGATAAAAGGGAAAAAAACAGGGGAAATGGCATGGAAGGAGTGTATTATAAATCATCAAAACTGAAGGACGGAGTGGATGAGGTATTTGTGGAACACGTAACAGAATATCCAAAACACAACACCTGATAGTAATGAGGGAATTTATCTACCCAGATATCTGTTGAAAAAATAACACAGACAAACACAAAATCTCCAGTAACTTTTTGGAATTCATTGGGACTTCTTGTTTCAGGAGGCAGAGGAAGTAACCAGGGGGATAAACATTTTACTCTTCATTCTGACTAACAGGGTGGAATTGGTTGTGAATCTGTAGGTTGAAGTCAACTTGTGTGAAAGTGATCATGAAATGTTAGATTTCATAATTCTAAGGAAAGGAAGGAGTGAGAGCAGCATAAAAAGCAGACTTCAACAAACTCAGATAACTGGTAAGCAGGGTCCCATGGGAAGAGAATCTATGGGAGAAAGTTGGGAGAAAGTTGTTCAGGACAGCTGGCAGTTTCTCAGAGAGACAATATTAAAGACACAACAGCAAACTATCTCAAGGTGAAGGAAAGATAGGGAGAATAGTAAGAGGCCAAGATGGCTATATCAGGAACTCTTTAATGACCTGAATATCAAAAAGAAACCCTACAAATAGTGGAAACATAAACAAATTGCTGAGGAGGAGTACAAAAGTATAGTGCAAGAATGTAAGGATAAAATCAGAGAGGCTAAGGCCCAAAGTGACTTATACCTAACAAGGAAGATAAAAGGCAATAACAAATTCTACGACTATATTAAGAACAAGAAAAAGATGACGGAAGTGTAGGCCCACTTCTTACTGGGGAAGAAGAGCTAAAATGGATGCAGTTTTCACTGAAAAGGTTAATTGTGACCAGATGCTTAACTCAATTAATATTAAGAACAAGAGGAAGGAACACAAGCCAGAATAGGGAAAGAACAGGTTAAAGAATATTTAGAAAATTTAGACATATTTAAGTTGCCAGAGCCTGATGAAATTTATCCTAGGGTACTTAAGGAACTAGCTGAAGCAATCTCAGAAGCAACAATGATTATATTTGAGAACTCATGAAAGACAGGTGAGGTCCCAGAGCACTAGATAAGGGAAAACACAGCCCCTATCTTTAGAAAAGGGAACAAAGTTTGAGACTCTAGCCCAGTATGTTGCTACATCTTGCTAATACAGTGTACACTGATTATTATAGGCAAATGTTTCTTGAAAGGAAAAAGATCACCCTTAAACATTTTCTATAATCATTCTAAATCAGTAATAAAAATAAGAAGAAATAAATAAAATAGCATAGTGACTAGCATTTTCAGAGTTTCTTCCAAGGATTAATTCATCTCCACCAAACCCTCTTTGGATAGGGGAGAAAGTATCATTGTCTCCAATTCAGAGATAAAGAAACAACCAACAGAACTTGATGATTCTCCGCTTGCAGCATCAGACTCTAAAGGTACATCTACACTGCAATGAAGGACATATGGCATGGACACTTCTGGTCTGGGTCAATTAACTTGGACTGGGGTGGCTTGGACTGGGGCGGGGGGCTAAAATTGCAATGTAAATGTTCAGGTTTTGGCTGGAGCCTGGATTCTGAGATCCCACGAAGGGTGAAGGGCTCAGAGCTTGGGATCCAGCACAAGCCTGAGCATCTACAGTGCAATTTTTAATCCCACAAACTGAGCCCTGAGAGCCCGAATCTCTGAGACTCTGTGCTGTGGGATTTTTATCGCAGTGTAGACACACTGTCAGTGGCTCACTGAATGTCAGTGTAGTAACTGTGGTGTTAGATTTGGGAATGCATGCATCCCAGTCATGTGTTCTCTAACCACTAGTTGGTACTGATTCTTCTAATAGATATAAATTGGTTCAACAGTATTGTTATGGGTTTTTTTTACTGTAAATGGGATTCTATTATTTTAGTAAGATTCTATCAATTTTGTTGTAATTTAGTTGTAGCTTGTTTTCCTTTTTTAATGAAGAGTAATGAAAGAAAGTTGCATAGTTATGGAGTTTTCCATTGTCCTCCCTGAGCAATACATAGATATTTAGCCTGTTTCTGTTCTCGTTTAAGTCACTGGGAGCAGTATCAGTGACATTGCCGTGTTTAACAGTCTCCAAACAACATCTAATTCGTCAAAAATGACAAACAGAAAGCGAATTAAACGTATTGTCCAACTGAACACTGTTGGCCAAATCTTCAGTGGTTTTACTCATTCCTTAGTAAGGCAAAACTCCCACTAACCTTTAATGAGAGCTTTACTTGGGTATGGACTGAGTTAAAAACTTCAGATGTTGGTCTCTAATAAATACAGAAACATTCTCTACAATATTGCTATGTTGACAAATTTGAATTAGCTACAGATAATGGATAGCAGAGAGCTAGAGCCCTGGGCAGATACAAATTTATCTGTGGATGCAGTTATCTACGGATATAAATCAGACAGCCATGGAGCTGCAGGGCTCTATTGGGAACCTAGCAGCAAAAGCAACAGCATGTCAGGCTGCCACTCGCAGAAGCCAGCGCCCCGCTTGATTAGCTCCTCTGTGGAGTTGTCTGAGTCTCCTTTCTGGGGGCATGTGAGCCACTTGCACACACAAGCACGACCAGGGATGGCTGCCGGTGAGCCTGGTGCCCGCCCCACTGGGTGGGGCTGGAGGCGGTACAGCCATGCCAGAGGAGCTGCCTGCATAGGGCACTGGCTCCTGGGCGTGGCAGCCGGACATGCTGCTGCTTTCGCTGCTGTGGTTCCTGATAGAGCCCTGCAGCTCCACGGCTATCCGATTTACATCCATGGCTATCCGCATCTGTGGATATAAATGTTGCATTCACACAGGGCTCTACAGACAGCTTTACTTAGAGGTGATGTGTCCTAAGATACTAGTGGCATGTTTCTCCTCTCAGTTACACTGGTGTAAATCAGGAATAACTCCACTGGAATACAGGAAGTTACACTTCTGTGGAAGTAGTGTAAAGGTCTGGTTTCACTATAGCATTAACCTGGTGATTGGCACCCAGGACTGAGCACCTGGTTCACCTAGCTCTGGTGTGAGCAGCCATTCACTCATGTGTGGCACTAGGACTTCTGGGGGGTATGTCCCCTGGTTCTTTGGGATACAGTAAGCTGAGTCACTCTATGATTTTTCCCAATGAATTGTGGAGAACTTGCCTGTGAATTGTGGAGAACTTCTGGGCTCATGGGGGGAATTGGGGCAAGGCATTGGAGGACTACTAGAACTGAAGTGAGTTAGCCTGTGCCTACACTGCAAAGTGGGTGGGTTATCAACTTCAGTGTAAGCAGCACTCACACTTTAGCCTATGTCACAGACAGGCCAGCTCGCCTGGGTGTAAAAAACCACTGTACTCAGGCCAGAGAGTTTGTGTGTGTGGAGGGGAGCTGGATTAGAGATAATCCCCAAGAGATACTAGTTAACTCTGCAGTCAAGACAAGCTGATGTTGAGAGGAGAATCCAACCCTAGGAATGGAAAAGTATTTCTATTTTCTTAAATTTTGCAGGCTACCTAAGTGAAGCTACTAACCACACAAATCATATAAACTTTGTTTGCTCTGAGACAGTGACTTACATTTTAAGAGTAACTACACCAAGCTACAAATTCTGGAATCAAATAATCTAGTCTCAAGGTCACATTATTATGTTTTAAATTCCGTCCTTTTAAACATTCTGACAGGCTCACTTGCCCAATAACTCCAGAAGATATAGCAATAGACAAGGGAAAATATCATACTTCTCAGACACATTTTTTTCTTTTTATATGACACAGCTATATTTATTTAGAGAACATGACCTAGCCACTTGACATATCACAGGCAGACCTTGAGGTTTATGAGCCAAAGAGAACAATTAACAACCAGATAGCCTATAATAAATTAGTAACAAATTGAATTGTTATAATCTACATTTCTATTACAGTCTATATTTCCAACTGCTGTGTTCCAGCTAAGGGTCTGCAGTATTTACAATACAGTTCTCTATGCCAGAACTATTGTCAGACTATTATATTAAGGGATAACAAAGAATGTGAGCAAAATACTATTTTAAAATTAAAAGAAAAGAAAAAGTGCCAGCATACTAGGCATAATGATACTGTAGTACAGGGTATACTAAAATACATTTCCTGCATCCTTGGAATATCTCAGAGAGACATTAATAGCCTTATGCATACCTCTCTCTGATATACAATGTGTCAAATAAATCAAAATGATTTTTCTGTGATAAAGCCAACTATATAACAATTTACCAAGGCTCCTGATGGATTCTCCATTGCTGACAATTAAATCAAGTCTGGAAGTTTTTCTAAAAGCTGTGCTCTAGGAATGATTTTGGGAAGGTTCTGTGACCTGTGTTGTACAGGAGGTCAAACTAGATGATCACATTGGTCCCTTCTGGCCTTGTAATCCATGAATCATATGAAATATGAATTATACCCAGTGATAATCAATTAAGGAATAAGACATGACACAGAACATACTTTTTGGGTTCAGTCCTGAAAGACAAAGAGCTATCACTACCCTCATGGATTTCAATGGTTGTGGAGGGTACTTAGAATCTCCCAGAATCAAACCCTACATGCAGAGAGATTTTCAAAGGTACAAACAGGACTTAGGCACTCAGATCCCATTGAATGTCAATTATTTCCTGTTTTTGATTGAAAAATTATAAGATCTCTTCAATGAGTTCAACCCAATTTGTCTTTCTTTAGCTCCTGTGTAATGATCATTATATTGGAGGCTCACCTGGGCTTTGCAGAAAGGGTGCAGGTGAGTTCAGAGGCAGAAGATGCAACCTCATTGCCAAAATGTTGTATCAATCAGGTAAGGTACTAACAAGCTTCAACAAGACTTTATTTTCAAAGTAGAAACCTCTTACTGAGCTGCTGCTGCACCCTTTTCTCCCAGTTTTCTCCCAGCCTCTCAACTCCTCCCCCCTCCTTCCTGTTTCCTGTCCTTTCAGACTCCCAACAGCCAATTCTAATAATTACAAACAACATCTAAACAGGACAATAGCCCAGCCCCTGTGCAGCAGTTAAGCTGTTCTCAGCACAGTTTTCCGGGTGGGACACAAATATGGCTTTAAAACATCTATATATCATTTATCCACACAATTAATTACAAGCACAAATTACCTCAAAAAAATTGCAGGCTAGCTTCGGGCATTTTTCATAGTAAGACCCTCGATGTAACATTTCCCTTCACCCATTTCATAATGAATCATAATGAAGAGTGTGTTTAACTGTGAACATAATTAGAGGTGCTGCTGTTGGGACATTACAGAGACAAGGTGGGTGAGTTAATATCTTGTATTAGACCAACTTCTGTTGGTCAGAGAGACAAACTTTCAAGCTACACAGAGCTTTTCTTCAAATGTTTTCATTCTTTTTCTTAAAGATTAAAAAAGAATATTCTTTGTATCAGATAGCTGCAAAACTAATAACCAAAGCCAATCCTCTCAAAGACACAGATGCAAGAAAGCATCTTTGTTAAGGAAAATGCTTAATCATGTGCTTAAATCCCATTGAATTTCAAAAGGGATTTTGATCTGAGGAGGTTCAGGTATTCCAGAACAGCCTGCCTTGAATTAAAAAAACAAATATATTATCCACTCATTATTTGCTAGCATGTATTCAAATAACTACTTACTCTTGGGAAGAATACCCATAATTTGATATATATCTCACAGCCTAAGTAAATATAAAAATGCTGCCAAGTATGCCAATATAAAACTCATCTCTATTCACTATGGACTAGATTCTAATACTTTTATTCACACTGAATAGTTCCTTGGTCCTCAAGCAATCCCACTGAAATCAATGTGAGTAAGGTATTGGATTCTGGTTTATATTGACTCCCTATCTACTTTAAGGTTGCTTTAAGTGGTTTCAATGGGCTGGAGAATTTGACCCATAAATTCTAATTTTCACTCTTTCATTTGACTAATGCACAAGTTATATATATCTTGGAAAGATATATGAGTCTGATTTGTATAAGACATGGATATGATTTCAATAAAAATAGTTGTATGCTGAAAATTTTGTCTCTTGGTACATATTGCAGGGCACAAATTTAATTTCAATAGTACTATATTTCATGAGCTGCACTGATAAAGTCATGTTCAGTTTCCTTAGCCAAATATATCTAAAATAGATAGGAACGGATACCTTCAAGAGAACTAGCATTCACAAGCTTGTCGTACTTATTTTTGTACTGAATTCATGAACCAATTCTTAACATATGAATCTAACCTCAATGTAAAATCATAAGACATTCTACAGAATAATTGTGAAATATTGCATCCTTAAAAGATGGCAACATGGTACACACAATAAAATATAGTTCTATGTACCCAGGGTCCAATTTTCCACTGTTCTTAGTCAGAAAAATTCAATTGAAGCCAAGCGTTATGCCCATTTACAGCAACATTTTACACCAACAATTTAATCTGACCCATATTGTGCTTTACACATTGTCTAAACGGGTTCATCAATTGTATTATGTATTAAACCAATATTATGTATATACATACCAAATGTATTATAACCAGAACAATTCAAAAACATGAGGCAATAGTATCCTCAAGAGTTGAGAGATCATATAGATTTGCCATTTTCTTCTCAGTTAAGAAATATGTCTTGTTTCCTCAGTACTCTACTTTAATCTCTTAAAAATATTCCTATTATGTCATTGTCCTTTTTATGCAACAATAAATACAGTACTGAAATTACTAGTGCCACCTATTGGCGGAAAAGGAGAACTGAATGTAATTCTAACTAAATAAGAAATAAATTGGTTGCACCACCTATAGGACAGAGAACAGAAAAGTCCACTTAGGGTATATCTGCACAGCAATTAAAGCCCACAACTGGCCAGTGCCAGCTGACTTGGGTTTGCAGGGCTCAGGCTAAGGGGCTATTTAACTGTGGTGTAGACATTCCGGCTCAGGCTGGAGCCTGGGATCTAGGATCCTGAGAGGTGGGAGGGTCCCAAAGCCCAAACATCTACACCACAATTAAACAGCCCCTTAGCCCTCAGTCAGCTGGCCTGGGCCAGCCACAGGTTTTTAATTTTACTGTAGACATACCCTTAGTTCTTTTCATAATACCACAGAATGGTATGAAGGGAAAGTAACCGTTCCATATTGTTTTATATAATTTGTTAGTTATTGCATGTTAAGATATTTATAAATATGTAATTTATATTGGAATTCTATTTTAGGAGTTTGGGATAAATGTGTTAACTAGCCACCATAACAAGCAAAATCATTGAGAAAACATTAATGTTATGTAAGATTAATCCCCTGAGTTATAGAATGTTAAGGGGTCAAAATAGGTTTAAAATAGCTTTTAAAAACATTGTACAATAACATATATCCATAATACAGAGAAAAGTTATTTCTCAGCAAATAAAAAACCTTGTGTTTGTGGTCCTGATTCAGCAAAGTAAGTTATTTCGCTGAATCAGGGTCCAAGTACTACAACAATCTGTGGAGTGCATGAGAAACCAAAAGTGAAATTAAGTAGGAAATGACCAATCTGTTTCCATCACGCAATGTGCGAGAGATGCAAGAAGTAAACACACAGCAATTCTGATTTCCCTACAGTGGCAGTCTGGTTGCCTCCTCCTTGAACAGAGCTAGAATAGCCAAACTAATAATAAACAGACACAGAGAATTGGCAAATGGATAGTGATGTGAGGCACAGGAAGCAGATGAAGACCTCGATTAAGCAATTTAATTATGTACATACCCACCTTCAAAAATAGGAGCCTCACTGAAGTTAATAAAATTATTCACTAGAACTGGTCAGAAAATGAAAAAAAATATTCACAACAAATTTCAAAATTGTTTCCATTACATAGCATTCAAAACAGCCCTATTTTTAATTTTCTTAAAAACATTCATGTATTCAGTGTTGTTATAGCCATGTTGGTCCTACATATTAGAGCAACAAGGTAGGTGAGATAATATCTTTTATTGGACCACATTCTGTTGGTGAGAGAGACAAGCTTTCAAGCTTTCCTGAACCTGAAGAAAAGCTCTGTGTAAGCTTGAAAACTTGTCTCTCTCATCAACAGAAGTTGGCCCAAGTAAAGATATAACCTCACCAACTCTGTGGGCGGCATGGATCGGTGTTCATGTTGCACTCCTCGTCATTACCGGGCTGAACCTGGGGAAGCTAATGATCCAACCAGCGGATCACATTCGGTGTTGAATCCTGGTCACATGCCACATGCAGCACGTTGTGCATACATTCAGAAGATGAGCCACCTAGTCTCTCTACAAACATTCATGTCATTTTTAATAAAAATGGATCAAAATGTGTTATTCAAATTCTCATTGAACCCTGGTTTTAGTAACCAAAAAGTGTTTACAGCCATTTCAATAATGGTTGTGACCATATTTTTAAAACTTGTTGATAAAAATGTTTTGTAAGATGTCATGAAAAACAAAACATCTCAAAGAAGTCAGTTGTTTAGGTGAAATATTTTGGTTTTGTACAAAAGGCCATTTTTTCAACCAAAAAAAATTTTACTCAAAAAATGTTGACCAACTCTTCTACTAGCATGTTTGAAGGTCAGCACATGCTTAAGCACCTTGCTGAACTGGGGCCAAAGCCAGGAACCTCAGGCAGCACCCTAGCTCTGGAAAGGTGCCTAATATCAGAGCTGGCTAGTAAGCATTTCAGTAGTTTAAAATAAGGGGTAAAATATTCCTATGTGCCTTAAATGAGTTAGGAGTCTGTCTTATTGAAAGTCACTGAGACTTATGCTTTAAAGTACCTAAGTCCCTCCTGAAAATGGGACTTGGGCACTTTTGAAAATGTTACCCATATTATTTATTAAAAAAAGAAAAGGAGTACTTGTGGCACCTTAGAGACTAACAAATTTATTAGAGCATAAGCTTTCGTGAGCTACAGCTCACTTCATCGGATGCATTTTTCCAGGGTTTTCTTTCCTATATGAGTGGGTCTCGACTACGGTACATGTACCCCTGGAGTACACAGAGCTCTTCCAGGGGGTACATCAACTCATCTAGATATTTGCCTAGTTTTACAACAGGCTACATAAAAAGCACTAGCTAAGTCAGTATAAACTAAAATTTCATACAGACAATGACTTGTTTATACTGCTCTATATACTATTATATGGTAAGTATCACAATGAAATGTAAGTAAATTTGTATTCCAATTGATTTATTTTATAGTGATATGGTAAAAATGGAAAAGCAAGCAATTTTTCAGTAGTAGTGTGCGGTGACACTTTTGTATTTTTATGTCTGATTTTGTAAGCAAGTAAATTGTGAGGTGAAACTTGGGGATACACAAGACAAATCAGACTCGTGAAATGGGTACAGTAATCAGGAAAAGTTGAGAGCCACTGTCCAATAGTACAAAGGAGATTTTTCTTGTTTTTCATCCTTTAATGTTCTGAAGCACCCTTATTTTTATAAGCCAACCCAGCTGCTCAATCTCTGTGACACCTACCTATTCTCCCACTCCTTTAATTCAATAGTGTATTAGGCTGTGTGTAATGAAATCAGTGTCAGATGAGGAGTGGGTGATGGGGATATTGCTGAAAGAGAGGGGGGGCAGATTAATAACTAAAAGGAACAGTATGAAATGATGATGAGCTAAAATGGTAGGAGAGAGGAGGAAGATTATTTCAGCATATGGATCATCAAGTCAGAGATGAGAAGGGTGGAGCAAAGGAAGCGAACAAAGCAGGCAGAGAAAGATAAAACTTGTAAGAGCCTGCTCTGGCTTTCATCGAAGCCAATAGCAAAAGTCACATTGATTTTAATGCAGCAGAATCAGTCCCTAATCACACTGCGCGTGTATTCTATTGACCGTCTGGTATTCTTCCTTCTATTTATAAAGTACCCAACCACTAATATCTACCAATTGTGCTCTCTCTCAGATTTAGCTGGTATTCCCCTATCCTCTGCATTTCTCTCCCTGAGTTTTCCCATGGCTGCTAAGCTGAATTCAGTTGAACCAGTGCTTGTGTAGTTGATTAAAGAATAGTTGTCTGAGTTATTTGAAGTTGTGCTATGAGAGAGACTTCATCATTTAAGGGTTATTATTACTCTGTCTTGCACTCTATTTCTCTCTTGCTCTCTTAAGGTACTTCAGTGGCTATAATGAAGTAAATCTAAATGACTACTTTGAGAGTGGAAAAGAATCTGACATGCACACAAAATATACTGTTATCATTGGCCTAAACTAATCATCCTAAGAGATTTTCGATTTCATTTATGGGATTTCATTCTCCCATGTGTTTTTCACCTACTGTGACTGTAGTGAAGAAAGGCAGAAGCACCAGCTTGAAACAAGCAAGAAGTTTGGTACACTTAACACCTTTTAGACTCAGCAATGTCTCTTGGGAGGCTGAACCATGGTGTGGGGAAATCAAGGCAATTTCATTTAAGACAATAGAGTTACTCCAGCAGTGTAAAACCTGGCATAAGCCTATGAAGAAGAGGCATACTGACTGAGTGGCAATGGAGTGTAAGGCATAGTGTCTGTGGAGCAGATTCCCTGCTGCATCCATTTTCTGACTATACACTAGATGGGGGTGCCTTCTCCCTGCACTGGGAACTATGAAGAAGAGGCATAGGAGATTGCTCTATTCCTGCTGGGGACTTAAAGCAGGTTTCCGCTCCCTTTCCAAAACCACAGTTGTGCTAAAGTACATATTGGGGTAGAAAATCAGACCCTGAACTGGAGCAGAAGTGAGTAGTATTAATGGAGCCAGAGAATGAAGCCAACAGAACAACTGCAGAAGCAGCTTAAGTAGGGACCCAGGGTACTGGTACTATTTCCTACAATTTTCACTGCTTTAGCAGGGGGCATGGCTCAGTGACCCAGGAGGTCCCTTCCAGTCCTATGTTCTTGCATTCTTACGACTGGATTTTCTCTACCCTGGGCTGATTGCCTGTTTGCTCCAACATCCTTCTGCCCTGTCTCACAGTCTCTTCACCTCACTCTCACTCCATACCTGCCCTTCTTATCTTCTTCCCCTCCCTCTGCTCACTCACTCTGTTCCCCTCTCCTCTCTGTCTTCCATTTTCTTGCTGGTTAGCTAATAAAAATGCACCACTATTCTCTTGAAAAAATATCAATGCACTTAGCATGGCGTTTTCCCCCAGCACATTTGCTTGTATGTTCTATCCTTTCCCCCTCCCCTTTGTCTGACTGATCTATTTAGATAACAAGGTCTTCAGGACAGGAACTTCTTGTTACTGTATTTGTACAGTGCCTAGCACAATTGGACCCCATTGTTGGTTGGTTACCTACTCATTACAATAACAAGCATGTATTAATTAAAATACAGTTTGGTGATTTTCTTGATGCCTTTTGGGGCCCTCTCATGACAATTTTCTCTTAGTTTAAGCCATTCATTTTTCTTGGGAAATGTAACATAAAAACTAAATGGAAGCCTGTTCTATGTCAGTAATAAAGATTCTTGCTGGAAAGTAATACCTGGCCTGATGCTGGAAATAAAATATAACCTGCAGTGGTTCAGAAGCTGCAATGTGTCTGAGCCATATAGATCTTAAACCTGAGATCCATTCAAAGTCTAGAATCTCTGATTGGATTACCTAGTTGGCAAAACAAGTTCTTCCCACCATTACATTATCATAGTACAATGCACCATATGAAATTGAAAGTCAGAGTGCATTAATCTGTAGCCTTGTACCATTGACTGCATGCATCTGTATTCCTTGAATACACATAAGATCTGAATGGGTGGGGTTGGTAAAGGAAACATTGGGCTTTCACCCTTACTGTCACTAAGGAATGAAAAATACTCCTGAGCACCAGTAGAGACATTGTGTTTGGCGTGGGGGTGGGGGGGTTCATTCACTTCCCAGAGGAAGACAAACAGTGTTTGCCTTGCTGCAGCAATTAAAGTACAATGTACCAGAAGGGAAGACTCTCAGTACCCCAACTAAGACGCAAGAGAAGCCATGAGGAAGCTCTATAGCCTACTCAAGGCAATTTGAAGAATGGGGGCCTTTCCTCTGTTTTTAGCAGAAGAGAGGAAGTTGTATTCCTCCCATCCTACTCTATTTTACTGTAACATCTCTTCTCTCCCCAGGGTTTGTGCAAGGGGGAAAAACGCTATTTAAACTGGGATGAGGTCTCCATAGATGCCTCAACAGTGGAGGTTGCTCAGGACAGGTACTGAATTAGTGGTAGGTGACCTGACCATGCCTCCTCCATGGACAGTGCTACCTACTTTGGAGGCTGAGCTGGCTGACTTGGGCCCCCATGCTGCAGCAGGGGTTACAGGCAACTTGCACCGTTGCAGATACCTTCCAGATTCATTTGCCTCTACTAATGCCCCTGCAATATGCCAACAACAGACATTATATTCCAGGGCTGAATCAAGGTTTGAGATATATACAGTGCAAAGACACTAAGTGTAGAGGAAAAGTTACCATAGACATTTGTTTTGAAATCGTACTTGAAATCCTTCAACCAGTTTTCTATAGCTTTCCCTCAACAAGTCCCAGTGAGTAGAGAATTCATTTGATTTTGCATGCATCAGCATATTCACTTCACTTCACCTTTCCCCTCTATAAACAAACACACTCCACTATACAAACTTTTGGCACAGCATTTATTTATTTATTTATCATTTAATTATTTATTTGTGCATCAAGCACATCAAAGAACAATTATGGGAAAATTATGCACTGTTCCATAACTCCTTTTGTTGCTAAATAGAACCCTAAACCTCTTTAATGCTTTTTATAAGGAGCTTTGCTCCTCAGATGCATTATCCCACCCACTTCCTTTCCATCTCTCATTGTCATCCACTTTGAGGTTTATTTCCTTGTTTGTCCTTTTCAAATGCTGACATTTGTAAGGAGGATCTTTTAAAGTCCTTGTATTAACGCCACAATGACAGAGGGTCTGCTCTTTAATACTGCCCACACTTTTCTCACCCCTGTCTAAAAGGGAATCTAGAAAAATCTAAGTACTCAGCTGTCATAATAGTGGGGGGGTTCATTAACAATTCAAATTCATCAGTACAAGCACATTTTACAAATGAAGGGCCTGATCTTGCTCCCATTGAAGTCAATGAGACTTTGACCTTTAGATTTAAATGGAAGCAGGAATGGGGCCACATCTGTTTATCAGAGATCAAATTCAAAGATGTATTCAAATAGACATAAACAAAAATTAATGAAAGGGAACAATAAGAAAATAAATCTGTTTTTAGGTATGTAAAGTGGAGTACTTTCAGGAATATAGAGTTAGGGCCCAATTCCTATACTAAGGCAGGTCCATTTTTGAAAAAGCTTGTGCCTGTGATTAACTTTAGTATGTGAATATATCTGAAGGATTGGGGCCTAATATTTCACAAGCTTTATTTTCTACTCAGGTAGATCGGTGTAAATCACGAGTAATTTCATTTAAGACAATAGAGTTATTCCATCAGTATAAAACCTGACATAAGCCTATGAAGAATTAGCCCCACTAGATTTGTTTCACAGCAGATAAAAAAATCGCAACTGTGGGCTGTTTTAAGTGACGTCAAATAATTCAGGCACAAAATGAGAGTTTTGCAAAGAAAAATGGTTTGCAAAATATAATATCAATGGTCCTGTTTTAGTGAAATCAATGAAAACTTTATTTTTAACTTAAATATTTCCTTGAAACTACAGACACCCAAACCCTACAACACTGGGCTAGTGCCTAAGAAAGAGAGAGCCAGAGCCTCAGCTGGTGTAATAACCGAGCTAAGCAAATTCACACCAGCTGAGAATGTGTCCCACCAAATAAAAGCGACTCTATACAGAAAGTGAAACTAATCTGTCTAGTTTCACTCTCCAAAATGAGTGAAGTGCATAAAATAAACAAGCAGCATAAATTATTGAAAGTAAATACTATTAACATTGAGTTAAAGGGTTTCAAATGGTATTATTATAAAAAAATATATGGCTTTGCTTCTTGAAATATGGCATCTGACTTTCCTCTCACTTCTGAAAAAAACCACTGGTATAATTTTTATTCTAACTGAAGTTACTCTTGATTTGCACCAGTGCAAGTGAGAGGGATAACCAAGCCATTGATTTTTATCTAGAGAGACAAATTTTAATTATGAGGTTAAGGCAATTTGTTCTTCAACTGAAAATATATTTTACTGCCTTTGACATTTTAGTATTTTGTTTTTGCTGGCAATTCCACCTATTCCCAACAGGTTCATGAAAATGCAAAAACAAGGACAAGAGTGGAATAGAAAATTAATGACATCTATTTAGCAAGAAACTTTCAGAAATATAGTGTCCAGTTCTACATTAGTTTACATGAGTAGCCCCATTGACATCAACCCTATAATTCTAACTCCCATGCTAAAATTTACTCACAATGCAAGTTTAGGCTATCCTGTAATCCTGGGATTGGAGACAATCAGGCTTGTCTACACAGTAAAATAATGTGCACCAGGGGCGTGAATTCTAAAGCATATCAACGTGTCACACACTAACTGGGTCATGTAGACCTTGCTGGCACATAATAAAATATCCCTACTGCACATTAATATAGTACAGTTTCAATCAGAAAATAGTTTGAAGACTTGGTATCTGAGAGTTTGAATTGTATTCCCTCATCTCAGGTACGCTCTTCTTTTAGATCTTTAGTAATTACTCACTGATATGATTTTATATTATTAATTTTGATTTTGTCTCATTTTCCACTATAAACTAAACATTTTCTTTCTGGTCCTTGTGATGGTGTCTCCATATCTAAACTTTATGATTGTATGCCAGCTGGCATTAGCTGGTATCCTTGTCAGCACTGACACCAAGGATTAAGGGACAAATCCTCTGGTCTTCATCATGGATATGTATGGTCTGAGACAGTAGAAATGCTGCATTTCCCCTGCACAGGGGATTGGCTGATTGAAAGTTGTTGCATGATCACATACACCATGGCAGGAGGCATTGTATTTGGGCAGGGAAAGTGACACAGTGTGGTAAGTTAGTCAGCACAATGCATGGATTCCCTGGCCTTGATCCTTGGGTCTACCACGAGAGGGATGGAGAAATGGTGACCATCTGTCACCTTTGTATTCCCCCAACGCCTAGATCTACGAGGGAGGCAGTTTGACTCCTGACAAAACTTAGATTAACAGCATCTGGTAATGACTCCCATATCCCCCACCCAGACTGCCAAGGGGTAAGGAGAAGCAGTCGAGCAAGATATACTGGGGATATAAACATGCAAATATTTTACTACCTCGGGGAATCCGCAACTGTCCAATTTTATGGACTTTTTGTGGCACACATGGGACGTAGTAGAGCTAGTATCTTGCCTACTTACCTCAAACTGTACTTTGGGTGAAGGTGGAGAACTGTATGTGCTCCTCCTTCCTTTACACTGCTCTCAGATTTTTTCCCCTCCTTTTTCCCCTATGATTGGAGAGGTGTTAACTGGCAATTTATCCTTCTATGGTCCTTTGAAATACATGTTAACTGCTTATGCTAAACAATTTGTTCCACCTTGAATTTAGCTATGACGTGCTGAATTCATTTCCTAGACCTGAAGAAGAGCTCTATGTAACTCAATGGCTTGTCTTTCTCACCAACAGAAGTTGGCCCAATAAAAGATATTACCTCACCCATTCTGTCTCTCTAATATCTGGGACCAATATGGTTATAACAACACTGCATAAGGCTTGCTATCGCAGCCACAGAGGAGATCCATACTACTGCACTTCTCCTCAGGCCTGTGTGCTCTGGTCAAGGATTTTACCAGCAGTGGACATAGACACCCAGCTATCCTTTCATGCCTCAGCATGTCCATCCCTGGTAGGGAAGTTTTCACTGGTGTTGTCAGATTTCCACTCTTGCAAAATAATGTGGTATCTTCTGGAACCTTCAAATTGTGCACTACGTACAACCACAATTTTATTATCTTATTTTCATTATCCTTAACCTCCCTCCAACCTTATCCTCTTGTTAAATAATAGCGGCAAGATAAATAGATATAAACCCAGATTAAACTGATGTAAGAGTGTCTACAATGACACATTTCAAACTCAGATTCTATTCTTTGAAGGCACAGGATTCTATATTACTTGAGATAGCACAACACACTTGTAATGCAGAACAGAGAGAGACTTTGGGATCTGTATGAAACAGAGCTCAAACTAAAATGTCTCATACACAGTTTTACATAGCTGTACTAGTTGAGTCAATAGCCTTGTAAAAGTGAGCCACATAGTTAAAATTTTCAGCTCATTTATCGTATATAGTGTTCAAGGCCTGGCCTAACCCAGAGTAAAATAACAAACTTCAAATGATTTTCTGTAGATACATATTTCTAGCACTTTGCATCATTTTATATTTAGTCAATTGATGTTTTAGAACTCTTCAAAGTGTAAACTTATAGCAGATACCAGCGATGCAGAGAAAAAAGAGACTCAGGGGTCTGTATAAAGCAGGGCTCAAACTAAGCTGTCTGTCCCTATACCACAACAACCCCACCCTGCAGAGATAGGAACTGTCTACAAAGTGCAACCTCTGGGGAACAAAGTGTGGGGTTGTCCAAAAAGTTCAACCACTATGAAAACCTCAGTTGAATAAATGGCAACCATCTGTGGTTAGATGTTGACAGATGTTTGGCTGAGTGTAAGATGATGGTGTGCCAGAGCAGTTCAGTTACTTTGTGTCAAGCTGCAGTCTGAGTGACTAAAAAGTCCAATTCTCAAGTGACAATCCATGCCACAGATAATGCAGGAGTAAAGCTATGGGCCAGAGGCACTTTCCTCTTTGCTCTCTTCACTGTCCTCTCTCTCATCCACATATCTCCAATCTCTTTTACTCCTTGGTGTCGCCTATCATTAGCACTTCCCAGCTTGCTGTGCCAATGCTGAACAATCTTAAGTCCCTCTTGCAAACCCCCTTAAACCTGAGCCTAGTTGTAGTGGGCTAATGTAGTGCCCATCTTTAAAAAATGGAAGAAGGAGGATCCTGGGAACTACAGGCCAGTCAGTCTCACCTCAGTCCCTGGAAAAATCATGGAGCAGTCCTCAAGGAATCAATTCTTAAGCATTTAGAGGAGAGGAAAGTTATCAGGAACAGTCAGCATAGATTCACCAAGGGCAAGTCATGCCTGACTAATCTGATTGCCTTCTGTGATGAGAAAACTGACTCTGTGGATGAGGGGAAAGCAGTGGATGTGTTGTTCCTTGACTTTAGCAAAGCTTTTGACACGGTCTCCCATAGTATTCTTGCCAGAAAGTTAAAGAAGTATGGGCTGGATGAGTGGACTATAAGGTGGATAGAAAGTTGGTTAGATTGTCTGGCTCAATGGGCAGTGATCAATGGCTCCATGTCTAGTTGGCAGCCGGTATCAAGTGGAGTGCCCCAAGGGTCGGTCCTTGGGCCAGTTTTGTTCAATATCTTCATTAATGATCTGGAGGATGGTGTGGATTGCACCCTCAGCAAGTTTGCAGATGACACTAAACTGGGAGGAGAGGTAGATACGCAGGAGGGTAGGGATAGGATACAGAGGGATCTAGACAAATTAGAGGATTGGGTCAAAAGAAATCTGATGAGGTTCAACTAGGACAAGTCCAGAGTCCTGCACTTAGGATGGAAGAATCCCATGCACCGCTACAGACGAGGGACCGAATGGCTAGGTGGCAGTTCTGCAGAAAAGGATTAGGGGTTACAGTGGATGAGAAGCTGGATACGAGTCAACAGTGTGCCATTGTTGCCAAGAAGGCCAGTGGCATTTTGGGCTGTATAAGTAGGGGCATTGCCAGCAAATCGAGGGATGTGATCGTTCCGCTCTATTCGACATTGATGAGGCCTCATCTGGATGACTGTGTCCAGTTTTGGGCCCCACACTGGATGTGGATGTGGAAAAATTGGAAAACATCCAGCGGAGGGCAACAAAAATGATTAGGGGACTGGAACACATGACTTATGAGGAGAGGCTGGGGGAACTGGGATTGTTTAGTCTGCGGAAGAGAAGAATGAGGGGGGATTTGATAGCTGCTTTCAACTACCTGAAAGGTTGGATGGATCTAGACTGTTCTCAGTGGTAGCAGATGACAGAACAAGGAGTAATGGTCTCAAGTTGCAGTGGGGGAGGTTTAGTTTGGATATTAGGAAAAACTTTTTCACTAGGAGAGTGATGAAACACTGGAATGCGTTACCTAGGGAGGTGGTGGAATCTCCTTCCTTAGAAGTTTTTAAGGTCAGGCTTGACAAAGCCCTGGCTGGGATGATTTAGTTGGGGATTGGTCCTGTTTTGAGGAGGGGGTTGGACTAGATGACTTCCTGAGGTCCCTTCCAACCCTGATATTCTATGATTCTATGATTCTAGTTCAGTTGGAGCATCTGCATGTTCTCCATAAAGGAAATTGTTTGGAATGTGTCCATTGTTCATCTGGTACACAGGACCAAGCCAATAGAGACATCTGTGTTTGAGAACAGTGATTAGATTTCAGAAATTCAGTTGTCAATGTAAGATCAAAGATTTTTGTGTGTGTGTCTTGTGAACGGATCCAGTGTCCACTGCCTAGTGGTTACAGTCACTGGCCATCACCCCGCCCACTGGTTGCAGTCGCTGGCCGTCATCCCGCCCACTGGTTGCAGTCGCTGGCCGTCACCCCGCCCACTGGTTGCAGTCGCTGGCCGTCACCCCACCCAGTGGTTGCAGTACGAGGGGTAAGGGAACCTGGGCCCTCCCACTCCACCAAGTTCCAACCCAGGGCCCTGTGAGGCCTGTCCAGCATCTTTTACCATGGGGTGCCTCCTGTTAGCTTCCCTGGGCCACTTCCTACATCTCCCTTTTTCCCAGTGTGGTGCAATTCATGCCCGCCAGCACTCCCTCGTGGGTTGCCTAACCATCTCTGGCCTGTAAGACCTGCCACTCACTGGCACTCCTTCTCCCAGTCTGGATTTGGTTGCATCCTTCTCCAGAGCTCTCAAAGTAGGTCCTTCTTCCTGCCCTGTCCTCCCCTAACTGAGCTGGTTGGCATCCTATTAAACTCTGCCTGCAAGTGGAGCATGCTCAGGAAGGGTTGAGGGATGGGGTTTCCTGAGCCCAGAGTTTTTCTTAACCCTTTGCTGGCCAGTGTGTGATTTATATACCTCATCACAGTTCTATTCACACAAATTTGCCCCAGTTCAACTAAATTGGTCTAACTTAGTACTTGGGGATATACATCTATTTATTCAAACTTTATTATAGTAGTAATTAGTATTTATTATTAGTTATTAATTATTATTAATTATTATTAATTATTATTATTATTATCTATAGTAAGGATGTTGACTGAGTCTCGATAGTTGTTTTTTTTAGTTCTGGATTTCTGAGAGTAAATCCAGTATATAAAAAGCTGTAGAACTGAATATCATGTAAATACAGTAAGAACTATGTAAACGAAAGGAAAATAATCATATTAACACCTTGAGGGACACTTGTACCCATAAAGATAGGAAAAACCTCCCTCCTATCTGAGGTCAGGGAATGTGAAAGGTACCACTGACAGTTGAAGGTGAGAGAAAATATGTTCTTTCTGTTTACTTACCCTTGGTGGAGTGCAAATTGTTTCAAGATGAAAGAGTTTTTGTTGGAATTGAGCTGATTTAAATCTGTTTGCTTTTCTGATGCTCTTTTCATAGAATCTGAAACATTATCTTCTGCTCAGGTAACTGTTTGCTAATGGGCAATAGACCACCAGCTAAATCCAGAAGGCACAGAGACAGCTATTGTATAATCAATATTCAAGTAGAGATGTGCTGGGTCTCAATTTTCTGTTCCTGCCCATGACTTGTGCAGTTATACAATATCTGTAGCCAGACAATCTCATCTATGAGAGCTGCCAAGATCACAAGCTGAGCAGAGTAGTGCCTGGTCAATGCTTAAAGAGAGAGAGCTCTGTAAGGAAATATCAGGGTGCTGTGGGAAATACTGTGGCTAATTTGATATCTGGCATTTTTCCTTCTGAGTCCATACAGGAAAAATTACACATTAAGGAGCACTAACCTAAAATGGGGGTTATTTTTTGTCTATTAAAAATCCCACGAAACTTTCTGTTTGAGTAGCCCATTGTTGTTTCCAGATTCCAGTCTGAATACTTAGGTTGTGCCTATATAAATTCCCTCTGCAGTTTCCTTTGGATACAGTATTCTTCTTCTGTTTCTCCTCTAAACTGTTGTGCTCTGTTCAGCACAAGTACATCCTGACTTGACAATAGAAGCCTGTGACACAGACAGATGTAAAAGTATGAGTATGGACTCTGGATATCTGTCATTCATCAGGAGGAGGTCATCAGCCAACAAAACGAATGCATTCACCACACCATTGCTGATTGAATGATATGTATCAAATCATTTATCCGGTGAATTTAGAGACATTCACTGGCTTTAATACATTTGCTGAATATTGTTTTTCCTTATCTACCTAACTCTTCTCCATACTGTAACCCAACTGAAAGGGGACAAGGAATTTTGAGGTCTCCTCCATCTGGAACTGTTGCTCTGCTGCAATATTTTCCATCATCTTTCCAACAGAGGTAGGATTATATGACAGAACAGTAACTGGCAAGATTGCAGGTGGGAAAAGTCTGTTACAAAGTTAATGTGTTATCTTAGGACCTTCCAGGAATGCAAATAAGAACGGTGTCCCCCATCGGGAAGCTGGGAACCATCTGTTTCCTCAGGTATAAATCTTCTGGGTCTGTCTGTGCAGAACTAAAAGATACTGGGCCTATTGTCTCTCCTATACCTAGAGCCGGTGTAATTGTGGAAGGGAGTGGAGGGAGAAGAAAACATTTCTCTGGCAGTTTTTTGTTTGAAGCTGCTCAGAGGTTTGGAATGATAAAAGGAATCCAGACAGAGATGGATCACTGGTCATGATGCAGGTGAGACTATCTAAAGTGCATGATGAATGTCATTTATCACATGGCTCCACAGTTTGACACCTACCTGGTCACTTTGTCACATGGCTGTGACCTATAAATGTTATGTGTATATTTTCATTAAAATATGCCCACTTTTAGAATTCAGGAAATTTATAATGATGGCAGGGACAGAGTGATGCAGACAAAGAAATGATTTCATTTTAATTTTCTTTATAGATTGACATTACATCTAATTGATTTTTAAATATATTTATCAAAGATGAAATGTTCATGTATTTATAACATGAGATGGACAGAGTATAAAGTGCACTAAGTAAAATATTATGGGCAAAAAGTTAAGCATACCCCAATATCTGTTGGGGGATTTTGCTATTATTTAATAATATCCATGGATACAGATATTACATATGGCACTTCAGTATAATAGCTATGTTCCTAGACTAAGATTTTCAAAAGGACCAACTGAATTGAAACACAAGTAGTTTGAATTTCAAATAATAGCACATTGTCCATAGAAGTTAATAGGGTGAATGCCCTTGCCATATTAGCTAAACAGCCATATCTTCAGCGTTGTTATTTTTAGAAAAGGCTAGATCCATTTAACTTCATTTCCCCCTTTTGGTATGATAATGTAAGTGTATGCATCTTCGTAGGTATGTACTTTTCTGATACAAACATAAAAGAGCTAAAATGATTCTTTAATATATGGTTCAGATTAACCCACTGAATAACTTCTGTTTTTAAATACAGAGTCTGGGGACAAGTTAATGAGGCGTAAGCTTATGAAGAGAAAATTAATAACATATATGCAGATAACACAAGTCATCTGGGGAATATTCTTTGTTAGAAGCTTGCATTATTATGGAGTCTTGACACTACAACAGAATACATTTCTTGATTATCTTGAAATTATATTTTTCAGAGCCCCAGAAACACTGTTTACCAATGAAGTATTGATGGACAGATATTACAAGGCTCATCCTACCCAAATACTGCTGGGTCTCTCTAAAAATCTAAAGACCTCCCAAAAAGGTCACAGCAGCAATTGATAAGGTCACAAGAAGGTCAACCACCATGATCAGAAACATGCGATTCCTGCACAAGGAAGCTATTCAGGCTGACTATGCAAAGTCTTCCACATACTTAAGGTAAGCATGTGAATAGTCCCATTGAGTTCAGATTTATGCATAAGTCTTCACAGGATTGGGATCTAAACTAGGGTCTTACATCTCTGTTAATTTTTGTTGTCCTTCTTGAACTCAATAGGACTGCTCACATTCTTAAGGTAAAGAACATTCATAAGACTAGCCAGCATCCTGGCCTCAGTTTGGAAAGTAGAAAAGTAAATATATATAAATAAATATAAAAATAAATATCTGGTTTAAAAAAAAAGGCAAGTCAGGCACTTCTATTTATACATTTTTATACTACCAGAAAAAGAAGGGATTCCAAGAAATTAAAAGACATTAGATTTAGAAAGTATAAAAGGAACTATGTCTTTATGCAACATGTAATTAACCTATGGCTATCATATTCAATCAGATTATTATTAAGACAAATGATACTTAATATTCAAAATAAAGATTAGACATATATGAAGATGAGTACAATCTGTGATTTCAATCTCTAATATAGAAGAGCTATATTCGTGCTTCAGAGTATAAACAGCTCATCAGCTGGAGTCATTCTTTCTAAGATAATACACTATTGTCCTGGTGCATCATGGGACAGTTTTCCCTTCCTGTGAACCATGTAAAGTCTAGATGGGCAATAGGCTCATTCCAACACGTTTCTTTTCTCATGTCTTTTTTCGACTCAGACATCCCCATGATGATCTGTGCCCCTTCTCTTTTACTTTTTCAAAAGCACTACCAAACAATACGTTATTATATAAACCAATACATTTCCTTTTCAAAGTCTTTTTTTTCTCCCAGCAAAACTGATAAATCATTTTTAGAAACATTTTAAAACCCCTCTGAGAACTGAATGAAACAGTCAGGTTCCCTGACCTTTGCCCATTATCCTATTTATCCATCCATCTATTTAACTAAATTCTTAGTATGGGATTTTCAGAAACATCTATGTAATTGAGGAGCACAAGTGTATTGAAAGTCAATGGACCTGGGCACTTTGGAAAATCCTATCTTAGTGTCCTGCAACATGCAGTGCTTGTCAAAATTAACAGTTGCCAGAGAGACCTAGTGGATGAATACATTCTGGATTCCAGATAAAAATCCTGGAAGCCAATCTGCAATTCTTACTGAGGTAAACTTCCACTGAAGTCAATGTGAGGTACACTGATCACTCTGCTGAAATCAACGCTGCGTCTTGCTTAACTAAAGATAATAGGATTGCACCCTACATAGTTGCATTTTTTCTTATAGTACTAATATTTACAATCTCAAAGCTGAAGTCTTTAAATCCCAAATACATATTCCACCATTTAGTCAGTGTACATTTTGTATTTCCTACAGGTTGAGCAGTGGCACAGACAGTGACTATTTATACACACAAGGTAGGTGAGGTAATATCTGTTATTGGACTACCCCTTGGTCAGAGAGACAAGCTTTCGAGCTACACAGAGCTCTTCCTCACTCTGAGCACCTTTCCCTGAATAGATTTGTGTGGCAGAAGTTGGTCCAATAAAAGATATTACCTTACCCACCTTGTCTTTCTAATATCCTGGGACCACAAAGCTACAACAACACTGCACAGTGATTATTTATAGTCAGTCTTATTATTGTACTTGATTTTCAACTTATGTGAGGCAGCAACATTTGGGTTCAAATGTTGCAGGGGAACATTTACATTAAAAATGTTTCTTTGTTTTTCATTTCATATTTCTACTGAAGTTGATCAAAATTACCAAATATTTTCATAACATGATTTTTAAAAATCAAAATTTCCCTTTTAACATTTTTTAGTTGTTTGACCAAAAAAACAAAACAAAACCGAACCCCAAAACTTGATTTTTTTAACCAATTTTTTTGTAATGAAACCCAAAAGTGTTTACCAAAAACTTTTTGGTTTTCATTTTTTTATTGAAAGTTTCAGCAGAAAAGCCAGTTTTTTATTTAAAAAAATGTTTCAATGAAATAAATTCAGTTCACTCTAATTTCTCTTAATAGGTGATACAATAAAACTTTTTTAAAAAAATACAAACTACATCATGGATCTGCAGGAAAGGACCTGGCGATTACAGTGGATGAGAACCGGCATATGAATCAGCAGTGTGCCCTTGTTGCCAAAAAGGCTAACGGCATATTGGGCCGCATTAGTAGGAGCATTGTCAGCAGATCAAGGGAGGAGATTATTCCCCTCTATTCAGCACTAGTGAGGCCACATCTGGAGTATTGTGTCCAGTTTTGGGCCCCCCAACTACAGAAAGGATGTGGACAAATTGGAGAGAGTCCATTGGAGGGCAACGAAAATGATCAGGGGGCTGGGGCACATGACTCACGAGGAGAGGCTGAGGGAGCTGGGGTTAGGGTTATTTAGTCTGCAGAAGAGAAGAATGAGGGGAGATTTAATAGCAGCCTTCAATTACCTGAAGGGGGGTTCCAAAGAGGATGGCGCTAGGCTGTTCTCAGTGATGGCAGATGACAGAACAAGGAGCAATGGTCTCAGTTGCAGTGGGAGAGGTCTTGGTTGAATATTAGGAAACTCTATTTCACTAGGAGGGTTGTGAAGCACTGGAATGGGTTAGCTAGGGAAGTGGTGGAATCTCCATCTTTAAAGGTTTTTAAGGCACTGCTTGACAAAGCCCTGGCTGGGATGATTTAGTTCATGTTGGTCCTGCTTTGAGCTGGGGGTTGGACTAGATGCCCTCCTGAGGTCTCTTCAAAACCTAATCTTCTATTATTTTGATTCTGTGATTATTTGCATTCACCTAAGCTTCTGCTGGGACCAAATTCACCTAATCCCAGCTGGGACCAAAAGATCCAAAACATAGTCAGAGAGGCTGGTCTTGTCATATTTCTGTGGGCGCTGAAAATGGAATATACTGGAAATTTCTTCTGGAAGCCCATTCTTTGAAGATTTAATTTCATTCCAATACTTCAGATTCAAGTGGTGAAATTCTGGGCCACTCCCACTGACTTCAAGGCCAAGAGTTCACAGAGACAGTTCAGATAGTTTGGCTAAATAGTCATATTTGGGGGTATGTGTCCAAACTGAACCTCTGACCCTTGTGAGGCTTTTCCACTACTATCTTACATGCAGTAAATGATAAAGACACCAGCTACAGATGCACTCTGTGGAGGTAGAGCTTCAGCTGGCATAAACTTGCAGAGCTTCAATGACTTTAGCTAAGGATCTGGCCCATAGATATTTTTGATGCACTTTATAAATGCTGGTCACTGAGATACATACCCTTTCTCTCCCTCACCAATCCTTTTTTGGATTTTCACTGTAATGCTGAAACTACATTAGGGACAGCACTGCATTTTTAACCTACATAGACAGAAGTCACAAGAAGGTTTCTCATAAAGAGAGAGCTACAAGCAATGTCTTTCCCCTCCTCTTCTTTCTTTCCACCCCAATTAAGAAACAACATGTTTTTCCTCTCTGTGCTTGCCTTTTATCTACTCCTCTTCTCATGTTTCTCTGTTATTTTTTCTCCTTCATGCCATGGCAATGATGCTGAATGCTGATGAGCTAATGCTAAATTTAACCCCAGATAGTCCTTTTATGAATTTCTTCAAGTACTAGAAATGAAATCTGCACTTTTGCAGGGACCATGCACATCAGGTAATCTGATCAGAGGTCTGTGGTATCTGCATTTACCTCTGGACACAAGACTGATTTCAACTCTGACTCATATCTGTTGATGAGTTGAGAATTGGGAAACAACCTACCTCTGCATCAAAAGCAATTGGTGGAGACTGCTACATTTTTTGATTACTTCTAAATTAGTTTCTCTGCAAAACAGAGACACCTATCTCAAGACAATCAGTGCTCTGCAGAAAAGGTTTTTTTACGTATAATATGTTTGAAAATGGGAAGACCACTAGCAAGAACACCTTTTCTCTACCACTAATATCCACCCATTAACACTTTAAATAGTGAATTATTGTTTGTAAATTCAAATTTAAATTGTAAATGTAATGAGAATCTATTATTTTGCAGACACACAAATAAATGCAAGAAAAGATTATAGCCTTTTCACTCTGTTGCAAAGGCAATAAAAACTGATAATAAATGACTACCACACAGGTTTGATGAGGCCACAAATATCTATACCTTGTCCTTAAATTAAGATATATCTGTTTTGATTAGAAAGCTAAAAAGGAAACAAATTGGTATTTGCATAGTGCAACTAGATAAAATAGGCTGTTTCAGTTACAGGAAACTGTACGCTTTTTATAATATCTGATAGAAGTATGGTACTCGTAGGTACACCTACCCCAATAATTATTTGAAAAGGATTGTTTGTTGTGGTATATGTAGCTATGAAATTGTCATGGCTTTGTTTTCTATGTATAAGCTCTCTCCCAGAGTGTAAAATTCATCAGACTTTTTTTTCTCAGAACTGAGTGCAGACTGTCAGGGCTTGCCTATACTAGAGTTTTTGATTGTGTCGTAATTTGCATTAAGTGATTGCCAATTAATACATATTAACTGACACAGCTGTAGGTAGTAATGTAGACAAACATTTGCTCCAGGAAACAAACATTTGGTCTTGATTGTGGTTCACCCTTGGATTCATGAGACTCCCTTTGCACTCATGATCCTGGGTTGTCTGTTGAAATGCCAGTCGTCATGGCATGTCTGAGGGCTACTCTAACTTGCAATAGTTGCCAGTGGGCCAAATGAGTTAATATGGCAGTGAGAAATCACCAGAGCATAGGGAAATCCTGAGTAAACCTCTTTTTCCCTAAGTATGCCTACTACACCAGAAAGGGGGTTGCATAGGAGATGCAACACTGGTTGTAAGCTACCAGAATGTCCTACTACACTGAGACAATCCTTCCAGGACTAGCAATATAGGCTTTGCAATAGTTGTGTAAAGAGCAACAGCTCAGAATTCGGTCTAGAATTTCCAAGTATGTTATAAAAACACTTTTTCCTGATGCTCAAAATTACTGTTTGGGACTAGCTAGTGAAGAGCTGAGTACTATAGGAAGAGTCTTTCATTAACCTGCCACAAGTTCTAGTGTATTCCAACATAGAAAGAAAGAAAGAAAAAGAAAAGTTTAAAATTGCCAAGGTCATAAAGAGCAGAGTTGTCAGAGTTTGGTAAAAGCTTCCTGGTGAATAAATTTTCCATTTCTTTTTAAAGGTTCTTTAAACACATGATTCTAAGATGTGATTAAACCTACTGGAGAAATCTCCAAGGGGGGAAAAAAGCAGCACTTCAATGTGCTTTTCTTCTAGGTTCTTTGGTATGTCTACACTGGAACTAGACACCCGCAGGTGGGCTGCACCAACTGATTTGGTCCTGTGGGGCTTGGACTGTGGGGCTATTTAACATTTGGGCTCAGGCAGTAGTCCATGCTCTGGGACCCTCCCACATCATAAGGTCCTACAGCCCTGGCTCTAGCATGAGCATGAACATCCAGATTTCAATTAAACAGCCCATTAACCTGAGCCCAGCAAATTCAAGTCAGCTGGCATGCATCAACCAAGGGTTTTTAATTGCAGTGTAGACATACACTTAGAGTCTTTTTATTTCACTCTGTCTCACTCTCTCATTCACTCTTTCCAAATATAAATATGTGTGGCTTTGAGGCTTGCTTTTCAGTCTGTATATAACAAATGAACTACAGTCATGAGTTCACAAGCATATCAAAGCAAACCTCGGTGGGCTTGTAAGCTAGAATTTGAATATGTGATAACCAGTCCACTGCAGCTTTAAAGAAGGATTGTATTGCATGGATGGGACAGTCAGCTGGGTTTCAGGTAACAGAATTATCTTCCCAGGTAATCATTATCTCCTGGTGGAAAAGCAGTAGACACATTCCTAAACTGTTCCAAGTTTTCTCTGTAATTAATAAAACAAATGCTGGCTCTCTAAACATATCATAATATGCATTATACAAACTTCTGTTCATAAAAAAATGTGGACAGTATAATTTGTTGATGAGGGACACAATCTGTTTTCTGTGTCCCTTCTGTGGGCACTGCGAATGCTGTACTTGCTGAAGAGTTTCACTCAAATAGGGTATGGTGCCAGGTTGAAACTATTGTCCCAATTAGCTTAATAATACAGGATATTGCTTTCAGATACACTGACGACAGGTTGGAATCTAATGATCTACAGGTAACAATGGGAAAAAATAGCAACCTGGATATGTAACAAACTTTGTATGTGTTGTGACAGCTACAACGTCTTCAGGGGAGGACAAAGAGAAAGGAAAAGCAAAGCCAAAATTATTTTAAAAAACAACACCCTACTGGTAAAATTGATGATGTGATTAGAATGGGGATACTGAAACTACGGTCTAATTAATTTATGTTGTGCAGATGTTAAAGAAAATCAATCAGCCATTCAGGAACAATGGATCTTTATAGAATGTCAAAATTAGCTATTATTCTATTTTTCTGGTGAGATTCTACAAAAATTATCTTGAAGAATGAATTTCAACTCTTATTTTTTTAAAGGGGGTCTGGCACCTTATAATTAGCAAACCAGAATCTATTCCCTGAATTATTGTAATGTACATATTCATTCCATGAGGTTCACACCACCATGTGGTGTAAGGCAGGAATAATTAAACACCAGATGGTGATGTAAACTCTAATAGAGAGAATGCATGCATTATGCATGAGAAGGGGTTTTATTGTTGCTTTTATCCATTTGGTGCCATTATGCTACTCCTGGACCCCAATCCACGTCTCAGAGTAAAAGATGTCACTGGACTGAGAATTCCTCTATGCTGAACAATTTGTTCATTCACTCTGTCATATTCTCATCAGTTATCTTCCTGCTCAATTTCCAGAGTTTCTGAGAGCACATTATTTTTTAGCAGTGCTCATAGAATTCCTGATCTTTTTCATCATACAGAAGCACCCAAAGCATTACTGGATATAATTTTATGTTTCTGCCAGCAATATAAAGTTTAAGATTAGGGCCTTTGGAAATTGAATGTGATTTTTAATTATTGTAGTGTCACATTTGCAGCCTGAAATACTTTTAAAATGTCATTAACAAAGATGCCATTAATCATTTAGAATTTTTTGACCATTAAAATATCTTTTTTTCATTATAGAAGTAATGAATATGAAAGTGAAGTGAAGATGGGATATATAGGATATTAATGGCTGGAATGAAGAGCTTAATTCTCCTTCACTTGTGATATCCCACTTGGGTGTTTATATACTCTTGTGTTTAAAAAAAGGGCAGCTCAAAAACAAGTGGGCAACTCCTGCCCTAGCCATTGCTTTAAAGGGAAACAAGGAGACCAACAGGTGCATTCTGTGCTACTTGAAATCTACCAGCCAGGGGAAAGGAGGGAAAGACACAAATCAGGGCACATTATTTTGCTCACATAGAAAGGAATGTATTCTAGGTAATGTATAGCATACACCATAGCAGACTAGACCTCTAGGACCTAGCCAGCAGTCCAGTTGGCCTGTGGAGGCACAGCATATAGGTGGGTGCAGGAAATAGTAATTCTAGCTTATACTTGGTTTATTACTGTAGAGGAATCCCTGTGCCCTCTCTCCCCTAGCCTGTTCACACAGAACAGGACAAGAAGCAGTAATACTTTGAAAACACAGCAAGTACATGTACATAAATTCAGAAGCTACTAGAATACTGGCTCCTAACAGGCATTTTTGAGGAAAGTGTGGATTCTTGAAGATTTCTGAGATTTGAGTTCCATTTGGTTCGAATAAAATAGGGCCAGATTCTCTGTTCTGAGGATATGCTGCTCATCATAGGACCAGAGAGAAGTGAGGTGGTTTCATGACACTTTACTGCTCCTGATTCTGGAGCCATGTGACAGCTGGCGTGGCCTTGTCCCTGGTCAAACATAGAACAATGTGGCCTGCCTCTGCTTTCATTGAATTTAATAGTAAAAGTCCCGTTTGGCTTCAATGGGAGTAGAGTCAGGCCAATATTGAGCTTTATTGAAAATCCTAACCATGGTGTTTTTCCACCTTCAAGCTCCCTTGCCCCACTGCTGGCTTACAGCAGTCAGCAGCCAAACCACCTGGTGAGGAGCTGACATCACCAGTCAGGAGGGAAAAAAGGAGCAATCCTGCAACTTTTCCCATCACCTCCCACTGAGCTCCATTGGCTGTCCTGTGTGTTTGAGTAGAGCGGAGCACTTGTTTAGGGCTTCTTTTCTCATAGTCAGATTAAGGTCTAGGCACCATAGGCCTGTACCTGAGGCCCAAGCACATGGAGTCAGGTGATTACATTAAAATCTGAGCTTTCTGTTTTTAAAAGAGTAGGTTTCTAGCCCTTATAGTTGTGAAAAAGACCTTGGAAATGGGAGCTGAATGTAACTCATTCGGTGACATCTGCCTGAGTCTGCAGAAAGCCTAATACAAAAGTTCTGATATGTTTAAACCACATTGTGCATTTCAATTAGGTTTTACCTTCTAGGCCCACTGCTCTGGGGAGCCCTGTCAGCTCTTCTGCAGCAGAGGACTTTGTGTGGTGGGAGGAAAAGAGTGCAGTGTACCTGTCCAACTCATTCAAACAGATATACCCCAGTTACTAAATTAAGTACTGGGGAGCGGGGGAGGGGCAGGTAAGAGATGGCTGCAATCTCTGCCTATCTAGATGAGAGAGGGGTCCCCTGCTGCTGTTGCTCCAAAAGGGGGTTCCCCGTGGAAGTTACTGGGTAGGAAAAGGGGACCCCATACCACTGCTCATGCTTTTCTGGGTGGGAAGGAGGCAGGCCTGGCATCACCATTATAAGTGTCTGGACAGGGCTATGGAGAAAGGGTGGAGCCCCATGTTATGATTCATCTAGAGGCTCAGATCAACTTATTCCAACTCTGCTCCTTTTCCAGAGTTTCTTCCTATTTCCCACCACCACTTGGACCTCAAAGAGTAGAGAGAAGATTGCTGGCATCTTCCCTCGACCCCCAGACAGTACTTTTGTCCCTCACTAGCATGACAGGATATGTACCACCCTCCCTAATGATCATCACCAAAACTCTGTGAGCTCCCCTCCTCATCTGACTATAGTCACTGAATAAGAGTGCACATAACTGAATGGGAGATGGAGGGCACTGGCTGGAATAACTGAAGTCTTTGTATGGTAAACTGGTACAGTCCTTAAATATACTTAAAGCTACTTTGGGAATGTCTGTCCACCATTTCTCAGAATACAAGAAAAAGGGGGCAAATTCAGAACAGATTAAAGGAAATATAGTTTTCATACAATGTACAACTATCCCGTGGAGCTCTTTGCCACACGGTAACATGGAAGCCAAGAGTTTAGTAGGATTCAAAAAAATGGAGTAGACATATATATGAATAATAAGAATATCCAGAATTTAAAAAAAGAGCTTTGGAAATTATTAAAAACCATCACGCTTCAGGGCATAAGATGAAGTTTAATTGGTGTTCTCTGTGGTCAGGTTATTCCATAAGTTATTCAGGATTTCTTGCACCTTCCCCTGAAGTAATTGGTACTCTCCACTCTCAGAGATAGGACACTGGGCTAAAGGGATCACTGGTCTGATCCAGTATGACCATTTCTATGGCCCAGATCTCCAAAGGAATTTAGATACTTAACTCCCATTGATTTCAATTGGAGTAGGAGCCTAAAAACTTTTGAAGATCTTGGACCTATGTTCCTACTGATAAAATATAAACAAAATGGCATTTATATGAAGCTATTTCTCTAATTTTCATAGCCTGTTATCAAAGCCAAGTGACAATAACTAATTTTGAAACATTGAAATGTAAGCAAACCTGAAATCACTATGAATAATTTCTAATTCTGTATGTTTCCAAAATGTGGAATATATCTCTCCAATCCCCTCAGCCAACAAGCTCTGAATGTAAATGTTCATTTCTTCAGCTAGGTTCTGTATCCCGTAGACAGGAGATAAAGGATCTTATACAATACTGAGAGTCGAAACAGCTAGAAATATTTCAGGTAATCTTGTGATAATTCTGGGTAACACAGGGTTCTGTCTATAGATAGGATGGGCTCTTGCCTAACTACTAGTTATCTCCCAGAACATATAATAGTAGTGTATACTTACACTCTGATCTCACTTTATGGATATTTTTAATACATAATATATAGAACATACATCTAGCCAGGTCTGAGCAAGTAATTGATAGGTTGGGTTACCTATGGGGAGAACGTCCTTTTTTGATAGGAGTATGTATTTTACTCCATAGTAACTTTAACAATGTGTAGAGTTTGAAACGACTTTGTAACAAATCCTACCACTAATTTTAAGCCCTTGTGTTTGCTACTCACATGCAAACCTAAGTTTAGTTTTCAAGTCGGAATAGACATGTGAAGGTGACAGAAAGCAAAAATAAAATTCCAGACCCGATCTTATTTATTCCAGTAATAAACTGATCAATTGTTAAGAAATTGTACACACAGCCTATATTGAATTATTTGATGCAGAACCATATAAATATACATGATATAGCTCCATGGTATAGCTCCATTAGCTTTACTATGGTCTGCAACTTAATTACAGCAGGACACCGCATTCATCCACCAGTATTATTTGATCATGACTACATAATTTCAGGAATATAACCATCAGTTTCATTGACTATAATAGCATAGCCATAGGAATTTCATTGAATTTCAGTTCGGCTAAGGAAAGAATGTTGTATTGTGCTCACAATATGTAAATTACTCTGGTTCTGATTCAAAAAAACATCCTTGTGACAGATGTGAGACATGGGAAGTGTAACAAGTTCAAATGACTATATTCAAAAGTGCCAAACAGGCAAGGACTTTTGGGACAATAAGTAATAAGTGGGTTTCCTGGGGAATCCCTGGGGACTGGTTAATGCAAATGCCACAACTCCTGTTACACAAAAATCCAGCCTTTTGAAGCTACGCCCTGAGGAGAGGGTCATTGACTGGTGATTACCTGATCCCACAGACAGCAGAGCAAAGGCCCGAGCTGGATAGAGAAATGGCTGAGCTGTCCAGTTAGAGTCCTGTTCCTGAGCTTAAAACTGGCATTAACTTGTAACCAAAGGGGCAAAGTCAGCTGTGTAGGTCTGAAAGACTGACACCTACTGAAGCCCTCCGTCTGAGTTGGGGATGACCTCTGGTAAGCTTTTTGCTTGTGTGTAGGTTCTTTTATAATGCTTTTGCCCTCAGAATAAATGCAGTTTGCTCTGTGAAGGCTGATTGATAACTGGTATACTGTTATAGCCACTGGAGAAAGAGTTAACCACAGGTGCTGGACCCCAGTCAGACCTACTAGGAATTCACAGTGACTGCAAGCTTAAACCTCTGGTCTAAAGGGGAAGAGATATGGATCTCCATCCCAAAAGAGGTGATAACTAAGAAGCCTAAAACTGTAAGTAGTGCCTTCAAGGAAGACCCAGAGAGGGATAAAGGTACAACTAATCCTAAAACTGTGACCATCCTTATTCAGGAAAACTAGTTAATCACAGGGTTAAGAGCTTTCCTGAATAAATATGGATTTAAGTAGGTACTTAAGAGCTTTCCTGAATCAGGATCTTTGTGAAGTACATAGAAAACATCTTCTGAAGAAGTTAAGTGATCTGCCTGCCATAAAAGTGATTTCCAGAAGCAAAAGAAAAAAGTGCAGAGATTATATGGGGAAAATAGCGGTGATAGTATATGGTCATATGGGTGGAACTGGGGGTGGGACTAAGACAAATATCAAAAAGCAGTATTTGGTCAGTCTAGTATATCACTTTGAACTACCAAACCTGGCTTTTGTTCCCAAGGCCATCTTGAGTTGGAAGAGTCAGGAAATTGAAGCTGTTAGTTCTCAGGTAGTTTATACCACCGCTTTCTGAATTATCTGTGGAGAAGTGTTAATTTGAGGTCTGAAAGGAATTCATATGCATGTTGTTTTTAAGTTGCTATACCCCTGTGCATGGTATCTAAGCATCTATATTGCTCCCAGCCAATATAATAGTGCTACTGAAATATATTTAGATAGCTCTTTCAATCCTTAGTGTGCTTTCTAAGCATTAATCAAGTAATTGTCACAACAATCCACTCAGGTAGGTCAAATATTATTCTTGTGGAAATAGGGAAAATGAGGCAGTTACATTACTTGCTCAAAGGCACAGAGGAAATCAGTGTCAAGGATGGGATTACATCTGCATAGTTCCTGGCTCCCACATTTGTACTCAGTCTACAAAAATATGTTCCTCTCTGAAGGATTCAGCAGGGCAGTCCGAGGTTATAGCTTCACCTTCAAATATCTCATTGTATTGGAACTATCAGGTGAGGGATAAAACTGGGTAGATGGGGTAAACCTCAACATATTTCCAGGTTTCTGTTGTTTTAGGGTTGCTAGCCACAAATAAGTACACTGATATAAGGACCACAGAGATACTTTTATTCCTGTGTGAGTGCATGGATAAACCATCACAATTGCAACTGAGAGTCAGTGGTGGATTTCATTCTTAGCATGTTTGTAGAGAGTTGCTGATAAAACAGATGTCCCACAGGAGGCTATTACATTTTATTACAGAGAGCCCTAAAGAGGGATCAAGCAATTAAGTGGCAAGGGGTGTTTTTAAGGGTGCTACTGTGTAGAAGCAGAAAAGGAAGAGAAGAAGGAGAGAGTCTTGTAAGTTTGTAGATTGTCAGCATAATGTACATGAAGTTAGAGTCATATTTAGAAATTATCTAGACTGCAGCAGGATCATTATGAAATAACTGGTTTTCTATGGGCATCACCTGGACAATATCTGAAAAATTACACTACAGTGTTTGGATTCTTATCTTTATTAGCTCTGCATTAATGTCCATTGACCTATGAATTTGTGCCAGGTTATAATGGATTTTTTTCTCTATCTACCTAAATTAATTTCCTATGTTGCATACTCCACAAGTTTTATAATAAATGACCTAAATGCAACTAAAGACATCACAAATTTTGTCTTATCTTCCAGTACTGGGAGTTACTTAAACCTGATTTATTGACCACCTGTGTTGGAAAAATGAAGAGAAATTATGCTATTAGCATGATTAGTACATAATTTTCTAGCCTCAGGGGCACTGAATATTCAAGCAAGCAAGCAAAAAAAGACTGTTTATTGCTGAGCAGGTACAATAATGTAATGTAGGCAGAATAGGTACTATTTTCAAAAGCATTTAAGTGACATTGGTCCCTCAGTCCCGTTTTCAGCCAATGGGATTTAAGCTTCTGAGAGATTTAGGTACTTTTGAAAATGAGACTTGGGCACCTTTGAACATTGTAACTGGTATGTGTACTTATTCACCAGATACAAGTATTTTCTCCATTTGACTGGAGTACAATATTATTTGCAAAAAGAATTACAGAATATTTAGACATTCAGGGTCAGATCCTCAGCTGGTAAAATTCGCATGTTTCTTTTGAAGTCAATGGTGCTATGCTGATTTACACCAATTGAGGATCTTCCCCACAGAGACCAGTGCATTTTCTCTTTTTTTTTCTTTTTTGCAATAACCATGAAAAGTTTTTTTTTTAAATTAGCATGGGCACGTTTGCTTGTTTTCTCCGAAATCTCTGCTTTTGCCTTTGCCAAAACAAAACCTCTATGTCATAGTAGGGATGGAAGCTACAGGTTAAAAGGCAAATTCGTCCTTTTAAACCATGTTTTGACAGATGATTCTTATGGTTTGGAATCTTGTTTATTCTCTCTTTGGCCATATTAAAAAAATGTGCGGTGATATTTTCAGAAATGCCTGAGTCCCAGTGTTTTAAAGGTATTTATAGTATTGCTCCACTCAGCATTGATAGGCCTCAGTGATTTAGATGCAAGTCTCATTTTCAAAAAGTGACTTAAGCATTTAGGAGCCTAAGTCTAATTGAACATCAGTGAGACTTCTTAGGGCTAGATCCATAAAGGGATTTAGGTGCTTAACTGTTCCATTATGCACCTAAATTAAAAATGTAGATCCTCAAAGCTTCCACTCAGCTACCGCCTAACCCTCCAGGTGCCTAAATTCCCTAGGCACTGAAGTTTAAGTCCCCATGGTGCCTACATTTCTGTGTGATGGACATATGCAAGGTCACCTGTCCTGATGCCTAGCTCACACCTAAGCCCCAACAAGATCCTCAGACTAGGTATTCTCCTGCAGGGCCCAATCTGGTAGGCACCTACAAGACTGGGCCATGCACAAAACACTAGAGGAGGTGGTATCCACACTCCCACCCATACCAAATAACCCAGGGATTAGAGCACTCACCAAGGATATGGGAGAATCTGGTTGAAATCCCCACTTTGCATAATATGGAGCAGGGACAAGAACTCAGGTCTTCTACTTCAGCTGAGGGCCCCAATCACTAGAGTGTAGGGTATGTTGCTGTCAATTTTAGCCAAATATTACCTTCACATTTCTATTAGGTAATGCCAGATTCTGCTCTCATTTACACTGGTATAGACAGATTGTCTTCCTTGTTTTTAGTGGAGTTGGTCTAGATTTATACCAGTGTTACTGAGGTCAGAGTTTGGCCTCTCTGTGTAATAATATGACTGACAGCCATGTTGTGTCATTGCTGGAAATCTCACCTCCCCAAAGAGATATTCCAGGAATCATATCACGGTAGCAGCCAATCAGTGTTCTCCTTTGCTGCAATGTCTCATTTTCAAAATTACCTCTCTTAGGCCTGTTACTGAACATGTCACAAGCAAAATTTATCTAGGGTGACCAGATAGCAAGTGTAAAAACACATGGGCATAGTGTGTGGGGGGAGGTAATAGGCGCCTGTATAACATAAATAGCAGGACTGTCCCTGTACAATTGGGACATCTGGTCATCCTACATTTATCTATTGTGGAAAGAATCCACATTTCTCCTAACCCATTTCGGTGTGTAAATTACTTCTTCTGCTTAAAGTAATACTCTGAAAGACTCAGGTCTAATAAGTCTGCTTTCTGCTTGTCTCCCTGGAGCAAAGCAGACTTAATCCCACTGGTGGAATCCTTCAGTGGTATACATCTGCCATAGCAGTTCCTAGAGTATCATAGATATGGAGGGCTGGAAAGGACCTTGAGAGGTCATCTAGTCCTATCTTCTCCTCTGATGCAGGACAAGTAGATCTGTTCTGAAAAATCTCCAGTGATAGGGATTCCACAACCTCCCTTTGAAGCCTATTTTAGTGCTTAACTAGCATTACAGTTAGAAAGTTTTTCCTAATATCTAACCTAAATCTCCCTTGCTTCAGATTAAACTGATTACTACTTGTCTTACCTTCAGTGGACATGGAGAACAACTGATCACAATCCTCTTTATAACTGTCCTTAATCTATTTGAAGACCACTATCAGGTCTCCCCTGCCTCAGTCGTCTTTTCTCAAGACTAAACATGTCTGTTTTTTTAACCTTTCCTTCCAGGAGAGGTTTTCTAAAATTTTTTTTTTTAAATAATTTTTGTTGTTGTCCTTTAGACTCTCTCCAGTTTGTCCACATCTTTCTTAAAGTGTGGCTATTAGAACTGGACACAGTGTTCCAGCTGAGGCCTCACCAGTGCCAAGTAGTGCAGGACAATTACATCCTGTATCTTGTATAGAGCACTTCTGTAAATAAACCCCAGAATGATATTAGCTTTTTCCAAAACTGCATCATATTGTTGACTCATATTTAAGGCTATGAGTCCGCCATGGAAGTCAAAGGGGCCATGATTTTTCATGATCTCTGTGACACTACATCCCATATTCTTCATAGAGATATGAGTATGGCATAACTATGATGTATTTTATGCAAGATAGAATGTGAGAGATCATTGAAAAGGTTATGATTTACTGAATATGATTGTCCTATTTGTATGCATGTATCATTTTGGTATCTGAAGTTAGGAATATTTTCTATGCATTGTCTATTACAAATGTGTTTACACCTGGGTAATGCCCACAAGGAAGAATGCAGTCAGTCTAGATGGTTGGCTGGGAAGGCCATTAGAGAAAACGATAGGCCTTAGAAAAAGATTATCTCCAGTCGAGAAGCCTTCCTGAGGATGCTACATACAGCCTCCGAATCATGGCTGCTGTGAACCTATAGTGACATGTGACCAAGTCACCTAGTGGTGGACTCCATCCTGGAATACCAGTGTTTTTGCACTGACTGGGTATGGGAACCAAGCTTGGTTCCCAAGGATTCCCACCATATGCAAAAGCTATTTAAGGCAGGGGAGTGACATCATTGAGGTTCTTCACTGACTCCCCACCCAAAGAGACTCCTGGAAACACCTGCGGAACAAGGACTGAACTGGGGAGAAGGGCTGGACCCAGGCTAGATGGATTTTTAGCCTGGGAGAGCAATACCTGGGGTTTTAAGCTGCAAGCAAGTCCAGCTTGCCATTTAAGAATCTCTGCAACTGGCTTAAATCATCATTTAGGGTGAGAATTTGCTACTCATATCCAATCTCTTTAGTATATTAAGCTTAGATTGCATTTTTGTTTGTTTGCTAGGTAATCTGCTTTGATCTGTTTGCTATCCCTTATAATCACTTAAAATCTATCTGTTGTAGTTAATAAATTTGTTTTCACTTTATCACAAGCCAGTGTGTGGAAGTTATAATTTGGGGTAAAAAGCTGTTGTATATTTCCTCTTCACATTGAGGGAGGGAGCAAATTTCATGAGCTTACGCTGTACAGATCTCTGTTCAGCACAAGATGGTATAATTTTGGGTTTACACTCCAGAGGGGGGGTGCATGCCTAAGTGGCTGGGAAGTTCCTTAGCTGAAGCCTTCCCATGCAGAGCTGATCAGTGTCTATATGTTTCTGCAGCTGGGTGTCCCCAGCTGTATGTGTGCCTGAGGGCCTGTCACAGAAGTTCAGTGTAAAAGAAGCCCAGGCTGGTGGGTCAGGCAGGCTCAGTGGTGCCCACAGTTCCAGGTGGCACCCCAGGGGGAACCCATCACAACCTCCATGACTTCAGGGCTTGGGCTGTCAGTTCTGGGCAGTGGGGCTTGGGCTGTCAGCCCCCACCTCATCCCTGGGCAGCAGGTTGAGCCCTGATCATAGGCAAGGGAACTAGAGGTGTGGGGGGTGTTGCATCACTCCCAGGTTTTATGCGGGGCTCTGCTCCCAGCCCCACATGCTGGGTCCCGGCCCCACACCTAGGGGTCCTGGCCACCAGCTCAGTGCCTCTGCTCCAGGCCCCATGCCTGGGGGTCCCAGTCACTGGCCCGTGCCTCCAGTTTTGGCCTTGCACACGGACTCAGGCCCAATGCCTGAGGGTCCCTGCCGACAGCCCCATGCCCACCCTTGGCTGTGGCCCCAGCCTTGGCCCCCTTGCCCCTGCCAGGGTCCCCACTCCCCCCCCGGAGACATGGCCCTGCTCCTGGCCCCAGCGGGGGTGGGGGCACAGACAAGGGTGGCTTTCAGCACCCCCACTATTAAAAATGTTCCAGATGGTAAGGTTCCAGCTGTCTGGCTTTGGCTGTCACCCCCCACACCTGGTAGTGAGGTGAGCCCCACGTGGCAGGGCTCAGGCTGTCTGCCTGCCCTGGGTGGCAGGACTCCGGCTGTCAGCTTCCTACCCCGGGTAGTCAGGCTTCAGTATTCAGCTCCCTGGACTGAGGGGCTTGGGCTGTCAGTCCGCCCCAGGCGAGGGGCCTCCAGCTGTCAGCCTGCACACTCTTCCCCACAGTGGTGGTGCTTGAGCTTCTGTGGAAGTAATAGTTATTGAACATGATTTGTCCATGATTATCACTAAAAATAACCTTGACAAGATCTTAACCTTACTCATATTCAATTTGTGAGCCACTATAACTGCTAAATTCTTTTCATCAGTTCTTCCACTTAGCCAGTTATTTGGAATATTCCTCATTTTGAAGTTGTGCTTTTGATTTGTAATTCCTAAGTGTAGTACTTTGCACTTGTCTTTATTGAATTTCATTTTTTTTTATTTCAGATCAGTTCTCCAGTTTGTCAAGGTCATTTTGAATTTTAATTGTGTCCTCAGAAGTGCTAGCAGCCCCTTACAGCTTGGTGTCATCTGCAAATTTTATCAGCATACTCTCCACTCCACTTTCCAAGTCATTAATGAAAATATTGAATAATGCAGGAACAAAACAGATCCCGCAGGGACCCCACTAGATATTTCACCTGTCTCGCCTCCCCCCAAATTTGATATCAAACTATTGATAACTACTCTTTGAATGAAGTTTTTCAACCAGTTTGCACTCTACAGTAATTTCATCTAGACCACATTTCCCTAATTTGCTTATGAGAATGTCATGTGGGATTATATCAAAAGCCTTACTAAAATCAAGATATATCATGTCTATAGCTTCCTCCCTAACCATTAGGTCAGTAACCATGTCGAAGAATCACCCTGCTCCCAGCCTCCAGTGCAGGCAGTACTCTCAGAGGGAAGGGAGTGTAATAGGGTCTGAGGTGGCCTTGATCTCTGCCAATCCCTGGCTTCCAAAATGGCCTGAAGCTGCTACAAATCATGCAGAAGATCAGGCTGTTACAGAGGTTAAGATCCTGGGTCAGGATCATTTGCAGCTCTCTTCATGCTCTTTTCCGCTATGCTCAATGCCCCTTGGGTGCAAGATGAGACTCTAGCCCTTCATATTCTTCTAGAATTTTCACTGGTGAAACTGCACAACAGCTGTTCTGAATGTGGTTTTGCGTAATTATTGAACAGCTCAATAGCTTTTCATTACAAGCTGTCTGAATTGCTTTTTCATTATTTTCATTCACAAACTTCAGACATGCTTTACTGGAGCCATAAAAAAAAAGAAAGAAAGAAAGAAAGAAATGGATCAAAGACTGCAGCAAACTTACAGTATCAGATGGACAGGCAAACAATCTAGATGGATGTCACTCTGCACTAAGTGACAGTAGGTTGCCTTATGCTGTTCACTGAATGATGGATGACAAATTATATTGTTATACAGATGCTTAACTCACTGGCATGCATTATAATTTTGAAGATGCCATCTGATTTGCACAAATTAGTATTCTATACAGCTAGAGATATGTTGCAGGGAATTGGAAGTTGGAATTGGTTTATTTTTCCTGTTTGTTGCCTGACAGCTTTGACTCCAAGACCCATTCATTATGGCAAACTGAATTTATAGAGGTGTGGGCTTTGGCTTTTGCTGGTGGAGTAAAAAAAAAACAGGTTCTGATACATTTGATTGGATTTGCAACTTAGATATGTGAGAATGTTTGGTACCGTGTGCACCTAAACTGGCCTTCAAGTGTGACCATTCAGCTTGGCATGGTACTGTATAAGGGGGATAAATTCCCAAACAATGTGGGAATGAACATCTGCTGAGGGGTTTATGTAATTTTCCAGTCAATTTGTTCTGTCAAGAAGATAAAGTATTTCACTCCTTTGAAGAGACCAATAATCTGGTACTGAAAAAAACAAGAAGAAAAGAATCCTAAAATGACAGGAAAACAAGACAAGGTTGTCTTGTTTGGTCTGTTTTTCTGTACTGAGAGACTTTAATTATGTTTTAGTCCCTTCCTTTGGTTTCCATTTCTGTCGGCAAGAGTAGGATATGTATGGTATTGAGAGAGGGGGGCTGTGACATCACCTACCATGCCATACCCAAATTTCATTAACACAGAGCGTGCCTGCTAGAACATTGGTATAATGTCTGAAAGGGATGGTTGTTATTTTGCTAGCTTTGATTAAGCATATTGTCCTGTATGCCAAATATACCAATGGAATTGTACTTTTAGTAACTGAATGTCAGTCTACAAAAGCTCTTCCCAAAAAGTGTGAGTTTTTGCTTTCTATTTCCCTACATCACAACCGATCAAATAGAATCATTAAATGCATAAAACTGAAAGACATCTAATGCATTATAGGCTTTCAATGTACTACATTTACAACTCAATATGATTTATAAACTACAGAAAGCTTTCTCTTGTCATGCACTGGCTCTTATCACAGACTCCTTATTCAAATTTCCTGTGGAGGAAATAGCTTGTATCAAATAGTATAAATATTAAATAATATTAAATGATTGCATCCTTTAATGTCTTGTATGTGAATACATAGTTTGGTCTCAGATTCTGTATTTTATTTAATTTACTTTGCTCATGCGATATGAAAACTAATACAAAAGGATTTTGTCTTTTAATAACGGAAAGGTACAGTATTAAAATTGAATATAAAAAGAATTAGAAAGTGATGTTCTTAACAGATAGCCAGCCTAGCAAACAGCTCTTGCATTCCATGTTTATCTATTTTAGCTATATATTGGCATGTTTTAGTACTGTATTGTAGCAAATCTCTGTCTGCTTACCAGTGTTGAGAATGATGATAAAACCTGATTCGATTAAAAAAAATTGCCTGTATTTTCATCTCTTCTTGGAATTGTACTAACTCCGCCAACCACCACACCCCCTTTTCACTGGAAGTGAAGCTAAACTGTGTAATATTTTAATCAGCTTCAGGAGGGCATGAGGGAGCATGTTTGAAAGAGGAAAAGAAATACATTGAGAGAAGATTAAGGGGGGAAATGATAGAGGTCCATAAAATTGTGCCTGGTGTGAAGAAAGTAAACAAGGAAGTGTTATTTACCCCTTCTCATAACACAAGAACTAGGGGTCACCAAATGAAATTAATAGGCAACAGGTTGAAAACAAATAAAGGGAAGTATTTCTTCACACAACACACAGTCAATCTGTGGAACTCCTTGCCAGAGGATGTTGTGAAAGCCAAGACTATAACAGGATTAAAAAAGGAAATATATAAGTTCATGGAAGATAGGTCCATCAATGGCTATTAGCCATGATGGGCAGGGTGCAAAACCGTGCTCTGAAGTATACCTAGCTTCTGTTTGCCACAAGCTAGGAAAGGGCGATGGGTGGATCACTTGATGATTACCTGTTCTGTTCATTCCCTCTGAAGCATTTGGCATTGGAAGCACTGAAACATGGCTGGAAGACAGGATATTGGGCTAGATGGACCATTGGTCTGACCCAATACGGCCATTTTTATGTTCTTAAATATTCTTGCAGAATTTCCCACCCAGCTGAAACTGGGAAATATTGGCAATCTTATGATTCCAAGATGATTCTCAAGCCTAACAAAGCTTCCAAGTAGCCCAACATTTGACTGATAGGTGGTCCCTGTCAGGAATAAGGGCCTTCAGCAGAGCCAATCTCCCGGCAACCTAACAAGCACAGCTGGCCTGCAGTAGGCTGCCCAGTTGGCTATGCCACCTGATTGTTTGTAAGTGTCAGAAGACTGGGTCTTAAGCCAGCAGCAAAATCTGCTCAAAGCATTTACCCATGTCTGTGATAGCTTCTGCTCTTGTCTTGGCCTCATCCTTGCCTCACTGGCTCTCTGGCCCTTGGCTCCAATTCCTGACCTCTGACTCCCGGCTCCAACACTTGGCTGTAGAATCTGACTACTAGGCCAGACTTCTACTCCAAACACTAGCAATGACAGAGTCACTGATAACCTCTTTAATGGTTGCAAGGCCATTAACTGTTTGCTACCAGTTGCACAACAATGTCCCAGTCAACCTCATGCTGAATGGTTAAAGCAACAGTGAGCTGAACACCTACCAGAAGTCTTGTTTTGCCTGAAGACCCAGCCCTACATGAACTATTGCAAGGCTGAATCTCTGCACACCATTCCCCCTCCCCCGCACCACCACATACACACTTCTCTATGGGAGAGAGAAGAAGAAGAAAACTGCCTCCTCAGGAAGTCCTTTCTCTGGCCTCCAGAGCTCCCATCTGGCTTTTCTTCCTGTGGACAGTTTCTCATGCAAGCAACCATATCTCTTTCTTCCTCATCATGCAAGGTCTATGAAGCAGCAAGAGTGAATGACCTAAAGGCAGGACACAAGAGAGTTAGGGTGTGTGAGGGGTTGGTACAAAAAGAACAAGTGGGGAATGGGGCTTAAGTAGGTAAGTTGTGGGTTCCCCAAGTGCAAGCAATGGATGGGTGGGTAGATACAGAAAAGGAGATGGAGGTGGTAGTTATGCAATGGAAAAAAGAAACTAAGGGGGAAAATGCTCAAACCAAACATAAGCCTATAAACTCCAAACTAATCCAATTATATGTGAAATTTTCCTGTGTTCAGTTTAGATTTATGTATTTCATCAATACATTTTATATATATAGAGAGAGAGTCATATTTAAGCTTTTATATGTTTTATGGTGGATGAGATCACATAGCTCTGAAACTTCTATGTCTAATAGAACATGGTGAACTGGAAATCATGAATTACATGATGGCATTCTTAGTCCTATGTTTTGTTGATACCTAAAAGTTTAGGGACAGAGCAGTGCAGAGCTCTATGGATTAGGATTCACAGCCTCTGAGTTTCACCTTCACCTTTGAGGTGATTTAAGGATACTATGTAGGCATTTTTTACAGCTCTGGTTCACTGTATAATTATGTTGTGCTCTCATGCAGGCCTTTAGGATCTGATTATTAGCTTGGCTTTATCTCAGCTTCCATGTTCTTCACCCCCAACATTACAGGTACATTCTGCATATTATTTCGATTTCTTCCTCACCAAGCAGCTCCACTTCTCTATCCTATGCTTACAACTGCATTTCCAATTTGCATAGCATTTTGAAGACTTCAAGGCAGAAATTGATAAGAGCTAGCTTCTTTCCTCCTTCCTCTATGCTTTCTTCCCTTTTGGATTTAATTTTTAATTATATGCTTCTGACTCACAAATCTTTCTGTCCACTACAGACCTGTCTGCTGCTATGGACTCTAACATATCTGACCGTCTCTCTAATGTATCGCCTTTGGTGGACTGCTGCGAGTCAAGCCTAAGAACATGGCCTAAACAGAATCCCTTGGTTTTTATTCCAGAGACCTCTCCTCTTTTGCCTTTCTCTGTGAATGTTCAAAACCCACTATCATAAATATAAAGGGAGGGTAAACACCTTTAAAATCCCTCCTGGCCAGAAGAAAACCCTTGCACCTGTAAAGGATTAAGAAGCTAGGATAACCTCGCTGGCACCTGACCACAATGACCAATGAGGAGACAAGATACTTTCAAAGCTGGAGGGGGGGAGAAACAAAGAGTCTGTGTCTGTCTGTGTGATGCTTTTGCCAGGGACAGAACAGGAATGGAGTCTTAGAATTTAGTAAGTAATCTAGCTAGATACACGTTAGATTATGATTTCTTTAAATGGCTGAGGAAATAAGCTGTGCTGAATAGAATGGATATTCCTGTCTTTGTGTCTTTTTGTAACTTAAGGTTTTGCCTAGAGGGAGTCTCTATGTTTTGAATCTAATTACCCTGTAAGGTATTTACCATCCTGATTTTACAGAGGTGATTCTTTTTACCTTTTCTTATATTAAAATTCCTCTTGTAAGAAATTGAATGCTTTTTTCATTGTTCTTAAGATCCAAGGGTTTGGGTCTGTGGTCACCTATGCAAATTGGTGAGGATTTTTATCAAACCTTCCCCAGGCAGGGGGGTGCAAGGTTTTGGTGAGGATTTTGGGGGGAAAGACATTTCCAAACAACTCTTTCCAAGTAACCAGTAAACGTTTGGTGGTGGCAGTGGAAGTCCAAGGGCAAAGGGTAAAAAAGTTTGTACCTTGGGGAAGTTTTAACCTAAGCTGGTAAAAGTAAGCTTAGGAGGTTTTCATGCAGGTCCCCACATCTGTACCCTAGAGATCAGAGTGGGGAAGGAACCTTGACACCCACCATCCTTCCAATTGAGACTCACATCTTTGACCTTTTCTTCTCCATGCACATCCAGACTGCTACAGAGTTTTTTAGCCTTACTTCAGAAAATATTGAAAATCTATTCCTTCCATTCTGTCCCAAGAGTCAGAACTAAGCCATAGTTATTTGACTTACTTCCTGCCTCATTTACTTGAAACCTTTTCTCCAGTCTCCCTGATCACCATATCACTTCCCCTCCAGTCCATCCAGGATGCAAAACTGTGTTCCTTGCCTGCTGGTCAAGCCACATCACACGTTTTTCCCCTCCCCCCCACTGGCCTTATCCTGTATGAAATCTGAACTCCTTGGGCCTGATTCATTACTGAGTTACTCCAGTTGTACACCAGTGTAACTCAAGTAATATAGTACTGATTCAGGCCCCTTGTCCTCAACTTTAAGACCTGTCACAACTTCATCACAGCCTATATATTGGTTCTTATTTCTTACCATGTGATACCTCTCCCCCTTATTTGACCCATGATACCAGCCTTGATAACCCTTTCCTTCTCCTTCAAATGTCTTCATGCCTTCTTCCATTCTGTCCGCTAGTCAAGGGACAGCATTCAAGCTCTCATCTTCCCCACATTCAAATAATTGCTAAAGACTCAGTTCTTCTGTACAGTTCAAAAACTAACCATGGCAATTGCCATCTCCACCCTGCAGCAAACAAACAAAATATTGAATACCTTTCTCTGGGTCTCCTGGTGGGCCTTGTATTATTAGATTTCTAGATTTCAAGCTCTTCATGGTAAGTGCTGTATTTATTTGTCCCACTTTGCTTCAAGCACATCCCTGGTGAAAATAACAATGAATAAGTACCTGATCTACAAGTGTGGTCAGGTAGTTAGATTTCAGAATGACTTCAGTCACATCCACAAATAACTGCAAGGACAAAATTGTGGTTGGCATTATATGCACCCATAACTTGTGGGTGCAAAAATAAGAGCCAGATTTTTAAAAATTGGGGCCCTTATGGAATGTATATGTAAGAACATTATCACATCTTATTATTTAAATGAAATAGTGTGCTTGGATTTAAAGAAAACCTTTAATAAGCTCCCTCATCAAAGACTTTACAGGAAACTAAGTAGTCATGGGATAACAGGAAAGGTCCTTTCATGGATCAGTAACTGGTTAAAAGATAAGAAACAAAAGATAGGAATAAATCATCACTTTTCACAATGATCAGTACAGGGACCTCAGCTGTTCAATAAGTTCACTGTTCGCTCCCTTTAAGGAAATGGCATAGCTTGCAGATGATACAAAATTATTCAAGATAGTTAAGTCCCAAGATGATTTTGAAGTTACAGGTGGATCTCACAAAACTGAATGAGTGAGCAACACAATGGTAGGTAATAATCAACATTGATAAGTGCAGAGTAATGCACATTGGAAAAAATAATTCCACCTAAACATATTTAATTATGGATTCAGCTATTACCACTCAAGAAAGAGAGCTTGGAGTCACAGTGGATAGTTCTCTGAAAACTTCAGCTCAATGAGCAGCAATAGTTAAAAAGGCTAACAGAACATTAGGCACTATTAGGAAAGAGATAAAAAATAAAACCAAAATATTGTAATGACACTATATACATCTGTGGTTTGCCTTGAATACCGTGTCCAGTTATGGTTGCTACATCTCTAAATGGAGATAATGGAACTGAAAAAGTTTCACAGAGGGCAACAGAGATGATCAAGGATATGGAATGGCTCCCCTATGAGGAGAAACTAAAATAATTAGTACTGCTCAGTTTAGAAAAGAGACAATAAAGGGTGTATATGATAACGCTCTATAAAACCATGAATAGTGTGGAAAAAGTAAACAGAAAAGTGTTATTTACCCTTTCCCACAATATAAACACCAGGCGTCATATGATTGAAATTAATAGGCAGCAGCTTAATACAAACAAGAGGATGTACTTTTTCACACCAGGCACAATTAACCTGTGCCACTCATTGCCATGGGATGTTGTGAAGGCCAAAATATAATTGGGTTAAAAAAGAATTAAATAAATTCATGGAGGACAGGTCCATCAATGGCTATTAGCTAAGATGGTCATGGATGCAATCCCCTGATTGAAGTGACTCTAAATCTCTGAATTCCAGAATGGAAATTCAGGGGTGGGTTACTCCAGCTGCTCTGTTTAGTGCATGTTCCCTGATGCTCTGGGACTGGTCACTCTCAGAAGACAGGATACTGGCCTGGATGGACCATTGGTCTGACCAGTATGGCCGTTCTTATGTTAAGTTCTAAATGAACATGTGGGATACAACTGTCTAAATTCAAAACTTCTCTCTTTACGATTAGGGTTGCCAACTCTCCAGCATTGCCCTGGAGTCTCCAGGAATTAAAAAATAATCTTTCATTAAAGATTGTCATGTGATGAAACCTTCAGGAATATGTCCAGTCAAAATTGGCAACCCTATTTATGAGGCATGCAATTAAAAGGTAGGACATTGGCTTCTGAACACTAAGACATATGTGCCAGAACATGGAGATGACAGCGGAACAACAGAGGGCATGACTGTAGAGCTATAAATCAGGAGAGGGGATTCTTTCTTGAATGAAAGGGGATATTTATAGTGAAGAGGATACTGATGATGCCATAAACCAAAAGTAAAGTTCAAACACTGCAGCCTGTTGGAATATTAGAGTCCTAGATAAACAGTGAACTTTTAATTAAATTCAAAGTTGCCAAGCTCTAGTATTCATGGAGCCCTATGTAAAGTAAGACATGCTGACCCCATCCAACTCCCTCCCCACTTGTGACTTACTCCCCTGACCCCACACAACTGCAGCAGATCCATGACACCTCCATGGCTGACAAGTGAACAATAAGAATGCTTCTGTGTATACAATTTGCCTGGAATTCCAACAGTATATCCCTCTTTTCTTGGAAGTCAGCCAGTTTGAAAAGGTCTCTGCTACAATGAGTTGCTAGCCTGGGGTGCTTTCTTTTAAATTGTAAAAGGTCTGAGAAGGAACAGAGATCCTGAAAAGGGAAACGGAGCTGCAAGGTGCAGATAGAGTGGCTTACCCCATTGGTGGAGCACCTTGTAGTGAATAGGTAGAATAGCCCTAAGACTGCCATTGGCTCAAGTCAAGCTCAATGTCATAATCAATATCTCTTCCAGGCATTCAATGGACTGGACCCAGGCTAGCTAAAAGATTGAGAACTCTGCCTTCAGGCACAATGGAGCATTCTACCACAAGGGTAAAGCCCATCTGTGCAAGAGACCAAACTTTCTTGGGGACTGGTCTCAGACCATGGAACAAGTTCCCCCATAAACTAAGGACCATCACAAACCTCACCTCCTTCCACTGCAAGTATGAAGAACTCCTCTTCTACCTGCCTTCTCTAACAAAGACATACTCGGGTGTACATATTTTTAGAATGATAATTAAAACAAAACAAACAACCCTATCAAAACAAAACAAATATTGTACACACAATGCCTGCTTTGGAGAGAGACTGGAGGAAAAAAACAAATCACACAAGACTAATGTTAATCATGTCACTTAATGCTCTACTGGAAAGTGCTTAAATACCACAGTGTTGAAGGTAGTATCACAACTTCTGTAGAATAGAAGCAATTGCTACAGTGGTTGCTTCTGGAGTAGAAAGCTTAAAGTGTCTTTTTAGTATGAAAACCAAACATTTAAAAATAGCACCATTTTATTCAGCAGATCTGCTCCCCATGTGTATTCAAAACCATATCTGTTGTAAAGAAAAAAAACAGCTGCTTTTTACTTATGTCAGCTCCACAGAAACAGAGATCTGAGAGTGATTTTTTTTTCTGGCTCATTCAGAATAAACAGAATCAGTAATTAAGTTGCAATTGGGAAGTCACCTGTGTAGCTCCAGTCTGCAAACTATGCCCTCAATCACATACATCTGTGCAGCCCCACCGAAGGCAGTAAGATTGCATCACTGTAACCAGGGTGTAATTTACAAACAAGAGGACAGTGCTAGTGTAACTGAGGTCATCTTATGGCTTACTGGTAATAATGCATGAGCCAGAAAACAAACAAACAACACAGCTTGACTTTGAGACTTCAGGCTTAATTGGCAAGGTTGGCAAGTAAAAAAAAAAAGCTTTTTTGTTTGTTTGTTTTTTTGTCTTGGTAAATTGAGCAGGTTTGATATAGAAATAATCAAAACCCAATACATATGGAGTCCTAGAATGGCAATTTTCAGAGTAGAATCAGTTTAATATGAATATGTAATGTTTATTTCAAGTTTTTTTTTATTCCTGGGTTAAATGAAAATAGCTAAATATATTGCAAAAATATTCTTATACTATCATGATCACACCATATTATTAAAAAAACTCTTTATATGCAAACATCCTCATCATTATGAAATTGTTGTTGCATTTATGGAATTCATGTTGTGTGCAATTGTGGAAATATTTTTGTGTTTGTTTTCTTAAATAGACCAATTTTCACTTCTGTATCCCCATGGTGAGTATTCAAAAAGCAATTTTGTAGAGGCAAGCTTATCACAGCTAATAACTTGACCTTGGGAATCTCCCTTTATGTTCATCTGTTAGAGCTATTGTCTAGAGACCATGAGCAGTGGGCTCTCATCTCAGATACAGCAATGTTGGGATTGTGCTAACACCAAATTCCACTGTGGGGTGGCGTAGTCTCTTAATTAGTTAAAGCTAATCTTGTGTTTGGTCACCAACTGGCAGACAACGACAAGCTGGTGTTAACATATGAGCTGTATAATTATTTTAATATTTAAGCATAAAAGAAAACAGAAAAAGAGAACAAAGAGGAGTGTAGGAGAAAGATGTTTCTTTCAGCAAATTATGAGTCACACTGGACCACACTGTGAATAAACAGTAATGTTCACACTTATAATGGTAATGGATAGGACCCTATACCAGCTCCCAATGTGTATGAATCATTACTGTTCAATCACTCCTCCATTCTGGAACCACAGGATCCTTCCGTATTCTCAAAAAAACAAGCCAATGAATTGAGCATTACTACCCAATCTCAAAAAGAAAAGGAGTACTTGTGGCACCTTAGAGACTAACAAATTTATTAGAGGTTTCAGAGTAGCAGCCGTGTTAGTCTGTATTCGCAAAAAGAAAAGGAGTACTTGTGGCACCTTAGAGACTAACAAATTTATTAGAGCATAAGCTTTCGTGAGCTACAGCTCACTTCATCGGATGCATTTGGTGGAAAAAACAGAGGAGAGATTTATATACACACACACAGAGAACATGAAACAATGGGTTTATCATACACAAAGCTTTCGTGAGCCACAGCTCACTTCATCGGATGCATTTGGTGGAAAAAACAGAGGAGAGATTTATATACACACACACAGAGAACATGAAACAATGGGTTTATAATACACACTGTAAGGAGAGTGATCACTTAAGATAAGCCATCACCAGCAGCAGGGGGGGGAAAGGAGGAAAACCTTTCATGGTGACAAGCAAGGTAGGCTAATTCCAGCAGTTAACAAGAATATCAGAGGAACAGTGGGGGGTGGGGGCAGAAATAACATGGGGAAATAGTTTTACTTTGTGTAATGACTCATCCATTCCCAGTCTCTATTCAAGCCTAAGTTAATTGTATCCAGTTTGCAAATTAATTCCAATTCAGCAGCCTCTCGTTGGAGTCTGTTTTTGAAGCTTTTTTGTTGAAGAATAGCCACTCTTAGGTCTGTAATCGAGTGACCAGAGAGATTGAAGTGTTCTCCAACTGGTTTTTGAATGTTATAATTCTTGACGTCTGATTTGTGTCCATTCATTCTTTTACGTAGAGACTGTCCAGTTTGGCCAATGTACATGGCAGAGTGGCATTGCTGGCCCATGATGGCATATATCACATTGGTAGATGCGCAGGTGAATGAGCCTCTGATAGTGTGGCTGATGTGATTAGGCCCTATGATGGTATCCCCTGAATAGATATGTGGACAGAGTTGGCAACGGGCTTTGTTGCAAGGATAGGTTCCTGGGTTAGTGGTTCTGTTGTGTGGTGTGTGGTTGCTGGTGAGTATTTGCTTCAGATTGGGGGGTTGTCTGTAAGCAAGGACTGGCATGTTTCCCAAGATCTGTGAGAGTGATGGGTCGTCCTTCAGGATAGGTTGTAGATCCTTGATGATGCGTTGGAGAGGTTTTAGTTGGGGGCTGAAGGTGATGGCTAGTGGCGTTCTGTTCTTTTCTTTGTTGGGCCTGTCCTGTAGTAGGTGACTTCTGGGTACTCTTCTGGCTCTGTCAATCTGTTTCTTCACTTCAGCAGGTGAAAGGACTGAAGGTAAAAAATCCATTACAATCTTCATACCACACAGACTATGCTGACAGCTTGTGCCACACACTCTCAAAGAAACTGCTGAACCACCTGATCAACATCCTCTACAGCAAACAGGGAAAGATTAAGAATGAGCTCTCAAAACTGGATACTCTCATAAAGAACCAACCTTCCACACAAACTTCCTCGTGGCTGGACTTTACAAAAACTAGACAAGCCATTACAAAACACACTTTGCTTCTCTACAAAAGAAAAAGGACACTAAGCTATCTAAACTACTATATGCCACAAGGGGCCACAACAATGGTTCCCATAACCCACCCAGCAATATTGTTAATCTATCCAACTATACTCTTAGCCCAGCAGAAGAATCTGTCCTATCTCGGGGCCTCTCCTTTTGCCCCTCCACCCCCACGAACATGATACAGTTCTGTGGTGACCTAGAATCCTATTTTCGACGTCTCAGACTCAAGGAATATTTCCAACACACCTCTGACCAACATATTAACCCACAGAGACCTTCCTGCCAACACTACAAAAAGAAGGATTCTGGGTGGACTCCTCCTGAAGGTCGAAACAGCAGCCTGGATTTCTACATAGACTGCTTCCGCCGACGTGCACGAGCTGAAATTGTGGAAAAGCAGCATCGCTTACCCCATAACCTCAGCCATGCAGAACACAGTGCCATCCACAGCCTCAGAAACAACTCTGACATCATAATCAAAAAGGCTGACAAAGGAGGTGCTGTCGTCATCATGAATAGGTCGGAGTATGAACAAGAGGCTACTAGGCAGCTCTCCAACACCACTTTCTACAAGCCATTACCCTCTGATCCCACTGAGAGTTACCAAAAGAAACTACAGCATTTGCTCAAGAAACTCCCTGAAAAAGCACAAGAACAAATCCGCACAGACACACCCCTGGAGCCCCGACCTGGGGTATTCTATCCGCTACCCAAGATCCATAAACCTGGAAATCCTGGACGCCCCATCATCTCAGGCATTGGCACCCTGACAGCAGGATTGTCTGGCTATGTAGACTCCCTCCTCAGGCCCTTCGTTACCAGCACTCCCAGCTATCTTCGAGACACCACTGACTTCCTGAGGAAACTACAGTCCATTGGTGATCTTCCTAAAAACACCATCCTAGCCACTATGGATGTAGAAGCCCTCTACACCAACATTCCACACAAAGATGGACTACAAGCCGTCAGGAACAGTATCCCCGATACTGTCACGGCTAACCTGGTGGCTGAACTTTGTGACTTTGTCCTGACCCATAACTATTTCACATTTGGGGACAATGTATACCTTCAAATCAGCGGCACTGCGATGGGTACCCGCATGGCCCCACAGTATGCCAACATTTTTATGGCTGACTTAGAACAACGCTTCCTCAGCTCTCGTCCCCTAATGCCCCTACAATACTTGCGCTACATTGATGACATCTTCATCATCTGGACCCATGGAAAAGAAGCTCTTGAGGAATTCCACCATGATTTCAACAATTTCCATCCCACCATCAACCTCAGCCTGGACCAGTCCACACAAGAGATCCACTTCCTGGACACTACGGTGCTAATAAGCGATGGTCACATAAACACCACTCTATATCGGAAACCTACTGACCGCTATTCCTACCTACATGCCTCTAGCTTTCATCCAGATCATACCACTCGATCCATTGTCTACAGCCAAGCGCTACGATATAACCGCATTTGCTCCAACCCCTCAGACAGAGACAAACACCTACAAGATCTCTATCATGCATTCCTACAACTACAATACCCACCTGCTGAAGTGAAGAAACAGATTGACAGAGCCAGAAGAGTACCCAGAAGTCACCTACTACAGGACAGGCCCAACAAAGAAAATAACAGAACGCCACTAGCCATCACCTTCAGCCCCCAACTAAAACCTCTCCAACGCATCATCAAGGATCTACAACCTATCCTGAAGGACGACCCATCACTCTCACAGATCTTGGGAGACAGACCAGTCCTTGCTTACAGACAGCCCCCAATCTGAAGCAAATACTCACCAGCAACCACACACCACACAACAGAACCACTAACCCAGGAACCTATCCTTGCAACAAAGCCCGTTGCCAACTCTGTCCACATATCTATTCAGGGGATACCATCATAGGGCCTAATCACATCAGCCACACTATCAGAGGCTCGTTCACCTGCGCATCTACCAATGTGATATATGCCATCATGTGCCAGCAATGCCCCTCTGCCATGTACATTGGCCAAACTGGACAGTCTCTACGTAAAAGAATGAATGGACACAAATCAGACGTCAAGAATTATAACATTCAAAAACCAGTTGGAGAACACTTCAATCTCTCTGGTCACTCGATCACAGACCTAAGAGTGGCTATACTTCAAAAAAAAGCTTCAAAAACAGACTCCAACGAGAGACTGCTGAATTGGAATTAATTTGCAAACTGGATACAATTAATTTAGGCTTGAATAGAGACTGGGAATGGATGAGTCATTACACAAAGTAAAACTATTTCCCCATGGTATTTCTCCCTCCCACCCCACCCCCCACTGTTCCTCTGATATTCTTGTTAACTGCTGGAATTAGCCTACCTTGCTTGTCACCATGAAAGGTTTTCCTCCTTTCCCCCCCCTGCTGCTGGTGATGGCTTATCTTAAGTGATCACTCTCCTTACAGTGTGTATTATAAACCCATTGTTTCATGTTCTCTGTGTGTGTGTATATAAATCTCTCTTCTGTTTTTTCCACCAAATGCATCCGATGAAGTGAGCTGTGGCTCACGAAAGCTTATGCTCTAATAAATTTGTTAGTCTCTAAGGTGCCACAAGTACTCCTTTTCTTTTTGCAAATACAGACTAACACGGCTGCTATTCTGATACCCAATCTCAGTCATTCTTTATCTTTCTGATGTAAGGTAATAGATTTCCTTTTCAAAGTAAGTCTTTTAACTATGGCCAAAAATCTATTTAATTAAACACTCTGAAAACCTTAGTGTTAATTTCATTTAAGCTAATAGCCTGATGTGGCTAACTGCACATGACTTAGAGTGAGAGCAGGGACAAGTATTGCTCATAATAAAGACCAGAACTGAGACAATACCTAATTTAGATGGATATTAATTTGCACTCTCTCTAAGACAAGGGTTGTCTTTCACAGATGAAAACATAGAAAAAAACATAGTTGAATGTTCAGCTCAAAGACAAATTCAGCATTATACATAGAGCAAAACTAACTTTAACTTTCTAGAATTGGTATAGAAGAGGTCACATATCCTTACAGAATTCTAAGTACATCAGATAGAATAGATGAGGACATTAAATCCAGAATAGTGAAAGCCATACATGCCTTTGTAACTCTAAAGATGATCTGGAGAATCAGAAATCTTGCCCTCCAAACTTTAAATATTTAATACCATTATAAAACCATTCTCATTATATGGCACCGAAAATTAGAGACTCAAGACCTTACTATCTCAACACCAAGTTTTCATAAACAGCTGTTGGTGGCAAATCCTCAATATCAGATGACCAGGAAAAACCCCCTCAAACAAAGAACTTTAAGGATGAAGCAGAAACTGATAGGACAGGAAATCATAGAACAAAAATAGAGATGGCTAGGATGTACATGGAGCAAAGACCCAAATAATATAACAAGACAAGCATTGGACTGGAACCCACAAGAAAAGTAGTAACAAGGTAGACCAAACATAACATGGAAATGCACAATAGAAGCAAAAATGAAAGTTATCAAAATGACATGGGGCGAAACCAAAATTTAAGCAGGAGACTAACGCAGATGGAAGGTAATGGTGAAGGGCCTATATTTCACATGGAAAAGAGAATTTTCCTGTGAATAGGTGAGATTTACTCCAGTGCAGAGGGCCAGTTCAAGTACTCTGCTCCACACGTGTTCCACTCAAATCCTCAGACTAAGGGTGATGCTAGGGTCTAATGATTTTAAGACCTCTTGCTGAAACAGTGAATACTGGCCAGATGGCGGTTATCCACAGCATCAAAAAACCCAAGATACTGACACCATCAAAGTAGAGAGTCAGTGCAGAAGACATAGCTCAAGTAATTTTTCCCTCTGTCTTGAACATGAATTTTCATATACTTAGGTGGCAATTTATATTAGTTATTTATTATTATTTGTATTACCTAAGTGATTAGTAGTCCTAATCATGAACTACACAGAGAACAAAAAGACAATCCCTGCCACAAGGAACTTGCAATCTAAGAATAGGGAAGAGACAACAGATGGATAAAGACAGACCGAGGTGAGAGTTCAAGGAAACAATGAGACATTATTGGTCAGTAATCATAGGCTGTAGTCTCAGCACACCAGCAGCCTAACCATTGTCAGGAATATTTGTAGACATAACAGCAAAGGAAGGAATTAAGGAAGGATAATGAGGTAACTTTGGGGAGCATAAGGAACATCAGAAAGCATAAAGGTGCCTGTTTGAAAAGCAAGCTAGCATCATGGACCACTCTAATGATGACATCTTGGTAGTGAATGAGAGATGATAGGTAGTGTGTGAATAGACTGTGAAGCAACTTGAAAGAAAAAAACTAGCATCTTACGTTTGACTCAATAGAGAAGAAGGGAGGGGTCAGTGGAGAGATAAAAAAGAGGGATGGAATGGTCAGAATGACACTCTAGAAAAACTCTTTGCAGCAGCATTCTGGATGAGTATTAGAGGGCCAAGATTGTCAACAGTAGGTGTAAGTCTAGGTACTGTTTACTAATACTGTTCATAGAGTGGATCATGCAAGTAGTGGTTTTCCCAATTTCTCTTAAATGTTTGTGCATGAGTGAGGGGAATTAGTTTTCAAACACAGAAGAAATGAGTATAGCAAAGTAATTTTCTCTCTCTTATGACATTTGCAATGTTATAACCATGTTGGTTCCAGGATATTAGAGAAAAGGTGGGTGAGGTAATATCTTTCACTGGACCAACTTCTACTGGTGAAAGAGACAAGCTTTTGAGTTTATAGAATTCTTTTTTTTCCAGACTTGAAAAATAGCTCTGTGCAAGCTCAAAAGCTCATCTCTTTCAGCAACAGAAGTTGCTTCCTTCACCCATTTTTTCTACTTTAGGAATTTTTATGGCCCCCATTATCAAGACATGTGAGCACTTGACAATCATCAGTACTGTGTGTTATTGTCCCCATTTTATAAATGGGGAATTGGGGCACAGAAAGACTAAGTGACCTGCCCAAGTTCACACAGAAAGTCTGCAGAAAGTGTAGTATCTGTGCATGGAATTTATGTACCCCTGGGGATAGTCAGAGGTCTTACAAGGGGAAAATCAACTCATCTAGATATTTGCCTAGTTTAATAACAGGCTACATAAAAAGTACTACTGAAGTCAGTACAAACTAAAAGTTCATACAGACAATGACTTGTTTATACTGCTCTATACATTATACTCCGAAATGTAAGTACAATATTTATATTGCAATTGATTTATTTTATAGTGATATTATCAAGGTTCCTTCCCCACTCTGAACTCTAGGGTACAGATGTGGGGACCTTTTTCTTACCAGCTTAGGTTAAAAACTTCCCCAAGGTACAAACTTTGCCTTGTCCTTGGACCCTATGCTGCCACCATCAAGCATGTTAAACAAAGAACAGGGAAAGAACCCACTTGGAGACATCTCCCCCCAAAAAATATCCCCCAAGCCCTATACCCCCTTTCCTGGTGAAGGCTTGATAAAAATCCTCATCAATTTGCATAGGTGAACACAGATCCAAACCCTTGGATCTTAAGAACAATGAAGAAGCAATCAGGATCTTAAAAGATGAATTTTAATTAAAGAAAAAGTAAAAGAATCACCTCTGTAAAATCAGGATGGTAAATACCTTACAGGGTAATCAGATTCAAAATATAGAGAATCCCTCTAGGCAAAACCTTAAGTTACAAAAAGACACAAAACCAGGAATATACATTCCATTCAGCACAACCTATTTTACCAGCCATTTAACAAAAGGAAATCTAATGCATTTCTAGCTAGATTACTTACTAACTTAACAGAAGTTCTGAGACTCCATTCCTGTTCTGTTCCTGGCAAAAGCATCATACAGACAGACCCTTTATCCCCCCCGCTCCAGCTTTGAAAGTATCTTGTCTCCTCATTGGTCATTTTGGACAGGTGCCAGCGAGGTTATCTTAGCTTCTTATCCCTTTACAGGTGAAAGGGTTTTGCCTTTGGCCAGGAGGGATTTTATAGTTCTGTATACAGAAAGGTGGTTATCCTTCCCTTTATATTTATGACAGATATGGTAAAAATGAAAAAGTAAGCACTTTTTCAGTAATTGTGTGCTGTGACATTTTTGTATTTTTATGTCTGATTTTGTAGGCAACTAGTTTTTAAGTGAGGTGAAATTTGAAAGTAAACTAGACAAATCAGGCTCCTGAAAGGGGTATAGTAGTCTGTAGTTGAGAGCCACTGACAGACCATCCTCAATCTGCTTCTGCTTTGCAAGCAACAAAACATTAAGGCTGGGATTTTCAAAGATGCTTAAGTGAGTTAGGCACACCCAATCCAATTGGATTTCAATGGAAACTGAATGTCTAACTCCCTTAGGCTTCTTTCCAAATACCACCTTCATTGCCTATTTTTTACTTAACCATTAAAATGAGTAAGCTACAAAATATCTTCATTCCTTGGAAATACAAGGGGGTTAAATATTATTTTCCTTATGGGCAAGGGGGGAGGATCTGTTGTTTCTGTCTGATCATACAAAAGTTCAGCTTTGTTTATGTGTGCAAACAAAATCACCAAACACAATGGAGTAGTGTCTGTTGGCGTACATGTGTTATGAGCCTGATAATGAGTCTTTTTTTAATTCAGTTTACTCTCCCTTCAGTTGACTTATTGGCCATATCAAGTTAAATGTTAATTGTAGGCTACAGAGAGGTTACTTATCCCTTTGTAATCAAATATCTTATTCATTAACTTCCTATGTAACAGAATATTGGCTGGTGAACATCTGACTGTGCCTTTTGTTTTCATAGCGTCAATAAAAGAAAGTGAGGGAGATACCACCACTCAGGGTTAAAACAAAGAAAAAAGATAAAATTGTTTTTAACATTAAAAGAAAATAGTCTCTTTAACTGGAATGTTTAGGCCATAGAGTAAGAAAACAAAAATGTAAGAATGCTTATGGTCCTTTGGAAAGAGTTTTTGGATTCAATAAATACATAGAGATTAAATATTCCCCCTTTTTCACACTCTGATTATTATTTTTTCATTATATCCTGACTCACTGTGTGACCTTGGGCAATTAACTTACACTCTGGCCAAAAGTTTCCAACATAAAGATGTAATATTAAACACCTAAATCTATACTTAGGTGCCAAAATAAATGGCCTGATTTTCAGACATCATTTGCAATCACATCATTCATTAAGTAAAACGAAGGGATCTTTGCATCTGAAAATCAGGCCACTTTTTGGATGCCTAAATATGGATTTAGGTGCCAAATTTTGGCACCATCTTGACAAATATTATTCTCTGTTCTTTAGTTTCCTTTTCATAGGTTCATAGAGAGAAAGGACCATTACATCATCTACTCTGATCTCCAATATATCACAGGCCATTAAATTTCATCTGGATATGCCTATATTAGCTCCAAGATTTAGATGAAAGCATTTCATTTCTCAGGAGACTTAACCATGTGCCACAATCAGAGAACAGGGCCAAGGTGCCACTAGTGCCTGAGACCCCTACAACAGCAGGGAATTGATTAGATAAAATATGACCAGATGATCGTTGCAGTTGATCCAGGCTCTATACTGCAGTGGAAGGTGGAAACCCTTCAAAGTTCTTGTGAATCTGACCTGAAAGTTCCTTCTCAACCTCAGATCTGGTGATGAGAGCATATAAGCAACACACTAGCCAGACCTCTAGAAAGAATTTTCTCTGTATCACCTTGGAGCACTTGTCCTTGCCACCTAATGTCCCATCTCCATCTCCCGTGGCCAATCTTCAGAGGAAGTTGGGGAAAAAAATCCAAAATACATCTAGATACATGGGCAGCAGGTGAACTTCCCCTTCAGGGAGGCTAGCCCTGGCCCTGCCCCTTCTGCCCGAGACTCCACTCCTACCCCACCCCTTCTGCCCCCCTTGCCCGCCAGAGCCCTGAACCCTCTCCTCCACCCCGTCTTGGCCAGAGGAGTATCTGCCTGCCTGCCCCAGCTGCGCTGAGCCGCAAGCCAGCAGCCCAAGCCACTTGCTGACCACCAGCTGCTCCGAGCTGCAGACTAGCCTGAGTCCTGAATTCCAGGCCACCGGCCTGATCTGAGGCCTCTTGGGATTAGGGGGGAGTGAGGGCAGGGCCTCGGGTGGAGCATTGGCAGGGCCATGGCCTGAGTTTGGGGAGGCTTAGCCTCCACTGGCCTATTATGCCCACCACCCATGTTTAGCTATTTGCTTACACTGGAAGGAGAAAATCCTTCCCAACTGCTTCAGGGGACTGGCTGAAGCCCCAAAACATGGATTGTAGAATTCCAAGTGTTATGAGCATGTTGAGGGCAATGCAAGCAGTCCCATTCTCCACAGGGCCCCTGAAGGAAGGGGATTAACAGGAAGATTCAAATTCACATATTCAGATTCCAAGGCCAGAAGGGAGCATGATGACTCTCCAGCCTGCCATCCCACATACGCAAGCCACAGAATTTCCCTATAAATTAAATTAAAGCATATCTTTTAGACCAATAGCTAATCCTATTTTAAAGACTCCAGACAGTGGTGAGTGCACCACCAGTCCTGGTAAACTGTTCCAATGTTTAATTAAGCTCAGAGTTCAGAAATTGCAACTTATTTCAAGGTTTAATTTATATAACTTCAACTTCCAGCCATTGAATCACGTTATGCCTTTGTCAGGAAGATCAGATATCTTTTCCACATGTAAGTCACCTCTCAACCTTCTATTCAATAAGCAGAATGGGTTGAGCTCTGTAAGCCTCACATCATAAGGCTTGTTTTCCAAACCATGGATCATTTATATGACCCTTCTTTGAAATCTCTCCATTATTTCCAACAACCTTCTTGAAGGGTGGACATCAAAACTGAACACAGTATTACATAAATTAAGAATGGTCACAATGGGGCAGGTCAATAGTCCATCTAGCCCAGTATTCTGTCCTCTGATAGTGGGATGGTGTTCAGTCAATGAACTGAATAGGGTGATTTATTGAGAGATCCATCCTCTGTCATTCAGTCCCAGCTACTGGCAGTCAGAGATTTAGGGACACCCAGAGTTTGGGATTGCATCACTGACCATCTTGGCTAATCAATGCCATCAACGGACGTATCTTCCATGAACTTGTCTGATTGTTTTTTGGACCCAGTTATACTTTTAGCCTTCACAACATCCCTTGGCAACAGGTTGACTGTGTGTTATGTGAAAAGTACTCCCTCGGGTTTTTTTTAATCTGCTATTCATTTCATGGAGTGACCCATGGTTCTTGTGTTATGAGAAGGAGTAAATAACACTTCTCTGTTCACTTTCTCCACACCATTCATGATTTTATAGATCTCTACCATATCCCCTTTAGTCTTCACTTTTCCAAGTTGAACAGTCCCAGTCTTTTCATCTCTCCTCATATGGAAGCTTTTCCATTCCCTTTATCATTTTTGTCGCTCTTCTTTCTACTTTTTCAATGTATAATATATCTTTTTGAGACGTAGTGACCAGAGCTGCACATAGTATTCCAGGAGTGGGCATACCATGGATTTATATAGTGGCATTATGATATTTTCTGCCTTTTCCTAATGGTTCCTTATGTTCTGTTGGCTTTTTTGACTGATGCTCCACATTGAGATGATTTTTCAGTGAACAATCCACTGTGACTCCAAGCTCTCTTTCTTGAGTGGTAACAGCTAATTTAGACCCCATCATTTTGTATGCATAGTTGGGATTATGTTTTCCAATGTGTATTACATTGCACTTATCAACATTGAATTTCATCTGCCATTTTGGTTGCCCAGTCACCCAGTTTTGTGAGGTACCTTACCAGTCCTGTGTGTAGAGGCAAGATCACTTCCTTACTTTTACTTAATATTCCTCTTTTTAATAGCATTAACCCTTTTGGAACAGCCATATCACCCTGAGATCTCATTCTGAGATAATTATCTATGATGATCCCTAAGTCTTTCTGAGTCACTGTTTTCCAATACAGACTCTCACATCCTGTGGGTATAACCTGCATTCTTTGTTTCCCAATGTATAAGCTTGTATTTGGCTGTATTAAATACATTTTTTAGGATTGTGACCATTTAACCAGGCAATTCAGATCACTCTGTAATAGTAACCTATTATTTAATGCCGCACCAATCTTTGTGTCACCTGCAAACTTTATGAGCAAAGATATTATAGCATCATTGTTGATAAATATGATACTGTTGGACCATGAGCCAGTCCATGGAGGACTTCACTAAGAACAGCTTCACTCATTGATATCCCTGTACTATCATTTTGAGATCTGACAGTGAGGCACTTTTTAATCTATCTAATGTGTGCCCTGTTAATTCCGTACAATGTACACTTGTTAATCCAATTATCAAGTAGCACTAAGTCAAATGCCTTGGAGAAATCCAAATATACTGTTTGAACATACTTGCCTTTATCAACCACATCCGGAATGCTGTCCAAAAAAAGACAACAGATTTGTATGACAAGACCTAGCTTCTAATAATTCCAATGGTTCTTTGTTGATAGAGTCCTGAATTAATCTTCCCATATTTTACCCAGGATCATCATCAGGCTAACTCATCTACAATTCTTGGGGAATCCTTTTTACCTTTTAAAAACTATTGGAACTACTTTGGCAGTCTTCCAACCCTTTGATATTTCCCCATTTTTCCAGGATTTGTTAAAAATTAACATTAGAGTTTCTCAGCTAGTTCCTTTAAGACTCTTGGGTTTGGGTTATCCTGGGCTGCTTATTTGAAAATATTTAATTTTAGTAGATACTCCCTCACATTTTCCTTTGTTACAGAAAGTAAATTTTCTGTTCATCCACATCATCATACGGGACAGATACATCCACCTGCTTTGTTCCAAATACACAACAAAAATATCTGTTGATCATTTATGCCTTTTCCACATCACTATTTACAGTTTTACCATCTGCATCTAGCAATGGACCTATAACTGATATCAGGTTTTTCTTGTTTCTCAGATGTTTAAGAAATGTCTTATTATCTTTTACCCTATTGGTCATCAATATTTCATTGATACCTTTCTATACAAATAGGGTGAGTAATGATTACCTGTCTCTGGAAAGTAAAATATTTTTGGCCAGGTTCTCAACCTTCCATTCAGCTACTTTGAAAATTCAAACAGACAGAAAGGTGCCCTAATAGATCAGCTGGGGATTTCACTATTGTAAATCACCCTCTAGCTAGCCAGAACAACTCCACAGTATCCACACCATCTTAGTAGGGAGAATGTCAGGAGTAGGCCAGGAGAAGCATGTCCTGGACAATTTGCACTCTTCTATCCCTGGCTGAGTGGAATGATACCTGGAGGACGGTTAATGGTGCCTGGAGGACTGTTACTGCCATTGTAAACTGAAACAACACTTAGATTCTAAGTTACAGAAGGAAGTCAAACTGGCCCTAGGATTGGGAGAATAGAAAGGCATTTTACCCAGGTCCTGGCCCTTCCTCCTGCAAGTTCTATACCCAGCAAAGTTTGGCTAGACATGGGAATCTGGCCTTTTAATAGTATCTACTTGATTCCAGTCACTTAAGATATTTTCTATCAATTTTATGATTTGACTAATCAAATAAATATGCTAATCTAAAGGTCTAGGGCCCAAATTCTTCTCTCAATTTCAGCTGTGTAAATTCATATTTAATTCTATTAATTTCAGTAGTTATTCTAGTTTTACACCAGCATAACTAAAAGCAGTATTTGGCACCTAATACAGAATAGATTATGCATATAAAGTTTATATATAGGGACACAACTATTTAAGAATAATCCTAGAAAACTAAGTAAGAAGTTAGCAGCTTCTAGATCTTCACTGAAAATGCTTCAATTCATAGTGTTTTTATGCTTTATTCATGCCTGACATACTTTAAACTTGATATTAGAAAAACAAATGTTCAGTTTTTCAATGACATCTGTTACTTACTACTTGACCCATACTAAAAACTACACATTGTAAAATTATATTACTTTTCTGGATTCTCTGACTTCTCAGTCCCTTATCATTATGCAATATGTGCTATAATCTTGTAACAGCCTTAAAATAGGCCTCTGGTTTTGTGCCCACAATTCTGCAAGTGCAGTTTGCTTCTGTAATTATTTTCTGAAGCAATGATAGCCATTTGCCTCTCTACGTAGCTGATATATCGACACAATCAGGTGCTTAATGTACCTGCAATTTGCAGATATGAAGAATGGGACACTTTTTTTTAATAAATCTAGTTCTCACTAGCTATGCAGTAATTGCTACTAGCTAACTAAATACTAAGGCCTGGTCTACACTGGGGGGGAAGGAAATCGATCTAAGTTACGCAACTTCAGCTACGTGAATAACGTAGCTGAAGTCTATGTATTTAGATCAACTTACCGTGGTGTTTTCACAGCGGTGAGTCGACAGCTGCCGCTCCCCCGTTGACTCTGCCTGTGCCTCTTGCAAGCTGGAGTACAGGAGTCGACGTGAGAGTGCTTGGGGGGGTGTCATTTTAGACGTGATAAATCGACCCCCGCTGGATCGATCACTGCCCGCCAATCTGGCGGGTAGTGTAGACATAACCTAAGAGGGGATGTGTTTAAAATATATAGATAATTGAAGGGTCTAAACTCCATGGAGGGATGGGAACTACTTAATTTCATACTCATAGTTTTAGCCCATTTACCACATTAAGGAAGGGAAAATTTAGAATGAATATCAGGAAAAAACTCCTAATTAGCATTAGATTGTGAATATTCCCCTTAGAGCAGTGGTGAAAATCCAGTTGCTTAGGACTTTTAAAACTAGTAAGACAAAGCACTACAATACTATGGGGAGAATGGATAGATATAACAGGTTTTTCCATCACTAACTTCTATGACTCTATGAAATGTGTTAGTGGCATACGTACCAAGGTTCCAGGCAGAGAAGTGGAACTGTGCTTGGCTTCCCTTCTTCATAGATTCAGTCCAAAATTAGACATTGATTGGGAAGGAGAGAAGCATTATAACTGAAACAAAGAGCTTTGTATATATTCCTTTTACAGGAGAAATCCATAATTAAAAAAAACTATCGGGGCTACAAATAGTATTCAGTATGTATTTTTTCTTATTTTCTGCTAGGCACTGTATATTCTTGCATATGCACTATCACTTTTTCTAGGGATGTATTATTTATACATAGATATGGGCTAACACCAGTGGTGAGCTGGAGCCGGTTCCCACTAGTTCACTAGAACCGGTTGTTAAATTTAGAAGCCCTTTTAGAACCGGTTGTTCCGCGAGGGACAACTTAGATCAACTTATCATGAGGGACAACTGGTTCTAAAAGGGCTTCTAAATTTAATCTGCCAAAAGTGGCACCTTAGGCACCGACTCCATGGGTGCTCCAGCCCTAGAGCATCCAAGGGAAAAATTTGGTGGGTGCAGAGCACCCACCAGCAGCTCCCATCCCCGGCCCCGGCCCTGGCCCCAGCCCCAGCTCACCTCCACTCTGCCTCTGCCTCCTCCCCTGAATGCGCCGCCCCGCTCTGCTTCTCCGCCCCCCACCCCAGGCTTCCCGTGAATCAGCTGTTCGTGCGGGAAACCGGGGTGGGCTGAGAAGCAGGCGGCGGCTTCCTGCTCAGGCCCTGGGAGGCGGAGGTGAATTGGGGTTGGGGGGTGTGTGAGGAGGGCAGCCCGCGCCGCAGTAGGTAACCCGGTGGGGGGCGTGCAGGGGAACCGCTCCCCACCCCAGCTCACCTCTGCCACCCTGGGCCTGCAAAGGAAGCCACCATCTGCTTCTCAGCCCTTCCAGGCGTCCCACCGAACAGCTGATTCGCGGGAAGCTGGGGGGCGGAGAAGCAGAGCGGGGCAGTGCGTTCAGGGGAGGAGGAAGAGAGGAGGTGAGTGAGCTGGGGCTGGGCGCGGGGTGGGGAGCTGCTGGTGGGTGCTGTGCACCCACCAAATTCTCCCCGGGGGGCTCCAGCCCCGGAGCACCCAGGGAGTCGGCGCCTAAGGCACCACTTTTGATGTGATCAGTGGGGGGAGCGACCGCTCCCCTTGCTCCCCCCAAGCTATGCTCCCCCACCCCTAGGAGCCAGAGGGACCTGCCGGATGTTTCCTGGGAGCTGCCCCAGGTAAGCACCTCTGGGATTCCCCACCTCGCCCCCTGGCAGGTGCCTCTGGCTCTTAGGGGTGGGGTGGGCACCCACTATGGTGACCCTCGAGACCCTCCTGCCCGGTTCTGGGGGCAGTCGGGGACAGGGGAGGGGGGTGGATAGGGCTGGGGGGGGCATCAAGGAACACGGGGGGCTTGGATGGGGTAGGAGTCCCGGGGGGTGGGGGTGGGCAACGACCCCCTCATGTGGTGAGGAGGGAACCCGTTGTTAAGACTTTGGCAGCTCATCACCAGCTAACACCCTTTGAATGTCCTGTGTGGAACTGGATTCAAATTTGACTTTAGATGTATTGGACCACAGTGCATAAACTGCTTGCCAAGTGCCATTCATAGTGTTAAAAGGTGGGAAGTCTCATGGGGGAATATCAGTAAACATTCAGTGAGAAAGTGTGAATTAAAACAGTGAGTATCATCAAAGATGTCATCGGAGGAGGTTAGCAAGTAGATCTACTTGATTTAGTAAATCCCAGGAGAAAGACCATTTAAACCCAGCTCTGACATTTGAATAAGGGAGAGGAGATAATGGCAAAGCTTCTATCAATGATTTACTAGCAAAAGCAAAGGTAAATTATTATGGTTAAGTAAGTACTAACAGAAAATCCAACCTAAGTAAAGATACCATGCAAATCTTTTAAAGGCTCAGTAAAAAACAGTGACGTAAAACAGTTTTCTGATATGCCAGAGGAGATGTCACAAAGAATAATTAATGATGGATTCTCCAGACTACCAAAAGAAGTGGGAGCCAAATCTGAGCAAAGTCAGCATCTAACAAGGCATTCATTAAGTAGCCCTAGGAGAATTTGTCAGCTCGCATGCTCTGTAAAAACACTGTAATTTTATTAGATTCCTATTATTCATTCCCCTCCTCTCAAAATTGGTGAGATATGAATCGAGGTGAAACAGAATATCTCCCTAATCAAAAATTAGAGTACGGGGAAAGAAATAGGCATAATGCATTGCCCATAATTCACACAGCAAGTGATCCATTTAGGGCCAAAGTTTAATTACATTGTCATTCTCTTCTATGTTCAATTGCCTTATTTGCTAGAGTTGGTCAACATTTTTAATCAAAATGTTCTTCAATGAAAAATGGCTTTTCACCCAAAACAAAAACACACCTCAATAATTTTTCTTTAAAAAAAAACTGGAAAAAAATCCAGACGGAATTTTTTTTACCCTAAAATGAAAAATGTATTTAAAAACAGTTTTCACATACCAAAACATTTTTGGTTTGATTTTTCTTTAAAGAAACAAAATGCATATAGGCAATTTTCTAAGAAAACTATTTCTTTGATTTCTTGCAAAAATAATTGTAATTTTTGAATGAAATCTAATATTTGCATATATGTATAAGGATGTATATGCTCAAGTACTGTAAAGACAAACGGGATTTCATGTATAATCAAGGGCCAGAAGAAAGTTAGCTGAGTATTGATTTGATGTTTACCATTATCCTCTGATATTTCTGAAAAAGCTGGGAAAAATGACACTACATGATTCCAGTTTTGTAAAAACTATTGTAACAAAAATGGAAAGGTGTTCATGATGTGACTCATGCCTGCAATAATATTAACGACTGTGGATTGCTTTATGTGCTGTGCCATTATTGTCTTTTTCAGCAGCCTGAGACTTGAGAATTCTTCCCAGTATTTTGGGGTGCTGAGTCTCCCTGAAATGTCCAGTAACATGTGACAAAACAAGAGCTGATGTAGGAGAAATACCTCCTACTTTTTTTGTACCTGAAAACATTGAAAACGCCCTGCAAAATGGTGTAACTCACTGAATGAAGGCAAGCACTAAACAATAAGTGTAATGGTTAATTATAGAGCTATGATATATTAAAATAAACTCAAGGAAATGTCTTTTGGGGGAAATAGGGAATATCCCATTCATGCTGGGAATTCTTTTGTAAAAGAACTGAAGAATGCTATTCCCATCCGTGGCAATAGTAGGTTATTGATAATAAATATAATGATAAAGAAGCTCTTACATGGCATTTTCATCCGTAGCTCTCAAAGTACTTTACAGATATCTGTATGTAGCGTTCTCTGTTTTACAGAGAAGAAAATTTAGGCATCGAGAGGTGAGGTGTCTCGTCCATGGTCACTTAGCAGGTTAGTGGCAGACTAGGAAATGTTGATTCCATTTCCAGACATCCAGCCTAAGTGCTAGAATCACTAGGTCTCTGGACCAATCTGCTTTCCTTCATAACTGAGTAATATTTAATGGAATGCTATATAGAGCTATGCAATTTGATACCAAGGTAATAAGCACCTTTATAAATAGCATAGATGGATAGGCTAACTAGACAGAAAGATGATTCAGATAAGCAGATTAGTTAGCTATTTTCATTGTATCTAATATTCACAAATCTTCCTTAGAAACAAAGAAAACAGGAGGATTTTCTCACTCCTACATCTCCATTGATGAGTAATGTTAGAAGTCAATGGAAAATTTATATCTTTTTTTCTGGAAAGCACTCCCTGCAGTGCAAAGTCAAAGCAGAGAATTTTGCACAGTTCTAAATAAGAACCCCAACATATCAAGGTCCACTTTGTGTCTAGCCCTAGCACAGGTGCACAATGATGGTTGGTAGGTAGTACAAGAAGACTTCTCCCCTTACTTTCACTAGCCACAAGGATTAGAGAAAATATCATTAAGGAGCCACAGGAATGTCTCTTTCTTTGCATTCATGTGTGTTGTACATTGAAGTGACTGAACAAGTCATTTTCATGGGAGTCCCTTTGGATATTATGTTGCTTATACTAATGAAATCTTCCATATCACTATATTTCCTGCACTATTTTCACATGTCCCTTATTGTGTGTCTTGGTCTTCCCATGTGTTCCACAGGTGTGATCTTATCCACTTGAGTCTTTGGTGAATGTTTCATATAATGTTCATATGAGAAAACAGAGCAGATCAATCCACAGAATTTGGGGTCCACCTGTTTTCAATATCTAAGGGAAAGGAAATGTTTTGCTGCCTAAAGACTTTGAACAGAAGTCTCGTCCCCATTTCTATTTTGTTTTTGTCCCATTTCTTTGAATACACTTTTGGCTTTAGCATTAATCTTTACATTGCTCATTGCCAATTTCTCATCTGAGCATGGTTCTGGTTTGATTGGAAGGTTTGATCAACCACATTTAAGAAATTAGGCTTCTTCTTTTGCTAAGACAAAAATGCTACTGTCCCCAAGGCCTGATTTCTTTATCTGTGATATGTGTGTCATCTTATGTTGTTTATTTGCTTAAGGCATGTCTGCACCACAGACAGTTACAGTGATGTTCACCAAGTTCATTGAGGCAGTCCCTTTACTAGGTGCTAAAATGAGTCCTAGTTCCTCTATACTTATACACAGCTCTGAGACAATACCTTGATATTAAATCATGCCATTATGACTAAACTGTATTGTAGGGTGACAAAAGAGATTCTTAATTCTCACTTCACTAACAATGTGACACATGATCAGGAATCTTATCTCCTGAACTGTAAATGCATTAACAGAAGACACTTTGATACAGCAGAAGGGCAACGCAGTATGTAGAAAGGTGCTATTTTTCTTGGATTCTCTTAGTGGAGGTAAAGCAGTAGGGAGTCAAAAATATTAACTGACTGAACAGTATGGAAAAATGAAATTATTCCCCCTTTCTGCTACAGATCTAGCCACTGAGTTCAGGAAATTAATATGTAACTTAACTCCACTATTTCAGCTGTCTCATTTAGTAACTGAAGCAGAAATTCTTTTTTTCTTTAGTCCAAATATATGGTGGTAGTAATAACAATACTCAGACAAAAATCCCCAGTTTTGCCTAGAGATTGATGCTTTGTCTTTTAAGAGTCATATTATCAATTAATGATATTATGGTAAATCATAACAGTTCTAACCAATGTGGGATCAATATCTTATTATATTCTCACCCCCATAATATTGCCCTCGCTGCACAAGCTGGGGATGGATTAAGCATGGATCATAGTTCTGAGCCCCATAATCCAAAGTGCCTCAAGACAGTGGCTCCAGTGTTAGTGGACCGCACTCATAATCATCCATTCACTCTTCTGAGTTTTAAACTCGAGATCCTATGTCCCTAAGAAGAGGGAGAATTATTGGAACATTAATAAGTGTTATCCTAGCTGTGAGATACCTGTGGGACATTCCTTCTTTAGAGGTAGAAATGGGAAGATAAACAAACACATTCCCCTTCCACAGAGCAGCAAGAGAAGAATGGTTCACTTTTCCCCTTCATAGTCATAGAATGGTCTCCTGCTGATCTTTGATCCCTTTCTGATGAGATAGGGAAGAAGAAAGATCTACTGCCAGTCTCCCCATCACCTCCTCTGCCTTGGAAGGAGGATGGAGAAAGGAGAAATTATGAGCTGGGGGAAAGAAAAGGAAATAAATAAGAATTTAAATAGTTATCCTGGGAGAATTCCCTCACCTCTCCTTTTTAATATTCGCGGTGTTGCTTCTCACATTTTCCAGCATTCAAAAATTATATGAATCCAAGCAGTCCAGATTTTTCCAGGCAAGACTTCAAGAAGCAATGGAACAGAATGATTTTTTCTGTATGCATAGGAGAAATAGAAGTAGATAGCAACATGCAATAGCACAGACTTGATATTGTTCCCAAACTTTAAATGGTAATTTACTTTTCCTCAGTTTTACCCAAATGACTTTATGTTGTGTATGGGGGTGGTCACCCGCTCCAGCCCTGAAGGGGTTAAAACAGCCCGCGGGGGGGGGGGGACGGAGGGTGGGAAGGGCTGTTCTGGGGGAACCAAAGGCTAGGCTGATGGGGAAGGCAGCCACAGCTGGGGCCACGCCCCAGTCAGGCCACAGCTGGCCCTATAAAAAACTGTGAGCCAGGACCTCAGGCAGTTTCTCTCTAGCTGTAAAGAGAGATGGGCCTGGCTGCTTGGGAGCTCACCAGGGTACCTAGAGTGAAGCAGGGCTGGGGACAGGCCAGAGGAGCTGGGGAGCTCGAGGCTGGAAACCCCCAGCCTGCAGGCATTGCTGAAGGCCTAAAGCAGGTACTGGGGTTACAGAGGAGCAACCCAAGGTTAGGCAAAGGCAGCAGGTCCAAACTCTCCTTACTGATGATGAGTGGTACAGACTGTAGTCTGCCCCAGTGTGTTGGGGCTAGATAATGACTGGCAGTAGCTGCTGAGGCAAGGTGGGGAGAGAGGGTGGGGATTCCCTGGGATGGGGAGAACCAGAGATTGTGGGGGGACTGCAGAGGGCAGAACCTTGAGGGAAAGGGCACTGGGGTCCGGGAGGGACACAGGAGCCTGAGGCAAGAGGGACACTGGTCTGCAGCAGGTGCTCTGGAGGCTGGAGAGCTAATTCCCAAGACTATCAGCAGGAGGTGCCACACTGGTGAGTTGCACCCTTGATACAGTTGCCTTAGCCTCATGAGTAAAGCTATCAACTTTCCAAGAGCAAAGGTGTGACATATTGGCCTATAAATATATGCTGACACACAATATGAGGTAGATAACAAAAAATAAAAGAGCAGAACACTTAAAATCATGAGGGATTTTTTCATAAACATGTATAAAAATTTCCATAACTTCAGTTTTGATGTAAATAATTTATAAGAACAAACATGAGGTAATATTAGTTCAGTCTGATGCAAAACTATTAAGACCTCCTGACTAGATTTGAAATAATGAGGTACTGCTTGGATCACATGATCACCAGCTCCCTTAAGGATATCACCAATTAAAACGTGAAGATATAACTACCTTTCATTTCTGGAAGAATATCCCCCATATTAAACATTCATCACACAAGCAAATTTTCTAGGAAAGGAAAGAAATTGTTACTTCGATTATTACAATATAATAGGAGTTAACAGCTCACATTTTGTTTCAATATAAGGTGATGGTAGGTGAGGTGAGTGGCTGTAATAGACAGAAAAGTTCCTATAAGTTTTCTGTGGGGCAGTGCTATTCATCATCATGACAGAAGGAAAAAAAATACCTCTCAGATTAGGATCATCTTTTAGAATCAAAGATGGTTGGCAACCCAACAAAAGATACTTTTACCCCCAATTAACATGTAAGATAAATTACGTACAGGTATGGAGGCCTGGCTCTGGGCCCCCAGAAGGGGTGGCTCTTGGGTGGAAGGGGCAAAGCTGGGGGTCAGCCTCCCTGGCCAGCTCTTCCATACTGCCTGGCCCATGCTGCCTGGAGCTCTGGCAGCTATTTCAAGGGCCTGGGGCTCCGGCCACTGCTGCAGTAGTGGCGGCTGGGAGCTGCGGGCACTTTTAAATCACCGGGCCCTGGGACAGCTGCCCCTTTAGCCCCCGCCCAGGTCGGGTGCCTGGGGAGTGGGAGGGGCAGCAACGTTAAAGTGCTGCCACGGCAGCACTTTAACGTAGGCTGTGTATGAGCTGGTATTGGCAGCCACTTCTTACTGGTATGCCGTGCCAGCCCACTTTCACCTCTGATGTTAATACAAGGTAACACCACTCTGATATTGCTTCATTACCAACTCAATTTGAGTAAAATCATATTTTTTGAAAATTCCCTACATTCTTCTGTTGGAGACCTAGGTCTTTTCTCAGTGTTTCTATCTTTTACACTCTTCACCTTCAAGAGCACATATTTAAGATGCATTGAGAGATGACTGCTTCCCAAGCAAGAGGGGAAAATATTGTAGGGAAGGGTTGCAGACCACACTGGATGAACATGCATCAAACACATTAATAAGGGAAAGCAGAAAGCCTACAATGAATGAAAGAAGGGACTGATCAGCAAGGAAAAGGCCTCTTGAAGGCCAGAAAGCATTGGGGGGGAAAGTGAACTGTCAAAAGCCAAGCACAACTGGACCTTTCATAGGAAGTTAGCTAATAGTAAAAGGCTCTGTAACCATATAAATAAAAATAAAACAAGAACAGAAGAAGTGAGACTGCTAAGCACTGAGGATGGGATGGAGAATAAAGATAATCTAGATAAACCACTTAAACAAATACTTTGCCTCAGTTTTTAGTAAAGATAATGAGGTGCTTGGAGGCTATCGCAGGGTGGCTAATGAAAATTAGAATATGGAAGGAGAAATTACCACAGACAAAATGGAAGCCAAACTCAAACATCTTAAGAGGACCAAATGCGAGGGGAGGGGCACGGATAATCTCCATCCAAGAGTATTAAAGGAACTGACACATGAAATTGCAAGCCCATAGCAAGTATTTTTAATGACTCCATAAACTCCATCATACACTGTGACTGGAGAATTGCAAATATAGACTTATAATTATGAAAAGCAAAAAAATGATTCCAGAAACTACAGTTTATACAGCTAATTTGACCTTCATTGTATGCAAGGCTTTAGAACAAATTCTGAAAGAGAGTGTAATTGAAGACATAGAAGTAAACAGTAATTTGGATACGTATAACATGGTTTTAGAAAAGGTAGATTGTGCCAGACTAAACTGATCTTTCTTTGAGAAAGTAACTGATTTGCTAGACAAAGGAAATATAGTAGATTTTAGGATTTCAGTAAAGTATTTGGTACAATTCCATATGGGAAATTATTATTTAAATTGGAGAAGATGGGGATAAATATGAAAATTGAAAGGTTGGTAAGGAACTAGTTAAAGGAAGATTACAACAGGTCATGCTGAAAAGTGAACTGTCAGGCTGGAGGAAGTTACGAGTAGAATTTCTCAAGGACTGGTCCTGGGGCCAATTTTATTCAATGTTTTCATTAATGGCTTTGGCACAAAAAGTAAGCATGTGCTAACAAAATTTGTGGAAGACACAAAGTTAAGAATTTTCAGATGGATTTATCAGCTGGAAGTGACAGAAAAAGAGACACCTGTTTAGCTTGCTTAGCCTAACAAAACTAAGGCTGAGGGGAAATGTGATTGCTCTCTATAAATACATCAGAGGGACAAACACTAGAGAGGGAGAGGATTTAGTTAAATAAAGGGCTGGTGTTGGCTCAAGAACAAATGGGTATATAATTGGCCATCAACAAGTTTTGCCTTGAAATTAGATGAAGGTTTCTAACCATCAGAGGAAGGAAGATATGGAACAGCCTTCAAAGCAGAGTAGTGGAGGTAAAAAAACCTAACTTGTTTCAACCCTGAGCTTGATAAATTTATGGAGGGGATGGTATGATGAGGTTGCTTACGATGGCATATTGCCCATCAGCAACTCTTATTAGCAGATATCCCCAATGGCCGGTGATGGGGACACTAGATGGGGAGGGCTCTGAGTTACTAGAAGTTATAGAGAATTCTTTTCCAGGTGTCTGGCTAGTGGGTCTCGCCCAGATGCTCAATCTAACTGATCACCATATTTGAGATTGGGGAAGAATTTTCCCCCACTTAAGATTGGCAGGGACCCTTTTGGGGGTGTCACCTTCCTCTGCAGCTTAAAGCATGGGTCACTTGCTGGTTTGAACTAGAATTAATAGTGGATTCTCTGTAACTTGAAGTCTTTTTAAATCAAGATTTGAGGACTTCAGAACTCAGTCAGAGGTTATGGACTGAGGTTACAGGAGTAGGTAGGTAAAGTTTTGTGGCCTGCAATATGCAGGAGGTCAGACTAGATGATTAAGATGGTCCCTTCTGGCCTTAAAGTCTATGAGACTAGATTCCCTTCCATTCCTTGCTGTTGGACAGTATGAGACACTGCTTTCCACCTGTAATCTTTTAGGGATTGAACATGTACCTCAAGGCAGCTCTTTTAGTCCTTGTCATTTGGAGACAAGCTGCTGAATCCAGGGCCCCCGCCCCAAGTACATTATGACTAGGCCACAATATCATCCTGAAAAACATGTGCTAATTCCCTTTATATTGTCCTTGGCCCTCATGTTACTACACTAGCATATCAACATTTACTTTTGAAAATGCCATTCAAAGATGTCACTTGTGCACATCAGGACACCACAAAAAGTCTTACAATGGGGAAATTGAAAAGACACATTCTTACAAAGGTAATCAACTTTCCTTTGGTGGCTCTTTTCATGTTATTTTACTCTGTAAGAATTTGGAATGTTTATCCATTTTTGTAGACTGGCTCATCCAAATGTTTTTGTAACTTCATGAACATGTCAAAGGTCCTCTGTGGGAATTCTGTGGGAAATATGCAGAATGACCTGCACATAAGGAACAAGGAAAACATCACAGCATGGGATAATGTGGAAGTTAAAATGAAATATTAAGCTCTGTATGTGAAACTTTAAAGAATCCTTGCAATAAGTGGTCTGGGCTTTCAGTGCAGCCGCATTTTTATGGGCAGATTTTAGTTTATAGTTAGACTTCATTTCAGCATTGCTAGATTGTTTAATGCATTGTAAATGCTGACAATGTGTGATAAATGGAAGACTAGCATGCAAAACTTTTCTTATTTCTTATTTTTATTCTGTGGACTTATCACAGAAAATTCTCTCTCTTCAGCTCTCTGTTAGCTGATACCTTCTAACACATGGAAGCAAAACATTACTGTCAGAGTGCCATGTGGAATCTCCAAAGTTATGATGGGGTTAGCTAACACAACTGTCACCAGTTGTTTCCCTTTAACGATAAACAAAATAGAGATGTGCAGATTCTGAGATATCCACTACTTGCTTTAGTTCTCCCAGTGCTACAAAAGTAATCTGTTTTTGACACGTTACAGTACCTGAACTGCCAGATACTACAAGTATGAAACACTTAGCATTAGTTTCACTTTCCTAGGTTAGTATACACTTATAATTCTACACAAGGCTGCATGGTGTCTCAACACTGGCAGGTTATGGTATTAATTGACAGGGAATATCTTTGCAAAAAAGCAAACACCCAATAACTAAAATAAGAGGCGGCAAGGTAAGTAAGTCTCTGGTAGCATATGAGGCCACTGGAAAGAATATTTAATTGATATTTGATTAAATATACCACATTGATAAATTAAAATACAAGGGGGTTGATTTGCAGAACTGTTGAGTATCCATGACTCCAAATGAAATCAATGGCTGGAAGAGGGTCTGTAGAGAGTTTGTCTCCACAGTTCAACATTCCTGTGGGGTTGGGAACCTAGATCCCTGGCTCTCCATTCCTTTTTATCACTTCCCTAGCCACCCAATCTATTTAAACAAAGTTGAAGAATGCAGAATTTGTTGACTCCACTGGAGCCAAAGAGATTTTGTATTAATGTATTCCTCTGCACTTGTTTTTGCACAGGAGGGGAGCATATAGGCCATTGCTCATGACAGGCCTTGGTTTATCTAAATCACTAGTTTTCTCACTGGAGGAAAACAAAACATCCATAGATGCATTAGTGATACCAGTTCCTCTATCGATCTTATTTAAAGTACAATCACATTCATTATTCTGCACACATCATGAATATATATTTCTTCAGTACTCATCCACTTCTCAAGAGATTTTTCTCATTTGTTTCAGTTTTCAGTTTATGCAGTTTGTAATGAAAGTTGAAACAGATACAAGAAGCAAACTCATTTGTTTAAATTCATTCTATCAACAGACCATGAATAACTGACATATTACATATTCAATATTGTAAAAATACTTCCAATCACATAAGTGTCATCAGCTGTTCTGTATTGTAAACATGAACTAGTAGGAACATGGCTCAGATTGCTTCAGAATTAGTATGTAAATGTAAAAACAAATCTATCAATAAAGAGCCAATTCAGAACAGCTTGGGTTTTTTGTTTTTTTGGTTTTTTTTTACAAAGGGTTATTATTTCTGTGTATAATTTGTCTATGAGCCAGATTATGGCACCGAATTGTGATGAACAGTGGATCAAAGTCCATATATCTGCAAATGACAAATACATCATTGCGAATCTTTTCAAAAGTAACTAGTGATTTTAGGTGCTTCAATTTTTGGGTGTCCAAGCTGAGACATCATAAAATGACCTGAATCTCAGAACAGTCACATCATGCACTCTCAAAATCAGGCTTCTTAAACATGTCTCAGGTTAAGCATCCAAAAATTCAGGTACCAACAATCATTTGTGACTTTGAAATCCTTGCCCCTTACCTGCTTATCTGATCTAGGTGTTTATTTGCTGCGCCCCCCTCCCCCAAAGAACTAAAATCTCCTGGCAGAGTGGGGAGTCTTGGCTGTGGAAGAATTTATGTGCACCATATATTTTAATGCATTCACCTAAGAAGTATCCTTTCCCATTTTAGGAGCAGTTCCTACAAACACTATATGCACAGAGCTCCTATTGACTTCAGTGGAAGTTTCATGTGAGGAGCAGTTGCAGGACTGATCTATGTGATCCACACAACATTACTGCACACTTAGGAAGATGAAAAAGCAACAACAATAATAATGTTTGTCTTTCAGTATGAATATTGAACACTAACTTAGTTTGCTGACATGGTATGGTTTGAGATACCTGCCTGCAATGTGTAATTCATAAGTATTTCATAATAACCAACTGAGCCTTAACTGTAGCTCACGAAAGCTTATGCTCTAATAAATTTGTTAGTCTCTAAGGTGCCACAAGTACTCCTTTTCTTTTTGCGAATACAGACTAACACGGCTGCTACTCTGAAACCTGAGCCTTAACCTGTAGCAAATCTTTGATCCTTGCTAAAAAAAAAAAAAAAAGCAGAAGGAGTTCTTTGCTTTTACTTCTACTAAAATATAAAGTTCCAAACTAAGAAAATACACAGCTTAGAAGGGTTTTATTCTTTACTTACCTATGTCAGCTGAACCTCATTTCATATTCTTCTTAATGCTAAGTTTTAAAATTAAGCATAGATCACTTTTTTCTCCATGAAAGTTTCACTAGCATAAGTAGAAGCTGTCACAATAAAAGAATGACTGTTTCTTTGCTTATGGAAACCTTTAATAACTCAGTTTGGGCTCATGATCCTTATGACTTATGTGCCCGTCATACTCAGGATAAAAATCATAATGCTCATTCCTTACCAGTGAGGTATATTAATAGTAGATTCAACTTGACGTTATGGTCATTAAGGCCCTCAGGACTATACTATACTGTACTATAAAATGTCTGTAGTTGTTGTAAGTGAGTTAAAGGCTTTGTTTCATACAGGCCATAATATCTACATCTTTTCTCTCATATTATCAGGGTTATAACATATAGATATATATATTCAAGTGAATTGATAAAGATTAATATTGTTAAAAATAATATATGGGATATAATTTTATTAATGTTAACCCCACAAAACAACATGTTGAACATTTAAGTGCTTATTGCTCAGTTTATTTCAATACCTAGAAACAATATAAAATAGAAGAACATCAATAAAGTACTGTAATACATATATGCACATTCTTAGAGGGTCATTTGTACTAGTGACCGTGTTCCCAGGGGTTATCAAAGAGATGTGCTTTTGGCTATCATTTTTGCAGTCCCACTGCACTGTTAAGTCACCATTGCTCTCAAACTATAATACTCAGCCTGCATCAGGACAACACACTGGAACATCCAGTTCACATAAATACATGTTGAAATTTATGGCAAAGAGCCCTGTGGCACCTTAGAGACTAACAGATGTACCGGAGTATAAGCTTTGATGGGTGAATACCCACTTCGTCGGACGCATGTAGTGGAAATTTCCAGAGGCAGGTATAAATATGCAAGCAAGACTCAGGCTAGGGATATCTTTATCCTCACCCACAATTATTTCAAATTTGGTGACAATATATACCTCCAGACCAGTGGCACCACTATGGGCACCCGCATGGCCCCACAATATGCCAACATTTTTATGGCTGACCTGGAACAGTGCTTCCTCAGCTCTTGTCCACTCACACCACTTCTCCACCTAAGCTACATTGATGACATCTTCATCAACTGGACTCATGGGAAAGAAACCCTGGAAGAATTCCACCATGATTTCAATAGCTTCCACCCAACCATCAACCTCAGTCTGGACCAATCTACATGGGAGGTCCACTTGCTAGACACCACGGTGCAAATAAGTGACGGTCACGGTAACATCACCCTATACCAAAAACCCACCAACCACTATGCCTACCTTCATGCCTCCAGCTTCCATCCTGGACACACCACACGATCCATTGTCTACAGCCAAGTGCTGAGGTACAACCGCATTTGCTCCAACCTCTCAGACAGAGACCAATACCTACAAGATCTTCACCAAGCATTCTCAAAACTACGATACCCACACAAGGAAATAAGGAAACAGATCAACAGAGCCAGACGTGTACCCAGAAGCCTCCTGCTGCAAGACAAGCCCAAGAAAGAAACCAACAGAACTCCACTGGCCAACACATACAGTCCTCAGATAAAACCTCTTCAATGCATCATCAATGATCTACAATCCATCCTGGACAACAATCCCTCACTTTCACAGGCCTTCGGAGGCAGGCAGTCCTCGCCCACCGACAATCTGCCAACCTGAAGCATATTCTCACCAGCAACTAGACACCGCACCATAGTAACTCAGGAACCAATCCATGCAACAAATCTCAATGCCAACTCTGCCCACATATCTACACCAGTGACACCACACAGGACCTAACCAGATCAGCCACACCATCACCGGTTCATTCATCTGCATGTCCACCAAAGTAATATATGCCATCATGTGCCAGCAATGCCCCTTGGCTATGTACATCGGCCAAACTGGACAGTCCCCACGTAAAAGGATAAATGGACACAAATCAGATATTAGGAATGGTAATATACAAAAACCTGTAGGATAACACTTCAACCTGCCTGGACACACAAGCAGATTTAAAGGTAGCCGTCCTGCAGCAAAAAAAACTTCAGGACCAGACTTCAAAGAGAAACTGCTGAGCTTCAGTTCATTTGCAAACCATCAGCTCAGGATTAAACAAAGACTGTGAATGGCTAGCCAACTACAAAAGCAGTTTCTCCTCCCTTGGTGTTCACACCTCAACTGCTAATAGAGGGCCTCATCCTCCCTGATTGAACCAACCTCGTTATCCCTAACCTGATTCTTGCTTGCATTTATACCTACCTCTGGAAATTTCCACTACATGCATTCGATGAAGTGGGTATTCACCCACGAAAGCTTATGCTCCAATACGTCTTAGTCTCTAAGGTGCCACAGGACTTTTTGTCACTTTTACAGATCCAGACTAACATGGCTACCCCTCTGATAGTTGAAATTTATATTATGCAAATATGCTTGTGTGCTAATGCTAAATTTCAGCTATCCTATATTGCACAATACATAAAGTAGAGTTGCTTGCTGTATACCATTTCCCTTGTTTTTCATCTGTATGTTAAGTTAAAACTGAGCAGAGATATCTAATGATTTATACATTTGAATGAAATTTAAGTACTAATTTTCAGGGATCTAAAATGAGATTAAATTTCTACAAAATTAGGACCAGGGCATTGCTCTATTTTAGAGGCTCAAATGAAGTCACAGTACCTAAAACACTATGATTACCTGAGTTTAAATTTCTCATCACAGTTCTTAAAAAATGTCTTGTTAGCAGATCTTGCAATTATATAGTACATCTCAGAATATGTCAGCCTGGAATGCCCATAGAATGCTTTTTGTTTAAAAGTGCATGAACTTGCAAGTTCAGTGCAATGAAACTCATTAAGAGCAATAAGCATTGTGTCCTTTACATACACCGGGCCTGATTCTGCTTCTAGTTACGCTAGTTTAAAGAGACAAGAGTAACTCCATTGAAAACATGCAACTATAGTGATATAGTCACGTCATTTATTAAAGCTTTGTACTGCAGATCAGTTGCTTACTGTAAAAAATAAAATAAAAATGGCTCTGACATCCTTTCAAATATCAAACCCAATCCTGTTTTTCTTAATATGTCAGAACTCTCACTGAAGTAAGCCACTATATTGGGCATGGAAGAAAGGCAGAATCACTTACAAAGACTGACTCAGAAAAGTTAACAAGAAAATGTTATTTGTTCACAAGCCAATTATAGCAGGTTCTGAGAAGCTTGGAATAAAAATTGTGCGAGTTTAGACTTTCACCTTATTTTTTTTAAGTTTTAGAACCACAGTAAATACTTCACACCTTCTTTGTGATTGCTCTTTGTGAGTTATATGGAGAAAATGTATTCTAATGGTTTCATTCCCAGAGGCTCAAGGAAATGATGTATATGCTCTTGAGAGGTATCTTACCTTTATATTGGGGCTGTGGGTTGTTTACAGAGCAGACACTTACATTTGAGGAGACTGCTATTGCTGCATAGCTTTGTTTTCCTACAGATCTGTGAAATCTATTGACTACACTATACTTAGGGCCATGTATGAGCAGAAGAAGGATAATCAATAAACACCAATGAAATAAGTAAAAAATAGTGGCCAAATTTAGCTTGTGTGTTTAATCCGTGGAAGGAGCCAGGACCTCTGAAGAATAGTAAGATTGGTGTTAGCTGTTTTTCTTGTAGCATGGGATCCTAGTATTGGTTCCAGGGTATAAAGCTAACCCTAAAAAGATTTGTGAAAATTATACCTGTGAAATGAAAGAAATCAATCTGTCTAGAGAAATTGCCATGTTTAACTGCCATGAGGCGTTACCTAATTCTGTCATGAAGGCATCTGGCTGTTCCCAAGTAAAATATAAATCCATATTTGAAAAGAAAAATGTAATTAATGCCATAACACAACGTGCACTAGAAATTCTTTGTAACATGCAGAGAATCTAGAAGGTCCTGCATAAGATTAACAGCAGAGGTAAAGTTTCCAGTTAGAAGACAGACTGTATTACATTGAAAGTCACCTAGTTAAAGTGTTTATAGCAAAGAAAAAAAGAACAAAATATTATTAAACTTGAGAAATTATCAGTGAATTGGAAGGAAAAACACTGTAGATTTGAAAATCACTCATTAGAAATCTAATAAATGTTAAGTTAAAATGGCACTTGAGTTTAGTAGTAGCAATTTAAGTAAAGTTTGTGGAAAAAGCAGCAAAAATAAAATACACCTACAACAGTAAGGTCACCTGAATAGCCTCTACCTGCCAACTTATCTTCTCAGTCATTAAATTGTATTTCTGTAACACTTAGAGGCTCCAACTGAGATTGGAGCCCTACTGTAGTACGTTTGCACAAACACATAATGAGAACATCCCTGCCCTGAACAGCTCATAATCTATAGAGAAAAGACACACAAAGGCAGGCAGGGAAATCAGGAGCAGAATAAGGGGAAGAGACTTACCCAAGCTCACCCAGCACATTATTAGCAGAGCCAAAACTTGAATCCACCTCATTAGATGGTTAGTCCTAGGCTTTAGCCACTAGACCACTTGGCAAACTCTTCATAACTACTCTGTAACAGAGAGCTTTTCACCTTTCCTAGTGTAAGACTAAACATTCTTTAAGAAGGTCAATTTTATCAGCTGCATACATCCTCACTTGAGAGAAGCTACTCCATTTATGCAATTTGTATGATGAATGTAGCAAATGTGGATTACAGCATATTGGTTTTACAGATGCTTTTCTCTGGTACCATGTCTGAGCCTTCACCACCACTATTCGCTTTGCTCAGTTTTAGATTTGGGAAGTTTATATCTGCAGAAGAAGCAACTGGGTTATTATCAGACACATAGATGAACATGATTTGTACAGGAAGAGTTAACACAGATTTTGTAAAGGGTAAGCAAGCATTACCAATCTATTAGAATTCTCTGAGGGGGGCAACAAATGTGTGGACCAGGGTAATCCAGTGGATATAGCGTACTTGGACTTTCAGAAAGCCTTTGACAAGATTCCTCACCAAAGTCTCTTGAGCAAAATTAAGTCATCCTGGGATAAGAGAGAAGGTCCTCTCATGGATCAGTAACTGGTTAAAAGACAGGAGACAAAGGGTAGGAATAAATAGTCAGAATGGACAGAGGTAAATAGTGATGTCTTCCAGGGATCTGTACTGGCACCAGTGCTGTTCAATATATTCATAAATGACCTGGAAAAAGGGGTTAACAGTGAGGTGGCAAAATTTGCAGACGAGACAAAATTACTCAAAATAGTTAAATGCAAAGCAGACTGCAAAGAGTTACAAAGGGATCTCATTAAAACAGTTGATAAGCAACAAAATGGCAGATGAAATTCAATGTTGATAAGTGCAATGTAATAAATGTTGGAAAACATAATACCAACTATACATACAAAATGATGGGGTCTAAATTAGCTGTTACCACCCAAGAAAGAAAGCTTGGAGTCATTGTGGATAGTTCACTGAAAAATCATCTCAATGTGGAGCAGCAGTCAAAAATGCCAACAGAAGGTTGGGAACATTAGGAAAAGGATAGATAAGACAGAAAATATCATAATGCCACTATATAAATCAATGGTATGTCCACTCCCGGAATACTATGTGCAGTTCTGGTCAACACATCTCAAAAAGATATTATAAATTGAAAAAGTACAAAGAAGAGCAACAAAAATGATTAAGGGTATGGAAAAGCTTCCATATGAAGAGAGATTAAAAAGACCAGGACTGTTCAACTTGGAAAAGTGATGACCAAGCGGGAGTATGACAGAGATCTATGAATGGTGTGGAGAAAGTGAATACAGAAGTGTTATTTATTCCTTCGCAGAACACAAGAACCAGAGGTCACCCAATGAAATTAATAGGCAGCAGGTTTAAAACAAATTAAAGGAAGTATTTCACACAACACACAGTCAACCTGTGGAACTCATTGCCAGGGGATGTTGTAAAGGCCAAAATTATAATGGCATTCAAAAAATAATTAGATCAGTTCATGGAAGATAGCTCCACCAATGGCTATTAATCAAGGTGGTGAGGAATGTAACCCATGCTCTGGGTGTACCTAACTTTTGACTGCCAGAAGCGGGGGTGGACAACAGAGGATGGATCACTCAAAGATTGCCTGATTTGTTCATTCCCTCTGAAGCACCTGGCATTGGCCACTGCTGGAGGACAGGACATTGGGCTAGATGGACCATTGGTCTGACCTAGTATGGCCGTTCTAATGTTCTTATGATGTTTACAAATTTTTGGCTATTTGGAGGCAAGCGTGCTTTGGGGAGCAGCATGGAGAGACAGTTTTTCAGCATTCAGTGTTGTTTTTATTCCTAAAGTTGTCAGATGTGTTTTTAGAAGATTGTATATGACTCTAAAGCAGAAAAATAAGTAAGTTTGCAGTGTAAACACAGGAGTAGCATGATATAAATGACAGAGCAGTGTGCACTTGCGGAGAAATGATGAGCAAGGTAGCTTAGTGAGTTGTTAGTAATTGTTGGTGAATCTGAGGAGACACTGTGGTGATTGGAGGTCTCATCTAAGAAGTTGCGGATTCCTTGTAGAGCTTATATAGTCTGGAGTAACTCCTACAGAGCCTATATAGAGTCTGTCTAATAGTTCTCCAGAAATTCCTATGGTCCCTGGTCTTGCCCAATAGGTCTAACCCACTCTTGAGGAAGCATGATTCCTGTGACAAATGATCTGCCACACATAACAATGCTGCAGTATTTACGATGCACATCATGTACAAATATCCTTTCTTTTGGTTGTATGTGGTATTGAAAATACTAACGTGCTTGAGCTGGAGAGGAAACCGTTTTCCTGTCCCATGAAAATTTGTAGATAGAAAAAGCTTTAATTATAACTACATAAATACATACACCATGCGCACACACCAACACCATCACAAGCATACCAGTTCCTCCAAGGATAACCTATGAAACCAAACGTAAATGACCTCATTCTCCTCTTACATTGGTTTTATACCAAATCAGATAATTGATTCTAACAGTGTTACTCCTGATTTAAACCAGTGTAAGAGGTGAATCAGACCAAAATATTTGTTAAAACAGCAAACAAATGCTACAAACATGAACAAATACTTTAATTTTTAGATCTACTTATCTTCCAAAAACTGTCCGATTTGCCTAATTCCCTGCCTCCCCCCAATTTTTCCCCCCCTCCCCAATGTCTTCTATGCAGTAAGACCATGGCTGTGAAATCTCAGGTTTTTTGTTTCTGGTTTGTTCAAACTAGGACAGACTTTATAATGGCTGGCTTGTTTCAGCCCTAAATGTAGCAGAAACAAGTCCTCTCTACATAATCATAGGCAGCTGCAGACTAGGAGGTTGTGGAGGTTACAGGTGCTCTGCAGGAAGTTAAAATGAGTGGGTCTCTCTGAGAGACTGGAGCTGCCAGGTCATTATCTAAAATGGAAAATTTCATGTAATAATCTCACAAACGGGGAAACATGTTCATGTAAAGGGGAAAATTGGTGGGATGTGTTGTCTGTCAAGCTGCTCTATCACAAGGTAGCCATGGTTACAATAGTGCAGCTCACATGCTGTAGGTCAATGCTGCCTAATTCACTGTATATTTTGTATATTTCCTGATGATAAGGGAACTGTGCATAATGTGGGCCTGGTAACTAAAATCAGCATCCTCTCAGCACAGTTTGGTCACGTTACATAGTTCAGAACCTTGCTGACAGTTAATCTTTCTTATCCTTCCAGTGGTTAAAGGGCCAACAGCAGTCATATGCTAATCACTTAACCTTTCAGCCACCACAGAAAGTTTTTTTTTTCCCCTGTCAGTTAGTCCCTGCTGTACACAAATATTTCCCTTGCCCCCTTTCTCTTTTATTGGATGACAGACTATAGCAATGACCTGCTGCCTCCACACATAGCTTAGCAGGGGATCTGAGATGCTCAGTGGTGTCTGGAGTTAGTAGCTGACACAAAGAACAGATGCCTTAGACTAACAAACACACATCACACTCTATAGCTCCACCAGCAGTTAAATGAGGCCTTTATTCTTCCATGACAATGGGGGGCTTGGAGCCTGCAACTGCTATATAAAATATGTCAAAAATCACTGGAATCTGGATGCAGAAGCTGTGAAGCTGCCCAAGCATTTCACAACCTGATCTCTGCTGGGCTCTCTACTTCAGTGAACATCTTTATATGTGAAATGAAACCAGCAAAAAATAGCTCAATTTTTTTCCCCTGTCTAAATAGCATGAGACAAAGCATGAGCCATATATATTTTTTAAAGTAACAAAAAGATTAACTTCTGCTAAATCCACCTGTGATGACAGTATTGCAGATAATAGTACTTCAATGGTCTTTGATTCTATAGCTTTTTCTGTTGGCTCCTTATGAATATGTTGGATTCTAAAGAATTCAAACAAGTATCCTTATTAACTTGGTGCACTTATCAGCACATATTTTTAACAAAAGTTATCCTGTTAAAAGAAAAAGAGAGAAGAAAATCTTCTAATACCCTTTGCCTTTTTTCCCAGCCCACAATTGTTCTAAGTAGTGATATCTGTAAAGTCTGCAGATTTTCAGGCATTTGTATTCTAATATGTTTATCACCCACAAAGAGCTAGTGGTAACTTCACAGATTCACCTTGCCTTGGAGCACTGCTTGAGTGCTTAAAAAAGAAGAAATAGTTTCCAAGAATTGCAAACCCAAATAAAGGCCGACTGTGTCTTCACTAAAGGCACAAATTTCCATCACATATGTGCTATTAGGAGACCAGTCTGCACACGGGTGGATTGAAGTCTCAGTAGAATCTGCTGGCACACAGGGGAGCATGCCCGCTGCTACACTTCTTATGGGAGTGCAGACAGATTGGGTGGTTAATACAAATAGGAAATAGTTCTTTTCCCACTAATTAACTTGCTCTTGGGCTTCAGAAACCCCAAAGTGCCTTATAGTTGGGAACAAGGCATTACTACTGACAACCCTCTACTACAGGGCAATTTGGTGCATCTCAGATCACATAATCTCATTAGTTGCACAAGTGTTTCCTTCCCCAGTGTTGCAGAACAGAGAGACAAGCTTCCTACTATACTGAAAGGGGAGAGCAGCCCCACTTCTCAACTCCCATAGAGGCTTGATAGTGAGTAGACTAGCCAGTTGATCCAGCTAGTCTGAGGATGGGAGGATCAGGCCAACTAACCATTCTCATGAGCGGGAAGAATTCTCTTCATCAGCAAACACTTAAAGATGAGAGGGCTAGTGGGAGGGCAGAGGATGAGTCACCAAGATGTTAGTGGGAAGAAATGTACATATCCAGCACTTACTGGGAAAATGGAGTGGCATAAGGCAAAGGAGATGGTGAGTTTCACCAGGGTCTTCACTCAGTTTGCTGGGAGTTCGAAAACCTTAAAGTCCCAGGGACATGGAGGGGACACAAATTTCTGTGATTCAAACCTAGTTCTGGCTTTGTCAGAAAACTGTGTTTAACTAAACAGGCAAGGTTCACAGAAATGTATCTAATCTATGGAAACTTAGAAACATTATTGTGGCCACTGGAGGGCTCCCATATTCTCCATTAATGCAATAAGACCTTATTCAGAATATCTGAAAATGCAATACCAGGTTTAAAAAGAGTGTGCTTCCTTCTTTATATTAATATTTATATGCATACATATGCTTATAACAAGCATTTTCCTGTATTTTTAGCTACACGTTTCTTTTTCAAAATAGATTAATATTTTTGTGAAGAAGTGCAAGCTGAAGTGATACAGCTATGTAACAAGATCATCTGTCCTATCCAAGATCATCCTCCAAGGGACAGTACAGGGGAAGAGAATAAGAGGGAGACAGAAGAAGAGATAGATTGACAACATAAAAGAGTGTACAGGAATGGACTTTGCAGAGACTCAAGCACTGATACATAATCGTCAGGGGTGGAAACAATTGGTTGACTGCTCATCAATCATGGTTCCCCAGTGATCAATACAGTTATGGAAGTGATGATGATGATGATGAATATTTTTGTAACAGTATCTAGGCTCTGACATAGCCATTTTAATCTATAGAACTCAAAGCGTATTGCAAAGGAGGTCAGTATCTGTATCCCCATTTTACAAATGGGAAAACAGAGGCACAGGGAGGAAAAGTGACTTGCTCAAGGACACACAGCAGGACAGTAGCAGAGCCAGGAATTGAGCCCAGGTCTCCTAAATCCCAGGCAAGTGCACTAGTCACTATAAATTTTGTTAGAATCATTAGGATGTATGCAAAAGCAAAGAGATTAAGTTTTGGTGTTTTGGTGTTTGGATAATATCCTGGATTTTCTATACAATTAAGTCCTCTGTATACTGAAATCAAGAAATACATGTATCTGTGATACTCTCATGGTATGGCTCTCATTACCATAGCATCTGAATATCTCATGATTTCTACTGTTTTTATCCTCACAACACATCTACTAGATAGGACATACTGTCATCATCATCCTCCCATTTTACAATAGGGATCTGCAATTCAGGGAGAATAAGTGACTTACCCAAGTTCTCACATGAAGTATCAGGTGAAGCAGGGACTCAAGCTCTAGAGTAGTGTCCTAACCACTATACTATCCTTCCTTTCTCTAGAGGACTACTCTAAATACATGGCACCTGGCACATGATTAGCACTTATAAATAATTACTATTATTACAGTACGAAAGCCAAGTAGAGATATCTCATAATATAATGAATTTCAGTCTAAATAATGTTGACATTTTAAGAGCTACATGTAAATGATTGCTGAGAAAGATTTCAACCATGATGACTCAATTGGACAATATCTGTTTGAATCCACCTGGAGTGTAATGTTGTCATCAAATCTATCCACAGATTTTACGTTTTATTGCTCATTTATAAAGGTTGCATTTAAATATACCTCTCAGATCCATTGTCACATATGTTTCCAGTCATTCTGTAAAGGTCAGAACAGCAAACTATGTAATTTGTCCAAGATATTACTTTAATTTCTGAGTGCAAATCCATGGTGCAACTATACTTTCTATCTCTGGAATAGGCCTTTTATGGAAATTCCTTTCTTATTGTGTTTGTCTGTCTGGGCATTTAAAGCAAAACTAAAGCAATATTCATTTACTTCTGAGTTTGACTGCCCTTAAAAAGTTATTTTAAGTGCTTGAATACCCAGAGACAGTTTTAACACATAACAGACCAGAGGTGTTGTAACATTAGGTCTGCCAGTACAGCTGTTTCAGGAATCTGTCCCAAAAAAGCATACTAAAATTATGATCCACTACAATTTTTGTAGACCACTCAGCCTTTCTGAAACAAACAAGAAGATTTAAGGGTTTCAGTCCTAAACATATTTTGGAATTGAAATTAAATGGCTTTCTCTGATAATCCTTTGGTATATGTACTTCACATATAATGAATGGTTAGTGATCCAGTTTAGGTCAGAGGAGGCTGTTTATAAGAGGGGTAGTGATGCAACAAAATAGTACACTTATGGATTCAAGAGTTCAAATCCCGGTTTAAGTAAAAAATTGAGTTGCATTTGCTGGTGTCCTCTTCATTTTGAGAGGACACAAGAAAACTCATCTCATCGTATGATTCTATTGCTTTGTTCAGGAAATGAATGGACAGAAATATCAGGGTTATTTCAGATTAAGCTGGCTGTGCACTGACAAACTCAGCATAGTACCAAACTAGATTTTACCAGAGCTATTAGACCCAACTTTGTATGTGGAATGAAGGGAGTATAAAGATTTAAAACAAAGTATTTGCTCTTTGTACCTGACCAAACAATTCACTGTTGTGAATCTCAGTTGTCACAAACATGCCTCTTCACAACAACTTCCAGCTTGGTGGCAAAGTGATTGAAGCATCACAATGGGGTCTTGAGGGACACTAATATTAGTGACAGGTTTCAGAGTAGCAGCCGTGTTAGTCTGTATTCGCAAAAAGAAAAGGAGTACTTGTGGCACCTTAGAGACTAACAAATTTATTTGAGCATATGATGAAGTGAGCTATAGCTCACGAAAGCTTATGCTTAAATAAATTTGTTAGTCTCTAAGGTGCCACAAGTACTCCTTTTCTTTTTGTTAATATTAGTGATTAGTTGTACATTTATGTAGAGATTGTGCAGAGATTTTGAGACCACACAGGCAACAGTATCACCAATATGTTGATTGGCACTTACATCTACTTTAGCTTTTCACATAATCCAGATGAAGCCTTGTACCTGCTATCCCAACATCTTGCGGAAATAGGGAAGTAGATGAAAAACATTTGGCTTAAACTCAGTTCACACAGGAGGTGGGTGATGCTGATTGGGAAGGGAGAAGTATCTTGAAGAACTGGCACAGTCTATGTTCATCTTAGAACCAAAGTGCTCTGTTTATGTGTGTAATTAGTATTTCTGCTCTCTCAGATAACAGTAATCAGAAACAGCTTTAACTACTTTTGGCTTGCTAAGAGACTGCACTGTTTAATTTGGGATGAAGTCATCACTTTAATCAGCCACACCATTTTTACCCACAGCATAGGCAATTGCAGTACACTTTGCCTGGATCTAACTGCCATGAACACCCAATAGCTCCAGCTAGTGCTGAACATGGTTCCCTTCTTCATGAGTCGTACTGGCTGATGAGAGTACTTCTACTCTGCTCTCTTTAGAGGCTGCCAGAAACTACCAAGCAATGTCCAAGGTACTGATTACTAGTCATCCAGTCTTAAATGGCCTAGGACACAGCTACTTCAAAAACTGCCGCTCCATCTCCTTCCTGTCATTTGGAGTGCCCAAGCTAAGGATTCAAGAAGGCAGCTTAAGGGAGCTAGTATTATCAGCATGAGACCTTTGATGCTGGAATTCACTTCTACTAGAAATTTGCCTAAGTTTCCCTCTAGCCACCTTTAGAAAACACTTTAAGACTCATTTATGTGGCCAAGTTTTTCCATGAAGGCCAATCATCTGCTGCCAACTACAATCTCTAGTCACTAGCCTCTTAGAATCCTTGTAACATAGAGGTTGTGGGGTATTAACTCCTTCAACTTGGGAATTTATTGACTTAATATGTAGTATACACAGTTCTCTCAGCTACACCATAAAATGTTTGTAGTATATTAATAATAACATTAAATTAATCACCTATGATTGAAAAAAATGTAATGAATTGTACCTTGACATTCTCAGGACACACACAGGAGGAAAACATTTTGTTATAGAAAAACATTGTGATTCAATAGGTTTCAGTTTCAATAACATAGATCAAATTAATATAATTTTATCCTAGGGATAGTTTTGTTTTTGTGCTACAGTTTAGTTCTGATGACTCATTCCCTTTGCAAGTACTTCATAGTTCCATTTAGAAGCTTTATTTTCTATCTATTTTCCATACTTATTTCTTAAGTACTTGACATTTCTTGTGAGCTTGCCAGTATGACATTTTTGTCCATCTCATTGCATCTCCATCAGTAATCTAAGAGGACTGTCATTCTGCTCATCAGTTTCTCTCATGTATCTAGCAAAAACTTGGCTCATCAAAACTGAGCTTTAGCAACAAGTTACTTTTGATCATTCTCTATGGCAGAAATGGAGCATGATTTGGATTTTTCCTCATATAAGTTATTTACTTGTAGAACATGTGGAAAATTTTTTTTTTGGTTCTAGGCACTGCTTACAGCCATCATGTACAGTAATAGAAGTTGAATGACAGATAATTTGATATGTAGTATTTGACATGAACCCCTAAAGCACAGAGAGTTTTATATTTTTACTGAACTAATTTTCACCTTGCTAGAACAAGACACAGGCAAACCAGCTCAGAAAAAATAAAAACTAGCTCAGAATTTCATCTTAAATTCAAGCCAATCATTTTTAAGGTCAAAAAAAGTTAGGGTCACTTTCTTTTTTCTTCTCCAATTATTTTTCTTGTTCTCAGAAATGTGGAAAGTTTGGTTTAGCAGATCTAACCCTTTTTCAGTGAAAAGTCAGATGTCCAAGGAGCCAGACAGAAGGTTCCTGAGGAGGCTAGTCAAATGGTGGACAGGTCAGGTGACTAGGTGTTCAGTTCTAACTTTCTTGGAGGTTAGAGATGAAAGGAATGTGTGCTCCAGAGCCCCACATAATCAATGCCTAACTCACAAATATGATTTTAACTGGATGCTTGTATGTAATTATTAACATGTGTTGAGGGTGGGAGGGGGTCTGTGGGTGGGTAATAAGTTTGAGAAAAGCACAATGTTAGGTGTGATATGTCATTCCCTGTATCTGAGCTTACCTCTTTGCTGGGGTATAGACCAGAGTTTTTCTATCTCAAAAAGTCCAGGAAAGACTAACAAGAGAGAGTGTGTGTGTGAAAGTGACACAAAATCTATATCTATATAAAGGCATATCAATGTACATAACACTCATGAAACAATTGTGAATATTGTCAAGTACAATTTTTTAATGCTAACACTTCAAGGCTTCCTCCCCCACAAGTTTTAGTACTTACTACAACAAGTTCAAGTGCAACATAGAATTATGCATGAACACATAGATACACTATCCTAGGGCTCTTCTCTGAGAGGATTTACCCTTTTCAGTCTCTGTGGAATGATGCCTCTGTAGGCCATGCCAGCTCTTTAACGTTGGGATTTAACAAGGGATCATCCCACACTCTTTTTCAGACTCCCCTTAAGTTTTTGCAATGACGGCCTACGCTTTGCACAGCCTGCAGCAAATTCTAATCCTCTTTTCCATGGAGTGAGCCCTGCAGTCTAAATCCAAAAAACTGGCAAAGTTTTGGAACACACTCCTCACAGCAGACCCTTTTGGTCCCTGTGCTGCTGCAGTGCTGAGTTCTTAAGTTAAGCTCTCACACCTCCTATTTATAATGCCCCCCTCTTGAATTCCCATTGGTTCCATTCCCAGGGTATGTCTATACGACCTGCCGGATCAGCAGGCAGCGATCGATCCAGCGGGGGGGGGGGGGGTCGATTTATTGCGTCTAGTCTAGACACGATAAATTGATGCCCGAGCGCTCTCCTGTCGACTCCTGTACTCCACTGGAGCGAGAGGCGCAGGTGAAACCGACGGGGGAGCGTCAACAGTCAACTCACCACAGTGAAGACATAGTGGTGAGTAGATCTAAGTACGTCGCCTTCAGCTACGTTATTCATGTAGCTGAATTTGCGTAACTTGGATCGATTTCCACCCCCCTAGTGTAGACCAGGCCTCAGAGACTGACTCTGGGTGTTTGTACTGCCAGGCTGCTTCTCCACAATGGAAGTCATCCAAGCAGGTTCCCACAAGTAATAAGCATGCTGCCCTACCCAATTTCTGGATGTTTCTGGTCCATCCAGCAGTGTCATGCCACCTGTTTCTATCAGGCCCCCCAAAACAAAAGCAAGAAACCATGTATCTTTCCCACTGTTTTTTCCCTTCTTTATACAATTAAATGTTGCAATGCAAGCATGTAGGTTACATGTGGATGGGTAGATATTCTTTAAGTCCATGCCTTAACATTTGCATCAAATTTTCAGTAAAATAGAAAGTAACTTATTCTGTCTTGTCTACATTTACATTCCAACACTTCTATTTTTCCCTCTTGACATTGATTTAGCCTTTCCTCAAGCTTTTTCAAACTCTGCGTTCAAAACATTATTCAGGACAAACATAGGGAGATCATTATATTCCAGCTAAGGTGGTTTTTGGGGTAGTAAAGAGATCAGAGCTAAGATGAAGTTTAAATGCCCAGCTTTCTCCAAAACATAAAGAACCTCTATTTCTATTTCTTGCCCTGCCATCAAAGTCTAGGAGGTTGGAATACACTGCCAATTTATCTGAAGAAGCTTACATAAGAAATCACTGGAATAACCTCTAACCTTGTTTACAAGTGCTCTGAGAAATGATTGACAACTCACAGCCACCCAAACCCATTAATGATTCCATGAAATATTGCTAAATCCCTTATATTATATACAGAAACATTCAAATCTACACTCTCCTGAAGTGAGCAAATACCAAGTGAGGAATCAGTGTTCACACAGACTACACTATTATGAAAAGGAAAGCATTACAGTATAATGAAATATACATTACGTATGATTATGTTAATATCAAATCCATTAACTCCAGATAAGAGGGCTGATAGGTGATGAAGCAAAATGAGATTTACAATGCAGAGTGTATATATAAACAATTTCTTATATTGCAGTCTAATTAGCAGGGGGATGATAAAAATATTATATGAACAGTCAAGCCTAGATATTTCAAAGGTATTTAGGCATTGCTCCACTCACTGTTGCAAGGCCTACCCTTAGAGGACCTGCCACCTTGTGGAATCTTCAACCCTGAGTTAGGCAGTACTGGGTTACCTTGGCTCCCTGTAGGGTGCATGGGGAGAGTTAATTGCCTAGAAAAGGGATTTTCAGAGTCTGCAAGCTGAACAGGAAGCAGCCTAACTAGCCAGGAGAGGGGTGGGGAGAGGAAAGGGGATTAGACTGACAGGCTAGAGATAGGTGCTTCCATCAGTTTGGGATCCTTCGCTGTGAATGCTCCCCTGGGGTTAGGCAACTAAGCCAGGTCAGCTGCTTATGTAGCCCATTCCCTAGCAGCTGAAATGACCTCTCTCTCTCTCTCTGTGTCTTCTCCTTATGCTCAATACCTCTGTCGTGCCTATATTTCCCTCTGCCCTCAGCTGCCTTTTGTGCAGGTGATGTACTGCCCCCACACCTATTGGTGGTCTGCATCTGGCCCTCCAACTGTGGGGTCTGCCCATCTGATAGGTATCAGGTCATAGGTGAGGTCAGTGTTTGCCTATTCCGTGGGAGTGAGTCAGTGTATGCCTATGCCCCACCTAGTTTGAAAATCCTGCTTCAGGGCCTCTGGGCTATGACTTGAGCTAGGTTTCTAAGAAGCTCATTAGAAGCTAAGAAGTTCATTAGCTGTGAGGTAGCAATGCTACTTAGCCTTGGTCTACACTGGGAGTTGAAGTTGAATTTAACAGCGTTAAATCGATTTAACCCTGCACCCATCCACACGACAAAGCCCTTTTTTTTTACTTAAAATCGATTTCCTTACTCCACCCCCGACAAGGGGATTAGCGCTGAAATCAGCCTTGCCGGGTTGAATTTGGGGTACTGTGGACACAATTAGATGTTATTGGCCTCCGGGAGCTATCCCAGAATGCTCCATTGTGACCGCTCTGGACAGCACTCTCAACTCAGATGCACTGGCCAGGTAGATAGGAAAAGGCCCGCAAACTTTTGAATTTCAATTTCCTGTTTGGCCAGCATGGCAAACTGCAGGTGACCATGCAGAGCTCATCAGCAGAGGTGACCATGATGGAGTCCCGGAATCTCAAAAGAACTCCAGCATGGACCGAATGGGAGGTACGGGATCTGATCACGGTATGGGGAGAGGAATCCGTGCTATCAGAACTCTGTTCCAGTTTTCGAAATGCCAAAACATTTGTCAAAATCTTCCAGGACATGAAGGACAGAGGCATAACAGGGACCTGAAGCAGTGCCACGTGAAACTTAAGGAGCTGAGGCAAGCCTACCAGAAAACCAGAAAGGTGAACGGCCGCTCCGGGTCATAGCCCAAAACATGCCGCTTCTATGATGAGCTGCATGCCATTTTATGAAGTTCAGCCACCCCACTACCCCAGCCGTGTTGTTTGACTCCTTCAATGGAGATGCAGGCAACACGGAAGCAGGTTTTGGGGATGAGGAAGATGATGATGATGAAGTTGTAGATAGCTCACAGCAAGCAAGCGGAGAAACCAGTTTTCCTGACAGCCAGGAACTGTTTCTCACCCTGGACCTGGAACCAGTACCCCCCGAACCCACCCAAGGCTGCCTCCCGGACCTGCCAGGTGGAAAAAGGACCTTTGGTGAGTGTACCTTTTAAAATACTATAAATGGTTTAAAAGCAAGCATGTTTAATGATTAATTTGCCCTGGCATTCGCGGCTCTCCTGGATGTATTCCCAAAGTCTTTGCAAAAGGTTTCTGGGGAGGGCAGCCTTAATCTATCCACCATGGTAGGGCACATTACCACTCCAGGCCAGTAGCACGTATTCGAGAATCATTGTAGAACAAAGCATTGCAGTGTATGTTTGCTGGCATTCACACAACATCCGTTCTTTATCTCTCTGTTATCCTCAGGAGAGTGATATCATTCATGGTCACCTAGTTGACATAGGGTGCTTTTCTTAAGAGGACATTCAGAGGTGCCCGTTCCTGCTGGGCTGTTTGCCTGTAGCTGAACAGAAATCTTCCCTGCTGTTAGCCACGGGGAGGGGGGAAGGGGGAAGAGCTACCCATGCACTGCGGGGAGGCAAAATGCAACCTTGGAACAAAAGCACATGTGCTATGTATGTAATGTTAACAGCAAGGTTTACCATGAAAGATTGTACCCATTGTTCTATAAAATGTGTCTTTTTAAATACCACTGTCCCTTTTTTTTTCTCCACCAGCTGTATGTGTTTCAAGGATCACAGGATCTTCTCCTTCCCAGAGGCTAGCAAAGATTACAAGGCAAAAAAAATGCACTCGCGATGAAATGTTCTCTGAGCTCATGCTGTCCTCCCACACTGACAGAGCACAGACGAATGCATGGAGCAGACAATGTCAGAGTGCAGGAAAGCACAAAATGACCGGGAGGAGAGGTGGTGGGCTGAAGAGAGTAAGTGGCAGGCTGAAGAGAGGGCTGAAGCTGAAAGGTGGTGGCAGTGTGATGAGAGGAGCAGGATTCAATGCTGAGGCTGCTGGAGAATCAAACTAATATGCTCCAGCTGCAGGAAAGGTTGAGCAGGTTGAGCTGCAGGAAAGGCAGCAGGAGCCCAGACCGCCGCTACAGCTCCTGTGAAACCAACCACCCTCCTCCCCAAGTTTCATAGCCTCATCACCTAGATGCCCATGAACTCCTGTGCTCTTCTAACTACCCTGGTGTCTGGCTGTGCGTAACCAGCAGCCAGGCGATTTGCCTCAACCTCCCACCCCACCATAAACGTCTCCCCCTTACTCTCACAGATATTGTGGAGCACACAGCAAGCAGTAATAACAGTGGGAATATTGGTTTCGCTGAGGTCTAACTGAGTCAGTAAACTGCGCCAGTGCACTTTTAAACATCCAAATGCACATTCTACCACCATTCTGCACTTGCTCAGCCAGTAGTTGAACAGCTCCTGATGACTCTCCAGGCTGCCTGTGTATGACTTCATGAGCCATGGCATTAAGGGGTAGGCTGGGTCCCCAAGGATAACTATAGGCATTTCAACATCCCCAATGGTTATTTTCTGGTCTGGGAAGAAAGTCCCTTCCTGCAGCTTTTGAAACAGACCAGAGTTCCTGAAGATGTGAGCATCATGTATCTTTCCCGGCTATCCCATGTTGACGTTGGTGAGATGTCCCTTGTGATCCACTAGTGCTTGCAGCACTATTGAAAAGTACCCCTTGCAGTTTATGTACTCACCGGCTTGGTGCTCCAGTGCCAAGATAGGGATATGGGTTCCGTCTAATGCCCCACCACGGTTAGGGAATCCCATTGCAGCAAAGCCATTCACTATGACCTGCACATTTCCCAAGGTCACTACCCTTGATATCAGCAGCTCTTTGATTGTGTTGGCTATTTGCATCACAGCAGCCCCCACAGTAGATTTGCCCACTCCAAATTGATTCCCGACTAACCAGTAGCTGTCTGGTGTTGCAAGCTTCCACAGGGCTATTGCCACTTGCTTCTCAACTGTGAGGGCTGCTCTCATCTTGGTATTCTTGCACCTCAGGGCAGGGGAAAGAAAGTTACAAAGTTCCATGAAAATGCCCTTACGCATGCGAAAGTTTCGCAGCCACTGGGAATCGTCCCAGACCTACAACACTATGCAGTCCCACCAGTCTGTGCTTGTTTTCCGAGCCCAGAATCAGCGTTCCACTGCATGAATCTGCTCCATTAGCACCATGATGCCCACACTGGCAGGGCCCGTGCTTTGAGAGAAGTCTGTGTCCATCACTCTTGTCACCGCGCTGACGTCGCCTACTCAGCCAGTTTTGCTTTGCCACGTTCTGGTGCTGCATATACTGCTGCATAATGCGTGTGGTCTTTAATGTGCTCCTAATTGCCAAAGTGATCTGAGCAGGCTCCATGCTTGCTGTGGTATGGCGTCTGCACAGAAAAAAGGCACGGAACAATTGTCTGCTGTTGCCCTGACAGAGGGAGGGGCGACTGACGACATGGCTTATAGGGTTGGTTTACAGGGAATTAAAATCAACAAAGGGTGTGGCTTTGCAAGAAACAGAATGGCCCCCTCAAGGATACAACTCAAAACCTCAAGGATAGAACTCAAAACTGGGTTTAGCAGGCCATTGATTTCATGGAGGGAGGGAGGAGAAAATGAATACAAAACAAATCTGGTCTATTTCTTGTTTTGATCCACTTCATCTATCTTTATACATCTTGCTGGCAGCAGACTGTGCAGTACGACTGCTAGCCATCGTCATCTCCTGGGTGCTCAGCAGAAGACGGTGCAATATGGCTTTGGCCATTATCTTCTGCTGGCTGCTGATTTAAAGACAGTGCACTTCCGGTAGGACTCAATCGCCATGAGATGAAACTTAAAAGGGAAATGACCTGGCTGAGTCACTCCCATGTTTGCCCAGTGCTCATCGAGGTCGGTTAAAAGAGCACCCTGGACTATGTCGACGAAGGCTACCTGTCATACTGCACTGTCTGCTGCCAAAAGGCAATAAACTGCTGTTGTGTAGCAATGCAGTACCATGTCTGCCAGCACCCAGGAGACATATGGTGATGGTTAGCTGAGCGGGCTCCATGCTTGCTCTGGTATGGCGTCTGCAAAGGTAACTCAAGAAAAAAGGCACAAAACGATTGTCTGCCCTTGCTTTCATGGAAGGAGGGAGGGAAGGGGGACCTGACGATATGTACCCAGAACCACCCGTGACAATGTTTTAGCCCCATCAGGCACTGGGATTTCTACCCAGAATTCAAATGGGCAGCAGAGACTGCAGGAATTGTGGGATAGCTACCCACAGTGCAACGCTCCGGAAGTCGACGGTTGTGTCGGTACTGTGGACACACTCCACTGACTACATACACTTAGAGCATTTTTGTGGGGACACACACAATCGACTGTATAAAAATACTTTCTACAAAAGAGACTCTATAAATTCTACCTAATTTGTAGTGTAGACATACCCTTAGGCTGCTTTGAAAATGCTGACTAGCAGAAATTTAGGAATCAATGGGTTAGGCAGCACCTGCGGTACAGCACTGAAAATATGAATGGTGCCTACATGATGGATTTTTGTGTAATTGCCCACAGATAAGTTACCATGTACGTCATTCTAAGCAAGCACATTTATTCTTTTGTGCTGGAAAATTCTGATTCATCAAAACCAAAACTGTTCACAGGAAAGGGTCAGTTTTGACAAATCCTAATATAAAAAACTTTTTAAAAAAATGTTTCAAAATTGTTGGAATGCCCCAGTTCAGTATTTTCTAAATTAAAACTTTCATTTTTTCCATTCTAGATGACTTTTTGTTTAAAAATTTTAGTTAATTTATCTAAAAAGGGTTTGAGAAGTCAAAAAAATGTTTTGAAATAACTGAAACTAAACACTTTGATTAACCGGACGCTGCAAAAAAAAATCAGCTCATTAGTTTGTGAAATTTTTTTCAGATTTAACTTTTTGTCCTGATTTGAGATGGGGAAAAAAATTCAAAGTCTTATAAACTCTTGCAAGATATGAAAAACATTTCACATCCAGCTCTAGTTATATATGCTGTGTCTCACTCTTCAGTCATAGGGTGGGGAAATCTCTCTCTGACATTAAAGGATCCTTTTTCTATAATTCCCCACAGATTGTAGCAGTGGGCTGTGAGTTTGTGAAAGTTAGGAAATTCAAGTCACCTGTGGACTAGCTAATTTCCAGAATGTGTACGTTATTAAATATTGTGCCTTGGAAAGAAGGGAGTGTATGTGGGTATTACATGGAAGGGCTAGATAAGGCATCCTGTGTACAATGCATCCTGGCTGACATTTCCTTCCCCACCTCTGTGTACTCTCCAGTCCTTTGCCCATGCCCCATTCAAGCCAGGAATTGGCAAAGATTGTGTTTGTGTGTAGGCTTTCTATAGTATCCTCCACTGTAGAATTTGATCATATATTTATGAGTTTACTCTCATAGCAGTAGAGAAGTATTTTTATCCCCATTTTACAGATAAAGTGCTGAGACACTGAGTTGCCTATGGTCATACAGGAAATCTGTAGCAGAGCCCAAAAACAGAAGTCCTGAGCCCCAGTTCATTGCTTTGAGCATAAGATTTTTCTTCTGTTTCCTTTCTTAGCAGAAGAGGTTGGGCAAAGGGAGAGGCTGGAATAAAGTTCTCAGACACAGTAGGAGCCTTTAAAAGTTTCCTTCCACTCTCTTACTTCTTTCTTCTAACATAAGTTATTGCTAATATAAGCGGGTATTCCCCACACATAGAGGGTCAAATTGTACCTTTAAGGCACTGGGAGACCTGCATTGTGGGCAATCTAAGCTTGGCAGAAGTTTTTTTTTTCATATATTACAATTGCTAGATAATATTAATGTTTTTTTAAACAATGTTTCTACTTCTATCAATTTAAATTTTCACAATTGCAGGAAATTATAGTGGAGTCAGACAATGATTTAATGAAAGTAGATGTTGAGATTTTAAAAGTTTAAGCTTTATAACCATTAAAACACAGATCATCAACATCATATATAAAAATATACAAAGTAAATATCCCTAAATCAAACTCTAAGTTTTCAAGCAGCATTTTTCTTACTTTGCCAGTCTGTAAATTTGGATCATCATAATTGGAAATATTTTTCATTGGTTTGTATGTATAGGATGAAATCAAAGTTTACTGACATTTATCAATAAAAATTGATTCCTTCCAAGCCTGGTAATGCTTTACCTAATAGTAAAAATGTAAAAGGAAACTAGTAAAGGTGCCCATTGTACCATGGTGATGGGTGTGTAGGGAACACACAGAGAGAAGCCGAAATGGCTAGTGAGTGCAGATGGGAGAGTCAAGTCAGCCTCTGCCCATGTGGTGACATTTCTACATTCAAACAATAATCACAGTGATTATGGCATAGCTCACAAGGTGAGAGAGGTGGAAAAGAGAAGGAAGACAAAGGAATTAGACCAGAAAAGATGGCAATTTATTGTAAGGATGTGATAGGCACAATGCATAATGTTGCATTTGAGTGTACTCATCTTCAGAGACCTAGTTAAGAAGAAAAGTCCATCACTGTCTGGAGAAAAGTTCAACCTGTTAGACAGTATATCTAAATCAGAAAGAGTGTCACAAATACAAAATCAAATCATGGGCAAATAGTTTTGTAGATTCTTACCGTTTAACTGAATCAAATAGAGATTGATTTATAATGGAAGATGTACTTATTATGACATCATTGTTTGATGTGTTTGCGTTATTTTTTCTGTTTCTAGGACATGTCTTTGTATAAAATATTTATGTGATTGGCATGAATTTGATATTTGTTTCTGTAACAACATATTTATTGTGGCAAACCCATCAGACAAGTATATTCCATTTATTCTATCAATACCAATGTATAGAGAAAAACAAAGGAATAAAATGACTGCATCATTATACCATGTTTTTTTGCTTTTGTCAATGCAATGAATCGGTGCTTAGAATAATGAAAGTGAGGGACTGATAGGACCCAGAGGATCCATGAAGCTAAACACTGACTAAGCTCTGTTAAGAACCATACAGCTAAATTCTTCTTAGTTTTGAGTTGCAGGCTGCAACACCCCTTCTTTTCTACTCTTAGGCTTTTTAGAAGCAGAACCAGCCCAGTCACGCTGACTTGTGTAGTAGGAGGGCCACAAGCACTCTAGGCAGAGAAGTAATTGGAACCATGAAGAATGTAGGAGGAGAAGTAAATAGAGCCATGAGAATGGGGTTCTATCTATCTGTCCATCTGTATTTAGAATTCTCCCACTAAGTATTTGTTCTAAATGTACCCAAGGCACCCATTATCTAATGCCTTAGATGTCTATTATTTTCTTGCTATTCAGAGCTGCCATTGATCATGGAGCAAATAGACCCCTCTGTGCTAGATGTGGGTGAGCCATTTTGAATAGATGACAGCATCAACCCAAACTTTTGTTCAAAATGTGAACCAAATCCAAATTAAAATCATTTGAGAAATTTGAAAGGGTTCCGTTAACTTTTTTTTCATGTTCTTTTTATTTTCTCCATACTATGTATTTGATTTTATCAAGGAGCAAAAGAGAGTAGTGCCAAAACACTGCCAAAAAAAGACTGTTTTCATAGTACTTCTGCCCAGCCAGAATCAATAAATAGCTGAAATTATGCGAGAAAGCCTCTTATTTTGATTTGCTGCTCAGTTTTGTGAACCCAATAGGTTTGGGTGGTTTCCTGAGATTAAGCTTTTTTTTTTTAGCCATATCCTTAGCAAACCTGTGAACCTTTTCAGTTTCACCCATCATTACTTCCAGCATTTAGGCTAAGTGATAAAGCTATAATCATTAGGCAGGTAGAGTTCACCCCCCTCATTTGTGGGAAGTTTCATGAGCACACTCAGTGCTCCCAGAGCCATAGGAATTTTATTTATATAATTATTTAAACATATATACACAATGGGCCTCGTTCTGGTGTCACTACACCTCTGCAGGGCCTCAAACCTACATCAAAAATATATATGCTCGAAAGTAAATAGTAACTGAATATTCAGTCTACATTTGTTTAGTCTTAAGCTGGAAGGGAAGGAAAACTTATTGAAAGATAATCAAAATCCACTAGCATGTTCCTCTACAGAGTCCTACTGAAGTCAGGGGATCATACTAACACCTCTGAATACAGGATCCCACCAGAAATCAAGCATGATTCCACTGATGTCACACATTTGTAAAAGCAGTGCAAGTGAGATGAAAATCAGACCCTGCCCAGCCCATAAACACTTCAGAATAAAAGGTGCTATATAAATGTAAGATAAAACGATGATCAATAGTACTAACTAATGCTATTAAGAACACAAAGTAATTTACTGATGTGATGTAAAAACTGTATTAAAGTAATAAGCGTTTGTGCTACTTGGCAAAAGAAAACTAAGTAATAGTCCATTAATATTTTGCTTACTGTAGTAAATCAAAAGTCACTGGGGATTACTCATGCTACTTGTTAGTTCCTGACTAATTTTCACTAATTGTCATCTTACAATGGCCAGGAGAAATAGGTTATCATTAGCCACATGGGTTTAGGAACTCTATTATTTTACTGGTTATTTTCAAAGATCCATAAAAACTCGTATTTCCATTTTTCTTCCATTTTTTTTTATAAAATGTGAATCCTAGTATTGCTGGATGGTCTAGCAAGCTATTAGCTGCATATATACTCCTGGTCATTAGAAGAGATACCAAAAAGGCCAGCACACTGCTGCTCTGTTCTGTATACTCTATGATTAGAATTCCTTGCTATTGTAGCAATAACTCAAAAATCAAATAAACAAGTCAGCATTTTGACATTTCAGAAAAATAATACTGAGAAAAATCATTCCAAGAAAGCAAATATTAAATGTGCATAAATGAAATATGATCAACTTAGTCACCTAGCACAGAAAATGAATAATAGCCTTTGTAGTTGCACATTACAAAGAGAAGTCAGACAGTTAAATTTTAAATAAATCACCTTTTATCCACTTGTTGTGACACACAGCTATGGAAAATGATGACTATAGGACTTGACAACTCTATGAAGAATACATTTTCCAGAGATGGCCCAGGTCTTAAATCAGTGAATGTTTGAAAACTACTTTAAAAGTTTTGCTACATAACTGTAATAGATAGATAAAGAAATAAATTACTAGATTTCCTCTAAAATGCCAGTTTCAGCTACTCAGATGAACATGGAAACAGTGAAATAGCACATGGAAAAACAGAGGATCAAAACTTGTATATAGAAAAATCTTGACATGTTTCATTGTCTGGCATTTAAACTGGATGCCTCTTTGGTAAAACGGATGGATTATCACTAGGTTATTCGTTTACCAGTAATCAACAGAGCTCAGATAGTTGAAATTGCTGGTATCCAGAGAGTCTGTCAGAGGCCTCATGCACATGTTCTACTTCATGTTGCTGATCTGCAAAACAATGAGGCTCTTAATTATGTGAAACATTTAATAGACTCTTTCCTGGTTCCTCCTCTATCTGAGTTGATTGTTATTTGTGTAGTGTGATTCCCTTAAGACTGTGGTTCCCACAGGATGATTAACAGCCAACTACTGGACTGTGGATGATAACTCATGTCAAGGATCAAGGATCATCCAGTTAATGGCTATACAGTTAGAATATTTTAATATTTTCCCTATTAAAGGCCAAATTGCTAACATTTATTGTCACTTTCTTATTTCTGTTATTTTATATAATGGCAAAGTCCTTTAATGAAACACCATAATTAAATTATTTTAACAATGTTCAGAAAGCACTATCAATCAGATAATTGTTACTTAGATTTAAAGGATCAAGGTGAAGATGAAGGCACTTAGCACTTTAACCAGTCATTACCTGACCCTCCCAGCCTCCCTTTACCCCTTCCCCCCCGAAAAGTGAATAAGAAGGTGGTTATTTTTGAAAACAGTATTTTGAAAAGATGGTGTTTTGATGTTAGGTAATAATGATTCATATACCTGCATTCCTAAAAAGCTAAGCCTGAGATTTTCAAAAGCTGACTATTCCCTTTAAAATTAATGGGAAATGGGCATTCAAATCCTTTAGGTGGCTTTGAAAATCTCAGCCTGTATTATTTATCTTTAGCCATCTGAGACATCAGACAATTCAACATATTTTATATTAATCTTCCCTTTATTCTTAGGCCAAATTATGAAAACCAGAATTTCATTTTGTACCCACAATTAATTGTGGGCCTCTAGGATGGGGTTTTCAAAAGTGCTGAAGTACACCAGGAGCACAAATCCCACTGATCATCAATAATATGTTCCTGACTCATTTAATTCTGTCAAATTCCCACACCCTAATTCTTGATTCATCTCTTGTTTACCCTAGTTGTGCACTGGTGTAACTTCACTTTCTACTGTGAAGTTACTTCTGATTTCCACCTAGGTAAATGAGAACAGAATGGGCCTTCCAAAATTCAGATTTTTCCCCTTTCATTAATTGTGTCCTCACTTAATTATGGGCACAAAATTAGAGACCAGGTTGAGGCATCTTTGAAATATTCAACCCTTAATGCTTAATCCATCTGGAAACTGTATCTTCTCTTATATTTAATGCCATAAAATGAAATAGTAAGTCTGGGATATTTCCTCAGGAAAGCTGTCACTTCATAAAGATTTTTTTTGGATCAGGATGGAGGGAATAAAACAGTTGTCAGGAAGTAACTACTTGTTTAAAAATAGACTCCTTCAGTAATCAGACTGAACAAAATTAATAATATTAATAGATTCATAGAGATTGACCATTAGATCATCTAGTCTGACCTCTTATATATCACACACAGGTCATTAGATTTCATCCAGTTATTCCTATATTGAGCCCATGATTTGTGTTTGGCTAACACGTTACTCCAGAAAGACCTCAAGTCTTGAGTTGAAGACAACAACAGATGGAAAATCCACCACTTCCCTTGGTTGTTTGTTCCAATGTTTAATCACCCTCGGTGTTCCAAAAAAAAAAATGCTGAATTTGTCATTTGAATTTGTCTGGCTTCAGCTTCAAGCTATTGGTTCTTGTTAGGTCTTTCTTTACTGAATTAAAGAAACCTTTAGTACCCAGTATTTTCTCTGTGGAGGTACTTAGACTCAATAATCAAGCCACTGCTCAGTATTCTGTTTGATAAGCTACACAGATTGTGTTGTATAAGTCTGTCACTGTAAGGCATTTTCTCCACCCTCAGGTCATTTTTGTGGCTCTTTCTGTACCCTATCCAATCTTTTCAATATCCTTTTAAAAATGTAAGTACCAGAACTGTCCACAATATCAGTATATTCCTATGGGTATGTGCCCATTACCTAGGGAGGTGGTAGAATCTCCTTCCTTAGAGGTTTTTAAGGTCAGGCTTGACAAAGCCCTAGCTGGGATGATTTAACTGGGACTTGGTCCTGCTTTGAGCAGGGGGTTGGACTAGATGACCTTCTGGGGTCCCTTCCAACCCTGATATTCTATGATTCTATGATTCTATGATTCCAGTATACAGAAATAAAATGACCTCCTACTCACCACTCCCCTATTTATACATCCAAGAATCACATTAATCCCTTCTGCTCCAGCACTGGGAGTTCACGTTCAGAAGACTGTCCAGTGTTGCAGTTCCCCAGTCGAAGATATGGCCTGCATTCCTTGTCCCTAAATGTGACTTTGCATTTGGCTCTGTTAGAACACATCAACCTCTCACCACTAACTCAGGGACATAACCTGGATGTCATTTCTCTCTAGATCCTCACATCACAGGCTGTGACTAAATCTTGCCTTATCTTTCTACATAACTGAAAGGATGGTTGTTTATCAGAGTTCCTTTTAATTATGGCTAAGAAGAGAGGACAAATGTGCTGGGAATTTTTCATGGAAAAAAATAAATGTTCATTTTTTTTATGTTTTGGGAGGTGGGTTTCAAACATTAGATTGGAAAACAATCAGCATGTTTTGGTTTGAGATTTTCCCCCTCCCCTTTTTCTTTCTATTTGTCAGTGGCAAATATAAAAGGAAAAAGAGGGAGAAAGTAGGAAAAGAGAGGGGGAAAGCAGAGATAGAGAGGGGGAAAACTCTGAAAAACAAAGAGCTATTTTTTCCCATTTTACTTGTTGGAAAATTGCAAAATTGACAAAGACAATTTTCACCAAAAATCTTTTTTTTTTAAAGGGCCCCTGATTTTGTTGGAAGAAAGCTTTAAATGAAACATTTTGACCAGCTTCTTTATTTATTTTATAAAACATAAAAATAGTTCTGAACCATCAGGATGTGAAATAGTTAACTAATATACCTGCATGATCTTCTTGCCGTTGCTCTCATCCTTCCTCCATCCCTGCTTCACTACATGCTGCAATTAGTTATGTATTTCTATCAGCCATCGCTCTCTACCTTTTTTTGTCCATGCCTGTAATTAGCATCTGTTTTTCACTAATGATAATAACAGACATTCATAGAGTACCTTTGATCCAGAATGCTGTCAAAATCCCAAAACACTTCAATAAGCTGATTTCATGTGTTATAGTGGGAGCAGCTTTCCCTCGGTACAGCACCTTGATGGTGTTGGAAGGCAGGGTCTTTGAAACACACTAAAGAGCTATGGCAATGAGTTTTTAACTATTGGTGGGGCCAACGAAACCAGACAGGTCAAAGGGTGGGGGCTAAATGAAAACCAATCTTCTGACCCTCCAGTTTAAGGATTGAGCTACGGGCCAAAAACCTATCCCCGTAAAAAAGTGAAGTTATAAGAATACCACAAGGTAGCCATTCTAGCAAACAGCATGAGAGACAGATAGGCCACAGCCTTGTTCATACCCTAAGTCAGTGGTTCTCAAAGCCGGTCTGCTGCCTGTTCAGGGAAAGTCCCTGGTGCGCCGGACCGGTTTGTTTACCTGCTGCATCCACAGGTTCAGCCAAACACAGCTCCCACTGGCTGCGGTTCATCGCTCCAGGCCAATGGGGACTCCAGGAAGAGCAGCCAGCACGTCCCTTGGCCCATGGCGCTTCCCGCAGCCCCCATTGGCCTGGAGCGACAAACCGCGGCCAGTGGGAGCCACGATTGGCCGAACCTGTGGATGCGGCAGGTAAACAAACCGGTCCGGTGTGCAAGGGGCTTTCCCTGAAGAAGCGGCGGACCGGCTTTGAGAACCACTGCCCTAAGTGATGTCTGAAAGAGTGGAAAGGATTCAGCAGCAATCTTATATTAAGGTTGCATAATAGTTCCCATTCTAAATTATTTTGTAATAATTGGGCCTACAAATTTACCCTAATTATAACTTCAACTGGAAAAGTGAATGTAAGTTCATAGGATGCCCCAATAACAACAAATGCTGAGGGGGAAGGGTACAAAAGGAAACAGACAGACTGAAATAGTCAAAAAAAAAAAAAGGTCTACTGATATAGATAAAGGACTGTGTTAAGATCATGCCTTATAAACAAGAGAAGTATGAAGCCAGAAATCAGTGAACCAAAATGTGTCAGAAACTAGGCCTATCCAGGGGACAAAATAATGAGGGGATAGGCTATTCCACCCATTACTCCCTTTGTGGGTTCTTAAAGAAAGAGACTTTGGGGAGAAAAATTGGCTACTGAAGTGAACTTCACCATCATGGCTGCCACCCTGACCATCTCCTGGGACCCCAAGCCTTCCTAGTCCTGAGAGATGTCCTGTCCAGACCAAGCCAGCCAGAACCAGTAGAAGTGGTGATATCATCTGGCTCCATCTGAATCCCAAATGTCATCTGGGATGAAATGGGATCAGACTTTAAGAACAAGAGCAATAACAACAGCTCCAGCCCCTGTCAACAAACATCTGTTTTCCCCAAAAGGACAGTTGTTACCATCTTTGATACCATCTAAGAGATTGTGAAACAAGGGTTGTTTTTTTCCTTTCCTTTCCAGGGAAAGTGAACAAGGGATGTGTCAAAAATGACAGCCTTATTTCATACTTTACTTTTAAAATGCTTTAATTGTTTTTCCTTCTTTTCTTTATCTCTAATAAAAGGTTAAAAGGATTTTTAATGGTGTTTGCCATAGAACTAAGCAGCTGGAGGTCTCCATACCAAACTCTAGAACTTATTTAACACTGTTTAATGTCAAATAGTAATTGGGTTATAGAACCAACTTTGGCCCATATATTCCATCTAAATTAACACAACACCCCCTCACTTTCCCTCTCCCCAGCATCCTTTATCAGCCACTCATAATCTTCTGAAACATTTGAGATTTGTGCTATCATTTCATCAAGCTTGGTCTCTGCCTGAATGTGATTTCTTTCTTTTAGAAGTCTGAAAGTTAAGGAAAAAACCTTACTCACCTTTAAAAAAAAATGGGGATGTATTAAACTAAATGCATCAACTCCAGTGTTATCTCCCTGGACCCAGTTAACACTCGTGAAAATCTTGAAGAAGGCCTTTGGTTCCAAGCACTTAGGGGGATTAAGCAGAACTCTCCTCAGAACAGAGCAGATTCTGTGAATATGTGACATGGGGGCTCTTAGAACCATCAGCCATAGAGGATAATCTTGGTCTGGCTAGTTCATTACCAGAGATTTGTTGACTGCTTTAATATATATATATATATATATATATATATATATATATATGTTTTATAAAATACTTCTAATGGACAGCAGTCTAAATACATATTTACTGGAAGGACCAGAATCTGTGCAAGACATTTTGTGAAATACTTCAGCATTTCTCAAACACAACATTTTAAAAGGGCCGAGGGTCAATACAAGTACAATATATGGAGTCCAGGAAGAAATCTGACAGAAAATTTGTTCAAAGTGCACAATAAGGTGACATGTAAAAACAGTAATGGCCCATTAGGCTGTCTTATTAGAGAAATTAAAGCATTGCACAAATGTATGACTCATAGTGTCTGGCTTTTCTGCTCTGCACTGAGAAAACTGAAGCCTGTGGTTTTGATTCAAGTAGTGATTTTGTATATCTTCCTACTTTAACTATAAATATTTAATGCTCTGGTATACAGTGCAACTCACTTGAGAATTTCAAAAAGTAGAGACCCACAAGCACTCCACAAATAATGTGTGCTTATGTAGGCACTAACATTTGCATGCAAAGTGGGTAATTGCCCATGCAAATGGACATTTGCGGATTTGCAGCTGCAAATGAAACTGTTTGCTGTCTTTTTGGGGCTGGGGAGGAGTGCATGTACAAATAATCGCCACTTGTGGAAAGTGTCACTTGTAAATAAAATAAGTAAAGTTGGGTATTATTTTTCTGTTATCTATATATAATGCAGCCACTTCGATTAGAAATAGACCGGAGCCACTGAATTTTGGACGGAGGCCAGTTTTACTCTAGAAAGTGTTTGCTGGGATAGCGTTATCAATAGAGCTATGCCAGTGAAGCCTCCTAATGTAGACACAATTTATGCCAGAGCCAAAAAAAAAACCAACAACAAAAAAGGCTCTTTTTGCTAGTATAGTTGATATCAGTTCCTCAAGTGAAATAAGCTATATCAGCAATAGCATTGTTGTGCCAGTATAACTGCATCTACATTAAGGCTTTTGCTGGTATAAAAAATCACCTCCCCATACTATACTGGCAAAAATTTCTAGTGTAGGCCTACCCCGAATCTGGACCTTGAGCTCCTCTGCATTTCCAGGCCTAAACTTTCATGGCATTAAAATCCAGAGTTTTTGTTCGTCAGATAAATGAGCAGCAGATCGAGGGACATGATCGTTCCCCTCTATTCGACACTGGTGAGGCCTCATCTGGAGTACTGTGTCCAGTTTTGGGCCCCACACTACAAGAAGGATGTGGATAAATTGGAAAGAGTACAGCGAAGGGCAACAAAAATGATTAGGGGTCTAGAGCACATGACTTATGAGGAGAGGCTGAGGGAGCTGGGATTGTTTAGTCTGCAGAAGAGAAGAATGAGGGGGGATTTGATAGCTGCTTTCAACTACCTGAAAGGGGGTTTCAAAGAGGATGGCTCTAGACTGTTCTCAATGGTAGCAGATGACAGAACGAGGAGTAATGGTCTCAAGTTGCAATGGGGGAGGTTTAGATTGGATATTAGGAAAAACTTTTTCACTAAGAGGGTGGTGAAACACTGGAATGCGTTACCTAGGGAGGTGGTAGAATCTCCTTCCTTAGAGGTTTTTAAGGTCAGGCTTGACAAAGCCCTGGCTAGGATGATTTAACTGGGACTTGGTCCTGCTTTGAGCAGGGGGTTGGACTAGATGACCTTCTGGGGTCCCTTCCAACCCTGATATTCTATGATTCTATGATTCTATGATAAATGAATCTGATGCAAATCTGTATTTCAGTCCAGCTTCTGAATCCCTCTGACTGCACATAAACTTTAAATATGTTTTGCTGGGTGAGGGTGGGATGATCTTGGGCACCTTTCTCATTACTAATACATTCACACATATTTATATATTTTATTCATGTTTAACAGTTAATAGCTATAATTTATCAGTATATGGGAAAGGAAACATTAATTAATACTTTGGGCCAGACCTCCAATTGGTGTAAATCGATTTAACTCCATTTATGTCCCACTGGCTAATCATTTATATGCCTTGCAAAACATGTCTTATGTTATGTTGGTATCTATCTAGCTAGATACTAAGGCTATGTCTATATTAAAGACCTTACAGTGGCACAGCTCTACTGCTGCAGCTGCAGTGCTGTCAGGTCTCCCAGGAAGCCGCTCTATGCTGGCAGGAGAGAGCTCTCCCATCGGCATAATTAAGCCACTCCCGTCGGCATAATTAATAAGTGGTGGTAGCCATGTTGGCAGGAGAGCATCACCCACTGACATAGCATTGTGTGGTGTTTAGATGTTGCTTGTAATTACTGGAATTGGGAGCACTGGTTGTTGAGAGTCTGAAAGGACAGGAAACAGGAAGGAGGGGGGAGGAGTTGCAAAGGCTGAGGGAGAGCTACTGAGGTGCAGCAGCAGCTTGGAAAAGAGGTTTCCACTTTAAAAAATAAAGTCCTGTTGAAGTTTGCTAGTACCTTGCCTGGCTAGTACAACACATTGTCCACAAAGGCGCTTGTGTCGGTGAAACTTATGTCAGTCAGGGGTGTGTTTTTTTCCAGACACTGACCAAAAAAGGTTTTGCTGACTAAAGTGCTGGTGTAGACAAAGTTTTAAATGACCCTCATTATCCTCAGAGCACCCCTGTGAAGTAGGATCCCCATTTTATAGATAGAGAACTGAAGTCCAGAGTAGATTAACTAGCCCTAGATCACACAGTAAGTCTCTGACTGAGCAGGGAATTGAACCCAGGTTTCCTGAGTCTCAGTTCAATGACCTACATCATCCTTCCTTCCTTCCTCCCTTATAAATTAGATGTTAATTACAGAAAACAAGACTGCCTCTGAAGACTTAGCCTGGCAATGAGAGAGGAAAATTTGATAAGACATGTTGCCCCTGCAGGAGCTCCCAAAAACAGCATGCTTGAGACAGGCACAATGATCCTGAAAGAGCTAGGGAAATGTAGAACAAATAGTCCCAAATGAATGCTTAAAATCGTGCAGTGTTTCTCTATTTACTACATATCAGTTGTTGGTGGAAAAACAGCATTACATATGGCCTAATTAGAAAGTTGGGGAGGGTATCTCCCAGCTGACTACGGGAATCACTGGGGTGGCATAAAGCAAATGTAGTTGGCTCTACAGCAGTCCTTTGTCAGGTCACAGCATAGGGTTATGATGAGGCGGAGCGTCTGAAGTCCAGTGCAGTCCTGCATTCCCCATCTATCTCAGTGGCCCCTTGGGAATGTTGTGGGTGGCTGTACGGTAGACCAGCTCTGAGATTGTTTTACATTTACTCCAGAGACAGAACCTGACCTTGGACCCTGAGGTGAGCACAGCTTGGCATTGAATGTTTGTGTATATATGTAGAAATGCCAGACCAGAGGTCAATCTAGTCTAGTACCCTCTCTCTGCTGGTAGTCAGTACCAGATGCTTCTCAGGAAGGTACAAAACAAACCCAAAAGTCCCACACTAAGCTATAATGGGACAGCCTGCCCACAGAGAAACTTTCTTCCTAATCCCCACTAGATAGGGTTTGGCTTATTTCTGAAGTATGCCTTTATAGCTTTATTTAAAAAATAGTATTATAACTCTGGATATTCGTGTTACCCCTATATATGTCTAATGCTGTTTTAATCCTCCTAAGGTCTTGACTTTCGTGTTGCCTTTTGCCAGCGAGTTCCCAGGTTAAATCTGTGTCATGTGAAAAGTATTTTCTTTTATCCGTTTTGGTTTTGCCATTTTTGTCTTCATTACATGCCCTTTGTATAGGAAAAGGTGATTAGATTTTATTCATTTCTGCTCTAAGATAAAGTTCTATTACACACACACATGCACGCACACACACACATGCACACACATGTACACACACGTGCACAGAGTGTTTTGGCTTTTCTTCTTTCTTGAATTAATTCCATCAGATGGGGTCCACTTTACAAGCCCTCTAAATTGAAAGTGCTCTGTTCAGTTCCATATCCTCTAAAGACCACACACTAACATGTCTTCTTTTATGACGTCTTACTATTTCTTCTTGAGTTGGCCTCTACCTTTCCTTCAACCTTGATCTGTTGGACTCTTACCCACATAGTTGTCAAGAGAGTGCTTTATGTGACCAAACAATCTGAGCCTGCACTTCCTCATTTTTTCTTTTATGGTTGTTATTTTGAGCATGTCTCTAACATATACATTTCTCGTATCATCTTCCTTGCTTACACCACTCATCCATCACAACATTCACATTCCACGGAACAGATCATTTACTCATGTTTCTTCTTTGTTGCCCAACTCTCAGCACCATACATTAAAACAAGACAAACCACCATTTTATAGATTTTCCCTTTTAATCTTACTAATATCGTCCTGTCACATACTACATCGCCTGTCTCTCTCCATTTGAGGCAGGCATTTATTATCCTACCTCTAATTGCATCCTCCATTTCCTCAGATTATGGAACCCAGATACTTGAAACTTTGCAGTTTCAGTATTTGTCTGCCCACCTAGTTTCTGTGTTCATATTACTGAAATTGCATACCACATACTCAGTTTTTCCTCTGCTTATTTTGCACCCATGTCTCTCCAACACATCTCTCTATTTATATTCTCTTCTAGAATACTTTTCTCCTCACTACATAGAGTGATATCATCTGCCAGTAGCATGTACCAAGATGCCTCCTTCTGTATGTTACTTGTGAGGGTATCCAGGATTAGGATAAACAAGGGCTCAGTGCTGATCCCTGATGCACTCCCACCTTTTCCGATGGTTCATCTGTTTCATCACTAGAAGTTCCGACTACTGACGTTTCCACTATATATATGGCTTGAAGAAGCCACACACAAAGTTTGAGCAACATTTTCTTGCTCATATTCCACCAGATGACTTCTCTTGAAATTCAGTCATAGGCCTTTTCCAGATCAATTAACACAGATTAAATAAATGAATATTTTCTTTTTTTCTCTAAATTTTTCCACCAGCTGCCTCAGTGCAAAAACAACATCTATTGTCATCCTTCCTAGCATGAGGCCATATTGATTTGTGTTAATATCTACTTCACTTCTTTTCAATGACTCTCTCCCAAAGTTTCCTTGTATGACTCATCAGCATTATATCTCTATAATTGGTGGAATTGCCAGTGCCACCTTTTACCTTATATATTGACACCAAGATACTTTTGCTCTGTGCATTTCGTATCTTTTCACATCTCACAACTGAACTGACCAGGGATGTCATCAGATTAATGCCTTCTACTCCAAGCTTTTTTCATGCCTCAATAAGGATCCATCTGGACCTAAGAATTATTATTTTTCATTTCTTTTACAGCATTTACTACTTCATCTAGTGTTAATAGGCTCCACTAACCAAAGTTCATCATTTTGAAGTTACATTGCTCTTTTGGGTTCCCCATTTAAAAGCTGTTCAAAATATCTTTTCCATCAATTCAAATTGTCCACTCCTTCCTCATGTGATGCTGATCTCATCTTCTCCATAACCAACTCCCTGAAGTCCTTCTTAGCCTTACCCTGTAGTTTTTGCCACCTTATCTTTGGTATTACCCTCTCTGATTTCCTCTGTACCTTTATTATAAGAAACATATCTAAGATTATTGTACTATGCTGACTAGTAAGATTCTTTCCCGCAATCATCTTGAAGTCTTTTATATCTTATTTTCTGCCAGAAAACAAGGAAGTAGTCAATCTGGTTTCTAGTTCTTCCACTCTTGTATGTGATAATATGTTCAACTCTTTTTGTAAAGAATGTGTTGGATACTAGTAGGTCACGAGCTTGTGCCAGCTCCAATATGCTTTCTCCTTCCTCATTTAAAGTTCTATAGCCCTGGTCACCATGTGCTCTACTATAAGTTCATGGACTTAAGCACCATAAGTATTTCCTCATTTCCCTCAAATTTGCTGAAGAGCAATGTCTAACATTTTCCAGAAACATTTCTTCTCATCTTCACCACAGCCAAACTAGGGTGCATATGTACTAACTGTTTAGCAAACCCCATTCACAAGCCAACTTGACCATTATTAACCTGATGCTTATTCTAATTACTGTCACCATTCTTTCCTTTATTATCAAGAGCTATGTCTACTCTGTTTCTTGAGGTCCACCAATAAAGTATTTGGTATTCTTCCCCCATCTCTTTGGCCTTCTTTCCTTTCATTTTGTTTCCTGGATACATGCTATCTGTACCTTCCCCCTCTTCAGTGTTTATGCCAGCTCCGTGCTATGACCAGTTAATGTGCCAACACTCAACTTACCAGTCTGAGCTTCGTTTTTTGAGTTAGCTTCTTTACCTGCACAAGTTCAAAGTTGTACCAAAATACTCACCTACTTTCCACAACAGTAGGGCAGGGACATTGTGCACCCCATAGAATACCAGATCATTTTCTTGATTCACTTAATGACTCAAGGTCAGTTTATGGCAAAGTTTTTATGCTTTGGCTGATCTAGCAAATCTTGTGATTTTGCCATGTGACACATGCTTTACTACTGGTGGTTTGAACTGTTCCCATCTCTATTGAATAGCTGAGTTCTCCTGTGAGAAGACTTTAAAATTCTATTGCAATAAGAGGAAGCACTGAAGTGGTAGAACATCCTGACAATGTGAGAATGAAGAAGAGAATATACTTATACTGTATTCCAATCGACAAATCAAAGGACTTGGAACCTTAATTGCAACATGTAGATTTTATGTACTTTATGGTACAGACAGAGGGGAAACGGAGGTGTGAATATCTAGATGCAGGACCAGAGTAAGCCAACCCTACTACACAGTTCCTTTTGGGACACTGATAGTAGAGCAGATCTGAGGCAGTGACTGGCCCAGTGCAGAGCCATTTACATGATTAGAAGGGCAGAAATCTGACTTAAAGACATCTTTGGCCCCTCTATTCTGAGCTATGGACAGCTCAGGTCAGCTGTAGTCCAGACTGGCTAAAAACCTGCAGACGCAATACTGAACATTTTTGCTCTTTCCCACTGCACAAGTATAGATGGCACAAAACCTTGGTACCACCTCTGCATTCAGGCAATGTTTAGCTGTACTTGACATCATTTGTCTTTTGAGGAAAATGTAGCTAAGAAAAGCCACTGAACCCTCTGATTTCATGTGCACTGTTTATTTCAAAAGTTAGCACCCATGGAAAGCTTAGATTTCATCTCTTCTTTGGTCTGGATTTCAAGCCATTTACACAAAAGACCCAAGAATTCTTGTTTTCATCTAGCTGACTCTTTGGGGCGATAATGCAAATTCAGAAATCAACCACAGCTTGATACAGGCACCAAAAGGAATCATATCATGATAAGGGTTCTTCACTGAATTTATCTGCATTTGCATATGTCAGTGTAGAAAGAGGAAACAAATAATAAAATGGATGCAACCCTCTCTGTAAGTCAGCAGCCACCTGCTACCTCTGGGCTACTAGAAGCGTCCTCAGCATGACAGCACAAATCCGTGCTGGCAGCCCAATTACAGATTTAAAAAAGCCTACCTCATCCCAGCTCTTTGACTCAATAAGAATAGTGACAACTGTGGAAATTTCATTTTTTTCTGACATTAGTTGTGAATTATTGTATCACATTAGTTTTACTCTGGCCCTTTTGTTGTCTCTTAAATGACAGTACTGCTGATGGCTATAAATTGCAGTATATCCAGATGTTCTTTTGAGAAATGGATATGCATTTTTTTAACTGAATGAAGTGCTTGATATGTAGGGGGAAATGTACAGAAGGGGGAAATGTAAGTTACAGGGAACTGTAAAAGTCAAAGCACTCATTACAGGCATCATAATTACTGACAATGTTCTCACCATTCCCACATGCTGTTCATTGATTTCACTCCTGTTTGTATAATCTGAGTCAAATTCTGTGCCAACTTGTATCTCGCACAACTCCATTGAAATAAACCCTACGAGATTAGAACCTGCAAAGGAGAATGCTTTTGTACTAATGTTAATAAGATTATGTGAAGGGTTGGAGCAGAGGCTAATGCTAGATGTCTAGAGGGGTTCAGAAGGAGAGCAGAGAGAGATGAGGTACAAGAAATAGTCTGGAGAAATACACTGACGCATATTTAAAACCAGGAGTGAAGTCAATGGGAGTTTTGCCACTGATTTCCATGGAGCCAGAATTTCATCCTAGTAGGGCAAATGTGCATGGGTGGATGAGGATAATGTACTTCTGCAATACTGTACTTCTACGACTATGACAATGTGCTGCTTCCTGTGTGTGAGAAGACAGACAGCATCCTGCACATACAGGGGCCTATGCACATACATAGGAGTTGGAAGAGACAACAGAGAATAAGGAAAGGAAATTAAAGCATGAATGAGAATTTTTATAACCTGAGCCAAATTATGCACTGATTTTCCACCCATGTAACCTTATCCAGGCTTTCAATAGGGCCTTACACCAGTAAGGTCTGGTCTAAACTAGGGGTGTCAAGCTATTAAAAAAATTAACCTTGATTAATCATTCAATTATAAAAATTAATCATGATTAATCATGCAATTAATCGCACTGTTAAACAACAATATAATACTATTTTTGGGATGTTTTCTACATTTTCAAATATATTGATTTCAATTACAACACAGAATACAAAGTGTACAGTGCTCATTTTATATTTATTTTTATTACAAATATTTTCACTGTAAAAAACAAATGATTCAATTCACCTAGCACAAGTACTATAGTGCAATCTCTTTATCATGAAAGTTGAACTTACAAATGCAGAAAATAACTGCATTCAAAAATAAAACAATGGAAAATTTTAGAGCCTATGAGTCCATTCAGTCCTACTTCTTGTCACCCAATCACTCAGACAAGTTTGTTTACATTTGCAGGAGATAATGCTGCCTGCTTCTAGTTTACGTCACCTGAAAGTGAGAACAGGCATTTGCGTGGCACTGTTGTAGCCAGCACCGCATAATATTTATGTGCCAGATAAAACATTCGTATGCCTCCTCATGCTTTGACCACCATTCCAGAGGACATGAGTCCATGCTGATGACAGGTTCTACTCGATAACAATCCAAAGCAGTGCAGACTGACGCATGTTCATTTTCATCATCTGAGTCAGATGCCGCTAGCAGAAGGTTGATTTTCTTTTTTGGTGGTTCGGGTTCTGTAGTTTCCGCACTGTAGTGTTGCTCTTTGAAGACTTCTGAAAGCATGCTCCACACTTTGTTCCTCTCAGATTTTGGAAGGCACTTCAGATTCTTAAACCTTGGGTCGAGTGCTGTAGCTATCTTTAGAAGTCTCACATTGGCACCTACTCTGTGTTTTGTTAAATCTGCAGTGAAAGTGTTCTTAAAATGAATAACATATGCTAGATCATCATCCGAGACTGCTATAACATGAAATATATGGCAGAATGTGGGTAAAACAGAGCATGGGACATATGATTCTCCCCCAAGGAATTCAGTCATAAATTTAATTAATGCATTATTTTTTTGTCAAGCATCATCAGCATGGAAGCATGTCCACTGGAATGGTGGCCGAATCATGAAGGGGCATACGAATGTTTAGCATATCTGGCACATAAATACCTTGCAATGCTGGCACAAAAATGCCATGCAAATGCCTGCTCTTACTTTCAGGTGACATTGTAAATGAGAAGTGGGAAGCATTATCTCATGTAAATGTAAACAAACTTGTTTGTTTTAGGTTTCAGAGTGGTAGCTGTGTTAGTCTGTATCAGCAAAAACAACAAGGAGTCCTTGTGGCACCTTAGAGACTAACAAATTTATCTGGGCATAAGGTTTCATGTGTTAGAACCCACTTCATCTGATGTATGGAGTGGAAAATACGGTAGCAGGTATATATATACATAGTAAATGAAAAGATGGGAGTTGCCTTACCAAGTAGGAGTTCAGTTGTTTTTGTTGTCTTAGCGATTGGCTGAATAAGAAGTAGGACTGAGTGGACTTGTAGGCCCTAAAGTTTTACATTGTTTTGTTTTGGAGTGCAGTTCTGTCACAAAAATCTATATTTGCAAGTTGCACTTTCACGATAAAGAGATTGCATGACAGTACTTGTATGAGGTGAATTGAAAAATACTATTTCTTTTGTTTATCATTGTACGATGCAATATTCGTAATAAAAATAACAAAATGAGCACTGTACACTTTGTATTCTGTGTTGTAATTCAAATCAATATTTGAAAATGTAGAAAAACATCCAAAATATTTAATACATTTCAATGGGTGTTTAACAGGGTGATTAAAACTGTGATTAATCACGATTCATTTTTTTAATCAGAATTATTTTTTGAGTTAATCATGTGAGTTAACTGTGATTAATCGACAACCCTAATCTAAACATAAGCTTGCACCGTTAGAACAGTTCAAAACAATTGTAGTTAAACTTCTGCAGCTTTGTATATGAGAACTCTTATACAGGTTTAAACCTGTGTTAAACTGGTTTAGGTTGCACCAGGTGTTCACATGGGAGTTTATACTAGTTTAATTTAATTGGACTTTAAATCAATTTAAGGTAGACTGATAGGGCTTGTCTACACAGAGAAACTTCAAGTAATCCCACAGCCTTGTTTCTTCTGTCTGTTCCTTTTAACAATCTCCCCTCATTGTGACAAGAGCCTTTTCCTTTGCATCGTCTTCCCTTTAAAACAGCTTTCATGTATTTTTCGGACTTTCCGTCCATTTTTCAAATCTTAATTCTTCACACCTCTCTCCCTTTAACACATCTTTCTGTGTTAAACTGTAGTTGTATTATCTAACTATGAGAAGTGTTTTGGGATACACAAATCATGTGAAAAATTCTATACCATACATAGTTGTATTTGACTGCATAAGCCCTCAATCCTATTGCACATTTACACCCAGCTTTTATTACAACACATGAATAGAAGTCCACTAGTTTAGAAGACTTGGGTACAAAACTTTTGTGCTTAGGGACCCAATCCTGTGTTCCTTGTGCACCCAAAACTCCCACTGACCTCATAAGAATAGCACAGTACAGTAAATGCCCAGTGCAATAGCTGCTAAAACACAAATAGCTAAAACACAAGCAATAGCTGTCAGCTAAAAATCTTTGCAATTTTCCCTTGAGATAAATTTCCCTTTTCTTTCTGCCTGTGTTATTCGCAACTTGAAACTGCAGAGAGGTCAAAGGGAGTCAAAACAAAATTCAATTACCTCTGAAAACTGCAATACTTCCCTACCTCTGGATATTGTGGGTATTGTGTTAGCTGATCCAATAATTTATACACAAAGGTTAAATGCTATCAAACAATTAGAGTTTTGTTTTGGTTAGCAGGGTATCAGCAAGTGATGTGTTACCTTTTAAACAACATTTTCTTCAGGAAATCAAGAAATTTTTGAAAATAGATATGTAACAAGTGTTTACCAGCTCTCCTTTTAATGCTGCCCTTATGCCTTTTAAGTCTAGGGTTTCCCTAGTTTTAGTTTCCAATCCTGCATGATATACTGACATCTGTACCCCGTGTCATACTCCTCATCAACATGTCATATTGCATCATGTCACTTTTCATAGCACAGTATGACAGATGGGGCTTTTAAGTGATGCATCATCATGTCCCTTTGCATGAGGAAATGTGAAAATAAATACATTACTGTTTTGTTTACTGTAATCTACTGTCAGGAAAAGAAACATTTATTTTCTTTTGGAATATTTTATGGTGTAGGAGAAGGGAAAGAGGTTTCTAACTCATCATTTAAAATATAGTATGGTCCAGAATGATGCTCATTTCATTTATTTACTCATTGATTTAAAATAGCAGAAAAAAAAGAGTGTATTCAATCTCTAGGCACCCTGACAATAGTTAAATTTATGACATGAATTAATAACTGTGGGAACTATGGAGCCAATGAAAACTGGTTGGTATGCTGGTAAATCTCTGCTTTGTATATAAAATATATGAATTTAAATATTCAAGACATTGGTATTAATCAATATTATAGATTCATTTATTTCTTTTTCTCCAGATTAAATGTATATAGAAGGCACTTTAACACTCCAGGATATTGACTTTTAGCTGTAAATGCCATATGGTTGGGCTTGGCAGAATTCAATTTTTAAAAAACAAATATTTTCTACAAATAATATTGGTTTAAGCATGAGACTTTTATCTATTTAAAATCTATTTTAATATCTACTTTTAATTTTATTGATTTAAATTTTCACACTTGCAGGACATTATGGGGGGAATTAGACAACGGGGGTGTCAGACAATAATTATTTAATGACAGTAGACATTGAATTTCAAAAAGTTAAAGCTTTATACCATTAAAACACAAATTATGTTCACCACATGTCAAAATATCCAAAGTAAGTATCCTTAAATCAAACTCTCATAAATTCTCAAGCAGAATTTCATCCAAGAAGGGCAAATTTGCATGGAAGGATGAGGATAATGTACTTCTGCAGTAATGATAAATTTGGGATTGACAAAACTGAAGTCTTCTTTATCCATAGAACAGGTAAAGAGAAGTAGAAATATCCCCCATACTGCTCTGCAAACATACTCTAACCTTTGTTAGTCTTTAAGGTGCCACAAGTACTCCTGTTCTTTATACTCTAACCTGTACTTAAACAGACCAGTCTCCATGCACATTCAGTCTCCACTGAGATTCCCAGTAATGGTGCCTATCTGTGATGATTGGTTGGGGTAGGGGAAATGTTATCTGGCCACTAGAACTTGGATTGAGCCGTCAAATAACCTGATTAGAACTGGACAAATGTTTTTGGATGACTCTTATTGTTTACAACTATGCTGATTCAGTTTGATCAAAACATTTCAAGAATTTGTGTGGAATTAGCCAAAATGTTTTGGTTAAAAAAAATAAAACCAATAAACCAATAAAATTGATTTTTCAATTCAAAAGGACATTTTATTCAAAATGTAACTTCAATTTGATCATTAAAAGATTAAAAACTGAAACAAAACATTTAGTTTTGGGTCAAAACAGACTTTGTTCTAGCAGAAATTAAATTTGTGTACTTTTTGTTTTATTGAAAAATTCAAAAGAAAATGTGTTTCTGGTTGACCTGAAACAATTTTTCCCATTTGTTATTGTTGTTGTTTTGCCAGTGAACCAAAATAATGAGTTATTCTCAGAACTCTAAACTTGATCTGGATTCAATATGAAAAGGCTCAATACACCAACCCCCTAACTGAAACTTAAACAATAGCACAAAAAATACAATTTAAGAAAGTTAAGTCCTACTGAAGGAGCATAAGAGAAATACCAATGTGCAAATTTCCCATCTCCTTTAGTAATCTTCAGGAAGACAAATTTGGTCTTTCTTTAACAAGTGAGGGAAAGCATCAACATTCTTTTTATATGTATGCACATCATCAGGAAGGTGCCAGAGTATCCTGCTGTTAGTAAGTGATCACGCTGTCAAATTTAAGTCATACCTTTCAGTTCAATGGGAGATAAGGACTGGGTTATTTCTGAAATGTAGAAAAAATAGACAATTCTTTTTCAGGACAGAAGAGTACATTCTTTTGCCTGATATTGCCCAGGCTATTCAAGTTATTTTCTAAATTGGGAGTTGATATGTGGTAGCTATTCTATTCTTTGTTAAGCTTCATATTGTTCTAAATAGACAGGAAAAAGAAGATTTGAATGATGTCAGACATTTTTATTTTTAATGGCCCATACTTGAGAAATGAGAAGAAGAAGAAGAGATTGGGAAGCTTAATTGATGTGGATGAGGACTTAATTAGGAACTCAATTCTATAAGACTAATATTGCTTTCTGGTCTTGTTCATTCTTTTTGTAATAGAAAAGAATGGCATGTCGATTGTATATGATTATGGATAGTTATTTATGGAACAGGATTTTGCCTCTATACTTAATTATGTTTTGCATATGAGGTTAGCATTCTATTGCAACTGTGGTATTTAATCTATTTTTATTTTTTTCCTTTTGCGTTAGGCCTCAGATTGATAGCTGTTTTTTTCCCTTTTCTGTACCACTTCTCTATGCTATTTATAGGTCTAGTATCTGATGCCTAAATATGGCTTATTTAAGGTCTTTGTGGGGTAGGGGAAATGTCTTGATGGTCATTGTTGGATGCTACATTTCTTCTTTTCTTCGTTGGAGGAAGAGTCGTTCTTTTTTGCTTTTCTCTTGCTAATAAATCACTATGAATCTGTTCATGCTCTAAGTAAAAGTATAACTAGTAACATAAATGAAGCATGAGATGTCACTCAAGTTTTTTTACATTGCACTGAGATTCCAAGACAATTTGATTATGTGCTTTAATACTGTTTTTATTTACTTTGATTTATACAATTTACAAGAAAAGAGCATCCATCCTAAACCCTGAACATTCTTATTAATATCTAAGATCTACATTTAAACAGACTCCAATCAAAATAAAAATTAAACGTAAACCCCTCTAAAAAGATATATGCTCTTGTATGTGACTTCAGAAATCTTTGGAGATTTGAAATATGTACATGTCTTTAAAAGAAAGACAAGGTAGGTGAGTCAATATCTTTTATTGAACCAACTTCTGTTTGTGGAAGGGACAAACTTTCAAGCTTCCTCAGGTTAGAGGAAGTCTTAAAAAGTTCTTTACATCAGAATCACTGAAGTTATTCTAAACATTTGGATATCTTAGCTGGTATCCTCCCTTCCTCTAAGGTGTAAATAAGTGTAAACTGAGAGAAGTACAGCAATTAATGGGTTGTGGAGCACGAGCTGAGGCAGGCAACCCAGAGAAAGAGGTCAGATAAAGACTGCCAAATGAATCTGAGGAGCATGAAAGTTCCATAGAGCCAGGGGCTTTCATAGAAGGAAAGAGGAAACATGTCATGCTTCTGGAAGTCTCGTGAGGTTCTGAGAGGTTTCATAGAATACTAAATGAAAGTCAGTAGCCCTAACTTTCTGGTCAAAAACACTTCACTGTGTCAGTATATTTATATTTTGTCTATGATTTGTATTATTTGCTTTGAATTCAAAATGCTTGAAGCTATATAGCGTGCTGCTCCCAAGTTAGGAATACCGACATTGATAGTTTGTATGTGAGGAAATGTGCATTAAAATTTAGATATAATTAGGAAGCAGCACTCTCCACTTCAGACATTTTGTAATGGTGTGAGATCTTCCATGTCCCTTTGTTTTCTGCTGGTTCTTCCTGTTTTCCTCTATAGCAATTACCCATGAAGTTAGTGAATATGTGGTCCTCCCCACTAGGAATGTTATCCAGTTTTCCACAAAGTGGAAGTAGTTCTTTGAATGTGTGTGAACTATCTTCCTAAAGTTCTCCCTTTGTATTATCTGCCACAATCCCTCACCCGGAATGATGCTCATCTTAAGTGATCACTCTCCTTACAGTATGTATGATAAAACCCATTGTTTCATGTTCTCTGTGTGTGTATATAAATCTCCCCTCTGTATTTTCCACCAAATGCATCTGATGAAGTGAGCTGTAGCTCACGAAAGCTTATGCTCAAATAAATTTGTTAGTCTCTAAGGTGCCACAAGTACTCCTTTTCTTTTTGAAACATTTTTGACATTCACCAGATTTTCTAAATATATCTCAGTGGTCACATGCAGTAGGAAAGGCAGATGTCTTCTCTGAAGATTACAAAGGGTATCTGAGCCTTTTGCTGTGTATCTGTACAAACAGATTTGTGTCTAAGAGTACTTCAGGGAATTAGAAAGCCAGTATGTTATCAAACTGAAAGCCCATTTCACCAGAGCTCTGGCTGCTCCTTGGGCAGAAAGGAAGATGCTTTGGTGGATGAATTGTGCATGGCAGTTACATGGTGATCCTTGTCTGAATCTTGCTGCAAGCAGTGATACCAAGTTTAGGAAGACTGTGATTAGGTTGTTACCCCATGAATGGATTTCTGTGGAGAGAGTGGACAAGATGCAGTTTTCAGGCTCCAGTCATCTTCCCACTAAACTTGCTCACCGATCTCCTCCTTCGTAATCATATATCTGCAAACTGCTCCAACCACTATTTCCCTTTGGAAACTATGATAGTGGTGGTGTTAGCCAAAATGCACAAAGGCATTTTTTTCTTATCCGCGTATTGGTTTTCTGTGATTTGGTCAAACCAGCACAGACACTTACCCAGCAAGTGGTTCCTTCAATGGATAGGTTACAGGGATATTGTGACAGTGTAAAGAAATGAGGTGAAGCATAGCCAATTCTTTCAGCTCTGGAAGGACTTAACCTGAGAGAAGATGCAGGGACTAGATAAAGGCTGGATAAGAGAAAGTTATCATGATGTGACTAGCTTCATTGACTGTACTGGGGGAGGAGGGGAAACCACACCGTGTATGCTGGTTTGACCAAGTCACTGAAGACAAATTAACAGGTAAAATAAAAATGTTGTCTTTTGTTGTACAATATCTGTGTACACTCATGACAAAATTCTCTAAAATTGTGTACATACATTAATAATCTCTGTTTCCCTAATTATGGCTAATAAAACATGTGTTCTAATGTTATTGGTAGTAATGATGAGCAAGTAGTATATATATTTAAAAAAATACAAAATAATATGCCTTATGATGAGGGACATTTTAATCATTATCCTATAATAACCAGGAAATAAGTCAATAAACTATTTCATGGAATAGCCCTTTATAATGTGTTGTGATGTGCCAACCAACAAATAGATTCTGATTTTTATTCATGGGATTCTGTCACCAATAAATGGTTGCTAAAGAATGTGTCTGAATCATTCGTGTTTTAGACACAGACACACAGAGAACAGAGAGGAAGAGTCACTAGTTATCCTTGTAAAATTAAACTTTCCATCAAACAATAGAAGTGATTTTCTCTTTAGGGCTCAAACTACCCCAGCATTTGGTGCAAATCTCCTCATGATCCAGGCATGTAAAAGAAAATGTTTTTAGGGATTAAAAAACAGAAGACATTTGTCAATCATCTTGCTTTGAAAACAAACAGCACACAGGAAAAATTGGGTTAGGGTACCCTTTTCATTAACAATTCTATTAATTATTGTTGGTAATTTAAAGCTAATCAGAATGTGTGTAAAACAGAGCTTCTTTTGAGGCTATTAAACAAGAAAGTGAAGTGTTCTAGTAATGTCAGTTTTCTCAAAAAGAAATCAATCAATGCTCTCATTGTTTGGTTTAGGGTTTTTTTTTTAAATTATGTCCTTTTAGAAAATAAAATATTTTCAAAATGGGATTGCTCACAAATTCACTTATCTTAGAGTATGCTAGTCCTAATGATCTTTGTGATATTTGATTGGTCACCTCTGTCAGATAGAATTTTTTCTGGCACATGACTTGGTAGCTCCCAAAGAATAGCTACATGAACACTTGTCATGCAAATACACGTGATTGTAACACACATTTAGATTTGTGGGAACACTTTACAAGGAAATCCTTATTTTCCTCACTAGTTTGGGGTTTGAACATGGAAATTAAACCTTTTACCTTTTATCAAAACTCAGAGCAATATTTTTTGCTGGCTCTACTTTGGTATGAAGTTTTGAATTTTTTTGTGTGGTTTCATAATGATAATTTTCATAACTGGTTGTGTGACAGGTCTTCTGCATTAAATGAAACCTTGCAAGCATTAACCCTACCTCTTCAGACTGATTTAGAAAACCTGCTGGTTTGATCTGGGAGGTTAACTTATGCCACATTCAGTTGGAAGATATTAAAAAAAACAACTTAGAAGAGTCAGAAGCTAAAGAGTTCACATGAATTTAAATGTGTGCTGAAATTAAAAACTGGATGTATTTTTAAAAAATTGTTGAACTTTAGGTGATATTTTTTCATGAAACTTTTGATTACTTTCTTGCTAGCTCCAGTTAGGATCCACATGAACTAAACCAGCATGTGCCACACAGCTCTACCATTCATAGTTCATAATACTGTATCTCCTTCCAAATCTGAGATTTTTTTTCTCCCTAATCCACTTGGGGTTCTTCAAGGAACAAAAAATAATTTTTCTATAGGGTTTTTGTGGTGCTCCCTAGACATTGTGAAACATCCACATGAGGGGGTGTTTCAGGGGCAGCAGACAGCGGACAAAGTCCAGACAGCATGACACCATTGGAGCCATTCTTCTGTAATGTTAGAAGAGGGAAATAGTGTCCTTCAGCAGATCTTGGGTCACCCATGGATTCAGAGGGCCAAACCACTTCCTGTGGGTGCCTAGTATTGAAGTATCTGGGGAAAAAACTCCTTGCTCAATTCGATGGGTTTCTACATGAAGGGGTAATCTGGAACAATGAAAACTGAAGCAGCTACATTCTGTGTTAGTTTAGGATAATGGAGTGACAATGGAATACAGTCTCTAGGAAATTCATAGATAATGAATTGTAATAATGGGTGGGCAACCCAATTAATGTCAGCCAAAATAACAGGATAAAAAAAGTCAAACTGAATTTGGTTCTTTTATACAGTTCAAAAATAAATTGTGTGTTTTACATTTTACTCACCTTTTTATCTACTGGTTATGGACAGGCCAAGAACAGGTAGTACTGAGGATTTCATGAGGCAATTTGAACATGAGATATTTTCAGAATAACTTCTATGCCACATCATTTTGGATCATCCAGAAGTTTTGATGATCATCTTATCTGAGCCCATGAACCTTTGGAAGTTCTTACTAAACTAGCATATCTAAGTCAAGATAAGCAACAATCAAAACTTCCCAGTCTTTCTTGTCAAGAAGTAGTCTCAGACTACTACTGTTCCATAATGAGAAGATGGTGTAATGAGTTCCTCTGTTGTGTCCCAGGAGTGCTTGGTACAGCTAAGGAAGGCAGGTAAAAATGGTCCTTTGCACTCTCCTGGTACTGGGGATGATCTATGAAGAGCTGTACCATCTTCAGGGTTCCCTGGTATCTGCCAGATTCTGAAAGCAACAACATTGTGGCACTCAGGGATCACCAGGTCATAGGGGTGTCCCAGCCATGCCACCATACATACACTGGTAACCACAAAGGGGTAAGAGAGTTAGGAACCACAAAGGTGTGTATATACATATCTCCCTCAAAGATCTCCCTATGCAGATGAGATCTTCTGTGTGCCAGATGCAGGGATTAAGCAGCATGTTAGGCATTTGGAGCAGTGCAAAGTAGCCAAAGCACAGAGCAGAACCAGAGCTGATGTCTTTGGTATTACATTGAGAATGACTGTCAAAGTGTAAGTCTGATTTCAGAGCACCAGCAAGTCATTTAATGGTTAAACATTATAAGCTATGAAAACAGACTGCTTACCTTTTTGACTAATGTAAGGCAGACAGGAAATCTGTTCTGGCAGTCTAAGAAAAGCTAAGATAATTATTTTGAGGGAATTGAAAACATCCCTTTTTATTATCATACAAATATAATAAGAGAAAAATATACATACAGGGGATATCGGTGGTGTTTTTCAATTAGCTCAATCAATCAGAATAAACATGGTTCGTCAAACTAGTTTTACAGCTCTGATCATCATCTATCAAACCAAATTGAGGAATATTTCTGACTTTATGACATTGCTAAGTAAACTCTGCATAAAATAGTGCATTTTTTCCTGTCTCTGTTCTAGTTAAAAATCAAAAGCATTCTATGGGGTAATCTAAAACTGAAGTTATGTCAATGTCATAAGTGTAGTTCATTACTCAGGCTGTAAGGGCTTTTGTGTCTTCTGCTTTATTTTTTAAAAATGACAAATGATTAACTCTAAACAGCAAAAAGTAGGAAAATAAGAGTTAATATATTTTCTGGATAAAAAATATCTCAAATATCATTCAGAATATACTCTACTTGGTTGCCCTTGTGTCTTCAGGAAGTACAACCATAATTGGTCTTGATTGCATCCCTAAAAAATGTGACTTCACCCAAAGCACTATTGATACATGACATTTCTAGAAATTTTATTCATTCTTCATGTAGTTAAAAGTCTCTCTAATTATCTAGAGGTTTAAAAACAAATTAAATATTCCATTAATAGTTTCCTGTTTGATAAAACACTGAAACAAAGTTCCTTTCCAGTTGTTTTCCATGATTGTTTTCAATTTGTGTCAACCCCTGTATTCAGAAGTTTGTGATGCTTAGGACAAACTAAAGCAGAGAAAAAACTTTGCAGGCTACCTCTGCCCTCATTTACACAGCTGAAACTCCCATTGATTTCAGGGAGAATTGCATCATCAGATTTCCAACCACCTTTCACTGTGCATGCGTATTTTTAAAGTGCACAAATTATACAACTGAACTGTATGTTCAGGTAAGAATGATTATCTATCTGTTATAAATAGTAGTATTAAAGTTCTCTCCTGCTAATATCTGGAAGCTGAAAAGATTATCTGTTGCTATTTTTAATGGGGTCCATGTTGAGATTGTTTTTTGTTAGCCCTGGTCTACACTACAGGGTTAGGTCAAATTTAGCCATGTTAGGTCGATTTTATAATGAACGCGTCTTCACAAGCAACCCCATTCCGTTGACCTAAAGGGCTCTTAAAATCGACTTCTGTATTCCTCCCCAGAGAGGGCAGTAGCGCTAAAATCGACCTTGCTGGGTCGAATTTGGGGTAGTGTGGATGCAAATCAATGTTATTGGCCTCTGGGAGCTATCCCAGAGGGCTCCAATGTGACCGCTCTGGACAGCACTTTCAACTCCACTGCACTAGCCAGGTACACAGTAAAAGCCCCAGGAAATTTTGAATTTCATTTCCTGTTTGGTCAGCATGGTGAGCTCAGCAGCACAGGTGACCATGCAGTCCCCCCAGAATCGCAAACGAGCTCCAGCATGGAGCGAATGGGAGACACTGGATCTGATTGCTGTATGAGGAGAAGAATTTGTGCAGGCAGAACTCCGATCAGAAAGAAGAAATGCTAATATATATGCCGAAATTGCACAGGCATGATGGACAAAGGCTACAACAGGGACACACAACAGTGCCGCATGAAAGTCAAGGAGCTCAGGCAAGCCTACCAAAAGACAAAGGAGGCAAATGGTCACTTTGGGTCAGAGCCCCATACATGCTGCTTCTATGATCAGCTGAATGGCATTCTTGGGGGAGCGACCCTACCACTACCCCACCACTGCCCGTGGATGCCTGCAAGGGCGGGGGGAGTCTCATGCAACATGGAGAAGGATTTTGTGGATGAGGAGGAGGAGGAGGAGGAGAATGCGCAGCAGGCAAGCGTGAGTCTATTCTTCCCGGCAGCCAGGACCTTTTCCTCACCCTGGAGCCAATACTCTCCCTGGGCCTATTGTTCCCGGACCCTGAAGGCGGAGAAGGCACCTCTGGTGAGTGCACATTTGTAACTACAGTACGGGGTTCAAAAGCAATAGTGTTTAATGTTTGATTTGCTCTGAAGAATTGGGATGCATTTGCAGCCAGTACAGCTACTGGAAAAGTCTGTTAACGTGTCTGGGGATGGAGCAGAAATGCTCCAGGGACATCTCCATGAAGCTCTCCTGGAGGTACTCTGAAAGCCTTTGCAGAATGTTTCTGGGGAGGGCTGCCTTATTTCATCCTCCATGGTAGGACACTTTACCACGACAAGCCAGGAGCAAGTAGTCTGGAATCATTGCAGCACAAAGCATGGCAGCGAATGGTCCTGGGTTTTGGTCGCATTCAAGCAATATTCAGTCTTTATCTTTCTATGTTAGCCTCAGGAGAGTGATATCATTCACGGTCACCTGGTTGAAATAGGGGAATTTTTGTAAGGGAACAGTAAAAAGACTTTCTTCATGCTGGGCTATTTACTCTTGGCTAAAAGGGATCATCCTATCGCCACGCGGCAAGGGGAGGGGTGAAGGGATCATCCCAAATAGCCACGTGGAGGGGTTGGGGGAGGTGTGTGTTGCACATCCACCCGAAAACCGCAGCCCCTCCTTTTAAATGGCAAACCCAACTGGCATTGCGTGCTATGGGAAAGGGGGACGCTACATTTTGAAAACATTCCCACATGTTATGAAGGCGTTAGAAGCCAAACCATGGCTTACCATGGCTTCCTGGAAACCGAATTCTGTTGCCCAGCCGTGTGTGATGTGTCACCATACCGGCAGGTGCTCAATATAAAAGGCAAAATGTGACCTTGTACAGTAACTCCTCACTTAAAGTCGTCCTGGTTAATATTAGGTTTCAGAGTAGCAGCCGTGTTAGTCTGTATTCGCAAAAAGAAAAGGAATACTTGTTAGTCTCTAAGGTGCTACAAGTACTCCTTTTCTGGTTAATATTGTTTCGTTGTTACATTGCTGATCAATTAGGGAACATGCTTGTTTAAAGTTGTGCAATGCTCCCTTATAACATTGTTTGGCAGCTGCCTGCTTTGTCCACTGCTTGCAGGAAGAGCAGTCCGTTGCGGCTAGCTGGTGGGGGCTTGGAACCAGGGTGGACCGGCAGCCTCCCTATCAGCTCCCCACCCCCCTAAGTTCCCTGTGCAGCAGCCGCCCAGCAGGCTATCAGTTGCTAACCAAATGCATCCGATGAAGTGAGCTGTAGCTCACGAAAGCTTATGCTCTAATAAATTTGTTAGTCTCTAAGGTGCCACAAGTACTCCTTTTACAGTTGCTAACAGTTCAGCTGTCCCTCCCCCCACTGCCATGTGCTGCTCCTGCCCTCTGCCTTGTAGCTTCTCCCCAAGCTTCCTGCTTGCTGGGGGGGGGAGAAAAAGGGGGTTAATGTCAGGTTGTCCCCCTCCCCCTTACTCCTGCACCCCACTTATCCCATCTCCATAGAGTAGGGGGACACACAACAGGGCTCAGGACAGAGGTAGCTTCTTGCCAGCATCTGTGGTCTCAGCTTACTAATTAACATAACAAGGCAGTGTACTTAAGAGTGGGTCAGCCTACTTAAAGGGGAAATGCGCATCTCTCTCTCTCTCTCTCACATATGGTGTGTGTCTCTGCTGCCATGCTGTCTCCCCTCCCTCCATTCCTGCTGTCTTGTACAGTGTGAGGCTACATTAACAATGAGTTAACCCCTTGAGGGCTCAGCCAATTGCTAGTTCATCATTTAGTAGTAAGGCATTCCCTGGGAAATATCCCACCCTCTGACTTCACCATCTCAACCAAGCTTCAAAATCATCATTGCTGTGTACAGTATAAAATTATTTGTTTAAAGCTTATATTTTGTGTGTGTGTGTATATATATATATTCTTTTGTCTGGCAAAAAAAAAATTCCCTGGAAACTATCCCCCCCTATTTACATTAATTCTGATGGAGAAATTGGATTTGCTTAACATCATTTCACTTAAAGTTGCATTTTTCAGGAACATAACTACAATGTTAAGTGAGGAGTTACTGTACCTAAAGCACATGTGCTGTCTGCTGTGAATTGCTTGATTCACTGTGAAAGAGTCTCCCTTTTGTTCTCAGAAATGTATCTTCTTAAATTTTACTCTACCTTTTTATCCCCCTGCAGGTGTAAATATTTCTATGCTCCCCTATCATCTCCGTCCCTGAGGTTATCACAGATTAGAAGGCGAAAAAAATGTACTCGTGATGACATGTTTTTGAGCTCATTCATTCCTCCCACACTAATAGGGCACAGCTGAATGCATGGAGGCATTCAGTGGCAGAGTCCAGGAAAGCATTAAGTGAGCATGATGAGAAGAGGCAGGATGCAATGCTGAGGCTAAGGGGGAAGCAAATGGACACGCTCAGGTGTCTGGTGGAGCTGCAGAAAAGCCAACAAGAGCACAGACTGCCACTACATCCACTGTACCACCACCTGCCCTCCTCCCCAAGTTCCATATCCTCCTCACCCAGACACCTATGAACACCGGGGGGGGCGGACTGGGGGGGAGGCTCCAGGCACCCAGCCACTCCACTCCACTCCACTCCACTCCACTCCACTCCACTCCAGAGGATAGCCCAAACAACAGAAGGCTTTCATTCAAACAGTTTTGATTTGTAGTGTGACTACACTAAGCAATGTGTCCTTATCCTTCTCTTCTCCCCCACCCCACTCTACCCCACCTGGTCTACCTTATCAGTTATCTCCCTTTTTAAAAAAAATTCATAAAGTAAGAATGCATGGTTTCAAAACAATAGTGACTTTATTTCCTTTGCCAGCTGTGATCAAAGGGAGGAGGGTGGTTGACTTACAGGGAATTAAAATCAACAAAGGGGGCAGGTTTGCATCAAGGAGAAACACACACAACTGTCACACCATAGCCTGGCCAGTCATGAAACTGGTTTTCAAAGCCTCTCTGATGCGCAGCGCACATACCTGTGCTCTTCTAATTGCCCTGGTGTCTGGCTATTCAAAATTGGCAGCCAGGTGATTTTCCTCAACCTCCCACCCCACCATAAACGTCTCCCCCTTACTCTCACAGATATTATGGAGCACACAACAAGCAGTAATAACCATGGGAATATTGGTTACACTGAGGTCTAACCTAGTCAGCAAACAGCACCAGAGAGCTTTTAAACATCCAAAGGCACATTCTACCACCATTCTGCACTTGCTCAGCCTATAGTTGAACTGCTCCTTACTACTCTCCAGGCTGCCTGTGTACAGCTTTATGAGCCATGGGAGCAAGGGGTAGGTTGGGTCTCCAAGGAGAACTATTGGCATTTCAAAATCCCCATCAGTAATTTTCTGGTCTGGGAAATAAGTCCCTTCTTACAGCTGCTCAAACTGCCTGGAGTTCCTAAAGATGCGAGCATCATGCACCTTTCCCGGCCATCCCACGTTGATGTCGGTGAAACGTTCCCTCGTGATTCATAGATTCATAGATTCATAGATACTAAGGTCAGAAGGGACCATTCTGATCATCTAGTCCGACCTCCTGCACAGCGCAGGCCACAGAATCTCACCCACCCACTCCTATGAAAAACCTCACCCATGTGTGAGCTATTGAAGTCCTTAAATCATGGTTCAAAGACTTCAAGGAGCAGAGAAGCCTCCCTCAAGTCAACCATGCCCCATGCTACAGAGCAAGGCGAAAAACCTCCAGGGCCTCTCCAATCTGCCCTGGAGGAAAATTCCTTCCCGACCCCAAATATGGCAATCAGCTAAACACTGAGCATATGGGCAAGATTCACCAGCCAGATAGCCAGGAAAGAATTTTCTATAGTAACTCAGATCCCATCCATCTAATATCCCATCTCAGGGGATTTGGCCTATTTACCCTGAATATTTAAAGATCAATTACTTACCAAAATCCCATTATCCCATCATACCATCTCCTCCATAAACTTATCGAGTAGAATCTTAAAACCAGATAGATCTTTTGCCCCCACTGCTTCCCTTGGAAGGTTATTCCAAAACTTCACTCCTCTGATGGTTAAAAACCTTCGTCTGATTTCAAGTCTAAACTTCCTGGTGGCCAGTTTATACCCATTTGTTCTTGTGTCCACATTGGTGCTGAGCTTAAATAATTCCTCTCCCTCTCCTGTATTTATCCCTCTGATATATTTATAGAGAGCAATCATATCTCCCCTCAACCTTCTTTTAGTTAGGCTAAACAAGCCAAGCTCCTTAAGTCTCCTTTCATAAGACAAGTTTTCCATTCCTTGGATCATCCTAGTAGCCCTTCTCTGTACCTGCTCCAGTTTGAATTCATCCTTTTTAAACATGGGAGACCAGAACTGCACACAGTATTCTAGGTGAGGTCTCACCAGAGCCTTGTATAACGGTACTAAAACCTCCTTATCCCTACTGGAAATGCCTCTCCTGATGCATCCCAAAACCGCATTAGCTTTTTTCACAGCCATATCACATTGGCAGCTCATAGTCATCCTATGATCAACCAATACTCCAAGGTCCTTCTCCTCTTCCGTTACTTCTAATTGATGCGTCCCCAACTTATAACTAAAATTCTTGTTATTAATCCCTAAATGCATAACCTTACACTTCTCACTATTAAATTTCATCCTATTACTATTACTCCAGTTTACAAGGTCATCCAGATCCTCCTGTATAATATCCCGATCCTTCTCCAAATTGGCAATACCTCCCAGCTTTGTATCATCTGCAAACTTTATTAGCACACTCCCACTTTTTGTGCCAAGGTCAGTAATAAAAAGATTAAATAAGATTGGTCCCAAAACCGATCCCTGAGGAACTCCATTGGTAACCTCCCTCCAACCTGACAGTTCGCCTTTCAGTAGGACCCGTTGCAGTCTCCCCTTTAACCAATTCCTTATCCACCTTTTGATGTTCATATTGATCCCCATCTTCTCCAATTTAACTAATAATTCCCCATGTGGCACGGTATCAAATGCCTTACTGAAATCTAGGTAAATTAGATCCACTGCATTTCCTTTATCTAAAAAATCTGTTACTTTTTCAAAAAAGGAGATTAGGTTGGTTTGGCACGATCTACCTTTTGTAAAACCATGTTGTATTTTGTCCCATTTACCATTGACTTCAATGTCCTTAACTAATTTCTCCTTCAAAATTTTTTCCAGGACCTTGCATACTACAGATGTCAAACTAACTGGCCTGTAGTTACCTGGATCACTTTTTTTTCCTTTCTTAAAAATAGGAACTATATTAGCAATTCTCTAATCATTTGGTACTATTCCTGAGTTTACAGATTCATAAAAAATTTTTGCTAATGGGCTTGCAATTTCAGGTGCCAATTCCTTTAATATTCTTGGATGAAGATTATCTGGGCCCCCCGATTTAGTCCCATTAAGCTGTTTCAGTTTCGCTTCTACCTCTGATATGGTAATATCTACCTCTATATCCTCCTTCCCATTTGTCATGCTACCATTATCCCCAATATCCTCTTTAGCCTTATTAAAGACTGAGGCAAAGTATTTGTTTAGATATTGGGCCATGTCTAGATTATCTTTAACCTCCACTCCATCCTCAGTGTTAAGCGGCCCCACTTCTTCCTTCTTAGTTTTCTTCTTATTTATATGGCTATAGAACCTTTTACTATTGGTTTTAATTCCCTTTGCAAGGTCCAACTCTACTCGACTTTTAGCCTGTCTCACTTGATCCCTACATGTTCTGACCTCAATTAGGTAGCTTTCCTTGCTGATCCCTCCCATCTTCCACTCCCTGTATGCTTTCTGCTTCTTCTTAATCACCTCTCTAAGATGCTTGCTCATCCAGCTTGGTCTACAACTCCTGCCTATGAATTTTTTCCCCTTTCTTGGGATACAGGCTTCCGATAGCTTCTGCAGTTTTGATTTAAAGTAATCTCAGGCCTCCTCTACCTTTAGATCCATAAGTTCTTCAGTCCAATCCACTTCCCTAACTAATTTCCTTAATTTTTGAAAGTCAGCCCTTTTGAAATCAAAAACCCTAGTTGCAGATTTATTTTTGTTAATCCTTCCATTTAGTTTGAACTGAATTAGCTCATGATCACTTGAGCCAAGATTGTCCCCTACAACCATTTCTTCTATGAGGTCCTCGCTACTCACCAAAATTAAATCTAAAATGGCATCCCCTCTAGTCGGTTCAGCAACTACTTGATGAAGGAATCCATCAGCTATCGCATCCAGGAAAATCTGAGCCCTATTATTATTACTAGCACTGGTCCTCCAGTCTATATCTGGGAAGTTAAAGTCTCCCATGATCATGCAGTTTCCATTAGTATTTACTTTATTAAAGACATTAAAAAGGGCTTTATCCATATCCAAATTAGATCCCGGAGGTCTATAGCACACCCCAAGCACTATCGTAGGAGAGGCTTTACTAGTTTTCTTCCCCAATGTAATTTTTGCCCAGACAGACTCTGCCTTATCCATTGCATCGCTTCTTATTTCTTTACATTCTACCTCATCATTGATATACAATGCTACTCCACCCCCTTTACCTTTGTTTCTGTCTTTCCTAAAGAGCACATACCCTTCAATACCTGTAGTCCAGTCATGACTACTATTCCACCATGTTTCTGTTATCCCTATAATATCTGGTTTCACTTCCTGCACCAGTAGCTCTAGTTCCTCCATTTTGTTACCTAGGCTCCTCGCATTGGTGTATAAACATCTTAATTTTTGCTGTTTGGCCTCGCTCACATTTTGTACCCTATTAGGCACAGTCATTCTACAGCCAGTATAACCTATTAGACTAGTATCCACACCGCCCTCACTCCTTATATACATTCTCCTACCCACGGCTGTATCCATTCTTACTTCATCTTCTTCCCTCTCAATGCTAAAATCTGGCGTGGAGATTTTCTGGACATCTCCCATCCATCTCCCCCCAATTCCTAGTTTAAAGCTCTCTATCAGTTGTGCCAGCCTCGATCCTAGAAGTCTATTTCCTTCCGTACTCAGATGAAGTCCATCCCGAGAGAACTGACCTCTGTCCGTGAATGCCTCCCAGTGGCCATACATCCCAAAGCCCTCCTTATAGCACCACTGCCTAAGCCATCTGTTGACAGTCATAATCTTGTCAGACCTTTGTTGCCCTTCTCTAGGAACAGGAAGGATCCCGCTAAAGATCACCTGAGCCTCAATTTCCTTAAGCGTCTTCCCCAGCCTAGCATAGTCTCCCTTAATACTTTCCAGCGAGAATCTAGCCGTATCATTTGTTCCCACATGAAGGATAATTAGGGGATTCTTTTCCGCTCCCTTTAGGATCCTTTTCAACCTCAGGTCTACATCCCGTATCTTAGCACCCGGAAGACAGCACACCCTTCTATTCTCAGGATCAGCTCTAGTTACAGGCCTGTCTATTCTTCTCAATAAAGAGTCCCCGATCACATATACCTGCCTCTTCCTGGTGACAGTGCTATTCTCCAGTCTCTCCCCTGTTCCCTCTGGCTGCAAGTTCTTTCCATTCCTATTTTCCCTTACAATCTTCTTCAACCCATCCTGTATCCTCCTGGGGCTCATATTTGGTGTAGTCTCCCTTGACTCTTCCCCTTTTTCTATAGGGCTAGCCTCTCTTCTCTTCTTCCTTACCCTTCCACCTTCAGCGACTACCTGCTGAGCCCCTTCATTTTCCAACTCTGCAAACCTGTTCCTAAGCTCTATTTCTCCTTCACTAGCCCGTCTTTTTCTCTGCCTGGTTCTTTGAGTCACATGTTTCCACTGACCACTTTCCTCATCCAGTCTCTCCTCAAAATTCCCCAGCCCTGGTTCCATCTGTGAGTCTGAGCTTTTCCCTTCAGATACCTCATATCTTTGCTCCATCATCTGCTCAAACCCCTTCCTAAACTCAACCAGACTTTCCACCTGCATCTCCAAACCTCGGATCTTTTCCTCCATCAGTGATCCACCAGTGCTTGCAGCATCATTGAGAAGTATCCTTTGCGGTTTATGTACTTGTTGGCAAGATGGTCCAGTGCCGGATATGCGTTCCATCTATCGCCCCGCCACTGTTAGGGAAACCCATTGCAGCAAAGCCATCCACTATGACCTGCACATTTCCCAGAGTATGTCCCTTGGTAACAGAACATTAGTGATTACATTGGCTACTTGAATCACAGCAGTCCCCACAGTAGATTTGCTCACTCCAAATTGATTCCTGACTGACCAGCAGCAGTCAGGCATTGCAAGCTTCCACAGGGCTATCGCCACTCGCTTCTCAGCTGTCAGGGCAGCTCTCATCTTGGTATTCCTGAGCTTCAGGGCGGGGGAAAGCAACCCACAGAGTTCTAGGAAAGTGGCCTTACACATGCGAAAGTTTCGCAGCCACTGGGAATCATCCCATACCTGCAAGACTATGCAGTCCCACCAGTCTGTGCTTGTTTGCTGGGCCCAGAAGCAGCGTTCCACTGTATCAACCAGCCCTGCTGCCACCATGATGTCCCAATTGCCACATCCCGTGCTTTCAGGAATGTCTGTGTCTATGTCCTCCTCACAATCGTCCTCGTGCTGCCATCTCTTAGCAAGGTTCTACACATACTGCAGTATAATGTGTGAGGTGTTTACAATGTTCACAACAGCAGCGGTGAGCAGAGCAGGCTCCATGCTTGCTGTGCTATGGCGTCTGCATGGGTAACCCAGGAAAAAAGGTGTGAAATGATTGTCTGCAGTTGCTTTCATGGAGGGAGGGAGGGGAGACTGACGACATGTACCCAAAACCACCCACAACAACGTTTTTGCCCCATCAGGCATCGGGAGCTTAATCCAGTATTCCAATGGGCAGTGGAAATTGTGGGAACTGTGGGATAGCTTCCTACAGTGCACCGTTCCATAAGTCGATGCTAGCCACGGTAGTGAGAACGCACTCCCCTGATTTAATGCACTTAGTGGGGACATACACAATGGACTGTATAAAATCAATTTCTAAAAATTGACTTCTGTAAAAATTGACCTAATTTCGTAGTGTAGACATACCCTGACAAGGACATGTTTCTCAAATTGGCACCTAATTAGTGGAACAATGCTGCTTGTGCTGCATATGATACAGCTAAATGCACATTAGCTGGAATGTTATGCATGCCATGTATGTATTGCTCTGGAACATCTTTGTATGTGTGCATTTGAGGGCAAGCACTTTATTGGAAGTAATAGAAGTATTTAATAGTCTTTCCCTCATCTGGAGGCCTAGAAATGGTTCGTCAGAATTGCTGCTACTACAACTAATGGAGATTCTATTTTAGTTCAATTGGTAGAATCACTGCTTTTGGATTAAAGGGTCTTCAGTTAAAACTTCCAGTGGAGACAGATTCCTCTCACAGCATGGCACTCATGATAACATATTCATGAGCATTTAAAAAAGACAAAGCATCTTTGACAACTAAAGAGATTGTTTCTAAGTGTTTGTCACCAGACAATTCATGACAATCACAAATCCTTGGGAAAATATCTTTCACTACCAAGGATGCTCAATACCCTTACAAATACAGGTACACGAAACATAACAGAGATGCCATCCATGCAGCTGGGAATTGTAAGCAAAGCAAAACACAGATAGGTGTTTCTGAAATATGGGAAAGACCAAATGTGACACCAAATGGCTAAACATTGAACAATATAGTAAAACTATTTGTTAAATATCACCCACTGGAACAGAGATATTTGAATAATTACAATGGGAATTTTAGAAGTTTAGAGCCACATTGGAATCAATACAAACTATGATATAATCTATTGATTGCTCTTATAATGCATCTATGATACATTAGCAAGGTGTGCATTAATTTCCCCATCTAGCAGTTGGTCCACTAGAGCAATAAGAAAAGGAGTACTTGTGGCACCTTAGAGACTAAAATTTGAGCATAAACTCATCCAATGAAGTGAGCTGTAGCTCATGAAAGCTTATGCTCAAATAAATTTATTAGTCGCTAAGATGCCATAAGTACACCTTTTCTTTTTGCGAATACAGACTAACATGGCTGCTACTCTGAAACCTGTCACTAGAGCAGTGGTTCTCAAAGCCGGTCCAACGTTTGTTCAGGGAAAGCCCCTGGTGCGCCAGACCGGGTTGTTTACCTGCCATGTCTGCAAGTTTGGTTGATGGTGGCTCCCACTGGCTGCGATTCGCCGCTCCAGGCCAGTGGGGACTGTGGAAAGGGCGGTCAGCATGTCCCTTGACCCGCACTGCTTCCTGCAGCCCCCATTGGCCTGGAGCGGCGAACCACGGCCAGTGGGAGCCGCGATCGGCTGAACCTGCGGATGCGGCAGGTAAACAAACCGCTCAGGTGCGCCAGGGGCTTTCTCTGAACAAATGGTGGACCGGCCTTGAGAACCACTGCACTAGAGGAAAATAGCCTACTACTGCTGTCACTTGATGGAGTTATTACTTTAAGGCAAGGTCTAGATGTCTGTGCTGCTATGCTGAAGATCCAGAATTCAAACCCTACTGATGACTCATGCAATAGAGATGGGGGGAAATGGCCATTGCGCATGTACTCATGGTTATGAAGTTGTTTATGCAACTGAAGAAGACTACAGAAGTTAAGTTCTTCTCTCAGAATGTATATATATAACTGTAGCTATATAGTGTGTATGTCCATGTCTAACTATAAACATTTATATGTATAATTATATAAAATTAGAAGAGTCACAAGAATGATTAGAGGATTAGAAAACATGCTATGGTAAAAGAAGGGGGTGGGGTAGCTTCCTTTTATGGACACTCAGCCAGCAAATAGCTATAAAATCCCTCTTAGTAGCTGTTCTCTAATTGATCTACCTGTAGAGGGTTAAAAGGTCTCATTGATATGCATAGGTAAAAGGAAGTGAGTGGGCACCTGGCCAAAAAGCCAATGGAAAGGCTAGAACTTTTTAAAAATTGAAACAAGACTCCCCTTTTGTCTGTCTGTTCTCCAGGGGAGAAGCAGTCAGGACAGCAGTGATGCTGTAAGAAGCCTGGGCCAGGTATACAAAAATCAGTATCATACCTAGAAACTACTCATTTAAAACCCCAGATAGGTTAGTAGATCAGGAAATGTCTAGGAAGACATGATTAGGTTTATTCCTTTTATTTCATTATGGCTTGTGTATTCCTATGTGCTAAACCCAAATGCTTTTGTTTAGCTTGTAACCTTTAAGCTGGACCTCAAGAAAGCTATTCTTGATGCTTAATCCTTATAGTTGCTCTTTTAAAATCCAGCAATAGCCTGAGTTCCCAGATGTATGTGCTCAGTTTTTTATTATTATTAATTCTGTTCTTTTTTTAGAACAGAATTGGATTTTTCTATTTTAAGAGGTTTGTGCACTTGTTGTTTAATTAGCTGGTCGCAACAGCTGATTTCCTTTGTTTTTTTCCTTTCTCAGCTCTTCCCTGGAGGGGGCGTGAAAGGGCTTGAGGGTACCTCACAGGAAGGAATTCCCAAGTGTGCCTTCCTGGGCTCTCAAAGGGGTTCTGCACTTGGGAGGTGGCAGCATCTACCAATCCAAAGTCAGAGAAAAGCTGTAACCTTGGGAGTTTAATACAAGCCTGGAGTGGCCAGGATTAATTTTTAGAATCCTTGCATGCCCCCCACCTTCGGCACTTGAAGTGCCAGAGTGGGGAATTAGCCTTGACACATGCCTTATAGTGAAAGGTTTGAGGAGCTCAATATATGTAGCTTACCTAAGAGAAGGTTAAAAAATGCTTGATTAGTCGGTAAGTATCTACATGGGAACAAATATTTAATAATGGGCTCTTCAATATAACAAAGAAAGGTAAACACGATCCAATGGCTGGAAGTTGAAGCTAGACTAATTCAGATTTGAAATAAGGTATACATATTTAACAGTGAGAGTAATTAACCATTAGAACACCTTAACAAGGGTCTTGGTGGATTCTCCATCATTGACCATTTTTAAATCAAGATTAGATGTTCTTCTAAAAGATATATTCTAGGAATTATTTTAGGGAAGTTTTATGGGCTATTATACAGACCAGATGCAGCACTACTGTGTTACACAGACTACTACAGCACATCAAACTAGATGAGCATGATGATCCCTAAGGTTTGTCCCTACTTACAATAAAGAGAGTTGAATTTTTCATAGAATAATTATTTCTTTAATCTAACAGAATCAATCTCTGTATCTTAATGCTCAAAATATAGCTGCTGATTCCACATCCTAGTTGACTTATTGAAATAAATTAACCAGCTTCCACCCATTCCTGGCCACATACTTATCAGTTGCATCAAAACACCCGTATTATTTCAGGTACTCTCCGCAACACTGGGACCAGTCTCTGCACTGCCACATATGGGGCAGTCTGTGTCTGTGTGGAGATACCAATTTCAGTTCCAAGGAAGAATGAAGGCTTTGCTGGCAGTGCAGCCACTGCAGATGAAGGAATAGTTCTCCACATGGGATTCCCTTTCCTCTCTGAATCCATGGCCAAAGAGAGAGAATGCCAAACTAAAACAATATCACATAACCACAGGTAAATCTGTTTGTACTCCTGCATGACCTTTTAGAATTTGTACTTAATCAAATGCATTACAAAAAACCCTGAGATATTTATGAATATTCATTAAAATTATTTTATTATTTCAACTACTGAACTATGACACATTAAAAATAGGTTTCTTTTAAGTAAATTCCTACATTAAATACATTAAATAGGTGACTATGATTGCAATAACATGATGGCATCCCTCACAAATCTCCTTTTGAAAACCCCATCCAGAGAACTCCTAGTTTAGTTGGTGATTTGTGAGTTATGATGCAGAAAGTGTACTGCAGTTAAATTCAACTGAACAGTAAACTTGGAGAAACAAGCATAAAGTATTCTTGTGTAATTTTTGCCCCATAGCTAGGTTCAATTTGAGCCACCATAGGAAAGTTTGTGATTAGGCCCCAAAGCACAAAAATACCAATTAATTATGATGATTAAATATGTCTTCATTAGCAGCCTATAAATAAGTCATGCATAGCACTGTGCAGCTGGTATTCTGCTTCACTGAAATAAAAATTCCTTTAGTAGGGTATGAAAACAGTTTAATTATAAATGTTCTCATAACTTGGCATTTGTGCTATATTATGAAATTTTGAATATCGAGAGAGAGAGAGAGAGAGAGATTTGCTTATACATTTGCCAAGATATTTAAAATAACTATTTCTACCAGATAGCAAAGAAGCAGATTTCCTAGATCAAGGCTGAAATAATATGTTGAAACTTTTATTTCTTATTGCTATAAATGTTTGCTTGGAATAGACATTGTTGTAAGTATGATATGTTTATAACTATTATACAAAGATTCTCATCTCAGTGTCTGATTCTTGTAGATAAGATATTATTGTTATATTGTAATATTCTTAGAATAACCACCTTTGGAAAGCCTTATCTGGAAAGACCTTAGAACAAAGCATGTGACACAAAATGGATGGTTGGTGGTCATATAGTAAAGAACACAGTCACCAAGAATCCTTGGTATTTTGAATGGTGGTTCATCCATCTCTATCCATTTATTGCCAGTATTTGTAATGTGCCCCTCACCACAGTATCTGGGCATCATTAATCCCCATGACATCTCTAAATATAATCCTTAATTATTTAAAAAAAAACAAACAGTGAAACCTACAGGAGACCATCCTTATATAACAAGCACCTGTCTAAACAAATTACATTTAGGGATATTCAGCGTCAATGATTACTTCTCCACTTCTTCTCCACTTCTATTAAAAGATCACCTCTGTTAAGCAATCATTTTTGTCATTCACTTGCATTGTTGATTAAGACTGATTTTGTTGTATATAACCAGATGTCAACCAATCTGTCCATTAAAAAAATCCCTAACAGTATCATCTCTTACTTCATGACAAAAGTGATGTTTCCTGTTCGGCCAAAATGTGGTGCTCAGACATTGACATCTTTCCTCTCCAACAGACTATCTGAAAAATATCTTATATTCTTAGCCTTGGTCATATTGGCCAAACCTACATTCTCCTCCTATTCAACCTCCACTTACCCTTCTTTAAAAACCTTCTCCCTCTACTATCTTTCACAATGAAATTGACCAATCTTACTTTTCTATTAGACTTTCCTCTTCTAGCCTCATAATAATTTAAAGCATCTGTCACTGATCTCTTTGACTACCTTATCATTTACTTCCTTTCTACTCTGAATGTTAAACTTTGGGAGAATTTAAGAACTTAAAGATAAAGTTATTGATCTTTTAAAATATAAGACTGGCCATACTGGGTCAGACCACTGGTCCATCTAGCCCAGTATCCTGTCTTTTGACAGTGGCCAAGGCCAGGTGCTTCAGAGGGAAAGAACAGAACAGGTAATCAACAAGTGATTCATTACCCTATTCCCAGCTTCTGGCTAACAGAGGGTAGGGTCACTTCAGAGCATGGTTTTGCATCCCTGTCTATCCAGGCTAATAGCCATTGATGGACCTATCCTCCATGAACTTCTCCATTTCTTTTTAGAACATTGTTATAGTCTTGGCCTTCACAACATCCTCTGGCAAAGAGTTCTACAGGATGACTGTGCACTGTGTGAAGAAATACTTCCTTTTGTTGTTTTAAATCTGCTGCCTATTAATACTTTATTTCTAAATGATTGTTCTGAAGATTGATCTCTTTTGATGTCCAATCAAGTACTAGATGAAGCATACTGTGAAAAAGTTCCTCCTCTACCTTGGTGGGTCTTAAGCTTATTGGCGGATTTGCTCGCCTTGGAGCTTCACGGCAGCCCTCAGTTTGGCAGTTTTTGTGAACCCACAGTCCAGGTCAACTCCTCTTGTGTCTGACCAGTAGTTGGGAGGTTTGGGGGGAACCCGGGTCCACCCTCTAGTCTGGGTTCCAGCCCAGGGCCCTGTGGAATGCACTGTCTAGAATGCCTCCTGAAACAGCTGTGCGACAGCTACAACTCCCTGGACTACTTGCCCATGGCCCCCTGGACCCAACACCTTCTTTATCCTCACCACAGGACCTTCCTCCTGGTGTCTGATAATGCTTGTACAACTCAGTCCTCCAACAGTCCACATTCTCACTCTCAACTCCAAGCACCTCTTGCTCCCAGCTCCTTACACACGCACCACAAACTGAAGTGAGCTCCTTTTTAAACTCAGGTGCCCTAATTAGCCTTCCTTAATTGATTCTAGCAGCTTCTTGATTGGCTGCAGGTGTTCTAATCAGCCTGTCTGTCTTAATTGTCTCCAGAAGGTTCCTGATTGTTCTGGAACCTTGCCTGTTCCCTTACCCTGGGAAAATGGACCTGCTTAACTTGGGACTAAGATCTCCCCCTTCTATTTCTGGGACCTTTTGGAACTCGGGTGTAGGGATGTTCTGTCGTTCGCCCTCCTGTCCTTAGATCAGGAGAAGGCGTTTGACAGGGTAGATCACGGGTATCTCCTGAGCACTCTGAAAGCGTTTGGCTTCGGACCCCAGTTTGTGGGTTTTCTCCGGGCACTGTACGCCTCCGCAGCATGTCTGGTCAGGCTCAACTGGATCCTGACTGAACCAGTCAGCTTCAGGAGAGGACTATGGCAGGGGTGCCCCCTCTTGGGCCAGCTGTACGCTCTGGCGATTGAGCCCTTCCTCTGTCTCCTCCGAAGGAGGTTGACAGGGTTGGTACTGCGAGAGCCAGAGCTGCGGCTGGTCTTGTCGGCGTACGCTGATGACATGCTCCTCATGGTCCAGGACCCGGGCGACTCGGTGCGGGTGGAGGCTTGCCAGGCCATCTATTCGGCAGCCTCCTCCGCGTGGGTCAACTGGGTCAAGAGCTCTGGCTTGGTGGTAGGGGACGGGTGGCAGGCAAGCTCCCTCCCACCCCCACTTCAAGCCATCCGGTGGAGCGTGGGTCCGCTGCTCTATCTCGGCATTTACTTTTCTGCCACGCATCCGTCTCCGCTGGAGAACTGGGAGAATTTAGAGGGCGGGGTGATAGAGCGGCTACGGAAATCGACAGGACTACTCCGGTGTCTCTCCCTTTGAGGGAGAGCGCTGGTGCTTAATCAACTAGTCCTGACCATGCTCTGGTACCAGCTCAACACTCTGATCCCGGCCCCAGGTTTCCTGGCCAGCCTCCAGATATCAATTCTGGAGTTCTTTTGGTCAGGACTGCACTGGGTCCCTGTAGGGGTTCTCCATCTATCCCTGGAGGAGAGAGGGCGGGCAGGGCCTGAAATATCCGCTTACTCAGGTCCATGTCTTCCGCCTCCAGGCCCTGCAGAGGCTCCTTTATGGTGCAGGTAGTCTGTCGTGGAGCATACTGGCGCACGCCTTCCTGCGCCGCTTCCGAGGGCTCCGATACGACCAGCAGCTCCTTTATCTCCATCCAAGAGGTCTTCCGCGAGACCTCTCCGGGCTGCCTGTCTTCTACCACGACCTCCTCTGAACCTGGAAACTCTTTTCAACGACCAGGTCCGTGGCGGCCACTGAGGGGGCAGATCTCCTCGCGGAGCCCCTGCTACACAACCCCCAGCTGTGTGTGCAGGTGGCGGAGTCCCGCTCGGTGCACCAGAGGTTGGTCCTGGCAGAAGTCACAAGAGTCGGAGACCTCCTGGACTATGACCGGGGAGACTGGCTGGATCCCCTGACAGTTGCTCAGTGCATGGGGCTTTCCAGACCTTGTATTCCCTGGCGCATACTTCAGGAGGTGAAGGCCACTTTGCCGCCCTCTGCTCGGGTTTATCTCGACCGGGTCCTGCACGAGGGCATGCCCCGCTCACCCTCTACCCCAGGCCCGCTGGACCTTTTAATTGGACCTCTGCCCCATGGACCCAACCAACCCCCTCACCCCTTCATTGTAAGCCAGCTGCATGAAATGCAGCCGGTCTGCTTTCAAACTGTGCCAGGAAAACATCTATACACACTCGTTCTCCACACCCTTCATGCCCTCACCCTCCTGTCCCGCCCCGATACAAAATGGTGGGACCTCCTGCCACCTTTGGAGGGTGGGAGCCCCGGTGGGCCAGCCTATATTCCACCTTAGTCCCGAGGCCCGCCAGGGATGTCAGTTGGCGGCTCCTTCACAGAGCCGTGAGCACAGGCATGTTCTTGGCGCGGTTCACCTCAATCCCAGACACCTGCCCCTTTTGTGGCGTGAGGGAAACCCTGGCACACATATACCTGGAGTGTGCCAGGCTGCAGCCCCTATTCCGGCTCCTCACCAATATTTTATTATGCTTTTGGTTGCACTTTTCCCCTCACCTTCTTATCTATGCACTCCCTATCCATGGCCCCACAAAGTCACGGGATCTCCTGGTGAACCTTTTCCTGGCCCTAGCTAAAATGGCCATCTATAAAACCAGAGTGAGAAGGTTGGCCGATGGAGTCTCCTGTGACTGTGGGGCCTATTTCCGATCCTCGGTCCGTTCATGTATCCGGGCAGAGTTCCTCTGGGCGGTGTCCTCTGAATCCCTTGAAGCCTTTGAGGAGCAGTGGGCGCTGTCCGGGGTTCTCTGCTCGGTGTTCCCATCCAGTTCCCTTCGTTTGACCCTTTGACCACACTCCTGTCCCTGTTATTTCATTAGTTGTCCCCCGGAATTTTTTGGGTATCTAGGTCCTGTGGATCCCCCTTTTGGCTGGGGGGGTTCCTTTAGCAGTGGATGGGCTTTGTCCGCCCACTTCCCAGATCCCAATAGGATTACTCTTCTGTAGCCATCTGGCCTGACCCTGTCACAATACCTTCTTACTGCTCAGGACGAATGACACTTTCAAGGCCAACCAGCCTAAGAGGTCTTCATCTTAGCTAAGTTATTAGCTTAGATGTTTGACTCATGTCAACATTATTGAAAAGATAGTGGAACAAGCTGGGGATCAACTGCCCCAGTGTTAGAAACATCAGCCTTGGTCTTGGTGTACTCAGTTGCAGAATATAGTGCACTGGTGTGGGCAAGAGGTTGCCATACCCAACTTGTGGTCAGGTAGCTGAATCATACCATGACAATCATCATAGGAATTTTAAAATCAACACCTCTACCATGGCTTCTTGTATTAGCTATCCATTGAGATATGGCCACAGCACAAGAACTTAAATGTGCTGACGACTACCGAGAACTTCCCATCCAGCAGGCTATGGATAACGTACTCCAGTAACACCAGAAATTTAAAAAAACAGTATGGACTACACGTGACCAGCTCATGTCTCTGAATCCGGCCAGGGAGTGGTAAAATGTCTGGACCTCATCTGCCATTCCAAACGCACATTATTACTGACACAATAAGCAGTTCTCCAGGTTTCGACCTGCCATGCAGACTTTGGACAATATTGAACCTCATCTAAACAAATCATGGAAAATGAGGCTACTTGATGTACAAGTGGAAAATCAAAGACTCCTCTTCGTGCGACTGTGTTGAAAACATCCAAACCATCGAACACATTATAACACTGCCTCAAATACAGAGTCAAAGCTGAATTGGATGATATCACAACATCACAGAGGAGGCCTTGAAATGGCTTATGCACCTACAACTGTATCTGTAGAATGTTACTCTGCAGATGCTATATGTGAGAGAGATCTCCAGCTAAAAAAATAGATCTTTGTCATCTTTGATACAAGAGATTTTTCAGCTGCTCTGTTCTGGGTAAAACTACATCACTAAGAGTGCTGGACTGCCACCACTAGCTCAAGCAGAGAGAGATTGAAATTAAACTTGTTTACAATAATAAAAAAAATAGAGAGTGGTGACAGTGAATAATAGTGTTAGGGTATATTTAGATACGGCTAGCTGTTTATAATTATAGAGGTTTAATAATTAATAAAGATAGGCTTACATGGTTACGGCTAGTGATAACAAGGTGGCGGTCACAGCAATCACAATCCAAAATGGAGGTCTGGGAGAGATTCTGCAAATAGCAAGCAGAAAGGCTGAGGTGAAATAAAGGTCACTCCAAAACCTGAAGGGAGAGGTCAGTTAAGCATAACAAAGGTCTTCAATCAGGTCTAGCATCTAAAGTTCAGGCCTTCAATCAGGTCTTGCTTTGATTGACAGGTAAAGGCCTTGAAGCTGATTGGTTCCTTCTTCAATCCCTATTATTATCAGCCAGTCAGGATAGGCTAAAATCTGTATATAAGGCAGAGAGCTAACAAGCTTGAGTCAGTGTGTGTGAGCAGCAGGAGAATCAAGAATAAGAAGAGAAGAGCTAAAAGAGCTAAAATCGCTTAAGAAGAGGCAAGCAGTAACAATGTAGCAGTGACAACACTGAAAATAGAGACAGAGTAGAAGGACTTCTCAGAAGGAAAAGACGACAGCAGAGAAAGTAAACAGGATAACCCTCCTATAAAGAATAATTAAACTGCATGTATATGTATCCATGAGATAATAAAGCTGGATGTTTGTGTATGTTTGTTAAAATTTTAATGTTTAAAATCTTGCTGTCAGCATCCTGTATGTGGCTGGCCATCGCATATAGAATGTAACCACTTGAAGCTATTTCTAGTTGTATGGTATCATAATATTGATTACTTTAATATACATGTGTGCTCATAACATTCGTGTTATCTTATGATATGTGTTTTACGGTACTGTGAAAATGTTTGTTTTTTTAAATATATGCTTTAGGTTTACTGTATTAGGGTGTGTTGTGTTAAATAAAGGTTACTTTTGTTTTCAAAGAATTACTGACAGAGTGTCAATCCTTTGAGTGAAAGGTTGCATCCGTGTCTTTCCAATGGTCAGTAGAGCTAGTCTGTTTTAAGGAGTCATCAAAAAGGAGGAGAGAAATCCTCTAGTAAAACCCTGGCAAAAAAACTCTAGCACAGGCCTCCCCCTTTTACCTATTTTTGCTATTTTGGTAGATTGAGTTATTGGGATAGACAGGCCATTGCGGAATGCCTGAAGTCTAATTTTGGGATGTCATGGGGTAGGTACACTCCATCCCAGGTACCGGGTCAGGTATAGTGAGAAGAAGGGGAAAAAGCTACTGCTATACTGTTTTTTTTCCTTCCTCACCATATGTGACCTGGTTAGGTCCTGTGTTTGTGACCCTGACTATAAAACGTGGTAGTATGGCCTAGTGACCATAGTCAATAAAGCAGCTCTTCCACTCAGGGCAGCATGGGCTACTGGTTAGTCAATAAAACAGCCCTTCTCCTTGGGACAGCGTGTCCTAATGGCCAGAATCAATGAGGGTGGCCCTTCTACTCAAGGCAGCGGGGCCCAATGACTGGAGTCATTAAGCAGCCCTTCCACCAAGGCAGCATGGCTTAATGACCCAAGTCAACAAAGTAATGCACCTCTGTGGGATTGCATGGCCAATTGGGGAAGTTGGGCACCACTTAGGGGTGTGTGGTGCCTATGGTAGTGGGACTCAGGCACTCCCTGTTCCTGCAAGTTCCAGCCAAGGGCCCTGGTGGTTGTGGGGGTGCTCACCACTGAGTCAGTGGGGATCGTCCTGAAACAGGCTGACTGGTTCCCCGGATCACTAACCCAGAGAAAAGTCTAAGTCCCTCGGCGATGCTCCATGGTTCCCCCGGGTCCTCATGTGGTATAGCTCCTTCTGGCACGGTCTCTTCTCCAGGCTAATTAGGCAGTCTGTAATCGGCACCTGTAGCACCTAGCTGGAGAGAGCCTGCAGTCTGCATCCTCCTCCTTCAGCAACCTGCCAAGAGTGAGCTGGGCTGCTTCCTTTTATACTCTGCCTCCAGGCTCAGCATGCACAGCAGAGTGGGAGGGTCAGGGCTTCCTCAGTCTGCAAAGCACAATTAACCCTTCTAGGCTAGTGTGAGATAGGTACACCCCGTCACACGGGAGTAACATCTATAGGGACCAATACAAAGAAATTCCAAACAGATCCTCCTCTTCATTGCAACTTAAAATCTACACAAAAATGAATTTCTAAGTTCTCCAGCAAGACAGCATAACCTATTTATGAACACCAATTATTATAGTTGATTATTTTATTCACTCAGCAATTTAATTCTATTTTTTCTTTATATCCCATCCCTCCCAAAAGATTAGTATTCCATCAGATAACTTCCTTTATTATGTTGTATGGATGACCACCTGGTTAATAAACCTATAGACAAATGGATTTCACAGGCCCACACAGTATTTAAATTAGCCAACTGTTACTAGTAATAGTTCTGAAAACTTCCTTAACTAACACTGACTTTCAACCTGATACCAAAAGAACTTTGCTCCCAGTAGGGCTTGAATCATGCTGAACACTCCAAAACATGGCACCATTACCTTTATAAGGAGACAGAAGGGCATTCCGGTACTTCTGGTACTATCACTTATGACTGAGTTCTGAAACTGCATTCTGGCACTTATATTTATTTTTAGGGCTCCTTCTCTTGCTCTCAGAACTCCCACTGAATTCAATGGTAGCTATATAATCAAAAAATGTAGTATCAGGTTGTTTGATTGAATGAACAGTTTTGACATTCCATTTCTAAATAAACTGCCGCGATCAACCATGAAATTTCTGTCCCAATGAAGACATTAATAAAGTTACAGGTTTCAGAGTAGCAGCCGTGTTAGTCTGTATTCGCAAAAAGAAAAGGAGTACTTGTGGCACCTTAGAGACTAACAAATTTATTAGAGCATAAGCTTTCGTGAGCTACAGCTCACTTCATCGGATGCATTTGGTGGAAAAAACAGAGGAGAGATTTATATACACACACACAGAGAACATGAAACAATGGGTTTATCATACACACTGTAAGGAGAGTGATCACTTAAGATAAGCCATCACCAACAGCAGGGGGGGGAAGGAGGAAAACCTTTCATGGTGACAAGCAGGTAGGCTAATTCCAGCAGTTAACAAGAATATCAGAGGAACAGTGGGGGGTGGGGTGGGAGGGAGAAATACCATGGGGAAATAGTTTTACTTTGTGTAATGACTCATCCATTCCCAGTCTCTATTCAAGCCTAAGTATATTGTATCCAGTTTGCAAATTAATTCCAATTCAGCAGTCTCTCGTTGGAGTCTGTTTTTGAAGCTTTTTTGTTGAAGTATAGCCACTCTTAGGTCTGTGATCGAGTGACCAGAGAGATTGAAGTGTTCTCCAACTGGTTTTTGAATGTTATAATTCTTGACGTCTGATTTGTGTCTATTCATTCTTTTACGTAGAGACTGTCCAGTTTGGCCAATGTACATGGCAGAGGGGCATTGCTGGCACATGATGGCATATATCACATTGATAGATGCGCAGGTGAACGAGCCTCTGATAGCGTGGCTGATGTGATTAGGCCCTATGATGGTATCCCCTGAATAGATATGTGGACAGAGTTGGCAACGGGCTTTGTTGCAAGGATAGGTTCCTGGGTTAGTGGTTCTGTTGTGTGGTGTGTGGTTGCTGGTGAGTATTTGCTTCAGATTGGGGGGCTGTCTGTAAGCAAGGACTGGTCTGTCTCCCAAGATCTGAGAGAGCGATGGCTCGTCCTTCAGGATAGGTTGTAGATCCTTGATGATGCGTTGGAGAGGTTTTAGTTGGGGGCTGAAGGTGATGGCTAGTGGCGTTCTGTTGTTTTCTTTGTTGGGCCTGTCCTGTAGTAGGTGACTTCTGGGTACTCTTCTGGCTCTGTCAATCTGTTTCTTCACTTCAGCAGGTGGGTATTGTAGTTGTAGGAATGCATGATAGAGATCTTGTAGGTGTTTGTCTCTGTCTGAGGGGTTGGAGCAAATGCGGTTATATCGTAGCGCTTGGCTGTAGACAATGGATCGAGTGGTATGATCTGGATGAAAGCTAGAGGCATGTAGGTAGGAATAGCGGTCAGTAGGTTTCCGATATAGGGTGGTGTTTATGTGACCATCGCTTATTAGCACCGTAGTGTCCAGGAAGTGGATCTCTTGTGTGGACTGGTCCAGGCTGAGGTTGATGGTGGGATGGAAATTGTTGAAATCATGGTGGAATTCCTCCAGGGCTTCTTTTCCATGGGTCCAGATGATGAAGATGTCATCAATGTAGCGCAAGTAGAGTAGGGGCATTAGGGGACGAGAGCTGAGGAAGCGTTGTTCTAAGTCAGCCATAAAAATGTTGGCATACTGTGGGGCCATGCGGGTACCCATCGCAGTGCCGCTGATTTGAAAGTATACATTGTCACCAAATGTGAAATAGTTATGGGTCAGGACAAAGTCACAAAGTTCTGCCACCAGGTTAGCCGTGACAGTATCGGGGATTCTGTTCCTGACGGCTTGTAGTCCATCTTTGTGTGGAATGTTGGTGTAGAGGGCTTCTACATCCATAGTGGCTAGGATGGTGTTTTTAGGAAGATCACCAATGGACTGTAGTTTCCTCAGGAAATCGGTGGTGTCTTGAAGATAGCTGGGAGTGCTGGTAACGAAGGGCCTGAGGAGGGAGTCTACATAGCCAGACAATCCTGCTGTCAGGGTGCCAATGCCTGAGATGATGGGGCGTCCAGGATTTCCAGGTTTATGGATCTTGGGTAGCAGATAGAATACCCCAGGTCGGGGCTCCAGGGGTGTGTCTGTGCGGATTTGTTCTTGTGCTTTTTCAGGGAGTTTCTTGAGCAAATGCTGTAGTTTCTTTTGGTAACTCTCAGTGGGATCAGAGGGTAATGGCTTGTAGAAAGTGGTGTTGGAGAGCTGCCTAGTAGCCTCTTGTTCATACTCCGACCTATTCATGATGACGACAGCACCTCCTTTGTCAGCCTTTTTGATTATGATGTCAGAGTTGTTTCTGAGGCTGTCGATGGCACTGTGTTCTGCATGGCTGAGGTTATGGGGTAAGCGATGCTGCTTTTCCACAATTTCAGCTCGTGCACGTCGGCGGAAGCAGTCTATGTAGAAATCCAGGCTGCTGTTTCGACCTTCAGGAGGAGTCCACCCAGAATCCTTCTTTTTGTAGTGTTGGCAGGAAGGTCTCTGTGGGTTAATATGTTGGTCAGAGGTGTGTTGGAAATATTCCTTGAGTCTGAGACGTCGAAAATAGGATTCTAGGTCACCACAGAACTGTATCATGTTCGTGGGGGTGGAGGGGCAACAAAGCCCGTTGCCAACTCTGTCCACATATCTATTCAGGGGATACCATCACAGGGCCTAATCACATCAGCCACACTATCAGAGGCTCGTTCACCTGCGCATCTACCAATGTGATATATGCCATCATGTGCCAGCAATGCCCCTCTGCCATGTACATTGGCCAAACTGGACAGTCTCTACGTAAAAGAATGAATGGACACAAATCAGACGTCAAGAATTATAACATTCAAAAACCAGTTGGAGAACACTTCAATCTCTCTGGTCACTCGATCACAGACCTAAGAGTGGCTATACTTCAACAAAAAAGCTTCAAAAACAGACTCCAACGAGAGACTGCTGAATTGGAATTAATTTGCAAACTGGATACAATTAACTTAGGCTTGAATAGAGACTGGGAATGGATGAGTCATTACACAAAGTAAAACTATTTCCCCATGGTATTTCTCCCTCCCACCCCACCCCCCACTGTTCCTCTGATATTCTTGTTAACTGCTGGAATTAGCCTACCTGCTTGTCACCATGAAAGGTTTTCCTCCTTCCCCCCCCTGCTGTTGGTGATGGCTTATCTTAAGTGATCACTCTCCTTACAGTGTGTATGATAAACCCATTGTTTCATGTTCTCTGTGTGTGTGTATATAAATCTCTCCTCTGTTTTTTCCACCAAATGCATCCGATGAAGTGAGCTGTAGCTCACGAAAGCTTATGCTCTAATAAATTTGTTAGTCTCTAAGGTGCCACAAGTACTCCTTTTCTTTTTATTAATAAAGTTATAAGCTAATGAAAATGGAACGGTTAAAACTGTCTTGCAACCTTAATGATAGTATTAGTTTCTATTTGCTACAACGGACCAAATTCGCTATTGGTGTCAAATGGCACAGCTCCATTAATGTCAATGGAGTTGCATCAATTTACACCAGCAGAAACTGTGGCCCTATAAGTATAATATTTAGTTTTCCTTGTATCCAGAGGATCCAAGTTTATCTTTATTACATAGAATATGAGTTAGATGGAACAAAGAAGATAATGACACTGTCAGCTTCACACAGAACAAATATATTGTACTTATACTATTCTATATGTCTCTCCTCCAATTTCTCCAATCAATTTTTATTAGAACTTCCTTGGCTGATTTTTTTTCTCCTATTTTCTACAATAAATGTACAGTCCATGAGAATGTATCATTGTTTATTACCAGTTTCATGTCAGATGCTTGCATAGGATTTAGAATGCCTCCCAACACTTTGTAATGCTCTGTGACCATACATTAAGTGTAAAAACACCACCATCATTGATAAAGTAGAATAGAAGTCATAACCCTGTGGTCCAGTAACACTGGCCTTTACTGCTTGAGCTCAGAGTGTACTATTAGTATGCAGTATTGGGGATTATATAACTTCTATTATAGGTCAAACACTAGGGGATGAGGCAAATCCTGTAGCACATCACATTCCATCTACCAGTGGGAAGTAGCATATAAGCATACCTATACTGTCTTTTAAACCTTTCCATTTACCACATTTAGGTTTATTTATGGTATTTATGGCTTTCCCTCTATTTATAGTGAGGAATTTTTGCAAATATCATGGTAAATCTTTAAGCACTTTAATGTGGTCAATTCCATTTGAAGGGTGTTCTTTCAAGTAGCAACAGTCACATGCTTTTGTTTGGTTAATATATATGGCTAATCAAAGTTTAGGATGGATAACCTAGTCAATAAATCATCAGAAAATGATTGGGTGGAGCTGGAACTAACCTAGACGATCGGGCAGCATCTTCTGACATTAGTTTTTTAACTCTAATATTCCTTACTCTCAGCATCATGAATCATCCCTGGTTAAGATTACATAGTTCCCAAAAAAGATGTGTGAAAAATAGTACATGTAAAACAGCTAAATTTACCTAAACGCTGCTGCCACAAAAAAAAAAGAAAGATTTGTATTTTGCACAGTGCCATGTCATGACTTATGCTGAGCAAAATTGCAAGATTAGTGAATAGGAGAAGGAGGAGAATTTCCAAGTTCAAATTCAGCTTGTGTACGCTCAATTAGTCTTGAGTCCATTGCATCTCAATGTCCATTATTAATTGTTACTAATGTTAAGCAATATTGATGTATGTGGTATTCTTATAGGTGTATTGGTCCCAGGATAATAGAGAGACAAGGTGGGTGAGGTAATATCTTTTATTGGACCAACTTCTGTTAGTGAGAGAGACAAGCTTTCAAGCTTACATAGGGCTCTTCTGTGTAAGTTCAAAAGTGTGTCTCTCACAAACAGAAGTTGGCCTAATAAAAGATATTACTTCACCCACTGTGACTAATCAATATTGACATACATGCATCTTGAAGGAAAAATAAACCCTTTAGTCTTGAAAACTTATCCACATGATAAATAGAACTGACAACAGGATACATTTTATAACAATAGATGTGTGCTAAGTTTTTAAGAGCAAAATCAATAGGCAACTACTCTCCAAACTTCAAACAATATCATTGAAAGTCATCTGTGTGCTTTTAAATTTTGCTGTAGTATGGACTTACAAAGGATAACTTTAGTTCAAAGTGAAAAAAGTTACTGTGTAAAAGTGACTGCTTTTTATGCAACAGACCTGATCCCTCTGTGTTCAGAGTCAACACAACTATGGGAAACTGAAGTGGATACTCACTAGATTTACATATTATTGATAGGATTGTTACTAAATTCCAGTTGTAGGACCAAATTCTGCCTTCAGTTGCCCCAGTGTTATTCCACTGAAGACAACACTCAAAGAGACCTGTAGAATCTTGATTTCTGACAGGATGAACAATCCTGATCTGGAAGTCAGTGAAACATAATAAATCGGGAATCCCATGGTGTTATTTTTACCAGAATTCCACAAACCTGTCCCTTTAATGGGTATATATTTTAAGGCTTTGTGGCTATACAAAACATTTTTGGTATACTAGCTTTACAGAGAAAATGTCTTAATTTACACATCTATATTTTATCAGGTAAGTTATTGCATTTTACTCTTTAAACATCTGGGAGTTACCTGTTAAGGGAATAAGAGGTATTAATTTTGGCCCCAATTCAGGAAAGCACTGAATCATGTGCCTAAGTCTCAATAAAGTCACTTTACCGAATCATGTGATTAAAGTTAAGTGACTTTAATGAGACTTAGGCACAGGGTTCATTACTTTCCTGAATTAGAATCTTCACGCACAGTTCTGTAATCCATAGACTTCCATAGGACTACTTGTGTGAGTAATTATTATTCAGCTAGTCAACATGAGGGTCACAGAATCTGGCCTTGTAATAACATTCATCATACTCCATTTCTTTATTTCAATGTGTAATAAAACAAACATGCTTGCATGTACAGTGGGGAAGGGGTGACACACAATGGGAGATGAATAAAAATTGATCCTCTATCCCAGGGGTGGCCAACCTGAGCTTGAGAAGGAGCCAGAATTTACCAATGTGCATTGCCAAAGAGCCACAGTAATTCATCAGCAGCCCAGTCAGCTCCCTCCTGCCCCTGCTCCTAGTGCCTCCTACCCACTGGCAGCCCTCCCCACACCTCCTGATCAGCTGTTTTGTGTCTTGCAGGAAGCTGTGGGGGGCAGGAGGAGGAGCGAGGGCATGGCAGGCTCAGGGGAGGGGGCAGGAAGAGGTGGAGTGGGGGCAGGGCCAGTGGCAGAGCCAGGGGTTGAGCAGTGAGCACCCCACAGCACATTGGAAAGTTGGCACCTGTAGCTCCAGCACTGGCATTGGTGTCCATACAAGGAGCTGCATATTAACTTCGGAGGAGCCGCAACTTGTCCATCCCTGCTCTATCCCATATCTTACCATTCAAAGTCCCCAAAGTTACACAACCAAAGACAAGTTCCAACATGTGAATACTATTTCTTCAACACACCTGTATACCTATATCAATAAAACATGGTATAAAGAGGTGGATTATGTTGTGGTCAAATGGATTGACCATGATGGCCCCTGTATTCCATTTGCTGAATAAGGGTGTCAAGATTCCTTCCCCATTCTGAACTCTAGGGTACAGATGTGGGGACCCACATGAAAGACCCCCTAAGCGTATTCTTATCAGCTGAGGTTAAAAAGCTGCCACCAAATTGTTACAAAGAACAGGGGAAGTGCCCACTTGGAAACATCTCCCCCCCCAAAATATATTCCCCCCCCCCCCAAGCACTACACCCCTTTCCTGGGGAAGGTTTGATAAAAATCCTCAATTTGCATAGGTGAACACAGATTCAAATCCTTGGATCTTAAGAACAATGAAAAAAAGCAATCAGGTTCTTAAAAGAAGAATTTTAATTGAAGAAAAAAGTAAAAGAGTCACCTCTGTAAAATCAGGATGGTAAATACCTTACAGGTATATTCAAAACATAGAGAATCCCTCTAGGCAAAACCTTAAGTTACAAAAAGACACAAAAACAGGAATATACATTCCATTCAGCACAGCCTATTTTATCAGCCATTTAAACAAAACACAAACTAACTAGATTGCTTACTAACTCTTTACAGGAATTCTGACCTGCATTCCTGTTCTGGTCTCAGCAAAAGCATCACACATAGAGAGAACCCTTTGTTCCCCCCCCCTCCAGTTTTGAAAGTATCTTGTCTCCTCATTGGTCATTTTGGTCAGGTGCCAGCGAGGTTATCTTAGCTTTTAACCCTTTACAGGTGAAAGGGGTTTTTCCTCTGGCCAGGAGGGATTTAAAGGTGTTTACCCTTCCCTTTATATTTTATGACAAAGGGTCACATTTAAGAAATTGTCCTTTGGTTCATTGATTCCTTTCCTCCTCTGTGTCATCTCCATGCCCTCCCAGCTGACAGCAATTTGAAGTCTTCACAGCTATATTTAGCCTTAATCCAGTTTTAGTTCCATTGTCCCCCTCACTTCCTTCCTCTTTCTACCTCACCAGTAGCGTTACTGCTTATGCCCAGTTTTACACAGCAGCAAAAACAAAGCCAAAGAAGATGATGCTGTGCACAGCCTGCCATTGCTGGAAGGGAGAATAGATGTGAGTTCTAATCCATCTAGAAGACAGAACTGAAAACTAGTATTTTTAATAGTCAATGTAAATATACTTACTTAAAAATTTTGTCATTGGCACCACTGCATTCATCACCTACCTGCTTTCGAGTGGCCAAAGCAGTGAGTGTACCTCTTGGTCCACTAGTAATCTCAAGCCCCAATACTGCATTAAGAAGGAGCAAATTCACCTGCATGATGTCCCACTGTTGTCAGTGGGCTGCACCTCAGCACACACAGCTCATTATCACATCAGGGGGCTTTGTTTATTTTATTCCATTTAGGTGGCTTGAGTCCCTTTACTCATTTATTCCACTTAAAAATGCAATACCCCTAAAATAATAGTAGGACTTTGGCTCCTTAGCACCTAAAGACTTTTTGAAAATGAGGCTTAGTTATTGTAATGCTGAGCCTAGCAATGCCTAATTACCATTGGGCTTTTGCTTCTTATAAAACTGTGTTCGGTCTTTTTACTTTGTTAAATAAGTTCCTAGCAGTCCACTGGGTGTGGCCTATCCTCTAGCAGACTCACACTTCTAGCTGTAGAGGTCATGTCCTTTATTTTATTGGTCCCTTTCCTTTATGTTCTCTTTCACAAACAAGGCAACACTTGTATAGGACTGTATAGTAATGTATATTTTATGGGTAGGAGAGTTGATCATGACCTAGTTTGTATTCTTCTTCGGGTCTTTTTTCAGAAAGGTTCTGATGTATTCCTATTAAGGACAATAAGAGCAAATGTCAGAGGTTTGCCTATCCACAGTATCAAGGAAAAAACTGGTACAGCTGAGCCTTACTGCACATACAGATACTGAAAACAATAGTTCTCAAAGTCCCCTTCCTCCCTACCCTTTCCTCTCTTCATTTTTAAATTTAATTATTCCCAAACCACTTTATGTCCATTACTACAGATGTTAGCTGGGGTTACTTTTTCATATACTGCTGCACAGATGGGTAGCCAATAGTGAGCTGTGTAGCTGAATTTTACACATATTTTAGCTAAATTAAGGATCCAAGCACTAATTCTAGCAGCTGTGGCTATCATGTGAATTTGACATTTCCCTGAAGATATATGGTTCCCAGCTAATGACTACACTGCATTTATCCATAATGCCTAAGTGGTTTTCATCTGAGGTATTTAAATGATTAATATGATACAAAATTATAATAATTGCACATTTATAGTACCTTTCACCCAAGCATCTCAAAATACTTTACAAATGTTATTGAAGTAACCTTCACAAAACTATCATGAAGTCAATAGTATTACTCCTGTTTTACACAAGGGGAAACTGAGGAACAGTGATTCAGTCACTAGCATGAAGTCCCACAGGATGTTTGACAGTCCTGGGAATAGACTCCCCCATAACCCTGACTCCCCCACCCCTTCTTCAATCCAAAAGAAGAAACTTTCTCTCCCAAGCTAAAGGGAAACTTGATATAAGTTACAGGTATAAGATAAATATTTTCACTTTAGTTAGCATACTTAGAACCCTACAACCTGGACATTGCCGATGTGAAGTATGTTACAATGCAAATTGGTCAGCTAGATTCTATTGCCAGGCTACATTATGTTTTGTGTTTTTTTTTTTACAACTAGAACAATTATGAACAAAACAGAAAAAATAGAGGAAGTTCTTATAAATTACATATAGTTGTGACAGATCTGGTAAACTCAGGCCAAACCCAATCTTAGACACTAAGGTTTAGATGTTCTGTCGAATGCAAGCAAAAGGATTTCTTATAGTCAGAGTTCAAAACACTGAATCTTTATCTAACCACTAAGAATGAGCCACTGAGACTCTCCCTTTTTGTAATATCTGGACCAGAATGGTCTCTAATGGAGCAATTATCTCCAGCTGAGCGTAGTCCTCTTCCATCATGATTGGGTTCCCTATCTGTCCCTGCAATGAGAGCAGACAGCTGTTGAAGATACTTAGCTCAGAGAGAGTTTTAACCCCCTCCTTGCCAACTACATGACAGGCTCTATACACTGTCACATTAGTTGATCATACATATTGAGGATAACAACGTTTTCAGCTGATTCTGGCTTATTCTAAGTATGGCCTGAAATTTTCCTGTGAAGGAAACTAGTGGGAAGATCTCCCCATTGTGTGTGGATCTGAGCACAAGCAGGAAAATGGATCTAACGAGGAGCATGGGTGCAAATATCTGTGTTTTTGCATGAATGGCAGCAAGAATACATTTTTCATAAATTGCCATGATGTCTTAAAAAAATGTGTTCCTCAGAAAGTGTCCACATCCAAGCTACTCTACTAGGTTGCTGTATGCTTTGTTACTATTACAGTAGGAGGTCGAACATACATAGGTACATACATATGCTCCTCTACTGGCCTGCTTTCTCCGCATGTGGTGGCTTTTGTATATCAGTTGCTCCACCTGAGGAATGGAATATCTTTCACCTGATATGGCCTTCATCTCAACAAATTTTCAGTCATAATTTTGAAACAGCAGAATCAATATTTGTGATGAAGAGAAGTAAAACTGCCCCTCCATATCTCTTTCCTCTGAAGCTCATGTAGAGAAGGTCTGAAAGCTTCATAAATCCTTCACTGAGGCATATGCAGAGGCCACATTTCTGCTTTGCAACAGAGATGTCATCAGTTCTGCAGTATTGTCAAGTCAAGAGCTGCACAACTATTTATATCTTCATGTTATAAGGAATAATATAGACCCATGTATTCTAAGCCTTAGAGCCAAACACACCCCCAGTATAAGTGGGTGCAACTCTCCTGAATTTAGGTTACCACCATATTGTTCTAAACTGAGAGCTCCAGCACTGAATCCATTGCAGCACAGTGCTCACTTACCAAGAACGTGAATTTAGTCCATAGTGGTTCTCAGCCTGTTGGTGACAGTTTAAATCACCCGAATATTCAGTCACCAAAACACACCCATTGATTTCTACGCTTACACTGCATGGTCAAGGCTACACACACACACACACACACACACACACACACACACACACACACACACACACACACACACACACAGAGTCACTTAAAAATCTACAGGAAAGATCACAAGATTGGAAGTTAGGAACCTAGATATTCTGAAGATCTGGACCTTTACCTCTCTCATTATTACAACATTTGTGATGTAAGGATAATATTACTTACCCACATACCCCACAGGAGTATTGTAAGGATTAACTAGTTAATGTTGTAAAGTGCTTTGAACATGTAAATATTATTACTTGTTCTACTGATATTCCCCATTAGAGTAAAGGAGATATTTCTCTAACTGGTAAAAACTTTCAGATCAGCAGAAACATTACAAGTGCAAACATTTTGTGTGCCTTTATGAATATCACATTCTTTTAATTTCTTTATTGTATTTATATACATAGAGTGACCAGACAGCAAGTGTGAAAAATCGGGACGGGGCGGAGGGGTGGGGGGTAATAGGCTTATGTATAAGAAAAAAAGCCTCAAATATTGGGACTATCCCTATAAAATCAGGACATCTGGTCAACCTAAATATACAGGAATATATGTTTAAGCAAGAAGAATTAGTGCAAAAACTTGATAAACTGCTCAAGGCTTCATAATCAAGGTAATCTGGAGATTAAAAGACATTGGGCCTTGGTGTATTTCTGAAGTCAACTAAATTACAGCAGAGATAATTTTGGCATGTGTATTAACAATGTATGAACAAGACTCTTCCTATTGGGACAGTTTCCTATGGCTGATTCCTGGGGGATATCTTTAAGGCAGTGGTTTTATATGTATTCAAACAGATCAATATCTTGAACTCTGAAAGTTGAGACAAAGATTCTATCTCAAATTGAGGTGCAAAGGAACTCCTTTGTCAATTAAATTGGCAGTTTGTGACAGGCAGAAGAAATGGCTGATGCTAAATGGATCACATTTCACAAATCCTTTCCACTTAACCTAATATATTGTGCTTCACAAAATAACAGGAGATCCTGTGTAACCCGAGAGAGCCTGTTGTCAAACCTATTGTTGACTTCTGCTTCTTTAGTCAATGTGACTAAGGAAGTTTAATTGGATATTGTATTACAGTGCTGGAAAAACACAATGAAATATATATTGTTTGTCGATTCTATTTCACAGCAACTTATTAGGCTAACCTGCATATTTGCTAACACAAGAGAGCACAAAAAAAGGCTGGTCACATTCTGGGGAAACAACCAATCAAAGCCCAATCATGAATTAATTTCCTACACAGATTTTGAAATATGTATGAAAAAAAAGTTGTGAAACTGAGTTTCAAATTTAATGGTAAAAAGACGTGACCATTTTAATGTTTCATCAGCTAAATCTATACGGTAACCCCTTGGAGTTAACATTAAAATAGATACTGGTGAGCTATAGTTTAAGTTACAGGTTTATCATCTTCCATTTAATGCTCTGAGATGGTTTCATATGATTCCAGAATGGCAGTTCTTTTGCTTTTTATTTATTGTTCTTACTGGTGGATTTTTTAATATTGTTTCTGTTTTACACAAAGCTTCTTTACTAGTCAATAGAATTTATGTTAGTGATTGCCATTATATTAGATTTTTCTCTTGGTGAACATTATGTAACGCCAATAAATACCAGTAGGAGATATGTTAAAACAGTAGAAACTAATTTCACTTCAAGATGAATTAATAAATAAAATGTGACTGTGTGCTGGCTACACTTAGCATGGCAGCAAAAGGTGTCACACTATCACAGCAAACTCACTATTAAATATAAAAATTATGCTAATGCAATATAAAGTTTTGACTTTAAGCTTGCAGAAGTGAAGCAACTCAAGTTAAGGTTCCCCCAGCAACTGAAACTCTGCCAGCTTGTTTAAATTCATTACTAATGGTCTTTCACTATATGCTCACATAAAGCTGGCTAATGTGCCACTCTATTTGACAAATAAAGAAAGGTCATTTAATGGCTAGGAACTGCATCTTTTTGTACCTCTAGCTCCATAGATGCAGCATTTTGTGTGGCTACCTGTGCTTTCCAATGAATGTCAATATTTTTACTGTAGAGAGGATATGAGCAGACACTGTCCACTGCTTTAAGCAGAAAAATGGAATCCAGGAGACCTGGAGTGAGATTCTCTGCTGCGTCATGTTAAGGAGCAGAACAAAATTTGTAGCTCAGTCAGAGAGGGTGCTAAAGTGGCTTTAAACTACGCTTTCAGCCTCCCATCTGTATGCTGCTCTACAGCCCCTGGCATAATTTAGACAATTCTTGCGCCTGGTCTAAATTAGGAAAGCTTCTCCAGGCTTCCCTATGGGTTTCAGCACTGCCTGGAATTTCTGCATCACTGCATACTGAGGCTCCATTCCCCAGCCCTGCCTTTGAGACACACCCTATGTCAGGGCATGAGAAAGAGACCTTGAGAGACTGCCTTACAGCTGTCACTAGGGCCTACACCAGAGGAATTTTTCTCCAGGTGAATGTAGGATTCTTAGGACTCTATTATGCCACTCAAGACCTTTGACTTAGGCTATGTCTACATAGGCACACCCCTGAAAGACAAAAGTTTTGCCAACGACAAGCACTGGTGTGAGCAGTTCTTTGTTGGCAGAAGCCCTCTCCTGCCAACAAAGCTAACTCTGCTCATTGGGGGTGGAAGTTTTTTGTTGGCAGGAGAGATGACAAACAGCAGCTACACTTAATGCCTTTTAGCAACACAGTTGTGTAGACATAGCCTCAGTGAAAATGAGCCAGACCAGTGTGAGTAAGGATCTCGTATATGGGTGCTATTCTTGACTCTGACACTGACTGGCTTGCTGTATGGCCTTGGTTGAGTTATGCGTTTCTTTTGGCACCTGTTTTCCCATCTAAGGTTGGACTAATAATATTTACCTTCAAAAAGAGCTCTGCAATCTAAAGATTAAAAAATTGTAATACTGCAAAAGTTATGAAGCTGGCTTTTGTATTCGTGATTTAAGTTTAACCACAGACATACATGTGTAGCATTTTTTAGTAATGCACATATTATTCAATCATGTAAGGAATAAGATGATTGTTTAACATATATGCAAAAAAGGAAGAATGTAAAGTTTACCTTATCTTGATTTTCCTGACTTGTGTATGAAAATAACTTCAACCTTAAACTTTGTAGTCACATGTTTTGTATAGAATCAAGTGTTTAGTTTTATAAAAAGTAAAATATTGAAAATAAAAAAAGTGGATGAGTGCAGAAAGATGTGCAAGATGAAATAGTACTGGCAGTTGTGAACAAAATATTAACATGCTCTGCACGCTCCTTTTCCCCTTGAAGTTCTTCCAACCAAGCACTGAACAGGGTCAGCCTTGCTTTGCTTATGAAAACTGACGTGATCACAGCCCATGGCAATTTAGTAATTTTTTGTTGTTACATTCAGTGAAGCTGCAGGAAGAAAACTAGCAAGAATCCAACTTTCACCACAAATACAAAATACTGTAATATGACCACTAAGTCACCAAGTTAGTTCTCAAATGTATAAAAGCTTATCAACAGCCACACACCTAAACCTATCTCTGTCTCTCTCTGCATAGATATTGATGCATATGGATATACACATGAATACCATGGGTGAGAGTCTGTACTATGTTTCACACTCAGGATGAGGGGGCTATTTGGGTTACCACAAAAATACCACAAATATAGCAGGTGTGATGGAATGTGATCTTGGAATGCTCAGGGGTCTGGAGTGGACTCTAGCATAATTTAGACAGCCCAAATCCATCTAAATTATGGCAGCCTGTGACAGGATTAGGACTCACCACTGCTGGCACCTCCTGCTGGTTACTCCAGGAATTAGCTCTGTTCAGTCATGGAGCACCTTTTTCGCATGGTGCCTTGCCCCTCATCTGCTCTGCTGCTTTGGGGGCCCTCATTGCTCCCCGCTCAGCAGCATCCTCTTTAGGACACCAGCAGTGCCCACTGCTCTGGTCTCACCGACTTCCAGGGGTTTGGTGTCATCAACAGTCCACAATCTGCACCAGTTGTGGTGGCCAGCTGCAGCCTCAAAGTCTAGCCCCTTATCACAGGGAACAGCCACAGCCCAGATCAGGCCACACTCCTCTTCAGCCCAGTGTAGCACAAGGGGAAGGGGGGACCCAGGCCCACCCACTACTCTGGGTCCTGGCCTAGGGACCCTCTAGCAGCAGCCTCTCTGCCCTCCTTCTCTCCCCTTGCCCTGCTATTGTCCCTGGGTCACTTCCCCTTCAGCCCCATGCACCTGCCTGGCCTAGGCCAGCAGCCTGAGGTTTTCCTTGGCCAGAGCTCCCCAGCACTGCTCTGTCCAGGATGGATGGATGTCAGTCCTTGACTCCCAAGGAGAGACTGCCCACTCCCTTCCTGGGCAGCCTTTGTAGGCTGAGTCTGATTGACTGTCTCTAACTCAGCCTCTGATTGGCTCCCTAGCAGGCCTTCTCTGATTGGCCGCTCACCTGCACCACCTCTCTGGACTGCTGAAGCCCCATCTAGAATAGAAGTTGGGTAGCCGCCCCACTACACAGCCCAAAATCTCTGTATGCTGTGTCTCTGCCACTGACACACTCTTCTACACCTAGTTATATCCCTTCCAGAGGGTTCCTTGTTCCATAGTGCTTGCACTAGGGAAAACCTTCCCCAGCTGGAACTTGGGCTCTTAGGGTCCTTGTATGCATCTCCGGTCCTTTTTCTCAGTGTAAAGTGACTGGAACAAGGTTGTACCAGATGAAATAGCAGTGGTATCCAATATAGAGAGACAGACAAGACTGTCAAAAATGACTAGCTGTTTTGAATGCCTAAGTTAGAATGCCCTACCTGAGATAACTATATATAAAATAAATATAACATTAAGGACAGCCATTGTTACCTTTGGGTCAGATTGTGCCAAGATGTTCTGTGGGTATTCAAGAAAGGCTGAAGTAGGTACTCTTCCCTACAACCCTACATAGCAGCTGAGTAGAATTGTCTTCTCTGAGATCCACAGACAGCTCCATCTTAGTGGCCCTGAGGTTACAACTGTGGTTCTCAAACTAGGGGCACCACTTGTTCAGTGCCTTTGGAGCAGTGAACCGCAGCCAGTGGGAGCCGCAATCGGCTGAACCTGTGGACGCGGCAGGTAAACAAACTGGCCCGGCCTTCCAGGGGCTTTCCCTGAACAAGCAGGTCCCCTAGTTTGAGAACCACTGGGTTACAAGATACTTCAAAGGTAGCATAAAGACATGGAGGAGAAGGTGGGGCCATGGCCCCATCCAGAGATCCAACTGGGTGTACAGAGTGTAGTAGGCTGTGCCCCCAAAGGACTTGTACCAGAGGCACACTCACCTTGTGTATTAGGAGTTTTGGGAGGAATGATTCCTCCTGGAGTTCCCCAGTAACCACAAAATAACCTTAGAGGCATAATTTAACTCCATGGAGAAAAACCAAGCCTGGATTACAAAGTAGTCTCACATGATTGCCCATGCGGGAGTTCAGCAGACTCACAGTTGTTTATTTTTGAAAATTAGACAAGATTAGAAGAGAAACAAGGTCATCTGCTTGCAACTAAGCAGCCACTGCTTCTTCAGCTGCCATGTGCTAGCAACACAGATAGTCCCAGTACAGTACAGCATTCTCAACATTGCAGTTTCTACATTACACATCCACTATATGTGTTCTCTACTTCATGCTCCTGAGGCAACCTCTTGCCTCTGTGGAGAGAAAAGATTGTGGTGTGGTTCAGGCACAACACTAGAATACTGGAGCCCTAGGTTATATTCATATCATCCAAAGGAGCACAAGAAATAGGTGGCAAAGTCCATTAAATCTCTCTTTATCATTGCATACATATCCGTAAAATGGAGCTTTGTGAGGCTAAGTTAATTGAGATCTTAAATTGGAAGATCTGAGAATCCTAAGTGCAAGATATCACACTTCTTACACTTATCACGCTTTGTGTCAAATTCCCATCTCTCTGACTCTCTGAATAATTCCTTCAAGCCAAGCACTGGACATTTTCCCATTTTAACCTTATACTATCCAAAAGCTCCATGAAGCCACATTCATATTAAACCCAAGACATATATATGATTATTAAATTTCATATACTTTGCACTGCATCAGGGACATAGATTAAGATGTCTGAAGTTGTCTTAGCTTCCTAGTAAAACCATCATGGTATCTAATATTTAACCTATCAACGCACTGCAACATAGTTATTCTTACTGTATCTGCCTTGAATGAAGGATACAACCAGTAGTAGGTCTAGGAGGTTAAAATTCAAGCTTTCTGTGTTCATTTAATATGAATTTCTATATTTTATAATATTTGTGTCTTTTTAGTTGTAAACTTAACTTCGAATTCCTGGGTTTCAGACAGTTATGATGTTTGTTAATTACATCCATCATCATAGAATCATAAAAACAACAAGGAGTCCGGTGGCACCTTAAAGACTAACAGATATATTTGGGCATAAGCTTTCGGGGTGTATCTGAAGAAGTGGATTTTTTATCCATGAAAGCTTATGCCCAAATAAATCTGTTAGTCTTTAAGGTGCCCTCAGACTCCTTGTTGTTTCTGTGGATACAGACTAACACGGCTACCCCCTGATACATAGTATCATAGAAGATTAGGGTTGGAAGAGACCTCACGAGATCATCTACTCCAACCCCCTGCTCAAAGCAGGACCAACACCAACTAAATCATCCCAGTCAGGGCTTTGTCAAGCTGGGCCTTAAAAATCTCTAAGGATGGAGATTCCACCACTTCCCTAGGTAACCCATTCCAGTGCTTCACCACTCTCCTAGTGTGTTTCCTAATATCTAACCTAGACCTCCCCCACTGCAACTTGTTCTGTCATCTGCCACCACTGAGAACAGCCGAGCTCCATCCTCTTTGGAACCCAACTGCAGGTAGTTGAAGGCTGCTATCAAATCCCCCCTCACTCTTCACTTCTGCGGACTAAATAAGCCCAGTTCCCTTATCCTCTCCTTGTAAGTCATGTGCCCCAGCCCTTTAATCATTTTTGTTGCCCTCCTCTGGACTGTCTCCAATTTGTCCACATCCTTTCTGTAGTGAGAGGCCCAAAACTGGACACAATACTCCAGTTGTGGCCTCACCAGTGCCAAATAGAGGGGAATAATCGCTTCCCTTGATCTGCTGGCAATGCTCCTACTAATGCAGCCCAATATGCTGTTAGCCATCTTGGCAACAAGGGTACTGTTGACTCCTATCCAGCTTCTTGTCCCCTGTAATCCCTAGGTCCTTTTATGCAGAACTGCTGCTTAGCCAGTCAGTTCGTAGCCTGTAACAGTGCATGGGATTCTTTCATCCTAAGTGCAGGACTATGCACTTGTCCTTGTTGAACCTCATCAGAATACTTTTGGCCCAATCCTCCAATTTGTCTAGGTCACTCTGGATCCTATCCCTACCCTCTAGTGTATCTATCTCTTCCCACAGCTTAGCATCATCCACGAACTTGCTGAGGGTGCAATCCATCCCATCATCCAGATCATTCATGAAGACGTTGAACAAAACCAGTCCCAGGACCAAACCCTGGGGTGCTCCAGTTGATACCAGCTGCCAACTAGATATCGAGTTGTTGATCACTACCCATTGAGCCCAGCGATCTAGCCAGCTTTCTATCCACCCTACAGTCCATTCATTCAATCCATACTTTTTTTACTTGCTAGCAAGAATACTGTGGGATACCATATCAAACCCTTTGCTAAAGTCAAGATATATCATGTCAACTGCTTTCCCCATACCTACCGCGCCAGTTATCTCATAATAGAAGGCTATCAGGTTGGTCAGGCATGACTTGCCCTTGGTGAATCCATGTTGACTGTTCCTGATCACCTTCCTCTCCTCCAAGTGCTTCAAAATGGATTTTTTGAGGACCTGCTTCATGATTTTTCCAGGGATTGAGGTGAACCTGGCTGGTCTGTAGTTCCCCGGATTCTCCTTCTTTCCTTTTTTTAAAAATGGGCACTATATTGTCAAACTTTAGAATAATAACTTTATTATACTAAATTTCTTCCTTCCATAAGCTACTGATACTTATTTATGTGAGTAACTCCAGTTTAATGAAGTATTTATTCTGAAAATTAATAATTATATTATACCTACTATAATTTGTTTCACAATTGAAACCATTTAAAAATTATATAGGCATAAAAGGCTCAAACTGTTAAATTAATCATTTAGCTGTATTCCTGCAGAATTGAAAACTTGCCAGACTGATTTAAAGTTCAATTTATTGGCTGAGACCTTCAAGTAAGAATCAAGAATCATGGATGAATGGACTATAGGGTGTATAGAAATCTGGCTAGATCATTGGGCTCAATGGGTTGTGATCAACAGCTTGATATCTAGTTGGCAGCTGGTATCAACTGGAGCACCCCAGGGGTTGATCCTGGGACCAGTTTTGTTCAACATCTTCATGAATGATCTGGATGATGGGATGGATTGCACCCTCAGCAAGTTCGTGGATGATGCTAAGCTGTGGGGAGAGATAGATACACTAGAGGGTAGGGATAGGATCCAGAGTGACCTAGACAAATTGGAGGATTGGGCCAAAAGTATTCTGATGAGGTTCAACAAAGATGCTAACTAGTCTTATTCCTATTCTTACAACTGTGTGAACAACATGAGACACTGTTGCACTTGAAAGAGCAGTCCCTAGACATTTTAGGTTCTGATAGGTTTTGTTAAACTGTTTCCCAATACCTTTTCCTACTATGAACTGAAATATTTTCACCTTTTAAAAAATATTTTAAGTGAACACTTCAACATTCCCCTTTCAGCACAGGTATCCCAAACACAACTAGTGCATCACTATTAGATGGGGGGGGGCAAGAGTTCACTATTAAATTGTATATTCTTTGGATCTGGGGCTGTAATTTTGTTCTGTTTTAGCACAATGGTTCATTACTAAAGCTCATTGGTACAACCACAGCACTAATAATAATTTAAACAAAGGTCAAACTGATTAGATTCATGTTCAGTCAGATTGAAAACAGTAAGAAACAGCACAATTGAGGAAAGTAAAATCTATTTATTCATTATGGTCTGAATGATCTAAGATGTTATTGGTTTCACAGATAAGGAATTGCTTTAAATCTCAGGAACCAAGGCCTGATCCATGAGTCTTTTGACGTTCAAGCACTTGGGACCATTGACGTTCAGTTGACAATCACACCGATAAAATGAAATCCTGGGGAATGAGCACTCATCAGCAGCCGCTGTGTAGCTGATGGAAATGATTGAGAAATGAATGTGTTCTGGAAAAAATCAAATGGAATTTAAAAAATTGTTTCATTCAAAATTTTTCTGGGAATTTCAGTTATTGATCACAAAAAAATAATCTTTCCTCAAACACAATTTATGTTCACCACCTGTCTCCTCCTTTTCCACAAAAAAGGTAAGGATTTGTTTGATTTTTTAAAAAACCAGCAAGTCTTGACAAAAACAAAAAATGTTACTACTACATTTTCATTTTGGTCACAAAACCAATTTTTGTGGGAAAAATATTTTGATGAAAGTGTTTTGACCAGCTCAAACAGCTTCTCTACAGCCTCCAAGCCTTCCCCCGTCTCCAAAGATGGAGACAAAGCCCAGTGAAGTCAGTGGAAATCTTTGGAATCATAGAAAGATTTTCATTGCCTTCAGATCTTTGTGTCAGGCACTAAAGACCCAGCATACTGAATGAGGCTGTGGAGCTGTGGAAAAAGTAGAATATGATTATATAATTAAAATGTCAATCATAATGCAGATGTACAAGGGGGCTGAATTCAAGTTACACAGGCAACCTTAACTCTGGCATTTCCTGACTTTTGAGTGCTTGATTTTTCACCTTTAATAATGTTCTTTTAAGATAGTATTTTGTGTATAATACACTATGGCAATGGGGTACTGGAGAGTGAAGTGACAACTGGAAAGAAGAAAGGTTCTGAGTAGGACTAGGCAGAAAACAAGAATTCCATTGTGTGAAAATTGGAGGTCTTCACATTTGTTTCCATTCTGATACAGAATAAAACCAAGACCTTTTGAATTTGAGAGAGCTAGACACCCCAGAATTGCCAATTTCCCAGTGGTTAGCGCACTCAACTTGTATGCGACAGACCCAGATTCAAGTTGCTGCTTTTCCTAATTTGAAGCAGAAACTTGAACTTGGTCTCCCACAAATCAGAGGAATGCCCTAACCAATGGGACATTGGTGATTGTAGGGTGCTTATCTCTCTCTCTCTCTCTCTCTCTCTGGTTTTAACGGAAGTTCCATCCTGGACCAAACTTTCCTGACAAAAGTTTAGTGGAAACCAGTACATTTCCACCAAAGGATTTCATTTAGACGAATAGACATTTTTCATCAAAAGTCCCCAACCAGCTCGAATGCTGAGTGACCCTCATCTTGAAGCCATAACAAACAGCTCCAAAGTGGATTTATCAGAAAGTAACAATGTACCCATGGGGTCCAAAGATTTCCCTGCCAGTGCTTAGGAGCAGTGAGGAGCTGCCAAAATCTTAACAACCGGTTCCCTAAAAAAAGTTCTGATTTAAGGGATGTGCCCCAGTATGTATTTTTTGTACCAACAGGGTTACTATATGTCCGTATTTTCCTGGGAGAAATTTTTAAAATTTCAAAATTTCATTTTATCGGTGTGACCGTCAACTGAACGTCAATGGTCCCAAGTGCTTGAACGTCAAAAGACTCATGGATCAGGCCTTGGTTCCTGAGATTTTTAAAATGTAAAAATTCCTCCTGGATGGTGATTTAAGAACCAAAAAGCTGACCTGTCCGGGAAAATATGGATGTATGTTAACCCTGCCTAAAATTCTTTTTTTAAAAATATGGGCTGAACTAGAAATGAGCTCCGTTTCACATGTGTGGGTCCCCACCACTCCCTGGGGTGTGTGCTAGGGTGACCAGATGTCCCGATTTTATAGGGACAGTCCCAATTTTGGGGTCTTTTTCTTATATAGGCTCCTATTACCTCCCCACCCCCTGTCCTGATTTTTCACACTTGCTGTCTGGTCACCCTAGGGTGTTAACATGTGTGGGTCCCAGCTGCTCCCTGCCCCCCTTATTGAAGCAGGTGTGCAGGGTTACTGACCTGGGAACTGCAGGGCACCAGTGGACATGGGGCCAGCTGGAGGGACAGGGCTAGCTGGAGGCAGGGGGTGCAGGGCTGGCTGCAGGCAGGGCAGGGGATGCAGAGCTGGCTGGAGACAGGAGGGTGCAGGGTTGGCTGGAGGCAAGGGTGGGGCTGGCTGGAGACAGGGCAGGGGCTGACTGGAGGTAGGAGCTGGCTGCAGATAGCGCAGGGGGTGCAGGACTGGCTGCAGGCAGGGCAGGGGGTGCAGCAGGGGCTGGCTGCAGGCAGAGGGTGCGGGGGTGGCTGGAGACAGGGGCTGGCTGCGAGCAGGGCAGGGGGTGCAGCAGGGGCTGGTGCGGGCAGGGCAGAGGCTGTGGGGGTAGCTGGAGACAGGGGCTGGTTGTGGGCAAGGCAGGAGGTGCGTGCAGGGTTGGCTGGATACAGGGCAGGGGGTGCAGCAGCTGGCTGCAGGCAGGGGGTTCAGGACTGGCTGGAGATGGCAGAGGTGTGTGTGGCAGGGGCTGGCTGCAGGCAGGGCAGGGAGCATGGGGCTGGCTGCAGGCAGGGGGTGCAGGGATGGCTGGAGACAGGGGCTGGCTGCGGACAGGGCAGGGGGTGTGGCAGGGGCTGGCTGCAGGCAGGGAGTGTGGGGGTGGCTGGAGACGGGGCTGGCTGCGGGCAGGGGGTGTGGCAGGGGCTGGCTGCGGGCAGGGGTGCAGGGGTGGCTGGAGGCAGGGCAGGGGGTGGCTGGAGACAGGGGCTGGCTGCACACAGGGGGTGCGGTGATGGCTGGAGGCAGGGCAGGGGGTGCCTGGAGACGGGGGCTGGCTACACGCAGGGGGTGCGGTGGTGGCCGGAGCAGGGCAGGGGGTGGCTGGAGAAGGCGGCTGGCTGCGGGCAGGGGGTGCGGGGTGGCTGGAGGCAGGGCAGGGGGTGGCTGGAGACAGGGGCTGGCTGCACACAGGGGGTGCGGTGATGGCTGGAGGCAGGGCAGGGGGTGCCTGGATACGGGGGCTGGCTACACGCAGGGGGTGCGGTGGTGGCCGGAGCAGGGCAGGGGGTGGCTGGAGAAGGCGGCTGGCTGCGGGCAGGGGGTGCGGGGTGGCTGGAGGCAGGGCAGGGGGTGGCTGGAGATGGGGGCTGGCTGCGGGCAAGGGGTGCGGGGCTGGTGCGGGCAGGGCAGGGGTTGTGGCAGGGGCTGGCTGCATGCAAGGGGTGCGGTGGTGGCTGGAGGCAGGGCAGGGGGTGGCTGGAGAAGGCAGCTGGCTGCAGGCAAGGGGTGCAGGGGTGGCTGGAGGCAGGGCAGGGGGTGGCTGGAGATGGGGGCTGGCTGCGGGCAAATGGTGCGGGGCTGGTGCAGGCAGGGCAGGGGTTGTGGCAGGGGCTGACTGCGGGCAGGGGGTGCAGGGGTGGCTGGAGGCAGGGCAGGGGGTGGCTGGAGAAGGCGGCTGGCTGCGGGCAGGGTGGTGGGTACTCACAGGGAGAGCAGCAGGACGCAGCCCAGGCCCAGCAGAACAGTCGGGGGACCCACCAGGCAGCATTGGGAGCCCCAGGACCAGGGGAGCAGCAGCAACAAGGCTCGTGCCCAGGGCCAGACGGCAGCCCACATGGGTCTCGCAGTGCAGCACCCCCGGAGGCCGGAGGAGGAATTACATCACCTCCCAGCCGGAGCCCATCAAAGCCTCAGTGCCCCCTGCAGGGAAATGGGTTAACAACTGGTTCTAAAACTGCTTCAAAATTTAACAACCGGTTCGCGCGAACAGGTGCGAACCGGCTCCAGCTCACTACTGCTTAGGAGGGACAGCACAAACCCTCAAGAATGCCTATTCATGAGGGCAGCTTTATTCCCACCTCCAGTCCCTTTTTCCTGACGCTGCTACAGTGGTATTACTCAGCCGCAGAGCCATGAGGGCTCTGCATTTGTGAGAGAGGAGTGGGATATACAGGAAGCCAACTGGTGGCAGCATGGGCATTCCCACCATTAAGTAGTTCTCCAGGATCATACTTGGAACCTCTGTTGAGCTCTGCTACACCCTATGCTGATTATGGTCAGTACCCATCAGGCTGATATAGAACTCCACATATTACATGGGATTTAATGGCTTCCATGCCCCTTGTTTCCATATAGACAAGATCAGGATTTGTTCCAGGCTGTATTCTTTTAATAGCAATAGGAAGATATATTTGTGAACATCTTCAAGTGGAAGCCAAAGAAAATAAACAATGAATTTCCACAGAAGCTTTTTATATGGCAGAGATACAGGATACGTCAATGATATTCTATAATTTGGACAAATGGGAAATAATTTCTTCAAGAAATCCCTGCATGCATAAACTAACAAATTTACATACCAAAGTATTATGGCAAGCATTGCAAAATCTCTAGAAGATATATTACTTTCTGTGTGCAAAATCATTATCAAAACTGATCTGTACCACAATCCCAGAGAAGCACAGTGCTATTTGAACTGGACAGCCTGTTGACCCAAACACTAGGTTTTTAGGTTTCACTCAATACACCAGAGGCATGTGTGAAGATATAGATATTCAGGCTTGTCTGAAAAGGCCTATACTCTAAGAATTTAGGTATATTCTTATCACTTAGCTAGTTATAGAGGGATAAAAGAAAGAATCAAAATCACTGTCTGCTGGTGTCCTTCTCTTACTGTGACAGTCTGAGGCCCTGTGCTTAGGCTAAAATCTTTGGCTAAGCAGCAGAGGCAGCCATAAACTGGGAAGCGACCGATCACATTCTCACATTCCAACCTAATCACATTGAAATAAGGTGCTATTGGGCTGTTAGGAATACAATCCTGTCCTGATAATGCCTATCGCCTCCAGAGAAAGGGAAGTGCCTAGAAGATGTAAAAGGAAACTTGATAGGTTTCAGAGTAGCAGCCGTGTTCCTCTGTATTCGCAAAAAGAAAAGGAGGACTTGTGGCACCTTAGAGACTAACAAATTTATTTGAGCATAAGCTTTCGTGAACTACAGCTCACTTCATCGGATGCATTGGATAGCATCCTGTCTGTCAAGAACTCACTTATCAATAGCTGGGATGTGAAATCCTCATTTCTGTGTTTGTTCTATCACTGTAGTCCCCATTTCCCTATTGTTTGTCTGCATAATCTCTGTCTGGTTCTGTGATTGTTCCTGTCTGCTGTATAATTAATCTTGCTGGGTGTAAACTAATTAAGGTGGTGGGATATAATTGGTTAAAAAATCATGTTACAATATGTTAGGATTGGTTAGTTAAATTTCAGGAAAATGATTGGTGAAGGTATAGCAAAGCAGAACTCAAGTTTTATTATATAGTCTGCAGTCAATCAGGAAGTGAGTGGGTGTGTGTGGGGGAAATGGGAACAGGGAATGGGGGTGGGGAATTGTAATCATGTTTTGCTAAGGGAGGGAATGGGAACGGAATGGGGGTGGGAAAATTGGAATCATGTTTTGCTAAGTGGGGGGGGGGAATAGGAACAGGGATACAGGTAAGGCTCTGTGGTGTCAGAGCTGGGAAGAGGGACACTAAGGAAGGAAACTGGAATCATGCTTGCTGGAAGTTCACCCCAATAAACATTGAATTTTTTGCACCTTTGGACTTCGGGTATTGTTGCTCTCTGTTCATGCGAGAAGGACCAGGGAAGTAAGTGGGTGAAGGAATAAGCCCCCTAACAGCCTGGAAATAACTCCTCTAAAGAAATATAGAGATGAATCACTTTATTGCCGTCTCATTGTACACAGACAAATTAAAAAATAATCTATTAAATCAATCAGATTTTCTTTGTCATTCATTTTTTCTGGTGTAATCCAGTTTTTCCTCAGATTTACCCAAGAAAGCTACCCATTACAAAATACGTAGAAAGGAATTAATAAAAGTGTCCCTAATACTCCCTTGACATGTTTTTGATAACCTCCTTGTCTCACTGAGTTGCTAAGAGTTATTCATATATTTATAAACTAGCCAGTCAGTTCTTCTGACCTTTTCTATGATAATGCAGCAACACTTCAATAGTAAGTTTATTTGTTGTGATTTATTTTGATGTATACTATCTGCACTGCACAAGAAAAGCAATCTCATTTGTAGACACACTGCACAGCTTCTGTCATGTGTGTCACTCATTGTCGAACCGTTTACAACATACAACATGAATGTAAATCAGCAATCATCTGCATGCATTCAGAAACATCTGTGAACATTACAAAAAAGTTGAAGCAATGTGAGGCTGCATAGTTCAGTGCTTCAGGCTACTTCCTTCTTAATCTCTGACTATTCACAAGAGACACTGTATCAAAAGCTGAAGATCTGGTTGAACGATTAAAAACAACCTAGATATGCAGACTTCATATTCTATCTCCCAGAAGTTTTAACCTCCAGAGAATACACTTATTCAACATCATGCAGTTTATGAAACTCTCACTGATTGTTTTTAATATTTTATTTTTAGACATAATGTTCCAGAGAACAGTCTTTATTTCGTCTTCCTCAAACTCTTTTAAATGTTAATAACCCAAAGTATTTTCTTACCCATTATATGACAAGAGTGAAAGTCAAAGCTTAGCTCAAGATTCTTTTACAATGATCTTCCAAACAGTTATGCATGTGATTAATTTCACTCATGCAAATATTCCCATTGGCTTCTATCTGACTGCTTTCATGAGGAAGAGCTCAACATAAGTAAAGATTGCATAATGTATAATCTGTAGGCATCTGTAGGAACTCTTTCAGACTGTCAGTGGCAAATGCTCCAGAGGACAAACAATCATGCAATAAATGATTAAAAACTAGGTGCAATTTTTCATAAACAATATCCAAATTTACACACTCATCAAAGCTTGCTTAAGTGGGGTATTTAGGATTTAGTGTGCAACAAAAATCTGACTTGTATATGCACACAAATCTCCACAGACAACTTGGAAAGGGATTCTGTCCTTTGCTTCCCAGTACATGTAACCCACTGGTGAGTGTGCATTACAGGTTCCCCTCCCTGCCATTCTACAGAAGATATAAATTGTTAACAGCCCCCCTATATCGCAAATACAGAGTCTTGGTACTTTAGCTAAAGCTATAGGTGCCTCAGCTTTTTAGCTCTGGAAGCCTTTGGTTCAATCTTTGGTGTGGCAATCAAGAGGATGACCATTCCACATACAATGTATGTAAAAGTTTCACCATCCTTTAGAATGCTGCAGTCTATACCTCTATGTGACCTACCAGCTTCACAGGATTGAAGGAGGGTTGCGGGGGGGGAAGGAGGGGAGGAGAACAGACCTTTCTCCTTTTCAGATCCCTGTGTTCTCTTGATGCAGAGACAGCAATTAACCTTGCCCCTTGTACAGGCTGTGGAAGGAGCAGGGAGGTGCCATGGGATTTAACCTCCTTCCCTGTTGTATGAGGACTGAGAACAATCTGGATAAAAGGTTGATGCCATGTAAATCTGTATGTTGTAGGACCCCAGAAATGTGACAATTTGGGGCATGCAGATATATAGTCCCAGTGGGCCCCCCCTTTTGAACATTTGGCCCTGCCTGTGTAAACCATGATACCTGTAGGAACATAATCTACAATAAGCAGATGGTGTGCCATGGGATCCACACGATCCTTGTTAGCTACTGAAATATGGAGCACAATTAAAATGAAATAAAATAAATATATCTTTATAAACAGACAATTAAATGCCGCTACAGGAACCACTATTTACAGAGAAGAAACAAATGCAGAGCATAATTCTCATTTGATGACTAAGAATCTGAAATATCTTTCTCCAGAAGCTTTACAAGAGACTTTTATTGCTGAATGCTGCATATAGTCTGCTAGATAAGGAGCTATTGTAAACGCTATCACAAACTCACCGTCTTGCTAAAACTCAATGGATAGAAAGAAAGTAACCAGAAATGCTTCTAACCTCAAACAGCTTCCCACAGAAGATCAACAAACCACCACAAATGTATATGCTCATATAATATCGGGGATCACTGAAACATGTGAAAGAATATTTGGAGAGCATAATATAAAATCTTCCAAAAAGAGAGGGCAAGAGCTGAGAAACTCCCTTAGCAAATCCAAAGTCCAATCTTCCAAGCCTGGCATCTGTGGTCATGTGACTATTTGTAATGTTGCTTGCCAGGGATTTGAAATGGCAAACAAGTTCTATCCAGCCAGGAGACTTAAAACAAAGTGGGCTTAAAAGAAAATCATTAGCAATCAGTGACAAAATAAAGGCTCTTTCAAGCTACAGCAGTTACAATGGGGAAGAGAAGAAAACTGTATGAAAGAAAATTCCCTTTCTCCCACACCTAAATCACTTAAGCAATTTAAAACAATGTTACTTCTAAGCTCTATTTGAAATTTCCTGAGGGTACTCTGCACCTTAAATGACTATGCTCAGCATCTCACAGGATCAGGGCTCTTAGAGTGGTATCTCCCCTTCAAAAGATATTTAGAGTGACCAGGCAACCTTTGTTGGCCCTGCCTTATGTGGTGATCAACCCTGTGTTCTGGATGCCTAGCAGACATGAGGTGATGCAGGGAGATAACCAACTGACCCGCTGTGTCAGATTAAGTGGCTATCATATAGAGGATACTGAGGATATGATACTTCTGAAAGGCTACATTATGCTGAGCATAATCTCTCACTGAATTTCTCTGTGCTTCAGGAGGGTGTAACCTCCTTCCTTTAGTTGGCCAGGGCAGGTTTCTGAGCAAGTGCAGATAGGGACAGCCTTTTCTACTTCCTGCTTCCCTCCCTGCATCCCTTTTGGGTATGGGGCACCCTAGGAGGCTCTTGGAGGAAGCAAACTCTTACACTGCAGCAATGTGCAAGGCAGGGACTGCAAGTGTGAGTAGCCCTTGCATGGCTGTGCAACCAGTGAGTTCCTTGTGCCCCACTCCCCATCCAGCCTGACCCTCCCCAGCACGTACTCCTGTGTGTCCCCATAAGGGCTAGTGACAGTCTGGGAACTCAGAATGTTTAGGTTACCACTGGCAATATGGGAATGTGTGTTTATCACAACAAGAAGAGAACTTCTCTCCTGTAAAAGACCTCCAGGAATACTTAAATATGTGCAGGCAGAGCACATTATTGGTGCAGGGTTCTGCTGACCACTGGCTATTCCCTAATTGATAGCATCTCAGGAGGAAGTTATGAGTAATATATAACCACAGTAATTAACAACCTATATGACTGAGGACAATGAATGGTAATGACGGCTACATGAGAAAATTAAGTGGGATGGGGGGAAATCCATCATCCCAGAGCAGAACAGTATGATACTGCACTGTTTTGTAGACTGTCCTTCATCCTTGGGCTATATTGTGGTTTTAAAGCCAAAGTCCAGTAGGGGAGATAAGGAGGCAAACTGAATTTCCAGGGTTATCACATCCATTGAGCTACCACACGTGCTACTAAAAAGGGTAATGGTTATACATCCCTAGTCATTTCACACCAATACACTGGTATTGTGGGTGGCCCCTGAACAGAGACCTGATCCATCTCTCCATGATGGAAAGGGACCCTTTGACTCCAGTCGGTTTGGGATCAGGGTCCAACACTCCAATCCAGAAAGGCACTTAAGAGTGTGCTGAACTTTAAGCATGTCTTTAAGATTCACTGAACTTTAAAGGGACTTTCATAAGTCTCTGTAAAGGCAGAAAAGACCTTGTAACTTTAAAATAATCCAAACTAGGACAAGGACAGCAAAGGTTACCTAAACCCTGAGCCATAATAAAAAGATTATTCTGTTCTGATGCTGAATTCATTATGGGCATGGTTTTCAAAACAGCTCAGCTCCTATTTAAGCACTAACTGAGAGTCTGATTTTCAAAAAAGCTAAGTGCATTGAGTGCGGCAATCTGACCAAACACACCTACTCCCTTTAAAGTCTTGCAAGCAAATTGACATTCTTGTACACTGTGAGGATTCATGGTGATAGAAGAATTGCCTGGTATCTCAGGCACTTGTGCCTCATCTGACAATTCCTTTATAAAAAATAGTTTTAGATTTTCTTTGGTTCTCTCCTCAGTTAAACATAACTGGTGGAAATGGCATTTTGAGGCAGAACAAAAATGTTAATCTATCTAACCTTCTTCAGCTGTTAACAGATTATTCACATTCAGCCCAGTCTCCTGAAATTCTGACTATACAAAGAACTTAATCTCACAGCTAGTCAAAGTAGCATTTTCAGGGAATCTCTCTTACCTACCTGGTGTTGTACATTTGTTTTCCATATGCATGCCCAGCTAATGTGCTTACTCTCTTGGCATTTGTGACATTTTGCCTTTTTATAATTCCACAGAGAGATGCTATTTATCACAGTGAAAGCATTCTAGCTGTTTTGAGTTTATCTTGTTAACTAGGGCATTGCATATTTCATATTCATTTCACTGTTTCTCTGCAGGCTCACAGCTGACAGTAATGTCCAAGGGCATTTGCTCATAAGCATACCCACAACTATTGAAGGGGCTATGGGGACCAGTGCTCTCCAGCTTTTTATTATCCTGGGGATGTCCACCTGAATACACATGCAAGACTAAAATATTCTCATTCCTGAGCATACCCCTCCATCTTTTTGTTTCTGTGGGCACATCACTACAAAGAGGTCAGGAGGCACTTTCCCCTGGAGACCCTGAAATTTGCATTCTAAACATATCTTGAATGTAAAAGGGAAGTGTGAAACAACTGGTAAAATGCACTGCTATCCCAAAAGACACTAGGATTTAAAATAGATTATGCTCATTTCATAATCCGTGCATGGCTTTTGTTATACACTTGACAGACAAGACGTCTGCCTGACAAATAATTTCACTTATTTTTCTATACCTCTTTCCTTCCCCAGTAATAGCCTACTATTAACAAATACTTTTCTTTGAACTTCAAGACTCACAACTATAGGGGAAGAGATAGACCTTCCCCACCCAAATTTTACTCTAGTGGTATCTCCCCTGTCACCTACAACTTTTTGCTGGGTATCTACTACAATTCCTGGCTATGCAGCTCTGCTGCTGCTGTGGCTGCCAGCCACATAGAAGGGCCAAACAACTGAGCCAAATGAAACCAGATATTGCAGAGCTGCCAGCCAGAAGTAACTGGCCTAGAAGGATCACTGCAGCTGGTGGCCCCAGCCTTGTGATTTGGGACAGTGAGATGGCTGGCAGCAGCCTGAAGTTAATTCCCACTAGTACAACAGGGAGGAGAGCAGCAGACAGAAGCCATCACCAAAACAAAGAGACAGGTGATGGGTGAGTGGGTTCCTGAGGGACAAAACAGAAGAAAAGTCAGATGAGGGAAAGAGCATTCCTGGGAATGAGGAAGTCATTTTGTGTGGAGAAGGGGAGAGAAGAAAGGAGAAAGCAGCCTAGTGTGGCAATTCCTATGTTCCTGTGCGAATGCCTTTGACCAAGAATGTTTTATCTCTGGATCACACAAGATTTGTCTACGGCTCATCAGCTACATTTTCCTGGAATTCCATGGTTGTCTTGGGAGGGAGGGAGGGAGGGAGGGAGGGAGCTGGACGGAGGGAGAGATAGTTTCTCTGATGCAGCTTCATTCTGACTCATCACTAGCCCCTAGCCTCTACTTCATTCATAGTATTGGTGGTTAATACTGGTGGTGTTCACAGTATTCAAAACCAAATTATTCTTTACAGTTCTCAATTGAGATTCAGAACAAAAATAGCCCCCTACTACATGAGCTCTGAATGTCACTGAACTGTTGCATAGAAGTATCCCAATGTGCATTTCATTTTTCCCTACACAAATTTTAGTTCCTTCAGGAAGGCTGAGAAGCCTAAAAAGAGTCAAAGAACCAACATCATGTGAAGAAGTTTCAGACTGAGATTTGCAAAACTGCTTAGGGATTTGAATGCCTCATTCCTTTGAAAACAAATGGGTGTCCAAGCCTCCTAGACAATTTTCAAATGATCAGCCTAAATATTTCAAAGACAACTTTCATCTGGATTCCCAGGGATGAATCTGTGACCAAGGTTTGCATCCGTCCTGTCATTCATCTCTCCTTGTGCTCACACTGCCCATCACTCTATTCCACGGAAGAAATGGGTGCCACATGGCTTTTTTTGTTCTTTCCTAACTCCTTACTCAGCCTCATCTGAAATCAGAGTTCAAGTTCTTCTTACTGAGGCTATATAACACTAGCACCCCCTACCCTCTAGCAGTGTATTCTTCTGTGATAAGTTTCTCCTAAAGATAACCAAAGTTCACTGGCATAGCACAGAAAAATAAAGAGAAAAACATAAGATGTAGATGATTAAACAAAATGACATTGATTTATCATGTCAGTGTGGAACACACTGTTAAGTAGTCCCCACAGCATTATTAGTCTTCTGGGTTTTTTGGTTTCTCCCTGTCTGGCTTTAAAATGGATTTAATGACCCTAAAATAACATTTCTAAATGAGCCTTCATTTCACCTAATAATTCCCAGGGAAACTTGCCAGCTAAGCAAAATTTTGTGAGCTGTTTATCCTAAAAACCCAACAATACAAGCGGAAGTACAGAATATAGAAATTGCCTAAGATTAAGAGCTCACACCGGCAAGAGTGACTAGGCAAGCAGCAAACTGAGACTACTGCCTACCATAATAAGCTTGCTTGTTTACTGTTACCTCATCCTCCTACTCCCCACACCCAACCCACTGGTCCATGAGTCTATTTCATCCACCAGTTGCATCTTGTCACAAACCCACATTTGGGAAGAGACTGACTTCTTGCTACTTTTTTTTGTACAGCAGCAATACAATGGAGCTCTGATCATTGATTGGAGGCCCTAAACACTACTGGAATACAAATACAAAATAAAATAATAAACTTCTACATCACATCTGGGTCAGAAATAGCAATCCATTGTAAAGGAAAGTTGCTGTTGTAGTTAATGCACTGGACAGGGACTCAAGAGATCTGGTTCAATTCCTGGCTCTGTTAAAAATTCCTTGTGTGATCTTGGACATGTCATTTGGACCCAGATCCTCATAGGTATTTAGATGCCTAAACATCTTTGAAGATCTGGGTCTTAAACCCTCAGTGAACATTCATGACATGCTGCACTTAGAATAGTATAAGGAAAATGACAGCAGGGAAATCAAGCGGATAGAAAAAATCAATGCTACTATCTATTTAGCTAGAAAAATGCTTCTTACAATAACTGATGGAATAAGATATAAGCTGTATTTGTTTTATCTAGCAGTATAAAGAGGGTAACAGGGGCATCCCAGAGAGAGAGATTTGGGAGACAGAGAAGAGGTAAAGGATGCAGCCCCCCCAAACGAGAGGGATCTATGATTTTAGGTGCTCCAAATCCTCATCCTTCCAGGGGGGTACCTGGTCTCATCCTCCTCCTTCACCAATATAATTCCTTTGGATGATATATTGTCCTTGGTTTCTCCATTCTTATCTGCACATTATGCCTTCAGGGAGCAAAGCCCATTCAAGTTAATGGAAAGTCTTCTATTTACTTCAATGAGGTTTGAAGTGGGCTATCTCTGACAGGAAGGCAGGTATGAAAGAAAGTTAATATAGCACAGAGCTGCATTAGATTCCACCTAAATATTTGCAGAGTGCTGTAGAGAGTATGCACAGAGAATGACGGCTCTATAACCTTCTCCCCAGCCTTGCAACCCCAGTAATGTGGAGTTTTAGGCAAGGGTTTAACAGGGAGCTACTCTCTCCGTTCTACATTTTAAGCCCCATTTGGATTCTTTTGCCCCCCTCTACCACTTACAACAGAAGAGAGCACAGATTCTTTTATTAAAAGATTGATAGCATTATTCATAAAAGTCAGCTCTGAATCTAATGGTTCTAATAATAGATATGAGTGGTGGAACAGATTGCTTCCTACTTTTGCTGGTGTCAATCTGTCTTTACTTAGGAAAAAGAAAAAATAAACAGTTGATCTCTTTAAACGTTTGTGAAAATTAAACATTAATCTCATATTCCTTTGTGGTGTTTTATATACACATCTTAAAAGCTAGCAAAGTGTTGTCCCAACAGAGGTGTATTATCACAGGGAGGGAGGGATGGTCATATCTGTATTCAGCCATCTAAGAGAAACAAGGTGGGGAGGTAGTATCTTTTATTGGACCAACTTCTGTTGGTGAGAGAGACAAGCTTTCGAGCCACACAGACAGAGCTCTTCTTCAATCAACTAAGTAAGATATTACTGATGCTTTACTTTATGAAGGTCATTCAAAAATCTGAGAAAAAGTGTACATGAAGCAGTTGAATTCAGCAAAAGAGGCAAAGTAAAAAAAACCTGCTGTATATAGAGTATCTTCACCAGAAGTGTAAAAAAAACCATCATGGCAGAGGAGCCAGACATCTTTATTTATTTTGTTTTATTTTCATTTTTTGGCTATATTTTCCCAAACAGTCTACAATGATTAGTGCCTCTAAGGAAGTTGCTGTGGTTTGACTAATTGCACATGTCCTTTTGTAAAGTATTTGACTTAGTTCTGCTTGACATTCTGACTGAAGAAAACAAAAATACTAGCTCTCTAAAACACCAATAAAAATGATTTGAGGGCTTGAAAAATTGCTGTATTGTGGGAGACCAAAAGAGCTCAATTTGTTTAGCTTATCAAAAAGAAGTTCAAATGGTGACTTGACCATGGTATATTTGTACATTCATGGGAAGAAAATACTGGGTACGAAAAGGAGTCTTGATATGGCCAAAAAGGAACCAATACTTGGAAGTTAAAACCAGACAAATTCAAATTAGAAATTAGACACATTTTTTTTAAAACAGGGAGGGTGATTAACCATTGGAACAAACTACCAAGACAAGTAGTGGATTTTTTATTATTTGATGTTTTGAAATCAAGACTGGATGCCTTTTTAGAAAATACACTTCAGTCAAACACAAGTTTTTGGACTCATTTCAGGAGTAACTAGGTGAAATTCTATGGCTTGTGTCACATAGGAAGCCAGACTAGCTGATCTAATGATCCCTTCCAGCCTTAAAAATCTATGACTATTCAGAAAGCTTTCAAAACCTGGTTGAATGCCCAGTTTACTAAATAATATTCTTATTTAGGGAGTTTTCATTACCTATTTTGTCTGGAATCTTCCATGACCTCAGATTGAGATACCAAATAATTGATCCAAATTATGATGAGCTACTGCCAACATGCAGGAATCTTTCATTGGACAAGGTTGGACCAAGGCGTGGAACAAAGGGGGACCTAAACCCTACAGAAGACTATAACCATGAAGAAGAGGGGGAGAATTCTCTCACATCAACAATGACACCTGAAGTTGTATATTGCTCTCTTCCCTGAACCAGCGATTCAGAGAAGGAGAAGAGAAAGGCTCCAAACCTGAAGTCTATAACCAAGTGGGAAGGAGACTGACAGTCTCCCTGCATATGAAATGAGCTCAAGCTGTTTGCAACATCAGAATTGTTTCTCAGCTAAGACTAGTTAGGTGAGTTAGAGACTATGAAGATCATAGAATCATAGAATCATAGAATATCGGGGTTGGAAGGGACCTCAGGAGGTCATCCAGTCCAACCCCCTGCTCAAAGCAGGACCAATACCCAACTAAATCATCCCAGCCAGGGCTTTGTCAAGCCTGACCTTAAAAACCTTTAAGGAAGGAGATTCCACCACCTCCCTAGGTAACACATTTCAGTGTTTCACCAATCTACCCAGCTTTCTAGCCACTTTATAGACCAAGATGTTAGAGTGCTTTTGTATAGAATTCAGAGAAGTATGAATTCTTCAACAGTCTATTAGAAAGTGTGTATGTGTAACTAACAGTTACCCAGCTAGATGCTAAAAAATCATGTTTGGGTAAAAAGCACGTTATTCCAAAGCTGCTACGTGCCTGATTTAAAAATCATTCCTGTATTTGTAAAAAGAACAGGAGTACTTGTGGCACCTTACAGACTAACAAATCTGTGTAAGGTTTCAGAGTAGAAGCCATGTTAGTCTGTATCCACAAAAAGAACAGGAGTACTTGTGGCACTTTAGAGACTGTAATGGGGCAAGGCCAGATGGCTATTGAAGAGTAGTCCTTTTGGGATCTGGGAAGTGGGCGGGTGAAGCCCGTCCACTGCTAAAGGATCCCCCCCAGCCTAGAAGGGGGATCCACAGGACCTAGATACCAAAAAATTCCGGGGGACAACTAATGAAATAACAAGGACGGGAGTGTGGTCAAAGGGTCAAATGAAGGAAACCGGATGGGGACATTGAGCAGAGAACCCCGGACAGCACCCACTGCTCCTCAAAGGCATCAAGGGAGTCAGAGGACGCCGCCCAGAGGAATTCTGCCCGGATACATGAACGGACCGAGGATTGGAAATAGACCCCACAGTCACAGGAGACTCCATCGGCCAACCTCCCAACTCTGGTTTTATAGATGGCCATTTTAGCTAGGGCCAGGAGGAGGCTGACCAGGAGATCCCGTGACTTTGTGGGGCCATGGATAGGGAGTGCATAGATAAGGAGGTGAGGGGAAAAGTGCAACCAAAAGCATAATAAAATATTAGTGAAGAGCCGGAATAGGGGTTGCAGCCTGGTACATTCCAGGTATGTGTGTGCCAAGGTTTCCCTCACACCGCAAAAGGGGCAGGTGTCTGGGATTGAGGTTAACCACGCCAAGTACACGCCCGTGCTCACGGCTCTGTGAAGAAGCCGCCAACTGACATCCCTGGCGGGCCTCGGGACTAAGGTGGAATATAGGCTGGCCCACCGGGGCTCCTTACCCTCCAAAGGTGGCAGGAGGTCCCACCATTTTGTATTGGGGTGGGACACGAGGGTGCGGGCGTGAAGGGTGTGGAGCACGAGCATGTAGAGATGTTTTCTTGGCGCGGTTTGAAAGCAGACCGGCTGCATCTTGTGCAGCCGGCTTCCAGTGAAGGGGTGAAGGGGTCGGTTGGGTCCACGGGGCAGGGGTCCAATTAAAAGGTCCGGCAGGCCTGGGTAGCGGGTGGGCAGGGCGTGCCCTCGTGCAGCACCCGATTGAGATGAACCCGAGCAGCGGGCGGCAAAGTGGCCTTCACCTCCTGAAGTATGCGTCGGGGAATACAAGGTCTGGAAAGCCCCATGGGCTGAGCAAGCGTCAGGGGATACAGCCAGTTTCCCCGGTCATAGTCCAGGAGGTCTCCGACTCTTGTGACCTCTGCCAGGACCAAACTCTGGCGCACCAAGCGGGACTCCGCCACCTGCACACGAAGCTGGGGGTTGTGTAGCAGGGGCTCCGCGAGGAGATCTGCCCCCTTGGTGTCCGCCATGGACCTGGTAATTGAAAAGAGTTTCCAGGTCCAGAGGAGGTCCTGGTAGAAGACCAGCAGCCCGGAGAGGTCTCGCGGAACACCTCTCGGATGGAGATAAAGGAGCTGACGGTCGTATTGGAGCCCTCGGAAACGGCGCAGGAAGGCATGCGCCAGTATGCTCCAAGCCTGCACCATAAAGTAGTCTCTGCAGGGTCTGGAGACAGAAGACATGGACCTGATTAAGCAGACATTTTAGGCCCTGCTCTCCCTCCTCCAGAGATAGATGGAGAACCCCTGCAGGGACCCAGTGCAGTCCTGACCAAAATAAATCCACAATCAATGTCCGGAGGTTGGCCAGGAAACCCGGGGCCGGGATCAGGGTGTTGAGCTGGTACCAGAGCATGGACAGGACTAGTTGATTAAGCACCCACGCTCTCCCTCGAAGGGAGAGGCACCAGATTAGTCCTGTCCATTTCTGGAGCCGCTCTATCACCCCGCCCTCTAAATTCTGCCATTTCTCCGGCAGAGAGGGATACGTGGCAGAAAGGTAAACGCCAAGATAGAACAGCGGACCTGTGCTCCCCTGAATGGCCTGAAGCGCGGGAGGGAGGGAGCTCGCCTCCCGCCAGTCCCCTACCACCAAGACAGAGCTCTTGACCCAGTTCACCCACACGGAGGAGGCTGCCGAATAAATGGCCTGGCAAGCCTCCACCCTCACCAAGTTGCCCGGGTCCTGGACCACGTGGAGCACATCATCAGCAAACGCTAACAGGACCAGCCGCAGCTCCGGATCCCTCAGCACCAACCCTGTCAACCTACTTCGGAGGAGACAGAGGAAGAGCTCGATCGCCAGAGCGTACTACTGGCCCGAGAGGGGGCACGCCTGCCATACTCCCCGCCCGAAGCTGACCGGTTCAGTCAGGGTCCAGTTGAGCCTGACCAAACAATCTGTGGAGGCATAGGGTGCCCGGAGAAAACCCACAAACTGGGGTCTGAAGCCAAACGCTTGCAGAGTGCTCAGGAGATACCCGTGATCCAACCTGTCGAACTCCTGCTCCTGATTTAAGGACAGGAGGGCGAACGACAGACCATCCCTACACCCGAGTTCCAAAGGGTCCCGGACCAGATATAGGTTATCGAAGATGCTGCGGCTCGGGACGGTGGTCTGGGTGGACCACGTCCGCCAGCACGGACCCTAGCCGCAGCAAGATTGCTTTTGCCACGACTTTGTAGTCTGTGCTGAGGAGCGAGACGGGACGCCAATTTCGTAAATCGCGGAGGTCCCCCTTCTTCGGCAATAAGGTGAGCACGGATAACCTGTACGAAAGAGGGAGGACCCCGCTCTGCAAAGACTCGGCCCAGACTGTGACTAGGTCTTGGCCGAGGACGTCCCAGAACAAGCGGTAGAACTCCACGGTCAGCCCGACCATGCCCGGAGATTTATTGGTGGGCATGCAATGGAGGGCTTCCGAGACCTCGGCCAGAGTGAGAAGCAGCTCTAGCCGGTCTCGGTCGCCCGTGCTGACCGTCAGAAGCTCCTCCCAGAGCACTCTGCAAGCGTTAGGATCGGTCGGATCCGGGGAGAAAAGGCTTGTGTAGAAGGCTCTCGCCCTCCCGCACATCTCCACCGGATCCGTGAGGGGGGTGCTATCTTCTGCCAGTAGGCAGATGATATGTTTCTTAGCCCCCCTCTTTTTCTCCAGGGTGTAGAAGAAGCGGGAGCCGCGATCCATCTCCCGAAGGAGACGGAGGCGGGATCGAACAATGGCACCCAGGGCCCGATGGTCCTCGAGGGTCCGGAGCTCCTCCCGCTTCTCCCGGCATGCGCCACAGAGAGGTGGATCCTCGGGGCTGGCGGTCAGACGCCTCTCCAGCTCTAAGACCTTCCGTTCCAACTGCTCTATCGCCACATCCCTCCGTCGGCTGGTGCCCCGGGTGTAGTCACGGCAGAAGAACCGGGCGCGCACCTTCCCTAGGTCCCACCACCGCCGCGCCGAGGGAAAGGCACGCCGCTGCCCTCACCAGGCCAGCCAGAACTCCCGGAAGGACGCCACGAAGCCCGCATCCTCCAGCAAGCTGTTGTTAAAATGCCAATAGGCCGACCCCAGTCTCTCCACGCAGAGGGAGGCTGTCACGGTGGCTATATGATGGTCAGAAAATGGGGCCAGCTGGATGCTGGAGGAGTGGGCTTGTGAAAGATGAAAGCGTGATAAATAAATGCGGTCCAACCGGGAGTGGTGCAACCAATGGGCCTCCACCTGGACAAAGGTGAACGTGGAAGTGTCATCTGGGTGGTGGTCGTGCCAGATGTACACCAGGGAATGGTGTTTGACTATCTCCTGAAGGACGGCGATGGCGGCTGGGCTCTGCTCGGTCACCGAGCGGTCCCACTCCTCAAGGGTGATGTTAAAGTCCCCTCCCAGGACCAGGCACTCATGAGGATCCAAGGTGCTGAGGAAGGCGGACGCCTGCTGATAGAATTGCAGCCGCTCCGGGCTCGCTGCTGGGGCATAGATGTTGACGAGGTTGACTACGAGCCCCTCCATGCGGACCCGGAGATGCAGCAGGTGGCCCGGCACAGCCTCGGCGACCCGCAGCACCTCGGGCCGTAGGTCGGGGGAGAACAGGGTCGCCACTCCAGCCGTACGAACTGTGAGGTGGCTAAAGTAGACCCTGTCCCCCACAATCCAGCCGCTAGCTGTCTTTGGCGGTCGGATCCGTATGGGTCTCCTGCAGGAAAACCACAGAGTACCTCCCCTCCCGAAGGAAGGAGAGCACCTGGGACCTGCGGAGACCCATCCTACAGCCGCGGGAGTTCAATGTTGCGATGTTAAAGGGTGCCATGAGGAGGGCTGGGGGGCAGGGACCCACCCCGTAGGTGAGTAAGGAGTCACGGAAGAGGCGGACCCGCTGGTAGGCCACAGCGCCCTGCCTCCCGGTCCCTTTACCCTCCCCTATGAGGGCCCTTGCGGCCCGGAGCATTTGATTAAAGTCCCCCCATCGCTGGAGAGCAAGCTGTACTTTGTTGCGGGAGCCACGGACGTCCTCTAAAAACTCCTGCAACTCCTCTCGCAGCACATGGGGGGCTGGGGTTACGGTCTGGTTACTCCCAGATGGGGCCCTTGGTACAGCCCTGTGGCCCAACAAGACAGGCAGACAGGGTGCGGACCCCCGACGGGGCTCCTGATGGGTTGACCTGAATGCTGGGGCGATAGGGGGCGGCGGAGGGAGGATAGCAGCCCCTGGTGGCTCGCGACGGGTAAATACAAAGGCCGCTCCCTGGGAGCCATCTGTTGGCACAGGGAAGGAGACAGCCCCAGGGGTGGCAATAACATCTGGGGAGGTGGACGGGATAGGGGCAGGGGCAGGGTTAGAGATGAGATTTTGGGCGGGGAGAGGGCTCTCAGTGATGCCGGGCGCAAGCTCTCTGGTGGATTTGGCAACCACGGCAACAGGAAGTGGACTCTTTTCTGTAAGGCCCTCTCCCAGGAAGGAGGTCGAATGCTCCTCACCAACGAGGGGTGCCCCTGGAAACTCAGGTCCCGGCTGCGTGGCACTGGCCATCGCCTCAACTGGCTCGGCGGCTCTCAGCGGGGTGCCCTCTGCAGCCGGGTTGATGGAGGAGTCCAGGGGCTGCTCGGAGGTGGGAGTGGAAGCAATGGTTGGGGAAGGGAACACGGGGAAAGGGGGGCTGGAGTGAAGTCACCCAGATCGAGGCCCGCTGGCATAGGGTCATCCTCCCCCTCTGTGACCGGGGTCAGACCCAGGGCCTCAATCTCCTCATATATAGATGGGAAATCATTTTCCGCCACCCCGGGATTCTCTCTGCCGGCACCTGACGCGACGGTTGCTTTGGGGCGCACTGGGGTTTCAGATGGTGCCTCGGGGGTCTTGGAGGGGAGGGACTCCCATGGAGGGGAGATACTGCCTTCCAGTCCTGCCACGTTATCCCCAGCCGGCTCTGGTGGATGGAACACACCCGTCGGTAGAGTGGAAGGCTCGGCATCGGTGCCCCCCTTCCTGGTCTTCCGGGGGGCCTCCGCATCAGATGGAAGGAGCGGAGCTTGAGCCTTCTGCTTACCCCGCTTCCCCTGGACTAAGGCCCAGCCCTCTATGGCATCATCCAGGGGCTGGATAGCAGAGGTTGTTTCAGGGGGCAGAGGCGGTGGCTCAGGGACTTGAGGGGGTAATGGTGGGGCAGCACAAGGGAGGGAAGATTCCCCTTGCGGCGGGCCCTCTCCCATGCCCGGTGGTGTGCCTGCCACACCCTCCTCCACAGGCCCCGCCAGATTGCAAGCAGTGGGGGCGGTGCTCTCCTGCTCGTCTGGGCATAGTTGGGGAGGTGCCCCTTGGGCCCGAGCGGGAGCAATGGTGGACTGGGAAGGAGGAGGGGTGGTTTCGGGTGGCGGGCAGCCAGGGGCGCCGGCGATGACGGGGCCGGTGCCCTGCTGGGCCTCGGGGGGTCCCGGATGCCCCTCCTTGACGGGTCAAGGGGCAGTCCCTCCGGACGTGCCCCATCACCCGGCAGAGGTAGCACCGGGCCTCCCCCATGGAATAATGCACCCGGTAATGGGCCCCCTGGTGGGGGACTAGGAAGGACCCCTCCAGTGCCTCTCCCTCACGTGCCGCCGGCAGCAGTTGAAGCTGCACTTGCCGGCGGAACGAGAGGACGTGACGGAGGGCGGAGTCTTTGCAGCCCAATGGGAGAAGGCTGATGACAGAGATGGGCTTCCCCAAGGTAGAGAGGGCGGGTAACAGGGCGGCACTGGGGAGAAAGGGAGGGACGGAGGTCAGGACCAGGCGGACGCCCAGGTCCTCTAGCAGCTCTAAGGGGACAAACACACACCCTACTGCCAGGCCCTTCTCCACCGCCTCCTGGGCGGCGGCTTCCGATGTTAAGAAGAAGACGACCTTGCCATACATTTTGGAGGCCGCCACAATGGCCGTGGGCCCCACCACCCTCGCCAACGCCCGCACATAGGTCTTCACGTGGGACAAGACGGGCACCAGGAGGCAACGGATGCCGTGCTTCCTGGTCATGGTGGGAAAGGGACCCCGGCCGCTATAGATGGTAGTGGAGGCGGTAGACAGGAGAGATGACGTAGCGGCAGGCGGTGGGGCTGCCGCCACCTGGGCGTATGCCCTGGGGGCCGGGGGAGGGACACCTGCAGAGCTGGTGGAGGGAACAGCGGGGAGGGACGCCCCAGCCAGCAGTGGGGCCGGGGCATTGTGGGCAGCCCCTGCCATGGAGGGCCTGGTCTTTTTAGCGGGGCCCTTCCCCTTCTTCTTACCCTGGCCCTTTCCGCCGGCTGTGGGGGCTCTCCCCGAATCTGAGGGGGTGATTGGCGTGGCAGCAGTGGAGGTCACCCAGGTGCCTGTCGCTGCTGGTGCCCCAGTGGGGGCAGTGGCAGATGGTTCGGCAGCAGAGGTAGAAGCTTGGGGGGGTGATGGAGGGGCAGGCGGGGGAGAGGCAGCTCTGGCTGCTGGAGGGGCCCCACCCCTCTCATCCCACGCTGTCATGAGTAGGGAGGGAAGGGGAGACACCAGAAGGAGGAGGGGAGAGGGGAAACAGGTCGACCACTCCTCCCCGCTAGGCTGCAGGCAGGGGAGGAGGGTGCCAAAAGGGGTGGGCTGGATGGGGGGCAATCAGGGGTTAGGGGTCCGTCACCGACACAGGGTGGAATTCCGACTCCTCTTCGTGCATTGGGGGAGGGGGGATAGAACATCATTGGGAGTGCAGTGAAGAGGGTTGAAACTAAAATGGGGAATGGCTCAAGCAAATGGGAGGGGGCATGGGCGCATGGAGCAAGGGACTAAGCGGGCTGGAGTTAGGACAGGGAAACCAAGGGGCTAGCTTCAGAGGCTGGGGCAGGGCAAACAAACAAAGGCTGCAGAAGGAAATAGGTGAGGCAGGCAAACAAACTGAAGCTATTAAGGGGGGCTTGGGCAAAAGGGGGGGCAAAGCTACAAGTAGCAAATGGGGCAGGTAGCAAAGGGCAAAGCTGTGGGGTGGGCAGTTCGGGGGGGACACGTGTGCCCACGTGCTCTTGCACAAGTCTTTTTAGACTGGCTGCTGCTTCTGGCCGTAAGGGTGGAAATAGGGCGTGGCAAGCCAAGCAAGCAGCTGAGTCCCGAGGCAGGAGCTGAGGTAGATGGTATACAGCCAGTGGGGGTGGTGGAGTGGGCAGCGATGGTGGTAGTAGTGGTGGGAGTTGGGGGGGACACTGGCAGCTCCACGCCACACCCCCTGTGTCCCTACAAACACAGTCAAGACCCCCACCACAAGAGCACAGTTTGAAAATTACTCAGTCTCAAGGCCCCCTCCACGGTGGTCTGCAAAGTCTCTAGGTGCTCCCCCACTGGTAGATGGTCCTCTTCTTCTCCTCCTCGGGCTTCAGCAGCTCCAGGCAGCAGACTCTGCAGCAGCAACAACAGCTCCAGGAACTCCAGGTGGTGGTCCAGGCAGGCAGAAAGGACCCCTCTCAGGTGGTGGTGATGGTGGTGGTGTCTACAACAGGAGTGGCTGGGGTCCCTCACTCCTCCTCTCTAGGGAGTGGGCTAGCAGCCCCCCCCCGGGGCTGCAGTTGAAGCAGTAGCAGCACCCGAGGGTGGGGGGTCCAGCAATCAGGTAGCAGAGAACGGGGGGGGGTGTCTGGCCCAGCCAGGGGAGCAGCTGGAGCATCCAGGAGAGCTTAGAGCCCAGCAGCAGGAGTAGCAGCTTCCCACCTCCCTCCAAGCTAGAAGGCTATGGAAGAGTCGTGGGAGAGAGAGAGAGAGATTCGCTCCAGGCTAAACAAATCCCTGGTTCCAGGATAAGTGAAATGGAAGCTGCTCCAGGTCAATTAAGACACCTGGGGCCAATTAAGAACTTTCCAGAAGGCTAGGTTGATTGGGCCTGAAGCCAATCAGGGGCTGGCTGAAACTAGTTAAAAGCCTCCCAGTTAGTCAAGTGGGGGTGCATGTCAGGAGCTTTGGGAAGAAGTTGTGCGGTTGGAGAGGCTGAGTAGTACACACCATATCAGGCACAAGGAAGGAGGCCCTGAGGTAAAGGTGAAGTGGAGCTTGAGGAAGTGAGGGCTGCTGTGGGGGAAGTAGCCCAGGGAATTGTACATGTCATGTTTCTAAAAGGTCAACTAACATAGCTGATACTATTAGAGTTCCTGGGCTGGAGCCCGGAGTAGAGGGTGGGCCTGGATTCTCCCCCCCCACACACACACACCTTTGCCCCCTGATTAATCACTGAGACTGGGAGACAACAGTGACTGTGCAAGGAAGGATAACTTCTCCTCACCTCCCTCACTGGCTTATGATGAAAATGGCTCAGTAGACTGTGACCCTGGTCTCTAGGGAAAGAAGGGTTACATGGAGGGTCACAGTGAACCTCTGAGGCTAGTGATATCCACCAGGAAACATGGGACCCACGGAGGCAAGGACAGAGCTTTGTCACAAGACTAACAAATTTATTAGAGCATAAGCTTTCGTGGGCTACAGCCCACTTCATCGGATGCATAGAATGGAACATATAGATAGATAGATATACACACATACAGAGAAGGTGGAAGTTGTGATACAAACTGTAAGAGGCTAATTAATTAAGATGAGTTCTTATCAGCAGGAGAAAAAAACTTTTGTCGTAATAATCAAGATGGCCCATTTAGACAGTTGACAAGAAGGTGTGAGGATACTTAACTTAGGGAAATGGATTCAATATGTTTAGAAAGATGCAAACATTGTATTAATGTGGGAAGAGGAATAAGCTAAGTAAATGGATTCGAGCATAGGTTGCATGTTCAGAGAAACTTAAGGTAGCATACCAAAGAGGGAAACTATAAAGAAATCATTCTAAGAGCTATACTTCCTTAAAATAAATGTGAGAATAAGTGTTTGCTTTTAGCAGACTCTTAGCCTAATTGATTAGATTAAAAGAAAGACTTTCTTCATTAGCTTTCCTGTGATGTACTGAAGTAATAATAATTCTTGGGTTAACCTCATAAATGGATGTAATTCACTGTACTAATTGGCAAGCCAAATAAACTGAACCATTGATGTATTGATGAAAGTTGCAATTTAAACTCAATTTGATCATTGCATTGTATTTCATTTGATTAGTTTAGGGAAGATAAGAAGTTAGTGACATATTTGCTTAGCTTCATCTTTGTTTGTTTATTCTTTAAATAAACCCATAAAACCCATAAAAGCACAGTCAATTGGTTCCTCACTCAAAATTTCAATGCAGGAAAACAACCTATTTACACTGAGTAGCTCTTGGATCTGTACTTTAATTATTTGATTACAATCCTAGTACCACTACAATATCATGTTAGTCTTTTTCTATTTTTTCAAATATGAGTGTTTTAAAAAGAAAAATATGTCACAAAACTAATACAGAATTTGAAGACAATGACACAAAACAAATCCTGCCAATTTCCCGCTTCACATAGTTGCTAATTTAAAAATTAAAACCAAAACAATATTATAAACCATGTAAAGTATTGAAAAATATTATCCTTTTCTCAAGACTAAAAGAAGCAAAAGAAAAAAAAGACACCGAGCTGGCTAAAATAAAATAAACAAAATAAACTCTACATCATGTTCTGAAACAAGGAAAGCAAATATAAGAAGGAGCCCTCAACTGATGAAGCCCTGCCACCAGCCATGAAATGCTCACCCAAAATCAAATGTATCCCATCTCAGTTTAACTGCTATGATAGGGAATCAGATGAGCGTCATTCTCTCAAATAGCCAGGCCCCAGAACTTTCAGGGCTTTAAAGGTTTCCACCAAGACCTTGAACTGAATCCATAAAGGAGAAAGAAAGCTAGTGCAAAGACTTGAACTGATGTGCAATATGTTCACACTGATTGATTGCACTTAGGATGCTTCAGGAAGTGGATTCTGTACCAGCTGAAGTGTGTAGCCCAGTGAGCTAGCTTGCCTTTATTATATTTATTGATTTGCATTATATTCAGCAATAATGCAAGGAACCTACAGACCTGTATCCTGTAAGACATTAGCTTTATTAAGTTAGCATAAGGATTGAAGCCTATGAACTTTGCACAAATAAATGGCCCAACAGAAAACCCCAAGTATTCGGGAGCTGAAAATAGAGAGTTTAAGGGGAAGTTCTGACCACAGATACATGATCCAACCACAGAAGTGCCATGACAATTAAATGATGTACATGAGCTACATCCTCAGATACCTAACCACTAAAGGGCCATGGCAACGAACTGACGTATATAATAATAAGTTGAGATAATTGATAAACTAACCTATAGAAAAAAGACACTCAAACATTAGTAAGGTAAGGAAATTCAAATAAGGAAAAGGAGGAAAATCCCCTACTGAATATGCATCAAACATAGTAGCATCAGCATAACATATTGTGAAAGTGGCATCCCGGCCTAGGGGCGGGGGGAAAGAAGGACATGTGCACATCGGGGTTCCCAACTACATAAATACAGTATTTAAATAATACTGGACCTGATCTTGTGACAAGAATCTTCCAACTATCAACATAATAACTGGGGATTCTTAAGGAATCAATATAATGAATACATAATATAAAGATCAGGCTACCAATGGATTTCAAGGGCATCCCTAAATAGCATGTTGCAGAAGACTAGTGCCAAAGTGTCAAAGGCATGGATGATTGATGTGTGATCTCCATCAGAAAGGTATGGTACCATCCTCATGGCTAGCAATAGATGAAAGGCACTGTTACTGAGAATACAGAAGGCATGACAGATTCTACACCCTGCCAACCTTTTTGGCAGAAGGTGGGCATACACCTTCATTAACAAACACTACCTCTGCCCATTCCTCTAAATGCTTTCCATTGACAACAGGCAAGATTTCTACCTTCTTCAGTTGAGTAACTGCAGTGTGTTAGATTTTTGTCTCATTTAGGCACTGGAAAAGTAATGAGACTTGTAGAATCTGAATTTGATGAAAAGAGACATAGCACTCAATATCATCTATAATTGGAAGCACTGCAGCCCAAAACATCTGAAACCCCACCTCACCCCAGATGGGTTACAAATGGAACTCTGCTTTTGTGAACCCTTGGGGAGGAAGAGCAGTTTCTCATTTTGTCACTCTAGGACTTTTCAAAGAGGAAGGAACACACACAGTGGAAGGTCATTCCATTCACTCTGGCAAGATCCTACAGGCAGGCTTCAGCAGTTCTCTGCTGGCTTTCATCAGTCAGGAAGGACATGGGTCTACCTGACTAATGACTGGTCATAGAATCATAGAATCATAGAATATCAGGGTTGGAAGGGACCCCAGAAGGTCATCTAGTCCAACCCCCTGCTCAAAGCAGGACCAAGTCCCAGTTAAATCATCCCAGCCAGGGCTTTGTCAAGCCTGACCTTAAAAACCTCTAAGGAAGGAGATTCTACCACCTCCCTAGGTAACGCATTCCAGTGTTTCACCACCCTCTTAGTGAAAAAGTTTTTCCTAATATCCAATCTAAACCTCCCCCATTGCAACTTGAGACCATTACTCCTCGTTCTGTCATCTGCTACCATTGAGAACAGTCTAGAGCCATCCTCTTTGAAACCCCCTTTCAGGTAGTTGAAAGCAGCTATCAAATCCCCCTCATTCTTCTCTTCTGCAGACTAAACAATCCCAGCTCCCTCAGCCTCTCCTCATAAGTCATGTGCTCTAGACCCCTAATCATTTTCGTTGCCCTTCGTTGTACTCTTTCCAATTTATCCACATCCTTCCTGTAGTGTGGGGCCCAAAAATGGACACAGTACTCCAGATGAGGCCTCACCAGTGTCGAATAGAGGGGAACGATCACGTCCCTCGATCTGCTCGCTATGCCCCTACTTATACATCCCAAAATGCCATTGGCCTTCTTGGCAACAAGGGCACACTGCTGACTCATATCCAGCTTCTCGTCCACTGTCACCCCTAGGTCCTTTTCCGCAGAACTGCTGCCGAGCCATTCGGTCCCTAGTCTGTAGCGGTGCATTGGATTCTTCCATCCTAAGTGCAGGACCCTGCACTTATCCTTATTGAACCTCATTAGATTTCTTTTGGCCCAATCCTCCAATTTGTCTAGGTCCTTCTGTATCCTATCCCTCCCCTCCAGCGTATCTACCACTCCTCCCAGTTTAGTATCATCCGCAAATTTGCTGAGAGTGCAATCCACACCATCCTCCAGATCATTTATGAAGATATTGAACAAAACGGGCCCCAGGACCGACCCCTGGGGCACTCCACTTGACACCGGCTGCCAACTAGACATGGAGCCATTGATCACTACCCGTTGAGCCCGACAATCTAGCCAGCTTTCTACCCACCTTATAGTGCATTCATCCAGCCCATACTTCCTTAACTTGCTGACAAGAATGCTGTGGGAGACCGTGTCAAAAGCTTTGCTAAAGTCAAGAAACAATACATCCACTGCTTTCCCTTCATCCACAGAACCAGTAATCTCATCATAAAAGGCGATTAGATTAGTCAGGCATGACCTTCCCTTGGTGAATCCATGCTGACTGTTCCTGATCACTTTCCTCTCCTCTAAGTGCTTCAGGATTGATTCTTTGAGGACCTGCTCCACGATTTTTCCAGGGACTGAGGTGAGGCTGACTGGCCTGTAGTTCCCAGGATCCTCCTTCTTCCCTTTTTTAAAGATGGGCACTACATTAGCCTTTTTTCCAGTCATCCGGGACTTCCCCCGTTCGCCACGAGTTTTCAAAGATAATGGCCAAGGGCTCTGCAATCACAGCCGCCAATTCCTTCAGCACTCTCGGATGCAATTCGTCCGGCCCCATGGACTTGTGCACGTCCAGCTTTTCTAAATAGTCCCTAACCACCTCTATCTCTACAGAGGGCTGGCCATCTCTTCCCCATTTTGTGTTGCCCAGCACAGCAGTCTGGGAGCTGACCTTGTTAGTGAAAACAGAGGCAAAAAAAGCATTGAGTACATTAGCTTTTTCCACATCCTCTGTCACTAGCTTGCCTCCCTCATTCAGTAAGGGGCCCACACTTTCCTTGGCTTTCTTCTTGTTGCCAACATACCTGAAGAAACCCTTCTTGTTACTCTTGACATCTCTTGCTAGCTGCAGCTCCAGGTGCGATTTGGCCCTCCTGATATCTTTCCTACATGCCCGAGCAATATTTTTATACTCTTCCCTGGTCATATGTCCAACCTTCCACTTCTTGTAAGCTTCTTTTTTATGTTTAAGATCCGCTAGGATTTCACCATTAAGCCAAGCTGGTCGCCTGCCATATTTACTATTCTTTCGACTCATCGGGATAGTTTGTCCCTGTAACCTCAACAGGGATTCCTTGAAATACAGCCAGCTCTCCTGGACTCCCTTCCGTTTCATGTTAGTCCCCCAGGGGATCCTGGCCATCTGTTCCCTGAGGGAGTCATAACTTCCCAAACACACTCAAACCTCAATTTGAAAACCTGCCAGAAGGACAGTGCATTTCTTCCCTCTTTCTTGAACTCTACTCCCAAGAGAAGAATCCAATTGGCTCCAAATACATCCTGTTGCATTTGGAAAATAATAACAAAATCAGGTATATCTTATTGTGAGCCATTTTGTCAGTCTGAGGTAGCGTTCTCTGACAAGCATATTCTCAGGACTGGAACAGCAGGTCTTTGCAGATCAGGGCTAAGTTGCTTAGAGAGGGTGATGGTATGTGGGAAAGCTTGTTTGTTATCTTCTTGCACTAGGAAATCTTATTTATCTCTCACTTTCACAAATTTTAGAATTAATGCATAGCAATTAAAGTTGCAAGGAAAGGGAAAAGAGACACAGATTGAAGTTTATTTTAACATACAGTGACAAAGTAATACAATTCATGGGATTTTTTTAAATTCCTGTCACTGGCTATGCTTTGAAAGGGTAACAGGTAGGGCTAGATTATAGCAGGCCTTCACAAGGGTTCTTTGGGAGAGTGTACACAAGGAGCCCTTTGCACAACCTGTACAAAGGCTTGGGACAGTTGCAATTCCTTTACCCAGAGCAGTGTGAAGCCTTTTCTCTCATTGCATTGCTGGCAGTATATGATACCCCGAAGGGAGCAGGGAGGATACTGTAACCTCCGCAGTCCCTCTGCACAATTCTATCCTAAGCTCCCGTTGGGGTGGTACAGCTTTGCTAATGCACAATTTAGCTTCTAGAGATGGACAAACCTAAAACTTCTGTTGTTTGGTTTCAGTTCTCATGTGCATGTAAAAAGCTGTATGCTTATCAGCACTATTGGGGTGGAAATATCCCCAAAACACACTCTTATGGTATTTCTGGATACACTGATTCTGGCTGCATCTGGAATACCACAGAACAGTCTTGCCTCTTATTTTGCTACTTCTGGTAGCAATCTTAACACACTTAGAAATGGCAGTGCAATGCAAACATGGCAGAGGCATATCATCCTATGCCTGATCCAAAGATCGTTGTAGACAGGGAAATCAGAATTTCCATTCACTTCAATGGGCTTTGGATCAGGCTGAGACACTGCACCCCATATTCTTCACAGTGATATTATAATGATAAATTTATGGCATAATTATGATGCATTTTGTACAAGATAAATCATGTGAGGTGTCACTGGAAAAAGTTATGCTGAATATGATTATCCTATTTGTATGCATGTACCATTTTTGTAGCTGAAGTCATGAATATTGACTATGTATCTATATTTAAAATGTAGTTGCACCTGGGTAACACCCACTAGACAAGATGCTTTCAGTCTAAATAATGGGTGGGGAAGGGCCTATTCAGGGCAATAGGCCATTAGGAAAAAAACAATAGGCCTTGGGAGAAGATAATCTCCCACCCAATGAGATTTCCTAGAATGCTACAAACAGCCTCTAAGTAATGGCTGCTATGACTCTACTAGGACATGTGATCAGACCACATGTCTCTGGACTCCACCTTGGGATGTCAGTATTTTTCCACAGACTAGTCTGGGAACCGAGCTTTGGAACAAAGGGTTCCTGCCATATGCAAAAGTGATATAAGGGAGGGAGTGACATCAGCTGTAGTTCTTTACTCCTCACACAAAAGGGCTTCTGAAATCACCCAAGGCACAAAGACTGAACTGGGGGGAAGTGCTGGACTCAGGCTAAAGGGATTTCTAGCCTGTGTGTGAAAGACCTGGGGATTCCAAGCTATAAAGCAAGTGTAGCTTGCGCCTTACGAATCTGCAGCCTGCTTGTATCATCTCTTAGGGTGAGAATCTGCTAATTCATATCCAATCTATTTAGAATATTAAGCTTAGTTTGCATTTTTTGTTTATTTGCTAGGTAATCTGCTTTGATCTGTTAGCTATCCCTTATAATCACTTAAAATCTATCATTTCTAGTTAATAAACTTGTTTTTGCTTTATCTAAACCATGGAGTTGGAGTGAAGTGTGTGGGAACCTAAGGGGCAAAGGCTGTTGCATTTTCCTGTCCACACTGAGGGAAGGGGAAAACTTTATGACCTTACTCTGTATAGTTCCCTGTACAGCGCAAGATGGTATGATTTTGGGTTTATACTCCAGAGGGGATGCATGTCTGGGGAGCTGGGAGTTGCCTTGGCTGTAGTCTTCCTATTCAGGGGCTAGTCAGAGAGCCTGCATTGAATTGCAGCTGGGTTTGTCCCTACCTGTATGTATGCTGATGAAAGTGCAGGCTGGAGGGTTTTGCAGCTTATCACAGCAGTACAGTGTGATAGGGAGCCCAGGCTGGTGGGCCAGGGGGCTCAGTGGTTCCCCAGTTCCAGGTGGCACCCTGGGGCAAACCCATCGCACAGGCTCTACCTTTTTTTCAAAACCTGAAAAAGAGTTCTATTTGCACTCCTATTGGTGTATGTTTATGGGGAAGGGGGTGACCTCATTTCATCTGAACCACTTTGTTTAGCTCTCTAATAAGAGAAGTAATATACTGTACATGCTGCAAAATTTAGGCATATATGCAGGATAGGAAAATAGTTAAGTGGTATGTAACCTATTTTACTGTTTAGCACAACTTTTGATATAGTACTTTTCATAAATTAATTAATAATACTGTGGTGTCCTGTGTTGCTTTCCACATTAGAGTGATATCCTTGACATTAGACATACCTTAGTGGTGAAGATTTGGGGGAGGTATTTTTATTCTTTATTGATCTAGCCACATGATAGTTTTAAATTTATAAAACTCATACCGGCGCCTTTTATTCTTGACAAGGTTAGTTTTATTGTTGGATCTATTTTTAAAATGGTATTGTTTCATATGATTCTAAAATCCTAATAACATGCTCCTAATTATAGTTTCCTAAAGCTGTAACTGTGGATGGAAAAGTATCACTAACAGTCACAGATTCTGAAAGAAGCCACTATTCCTTTCAGCTTTCGCATCATTAGAGAAATTTAGCAGAATTTGAACATATCGTACATCTTGAGGAAATCTAGCTTTTATAAAAGCAGAAATTAAAAAAAAATTGGGATGGAAGACTGTCCCACAAATCAGCCCAAGTAATAGAAATTAATTATCAACAACACAGAATTTAGAACATTTCCTTAATACCAATGGGCCTTTTCTGAGCAAATTGCCTCTTTTTTGTATTTGTGTACTGACCAGGAAAAAGACACAATGAAAATGATCTTTTCACGTCCTTTTAAAATGATAAAAATAAAATAATCTCCAGGTGATCTTTTTCCATAAATCACTTCTAAGCTTAGTGGCTACCCTGGGTTGTGTTCTGACATCTTGACAATAAAGACGTGTTTATGACAATCCTGGGGGAGGGGGGGTTGTTCTAAAGCCCTTCCCTACTGTTAAGCAGTAAATCAGTGACTGACAAGATTCCTAACCTGCCACCTCCTACCAGGGTGACATTAAATTTACACTATATGCTGTAATCTCCTTCCAGCTACCAGAATAAGGACAATAGAAAAGTCAATTTTAGACACCAATGCCAAGGTCTGGATAACTTTTACATAGCACTACTTTGATACAGAATTGGAAGACACCCCTTCCCCCACAAAAAATACTATTATACTTTGCTAAAAATCACCATACTCCATTCAAAGGGGAGTAAAAAAAAGGTTTAAGTGGAAGTGGATATAGGTAACACACATACACACACCTCTCCCTCTCCCTCTGCTATCTCTCCCTGGGACCCCACAGAGGTTCCTCTGCAAGTGCTACATAGAAGTCTGCCACTCATGGGGTTTCAAGTCATCGGTGAGGGACGGTACTGGTTGAGGGATGGTACTGACTAAGGGTATGTGTACACTGGCAGAGTTACATCACCGCTCAGAGAGCGCTGAAGGGAAACCGCTGTTGTGTGTTCACACTGTCAGCTGCCTGCGCAATAGCATGTTCACACTTGTGGCACTTGCATCAGTATTTGGAGCGGTGCATTCTGGGCAGCTATTCCACAGAGCAGCTCTTCCTCTTCTGCCCCTAAGAGTTGTGGGAAGGCAGAGTGGGTCGAGGGGCATCCTGGGTCCTGTCCCAATGCTCCATGCATTGCTTCACATCCCAGCAATCCTTGTGCTTCTGTCCGCATTTGGCAGCATCTTTCAACAGGTTGTGTACTGTGTGCTTTGCCTCTTTGGTCTGCAGGAATGGATCCCGCACTGTTGATCGATATTCTGCTCGCTTTCACTAACAAGTCACGAGTGGCAGTGGAGTTATTCGTTAAACTATGAAGGTAAGAGGAGTTTGACATTGATCTCACCATGCATAGTAGCAATGACATGAGATTGCCTGTGGCATTCACGGAGGAGCTGACAACAGTGGAATGCCGCTTTTGGGCTCAGGAAACAAGCATTGAGTGGTGGAATCACATTGTGATGCACATCTGGGATGATGAGCAGCGACTGCAGAACTTTCGCATGAGGAAAGCCACATTCATGGGACTGTGTGAGGAGCTCATCTCAGCCCTGCAGCGCAAGGACACGAGAATGAGAGCTTTCCTGTCACTGGAGAAGAGTGTGGTGATTGCACTGTGGAAGCTGGCTACTCCAGACTGCTACCAATTAGTGCTAACCAGTTTGGAGTGGGTAAGTTGACCATTGGACTCCTGTTGATGGAAGCGTGCAGGGCCATTTAATCGCATCCTACTCCAAAAGACCATGACTCTGGGCAACGTGCATGATGTTGTGGATGGCTTTGTACAAATAGGCTTCTGTAGTGAGGTGCTTTGATTCCCTGCCATCCTGGAGAGAGACGAGTCCTTCCGGACACCAGAGTGGGCGGAGCCAGGGAGCTCTGAGCCTGCCCCACAGAGGGTCAGGCGTTGTCCCAGAAGTATAAAGTCCCAACCTCAGGGCTCACTGAGGAAGCAGCCGCCGGGGAGGCCAGACGCCTCCAGCCTAACTTGCGAGTGAGAAAGCTCAGTGGCCTGTGGAAGACCTGAGGACTCTGCCAGCTACCCAGAGGAGTTGCTGAGCCTGCCCCACACCAGCTACCAGAAGGAGTTGCTGAGTTTCTCCCTGGCCAACTATCCTGAGGAACCCATGGTGCTGGACCCTGCTGTGAACACCACCCTGACCCAGGTACCACAAGAGGGGGAGTTTGGAAGTAGCCTGGGGGCAGCCGACCTTAGTCTGGCTGCAGCACTGCCAGAACCCATGTCAGTGTGTTGCAGCCAGGATCCCCACTGACTCAGCAGTGGGTCATCTGCCGCTGCTAGGGCCCCGGGCTGGGATGCAGTGAAGTGAGAGGGCGTGCGCCCACCCTGCCACCCAACTTGCGGTTGGCAGTCTCCCCCTCTCCGAGGCCCTTTGGAACCTAGAGCCTGGGCCTACTGTTTCTATACTGTTGTTGTTCAGCCCCTGCCTGAAGGCCTGAGTGCCTGACTCACCATTGCCCTGCCCTGACCTAGGGTCTTGACTTGTTATCATACTGTTATTGCTCAGCCCCTGCCTGAGATCCTGAGTTCCTGACTCACCAGTGCCCATCCTGACCCAGGGCCTGGGCTCACTGTGTTTATTTGTACCTTCCCTAAGGCCATAGAGGAAGACTCCCGCAGCTGGACTAATTCCCCACAAGAGCTATTCCCAAAGGGAATGAGGCAGTGTGGTTCCCTGCCACCACGGAGAGAGACGAGCCCTGGCTAGCCTCTCTACAGCTTCCCTAACAGCAGAGGGGTAATAGATGGCACGCATATTCCAATTCTGGCACCAGACCACCTAGCCACTGAGGACATTAATCGAAAAGCATATTTCTCTATGGTTCTCCAGGCACTTGTGGATCTCTGTGGGCTGGTCCAGATGGTGCATGGCACACATCTTTCAGAACTCTGGCCTGTTCAGGAAGCTGCAAGCAGGGACTTTCTTCCCGGACTAGAAGATCACTGTAGGGGAAGTTGAAATGCCCATTGTGATCCTAGGAGACCCTGCCTACCCCTTAATGCCATGGCTTATGAAGCCATACATGGGGCAACTTGACAGCAGCAAAGAGCAGTTCAACAACAGGGTGAGCAAGTGCAAAATGACTGTTGAGTATGCTTTTGGCCATTTAAAAGCCTGCTGGCGCTGCCTATATGGGAGGCTGGACTGACCAATGACAATATTTCTATGCTTATAGCTGCGTGCTGTACGCTCCATAATATTTGTGAAGAGAAGGGTGAAAGCGTCACTCAGGGCTGGGATCAGTGCCCGGAGGCTGAATTTGATCACCCAGAGACCAGGGCTATTAAAGGGGCGCAGCGTGGAACCATAAGGATCAGGGATGCCTTGAGGCAGCAATCTGAAGCTGAAAGCCACTAATATTTGTTGCTATGCTTGGGAGTGCAGTGCTTGTAATGCTAGGAGGTGATTGTGATTGGTGCAGATGATGCACTGTGAAGGTTTATTAAAAAACAACAACCAGAGGAGAGAGAGAAACAAAAAACACATCAGCACTGTGGGGGGTGGGAGAAGGGAGGGTCCCAGAATGGTTAAAGATTTGTGTATGTCTGGGTATCATATGCAACCTTGTCCTTTGGAGTACAGTGCAGCAGGTACTGTACTTCAGCTGGGCTAAACTGCATGGGGATGGGTGTTGAGTGCAGTGGATACTGGGGGTCTGACGTGCTGGACTGTGATAGGCAGGAGTGGAATGCAGTGGGTACAGATTGGAGCCAGAAGGTTGATAAGAGTGTGTTGGAGTGTCTGGTGGGCGCATGGGGAAGAGTTTTGCGACAGCAGCTGCAGGGGAGGGCAGGCACAGAACTACTTGGTTTGCAGTGCTAGTATCACCTGGAGTGTGTCCGCTTGGCTCTCCATAACGTTTAAGAGCCACTCCATGGCTTCATTCTGGCATGCCACATTCTCCTTTCAGTCCCTCTTCTCACTGTCCCATCACTCCTTCAATTCTTTTTTTTTTTTGACTGCGGAGTGCATCATGACATCATGCAGAAAGTCCTCTTTAGTTCTTTGTGGACGCTTTCTAATTCTGCGCAGCCATTCAGCTGGCAATAACAAAGACGGTGGCTGGGCTCCCAAGGTCATATCTGGGAAGCCAAAATGCAACATTTTACAGATTCAGTATTGTTTGCAACACACAAACCACTGATTCAGTGATTTTAAAAAGAGCCATTATTCACCATACCTGTCACTAACCGGCTGACCCCAGGCAAGAACACAAGAGCCACAAGACCCCCCAAATAGTGAGTAACTGCAGGGGCAGGGGAAATCAGTGTTCCAGGACTGTTCTGTACATGGGCACGTGGCTCTTGGGGAGAGCCAGCACTGTAGGGAGGGCTTATAACCATTACTGTCCCCACATTTTCCACAGTCTGTGTTCATTATGGAAGATATCTCACTGCAGAGGGTTAGCAGGGAGTCAAGGGAGGGTCTTCTCCAAGACTGCGGCTTCTGCCCTTATGCAGCCTGCCTGTGTGCAGCAATGGTTCTCCCCCTGCCCCAGTGACAGCAGAGTAGCATGGGAAAGTTACCCTTAATGGGGCAGGAAACAAAGTAGCTCTGCTGAGGAACCTGAGGCAGCGGATTGCCCAGTAACTCCACGAGAGTTCCGTGCAGATCTCTGAGGCAGATTCCTGTGAAGTGGGGGAATCAATCAACACCCTGTTCTGCTGCTCAGACTAGGCATGTGGTGGTAAGTGCATCATACAGACACAAGCCTGCTTTCTGCAACCTGCCTGCCCCCAACAACTCGCTTCAGCAATTTCCAAAATCAAAGCCACTTACCAGGGGCCTCCTCTCCTGTTTGTGCTTTGCCAACCTCCAATAGCTGTGACTGGCTAGCCTCCTCTGGGGTAGACAAGAGCTCCTGGCTGCATGCATCTCTGACCTCCGAGTCATCATCTGCCTCTGGTTCCCCCTTCACATCCTCGTCCAAGATTTCCTCCTCTTGACTCGGTCCACTCTTGATTGGCACACAAGCTACCGAAGTATCCACAGGGGCCTTCACAATGGAGGTGGGGTCGCCACCAAGTATCACATCCAGCTCTTTGTAGGACTGGCAGCTCGTGGGTGCAACACCAGAACAGTGGTTTCCCTCCCACGCCTTGTGGTAGGCATTCCGCAGCTCCTTCACTTTGACCCTGCACTGCAGTGTGACCCGGTTATGGACCCTTTCTGTCATGCATCGTGAAATCTGTCCATGGTATCATAATTCCTACACCTGGAGCGCAGCTGGGACTGCACAGCCTCCTCTGCCCAAATGCTGATTCATAGATTCATAGATACTAAGGTCAGAAGGGACCATTCTGATCATCTAGTCCAACCTCCCACACAACGCAGGTCACAGAATCTCACCCACCCACTCCTACAAAAAACCTCACCTATGTCTAAGTTATTGAAGTCTTCAAATCGTGGTTTAAAGACTTCAAGGAGCAGAGAAGCCTCCCTCAAGTCAACCATGCCCCATGCTACAGAGGAAGGCGAAAAACCTCCAGGGCCTCTCCAATCTGCCCTGGAGGAAAATTCCTTCCCGACCCCAATATGGTGATCAGCTAAACCCTGAGTATATGGGCAAGATTCACCAGCCAGATACTACAGAAAATTCTTTCCTGGGTAACTCAGATCCCATCCATCTAATATCCCATCTCAGGGGATTTGGCCTATTTACCCTGAATATTTAAAGATCAATTAATTACCAAAATCCCATTATCCCATCATACCATCTCCTCCATAAACTTATCAAGTAGAATCTTAAAGCCAGATAGATCTTTTTCCCCCACTGCTTCCCTTGGAAGGCTATTCCAAAACTTCACTCCTCTGATGGTTAGAAACCTTCGTCTAATTTCAAGTCTAAACTTCCTGGTGGCCAGTTTATACCCATTTGTTCTTGTGTCCACATTGGTGCTGAGCTGAAATAATTCCTCTCCCTCTCCTGTATTTATCCCTCTGATATATTTATAGAGAGCAATCATATCTCCCCTCAACCTTCTTTTAGTTAGGCTAAACAAGCCAAGCTCCTTAAGTCTCCTTTCATAAGACAAGTTTTCCATTCCTTGGATCATCCTAGTAGCCCTTCTCTGTACCTGCTCCAGTTTGAATTCATCCTTTTTAAACATGGGAGACCAGAACTGCACACAGTATTCTAGGTGAGGTCTCACCAGTGCCTTGTATAACGGTATTAAAACCTCCTTATCCCTACTGGAAATGCCTCTCCTGATGCATCCCTGATGAGGTCCAGCCGCTCGGCATTGCTCCAAGCGGGGGATCGCCTGGTGCGTGGAGCAGGCATGGCCACCTGGAAAGATGTGCTGAGACCACTGCGTGCATTACTGAGCAAACAGGAAGGGGACTTTCAAATTTCCAAATCTGAATGTATGGGGTGGGGATGACGGTTGGCCACCTGAAGGCAGGGCAGTAGAGTTCAAACCGATGACCAAAGAGATGAAAACAGGCATTGTGGGACACCTCCCGGAGGCCAGTTGCAGTGCTGTAATCGACCAGGGTATTTACACGGGCATCACAGCACTGTTGCCCTAGCGCAGGAAGCTGTACACCTCTCATTGGGGTGGTATTTTACAGCTCTGCAACTGCATCGTTTCTGCGCACTAACAGGCTTGGGAGTGTGTATACCTCGGGAATTACAGGGCAGAAAGCTGCTTTATTGTGCAGAAATTTGCCAGTGTAGACAGGGCCTAACTCTCCATATTCCTGTGCCCTATCCAGGCCAGAGATTTCTGCAGAAACCACACTACCTCCTGTAGATTTCCCTCCGCAGCAGCTGCTGAAGAGACACAGTAGGACCTGGTCAATAACATACCTTTTCCTGGAGAAAAATTGTCACGGGGAGGGGAGTCCAGCAGAACTACACAGAGAGGTAACCAGCAGCCATGCAGGACAGCTCCTGCCTCTGTGGATCTAGGGATGACATTCCATGTGTATCCACTGCTGGGGTAAGCAGCCCTCTGCTTATGAAGAGGTGTGTGGGGGTGGTGGTGAGGAAGGGAAATGGTCTGAAAGGACATTTTGGAGAGTGAAATTTCCTTTTTCTCTCACTCTTACATAGGAAGATCTGCTTTACAGAAGCATGAAAGGCCAAAAGATCTGTCAGCAACCTGGTGGGGGAAATAATGACAACTCAAACAATTAGCTTTCTTCAACTTTTCACAAACACTTTTCTGTAATGCTTTAAGAACAAGACCACATGCACGCAAAAGAGAAGGCACTGAAGAGCAAAATGTTGTGCCCGCATCCTCAGTGCTGTTTGTATGGTGATCCCACAGGTCGTTAGTGGAGATAGATCCCTATTCCCATACAAAGCAATGGGGCTTCATGCAGAAACTGGGATTCTTCCCATGCATCATAGTGCCATAGTAAATAGTCAATACATTTCACAATATTTTTAAAATGAATTATGGGATGAATTGTTTTTTTTTTTATTTTTTGTGCAGCTTTAGTATTTATGCACCTGCCCAGTTTAGCAAAATAAAATGTGTATTGCTCAACTAAATACTACAGCAAAGAATAAAAGTATATTATGGATTAGTTGTGCCCAGTTTATAATCTGCGTCCCCAGGAGCCAGTCCACACAGACTAAAGAATCAGCCTTAAATCTAATCAGTTTAATTTATTTCAACAGAATTCAACAGCACTAGAGTTAAAGTGAGAACTAGGCTTTGACTGTCTTTTCGTGTCATGCTCAGAAGATTAGGACTGTTTTACAAGCAGGAGGAGCTTTGGGATATCTCAGTCCTGTCCAGGCCAGAGATTTGCTGGGATGAAGATGAAAGAACCTTAGATCTGTTATGTTTTCAAGTGATTCCCTCTAAAGCCTGTATAATCTTTTTTGTTTCCCACTTTTAAAAAAATTAATCTCACATCCAAGGCACAATGACTGAATGACTGTAATGTTTAATTACACTGGGTACAAATCCAGTTTAATAGTCCAAACCTTTTAAAAGTATTAGATTTATTTTTCCTCCTGGAAAAGTTTGTGATTCTAATTTGTTTCTAGTTTCAGGACATTATAACCTCACTCTTGTAGCTTGAATATACAAAAATTGCATATGTATCACCTATCAGGTGAGCTCTCTCAGTCTGATCCACTTCCCATTAAAGTCAATGGAAAGACTCTAATTGACATTAGTGAAGTTGGATTGGGGCTTTTACAATGAAAACAAGTTTACCCATTTAGTGAAAGGAAGGGCTTTCAGAGTTCTAAAGATAATCAGCTTTCTGGTCATAAACTTTAGTACAGATGAGCAATCCACTGAGCCTTTAATTCTTCTATCAGAATCAGAGTAGACAGCTGTGGCTGTTGCCTGATTTTAGGGGATTAAATATTATTGTTCATATAATGTGTGTTATAGACTCGCCAATTGATCTGATCAGAAGGTAATGAGGTTCTTGTCTCAGAATCAGGCTACACAGAGTTTTTCAAGGACCCTCAGGATGTATGACAAGGATACTTGCACTTAAAACAAAATACAGCCTTAAAGACTTTTATTGAAATAAATATAATAATAATAAAATGGAAAAGTAATCAATGAAAATTGCAAATGAAATAACGATTGTCCTAGAAGTATATGTGGTGTGTAGCAAGGCACAGTGGCCTCCTTCCAGACTGGAGAACAAGGGACCACTACACTCCCCTTGGTGGGCGGAGCAGGAAGTATAAAGGGAGGGCTCTGCAGCTCAATTGGTTGGGAGCCAATGGAGGAGATTGATGCCTCTGCCCTGCTGCAGCATCCAGGAGTGGAACCTGTGCTCTGCTGTGCCCTGCCCCCAGAGGAGACATACCCAGATAAGGAGTTGCTGGGACTACCGTTGGCTGTGTACCCCAAGGATCTGTGGAGGCCTGAAGTACCAAACCCCAGGGATGTAGGAAGTAGCCCAAGGGCAGCCCAAAACTGGCCGGCTAGAGGGCTGACCACTTCTAGGTTGGCATGTTGTGGCTGGATCCCCACCAACCCAGTTGAAGACCACTCTGCCACTGTTAGGGCCCTGGGCTGGGATGTGGTGGAGTAGGGTAGGCCCATGTCCTCCTGCCACCCCAACCCTGGGGTGGCTGACCCCCCATCTTAGGCCAGGAGTCCTGTGTGAATACCCCTGCGAGCACCCTAGACTGCCTGCTGGGTGTCCAACTCTCTTTGGAGCCCCCTAAATTGTATGGGTGTTCACCCCTACCTGAATCCTGAGACTGTGTGTGATTGCTGGCTGCCTGAGCCCCAAGCTTAGTCTAAAGCCTGCTTCCTGCTCTGGCCTGCCCCAAAGGACTACAGCTATTGACTGTGTGTTTGCTGGTTGCCTTAAGTCTGGAGGCTTAGGCTACAGCCTGCTGACAGCCCAGCCCCGCTCGGAGGGCTAGAGTCCAAACTGTTAATTGGTGTCAGCCCCAGCTGCGAGGCTGCGGGCTAAAGACTACATCGGGTACACTGGGAGGGACAGGAGCCCCAGACTATTATGGTGTATTTGCCTCTGTTAGACGGGCCCAGAATCACAGACTGCATACAGCTTGCCCCACCAGTGTGGCCCGAGCCCGAAGACTACTGCCCCTGACGACAAGGCAGAGTAGCCTCCCCTCCGGACTGGAGAATGAGGGACCACTACAAGGTATTATATACTATAAAACCACCTAGATTAACATTCAGACCCTTCCTTGATAATCTGCTGGTAAGAGACAAAGGACCAGCCTCGCCTCTGACATGCAAAAGTCCGATGGCCCAGGTATCCTCAATTCTTGAGTGGGAGGTGAAGACCTTAGGAGAAGCCAGAGAGCTGAAAGACTATAGAAATTAATTCAAAGCCAGACTAAAATTAACCCACCACTAACATGGTGGGTTGCCCCTCTTATGGAGCCTGAGCACTATGTTCCCACTTTCCCTGTCCAAACTCAAATTTCCTCACCCACAAAATATAAGGGCAGGCTTGCTCTATAGGCTTGCATGTTCATATGCATTATTAGCTCATTCTCACATCAGTTATTTCTGACCTAACTGGTTATTTCTATGGCCTTTGTGGTATACTTGTTAAGTTTAAAGAGGGCATGAACTTAGGTAGCTATCTATCTATGCCAAAGGTCTAACTTGCTTTAATTCATCCTCATTTATCTATGCTAAAGGGCAACAAACATATATATGCTAACTGTATGGTTTAGCGCATCATCATGTATTTAGGCTAAAGGTCCGAACATATGTATGCTAACTTGTTTTAGCTTAACATAAAGGATGTGGCCTATAGGTTCCTTGCATTATGACCAAAATACTCTAGTACAAATCTATAAATCTATTAGAATAAAAAATAAATATAAGCAAGCAGGCTAGCCCTATGGGCTACACTGTTAGATGTCTAGCGCTTACTCTTCAACAGCAGGAGTAGCAGCTGTGGTATTAGACCTCTGTAGGAACTTTCTTTTGGTATTCTTGATTTTATGCTTCACTTTCTGTCCTTCTGTTTTTGGTATACAGTGCTACACTTGATTTGATCTACAGCCTCAGTTCCCTCATGTTCTTGTCTAGGGTGACCAGATAGCAAGTGTAAAAAATTGGGACCAGGGGAAGGGGGTAATAGGTGCCTATATAAGAAAAAGTCCGCAATATCAGGACTGTCCGTATAAAATCAGGACATCTGGTCACCCTGTCCTTATCCCACATTGCCTTTATTTACCACACAGTGTGACAGGGCAAGGCCAAATGGCTATGGAAGAGTAGTCTTATGGAGATCTGGGAAGTGGGCGGGCGAAGCCCGTCCACAGCTAAAGGATCCCCCCCAGCCTAAAAGATCCACAGGACCTAGATGCCAAAAAATTCCGGGGGACAATTAATGAAATAACATTAGGAGTGTGGTCAAAGGGTCAAACGAAGGGAACCGGATGGGGACACCGAGCAGAGAACCCCGGACAGCGCCCACTGCTCCTTAAAGGCATCAAGGGAGTCAGAGGACGCCACCCAGAGGAACTCTGCCCGGATGCATGAACAGACCGAGGATCGGAAATAGGCCCCACAGTCACAGGAGACCCCATCGGCCAACCTCCTCACTCTGGTTTTATAGATGGCCATTTTAGCTAAGGCCAGGAGGAGGTTGACCAGGAGATTCCATGACTTTATGGGCCACGGATAGGGAGTGCATAAACAAGAAGGTGAGGGGAGAAGTGCAACCAAAAACGTAATAAAATATTGGTGAGGAGCCGGAATAAGGGCTGTAGCCTGGCACACTCCAAGTATATATGTGCCAGGGTATCCCTCATGCCGCAAAAGGGGCAAGTGTCTGGGATTGAGGTGAACTGCGCCAAGTACACGCCCGTGCTCACGGCTCCGTGAAGGAGCCGCCAACTGACATCACCGGCAGGCCTTGGAACTAAGGTGGAATATAGGCTGGCCCACCGGGGCTCCTCACCCTCCAAAGGTGGCAGAAGGTCCCGCCATTTTGAATCGGGTCGGGACACGAGGGTGAGGGCATGAAGGGTGTGGAGCACGAGCGTTTATACATGTTTTCTTGGCGCGGTTTGAAAGCAGACCAGCTGTATGTTGTGCAGCCGGCTTCCAGGGAAGGGGTGAGGGGGTCGGTTGAGTCCACGGGGCAGGGGTCCAATTAAAAGGTCCGGCAGCCCCGGGGTAGGGGGTGAGAGGGGCGTGCCCTCGTACAGGACCCGATCGAGATAAACCCGATCAGTGGGCGGCAAAGCGGCCTCTTGAAGTATGCACTGGGGAGTACAAGGTCTGGAAAGCCCCATGCACTGAGCAACTGTCAGGGGATCCAGCCAGTTTCCCCGGTCATAGTCCAGGAGGTCTCCGACTCTTGTGACTTCTGCCAGGACCAACCTCTGGCGCACCGAGCGGGACTCCGCCACCTGCACACGGAGCTGGGGGTTGTGTAGCAGGGGCTCCGCGAGGAGATCTGCCCCCTCCATGGCCGCCATGGACCTGGTCCTTGAAAAGAGCTTCCAGGTCCAGAGGAGGTCCTGGTAGAAGACCGGCAGCCGGGAGAGGTCTCGCGGAAGACCTCTCGGATGGAGATAAAAGAGCTGTCGGTCGTATTGGAGCCCTCGGAAGTGGCGCAGAAAGGCGTGCGCCAGTATGCTCCTCGCCGGACTACCTGCACCATAAAGGAGCCTCTACAGGGCCTGGAGGCGGAAGATATGGACCTGAGTAAGCAGACATTTTAGGCCCTGCCCTCCCTCCTCCAGAGGTAGATGGAGAAACCCCGCAGGGACCCAGTGCAGTCCTGACCAAAAGAACTCAAGAATCGATGTCCGGAGGTTGGCCAGGAAACCTGGGGCCGGGACCAGGGTGTTGAGCCAGTACCAAAGCATGGACAGGACTAGTTGATTAAGCGCCAGCGCTCTCCCTCGAAGGCAGAGGCACCGGAGTAGTCCTGTCTATTTCTGGAGCCTCTCTATCACCCCACCCTCTAAATTCTGCCAGTTCTCCAGCGGAGAGGGATGCGTGGCAGAAAGGTAAACGCTGAGATAGAGCAGCGGACCCGTGCTCCACTGGATGGCCTGAAGCATGGGTGGGAGGGAGCTCGCCTCCCGCCAGTCCCTTACCACCAAGCCAGAGATCTTGACCCAGTTCACCCACGCGGAGGAGGCTGCCGAATAAATGGCATGGCAAGCCTCCACCCGCTCCAAGTCATCCGGGTCCTGGACCACGAGGAGCACGTCATCGGCGTTCGCCGACAGAACCAGCCACAGCTCCAGCTCCCGCAGCATTAACCCTGTCAACCTCCTTCAGAGGAGACAGAGGAAGGGCTCGATCGCCAGAGCGTACAGCTGGCCCGAGAGGGGGCACCCCTGCTGTACTCCCCGCCCAAAGCTGACCGGTTCGGTAAGGGTCCAGTTGAGCCTGACCAAACACTCTGCGGAGGCGTACAGCACCCGGAGAAAACCCACAAACTGGGGTCTGAAGCCAAACGCTTGCAGAGTGCTCAGGAGATACCTGTGATCCACCCTGTCGAACGCCTTCTCCTGATCTAAGGACAGGAGGGCGAACAACAGACCATCCCTACACCCGAGTTCCAAAAAGTCCCAGACCAGATATAGGTTCATAGATTCATAGATACTAAGGTCAGAAGGGACCATTCTGATCTAGTCCGACCTCCTGCAAAGCGCAGGCCACAGAATCTCACCCACCCACTCCTATGAAAAACCTCACCCATGTCTGAGCTATTGAAGTCCTTAAATCATGGTTCAAAGACTTCAAGGAGCAGAGAAGCCTCCCTCAAGTCAACCATGCCCCATGCTACAGAGGAAGGTGAAAAACCTCTAGGGCCTCTCCAATCTGCCCTGGAGGAAAATTCCTTCCCGACCCCAAATATGGCAATCAGCTAAACCCTGAGCATATGGGCAAGATTCACCAGCCAGATACCCAGGAAAGAATTTTCTATAGTATCTCAAATCCCATCCATCTAATATCCCATCTCAAGGGATTTGGCCTATTTACCCTGAATATTTAAAGATCAATTACTTACCAAAATCCCATTATCCCATCATACCATCTACTCCATAAACTTATCGAGTAGAAAAACTTATCGAGTAGGTTGTCGAAGATGCTGCGGCCCGGGACAGTGTAGGTCTGCTGTGGGTGGACCCTAGCCGCAGTGAGATTGCTTTTGCCACGACTTTGTAGTCCGTGCTGAGGAGCGAGACGGGACGCCAATTTCGTAAATCGCGGAGGTCTCCCTTCTTGGGCAATAAGGTGAGCACAGCTCGCGTGCACGAAAGAGGGAGGACCCCGCTCTGCAAAGACTCGGTCTAGATGGTGACTAGGTCTGGGCTGAGGACGTCCCAGAACACGCGGTAGAACTCCACGGTCAGCCCGTCCATGCCCGGAGATTTATTGGTGGGCATGCGACAGAGGGCTTCCGAGAACTCGGCCAGAGTGAGAGGCAGCTCTAGCCGGTCTCGGTCGCCCATGCTGACTGTCGGGAGCTCCTCCCAGAGCACTCTGCAAGTGTTAGGATCAGTCAGATCCGGGGAGAAAAGGCTTGCGTAGAAGGCTCTCGCCATCCTGCACAACTCCACCAGATCCGTGAGGGGGGTGCCATCTTCTGCCAGAAAGCAGATGACATGTTTTTAGCCCCCCTCTTTTTCTCCAGGGCGTAGAAGAAGTGGGAGCCGCGATCCATCTCCCGAAGGAGACGGAGGCGGGATCGAACAAAGGCACCCAGGGCCCGATGGTCCTCGAGAGTCCAGAGCTCCTCCCGCTTCCCACGGCATGCTCCACAGAGGGGTGGATCCTCGGGGTTGGTGGCCAGATGCCTCTCCAGCTCTAAGACCTCCCGTTCCAACTGTTCTATCGCCGCATCCCTCCGTTGGCTGGTGCCCCAGGTGTAGTCAGGGCAGAAGAGCCGGGCGCGCACCTTCCCTAGGTCCCACCACCGCCGCGCCGAGGGAAAGGCATGCCGCTGCCCTTGCCAGGCCAGCCAGAACTCCCGGAAGGACGACACGAAGCCCGCATCCTCCAGCAAGCTGTTGTTGAAATTCAAATAGGCCGGCCCTGGCCTCTCCACGCAGAGGGAGGCTGTCACAGTGGCTAAATGATGGTCAGAAAATGGGGCCGGCCAGATGCTGGAGGAGTGGGCTCGTGAAAGATGAAAGCGTGATAAATAAATGCGGTCCAACCGGAAGTGGCGCGACCGATGGGCCTCCACCCGGAGAAAGGTGAACGTGGAAGTGTCGTCCGGGTGGTGGTCACACCAGATGTCCACCAGGGAGTGGTGTTTGGCTATCTCCTGGACGATGGCAGTGGCGGCCGGGCTCTGCTCTGTCCCCGAGTGGTCTCGCTCCTCAAAGGTGATGTTAAAGTTCCCTCCCAGGACCAGGCACTCATGAGGATCCAAGGTGCCGAGGAAGACGGACGCCTGCTGATAGAATTGCAGCCGCTCCGGACTCACTGCCGGGCCATAGATGTTGACGAGGTTGACTACACACCCCTCCATGCAGACCCACAGGTGCAGCAGGCGGCCCGGCACAGCCTCAGCCACCCCGAGCACCTCGAGCCATAGGTAGGGGGAGAACAGGGTCGCCACTCCAGCCGTACGAACTGTGAGGCGGCTAAAGTAGACCCTGTCCCCGAAATCCAGCCGCCAGCTGTCTTCGGCGGTCGGATCCATATGGGTCTCCTGCAGGAAAACCACAGAATACCCCCCATCTCGAAGGAAGGAGATCACCTGGGACCTGCGGAGACCCATCCTACAGCCGCGGGTGTTCAAGGTTGCGATGATAAGAGGTGCCATGAGGAGGGCGGGGGGGGGATCCTCACCGGCAGGGACGCTCGCGGCTCCCAACAGGCCGCGCAGCAGTCCGTGACCTACCCCGTAGGTGAGTAAGGAGTCACGGAAGAGGCGGACCCGCTGGTAGGTCACGGCGCCCAGCCTCCCGGTTCTTTTACCCTCCCCCATGAGGGTCCTTGCGGCCCGCAGGATTTGATGAAAGTCCCCCCATCGCTGGAGAGCAAGCTGTACTTTGTTGCGGGAGCCACGGACATCTTCTAGAAACTCCCGCAACTCCTCTCGCAGCGCATGGGGGGCTGGGGTTACGGTCTCCTGGTTACTCCCCAAGAGGGCCCTTGGTACAGCCCCGTGGCCCACAAAGATGGGAAGACAGGGTGCGGACCCGCAATGGGGTTCCTGATGGTTTGGTGCCTTGAACATTGGGGTCTTAGGGGGAAGCGGAGGGAGGATAGCAGCCCCTGGTGGTTCGGGAGGGGTAAACACAAAGGCCGCTCCCTGGGGATCACCGATTGGAAAAGGGAAGGAGACAGCCCCAGGGGCGGCAATAATATCTCAAGAGGTGGACGGGATAGGGACAGGGGCAGGGACAAGGATAGAGGTGAGATTCTGGGCGGGGAGAGGGCTCTCAGTGATGCCGGGCGCAGGCTCTATAGTGGATTTGGCAGCCACGGCATCAAGGGGTGGACTCTCTCCTGTAGGGCCCTCTCCTGGGAAGGAGGTCGAATGCTCCTCACCAACGAGGAGTGCCCCTGGTGGCTCAGGTCCTGGCCGCGTGGCTCTGGCCGTCGCCTCAACAGGCTCGGCGGCTCTCAGCGGGGTCCTCTCTGCAGCCGGGTTGATGGAGGAGTCCAGGGGCTCCTCGAAGGTGGGAGCGGAAGCAACGGCTGGGGGAGGGAACACGGGGATAGGGAGGCTGGAGTGAAGTTGCCCAGATCAAGGCCCGCTGGCATAGGGTCGTCCTCCCCCTGGGTGATCAGGGTCAGATCTCCTCATATATGGACGGGAAATTGTTTTCCGCCACCCCGGGATTCTCCCCGCCGGCACCTGATGCGACGGTTGCCTCGGGGCACACTGAGGTTTCAGATGGCTCCTTGGGGGCCTCGGACGGGAGGGACTCCCGTGGAGGGGAGATACTGCCTTCCAGTCCTGCCACGTCATCCCCAGCTGGCACTGGTGGATGGAACACACCCTTGGGTAAAGTGGGAGGCTTGGCATCGGTGCTCCCCTTCCTGGTCTTCCGGGGGGCCTCCGCATCAGATGGAAGGAGCGGCGCTTGAGCCTTCTGCTTGCCCCGCTTCCCCTGGACTAGGGCCCAGCCCTCCATGGCATCATCCGGGGGCTGGCTAGCAGGGGTTGTGTCAGGGGGCAGAGGCGATGGCTCAGGGACTCAAGGGGATAATGGTGGAGCAGCACAAGGGAGGGAAGGTTCCCCTTGGGGCGGGTCCTCTCCCATGCCTGTCAGTGTCCCTGCCACACCCTCCTCCACAGACTGCAAGCAGCGGGGGCAGGGCTCTCCCTCTGGGCATAGTTGGGGAGGTGCCCCTTGGGCCCAAGCAGGAGCAATGGTGGACTGGGAAGGAGGAGGGGTGATTTTGGGCGCCGGGCAGCCAGGGGTGCCGGCGATGATGCGGCCGGTGCCCTGCCGGGGCTCGGGTGTCCCGGATGCCCCTCCTTGACGGGCCAAGGGGCAGTCCCTCCAGACGTGCCCCATCGCCCGGCAGAGATAGCACCGAGCCTCCCCCGTGGAGTAATGCACCCGGTAATGGGCCCCCTGGTAGGGGATTAGGAAGGACCCCTCCAGCACCTCTCCGTCACGCGCCGCCGGCAGCAGTTGAAGCTGCACTCACCGGCAGAACAAGAGAACATGACGGAGGGCGGGGTCTTTGCAGCCCAACTGGAGAGGGCTGATGACAGTGATGGGCTTCCCCAGGGTAGAGAGGGCAGGTAACAGGGCGGCATTGGGGAGAAAGGGAGGGACAGAGGTCAGGACCAGGCGAACGCCCAGGTCCTCTAGCAGCTCTAAGGGGACAAACACGCCCCCTATTGCCAGGCCCTTCTCCACCTCCTCCTGGGCGGCGGCCTCCGATGTTAAGAAGAAGACGACCTTGCCACACATTTTGGAGGCCGCCACAATGGCCGTGGGCCCCACCACCCTCACCAACGCCCGCACATAGGTCTCCACGTGGGGCGAGGTGGGCACCAGGAGGCAACGGACGTCGTGCTTCCTAGTCATGGTGGGAAAGGGGCCCCGGCCTCTATAGATGGTAGTGGAGATGGTGGGCGGGAGAGATGATGAAGCGGCAGGCGGGGGGGCGTCCGCCACCTGGGCGTCCGCCCTGGGGGCCGGGGGAGGGACACCTGCAGAGCTGGTGGAGGGAACAGCAGGGAGGGACGCCCCAGCCGGTGGTGGGGCCGGGGCATTGGGGGCAGCCCCTGCCATGGAGGGCCTGGTCTTTTTAGCGGGGCCCTTCCCCTTCTTCTTACCCTGGCTCTTCCCGCCAGCTGGGGTGGCTCCCCATGAATCTGAGGGGGTGAGAGACATGGCAGCAGGGGAGGTCACCCCGGTGCCCATCGCTGCTGGTGCCCCAGTGGGGGAGATGGCAGATGGTTCGGCAGCAGAGGTAAAGGTTTGAGGGGATGACGGAGGGGCAGGCAGGGGAGGGGTAGCTGGGGCTGCTGGGAAGGCCCCACCCGTCTTGTCCCCCAGGATTGTGAGGAGGGAGGGAAGGGGAGATACCAGAAGAAAGGAGGGAAAAGGGGAAGCAGGTCGAACTCTCCTCCCCGCTAGGCTGCAGGCAGGGGAGGAGGGCGCCAAAAGGGGTGGGCTGGATGGGGGGCAATCAGGGGTTAGGGGTCCGTCACCGACACAGGGTGGAATTCCGACTCCTCTTCGTGCATTGGGGGAGGGGGGATAGAACATCATTGGGAGTGCAGTGAAGAGGGTTGAAACTAAAATGGGGAATGGCTCAAGCAAATGGGAGGGGGCATGGGCGCATGGAGCAAGGGACTAAGCGGGCTGGAGTTAGGACAGGGAAACCAAGGGGCTAGCTTCAGAGGCTGGGGCAGGGCAAACAAACAAAGGCTGCAGAAGGAAATAGGTGAGGCAGGCAAACAAACTGAAGCTATTAAGGGGGGCTTGGGCAAAAGGGGGGGCAAAGCTACAAGTAGCAAATGGGGCAGGTAGCAAAGGGCAAAGCTGTGGGGTGGGCAGTTCGGGGGGGACACGTGTGCCCACGTGCTCTTGCACAAGTCTTTTTAGACTGGCTGCTGCTTCTGGCCGTAAGGGTGGAAATAGGGCGTGGCAAGCCAAGCAAGCAGCTGAGTCCCGAGGCAGGAGCTGAGGTAGATGGTATACAGCCAGTGGGGGTGGTGGAGTGGGCAGCGATGGTGGTAGTAGTGGTGGGAGTTGGGGGGGACACTGGCAGCTCCACGCCACACCCCCTGTGTCCCTACAAACACAGTCAAGACCCCCACCACAAGAGCACAGTTTGAAAATTACTCAGTCTCAAGGCCCCCTCCACGGTGGTCTGCTAAGTCCCACTGGTAGATGGTTCTCTTCTTCTCCTCCTCGGGCTTCAGCAGCTCAAGGCAGCAGACTCCACAGCAGCAGCAGCTCCAGGAACTCCAGGTGGTGGTCCAGGCAGGCAGAAAGGACCCCTCTCAGGTCCTTCACCACCAGGTGGTGGTGATGTCCACAACAGTAGTAGCTGGGGTCCCTTACTCCTCCTCTCTAGGGAGTAGGCTAGCAGCCCTCCCCCCCCGGGGCTGCAGTTGGAGCAGTAGCAGCACCCGAGAGTGGGGAGTCCAGCAACCAGGTAGCATAGAACGGGGGGGGGGGCGTGTCTGGCCCAGCCAGGGGAGCAGCTGGAGCAGCAGGGAGAGCTTAGGGCCTAGCAGCAGGAGTAGCAGCTTCCCACCTCCCTCCAAGCTAGAAGGCTATGGAAGAGTCATGGGAGAAAGAGAGAGAGAGAGATTCGCTCCAGGCTAAACAAATCCCTGGTACCAGGATAAGTGAAATGGAAGCTGCTCCAGGTCAATTAAGACACCTGGGGACATTTAAGAACTTTCCAGAAGGCAGGGAGAAGGCTAGGTTGATTGGGACACCTGAAGCCAATCAGAGGCTGGCTGAAACTAGTTAAAAGCCTCCCAGTCAGTCAGGTGGGTGTGCATGTCAGGAGCTATGGGAAGAAGTTGCGCGGTTGGAGAGGCTGAGTAGTACACACCATATCAGGCACAAGGAAGGAGGCCTGAGGTAAGGGTGAAGTGGAGCTTGAGGAAGTGAGGGTTGCTGTGGGGGAAGTAGCCCAGGGAATTGTACATGTCATGTTTCTAAAAGGTCAGCTACCATAGCTGATACTATTAGGGTCCCTGGGCTGGAGCCTGGTGTAGAGGGTGGGCCCGGGCTCCCCCCACACCTTTGCCTCTGATTAATCACTGAGACTGGGAGACAACAGAGACTGTGCAAGGAAGGATAACTTCTCCTCACCTCCCTCACTGGCTTATGATGAAAATGGCTCAGTAGACTGTGACCGTTGTCTCTAGAGAAAGAAGGGTTATGTGGAGAGTCACAGTGAGCCTCTGAGGCTAGCGAAATCTTCCAGGAAACACGGGACCCATGGAGGCAAGGACAGAGCTTTGTCACAGACATTTTCCACTGGGCTCTGTGCTGAGGGTTTTCTACTGGAGCTGAGCACAACTATCAATATGGGAATATTCACATGTGAAAACTGAGGCCCCAGTCCTTACTTCATCAAAACACCCATTGACACAAGTGGAAGTTTTCCTTGAGACTAGACCTGGATTAAGAGATTATAATGAGAATGTATGAATGTGGCCAAGAGTAAAATGTCACTATCACAGCCAGTGAAGAACGTAGGGCTTTCAATATAAAAGGGAAAAAGTTGTAAAATTCCATCAACGTTCTGTGCTTTTTTTGTCCGATTTTAAAAAAGTAACTTTTCATATTAAAATGCAACCAGATCAAAGCATTACATAAAAAAATGTTTCTGTTTCCCACCCCCCCACACACACACACACCTTTACTGTTGCCTACTTATGGGGCTGCTGGGAACTTTCCCTTTTTTTTTATTGGCTCAGTAAGCTAACCACAGGAGGTCATGACCTCAAAGATATATTCTTCCCTTTCTGAATCAATGTATCCACTATCCCAACAATAATTTAACATTTTTTTAAAATAACTCTAGTGTTCTCCTCCAGAGTTCAAATCTCAGGAAACAACTTGCTGCAGCTCTAATGAAAATCTGTATCTGTAGCTCTGCAAAAATTGTCTAAAATGGTACATCAAAAGTTAATACGTATGTGCAGATAGAATATGCAAATAGATTCAAAGCCTTCTGCACCATAATATTCAATGAAATAAGTTATTCAGTCTTTACATTTAAGGAAATAAAAAAAGTGGTTCATTGACTCAAAGCACTAGTATGTCATGTTCCTCCCTCTGTATTCACTGATTGCAAATTCACATCTCAGTACCACCAGACGGATCTGAACTTAATGAACTGATGTGACAGGTTTTTGCATCCTAGGTTAGGTAAACTTGACAGGAAAGTTGCTTTGTTTATGTATATGTCTGCAGATTACATAAATAAGCTGGCAAGTACTTGGCTTAAAACAAATTCACTGCTCACTGGAAGTGAGATCAATAACACAACATATATACTCCTTTACTCAACACTACCCCAGGGAATTGAATTCTTCTTCTTGATACATGATGCAGTTTAAAGAAAAGAATGAGATACATCCTTAAAAACATACATCTATCAGAATTGCCATCAGCATTGTAATGTTTTCTTCAGCTAATCAAGTATTATATTAGGCAGTACTAAGATGTGTTCTTTAACTGTCTTTTACCTATATCTATGCAGCAAGCTGAAACAGTACAAAGCGCAGGCACAAAGACACATTGCTAGACTTCTCTTAAAAAAAATTTTAGAAGATGCTAACCCACAAAATCTAAATATATCAGACTGTACAGAAAAGGGGAACTTTGTAGCTGACTGGAGAAGGAATGGTATTTTTCCCCCCTCCTGTGTTGTCTTGTGATCTGAAATATAACACATCACTCAGGAGTGACAGGACTGGATTATCTGACAGGGATGCTCCTGAATTACTGTAAATAGCTTGCCATTCCCAGTAGAAAGAGGTGCAAAATTCTGTTTGAAATTCAGGCTCGTCCCTTACCCACAAATCTAGTAACATGCATACAGAAGGTACTAACTGTACAGTAATGCTATGTTTTTCCTATACAGATATCCCATAAATGATATTCACAATGCATTTTGAAGTGCCAAAGAAAGAACAAGTTTTTCACATTTGAGGTTTATATGTACATTTAAATAGATTCATAGATACTAAGGTCAGAAGGGACCATTCTGATCATCTAGTCCAACCTCCTGCACAGCGCAGGTCACAGAATGTCACCCACCACTCCTATGAAAAACCTCACCCATGTCTGAGCTATTGAAGTCCTCAAATCATGGTTCAAAACTTCAAGGAGCAGAGAAGCCTCCCTCCAGTCAACCATGCCCCATGCTACAGAGGAAGGCAAAAAAACCTCCAGGGCCTCTCCAATCTGCCCTGGAGGAAAACTCCCTCCCGACCCCAAACATGGCAATCAGCCAAACCCTGAGCACATGGGCAAGATTCACCAGCCAGATACCCAGGAAAGAATTTTCTATAGTAAATCAGATCCCATCCATCTAATATCCCATCTCAGGGGATTTGGCCTATTTACCCTGAATATTTAAAGATCAATTACTTACCAAAATCCCATTATCCCATCATACCATCTCCTCCATAAACTTATCGAGTAGAATCTTAAAACCAGATAGATCTTTTGCCCCCACTGCTTCCCTTGGAAGGTTATTCCAAAACTTCACTCCTCTGATGGTTAAAAACCTTCGTCTGATTTCAAGTCTAAACTTCCTGGTGGCCAGTTTATACCCATTTGTTCTTGTGTCCACATTGGTGCTGAGCTTAAATAATTCCTCTCCCTCTCCTATATTTATCCCTCTGATATATTTATAGAGAGCAATCATATCTCCCCTCAACCTTCTTTTAGTTAGGCTAAACAAGCCAAGCTCCTTAAGTCTCCTTTCATAAGACAAGTTTTCCATTCCTCGGATCATCCTAGTAGCCCTTCTCTGTACCTGCTCCAGTTTGAATTCATCCTTTTTAAACATGGGAGACCAGAACTGCACACAGTATTCTAGGTGAGGTCTCACCAGTGCCTTGTATAACGGTACTAAAACCTCCTTATCCCTACTGGAAATGCCTCTCCTGATGCATCCCAAAACCGCATTAGCTTTTTTCACAGCCATATCACATTGGCAGCTCATAGTCATCCTATGATCAACCAATACTCCAAGGTCCTTCTCCTCTTCCGTTACTTCTAATTGATGCGTCCCCAACTTATAACTAAAATTCTTGTTATTAATCCCTAAATGCATAACCTTACACTTCTCACTATTAAATTTCATCCTATTACTATTACTCCAGTTTACAAGGTCATCCAGATCCTCCTGGATAATATCCCGATCCTTCTCCGAATTGGCAATACCTCCCAGCTTTGTATCATCTGCAAACTTTATTAGCACACTCCCACTTTTTGTGCCAAGGTCAGTAACAAAAAGATTAAATAAGATTGGTCCCAAAACCGATCCCTGAGGAACTCCACTGGTAACCTCCCTCCAACCTGACAGTTCGCCTTTCAGTAGGACCCGTGCAGTCTCCCCTTTAACCAATTCCTTATCCACCTTCTGATGTTCATATGATCCCCATCTTCTCCAATTTAACTAATAATTCCCCATGTGGCACGGTATCAAATGCCTTACTGAAATCTAGGTAAATTAGATCCACTGCATTTCCTTTATCTAAAAAATCTGTTACTTTTTCAAAAAAGGAGATTAGGTTGGTTTGGCACGATCTACCTTTTGTAAAACCATGTTGTATTTTGTCCCATTTACCATTGACTTCAATGTCCTTAACTAATTTCTCCTTCAAAATTTTTGCCAGGACCTTGCATACTACAGATGTCAAACTAACTGGCCTGTAGTTACCTGGATCACTTTTTTTTCCTTTCTTAAAAATAGGAACTATATTAGCAATTCTCCAATCATTCGGTACTATTCCTGAGTTTACAGATTCATTAAAAATTCTTGCTAATGGGCTTGCAATTTCAGGTGCCAATTCCTTTAATATTCTTGGATGAAGATTATCTGGGCCCCCCGATTTAGTCCCATTAAGCTGTTTCAGTTTCGCTTCTACCTCTGATATGGTAATATCTACCTCTATATCCTCCTTCTCATTTGTCATGCTACCATTATCCCCAAGATCCTCTTTAGCCTTATTAAAGACTGAGGCAAAGTATTTGTTTAGATATTGGGCCATGCCTAGATTAGCTTTAACCTCCGCTCCATCCTCAGTGTTAAGCGGCCCCACTTCTTCCTTCTTAGTTTTCTTCTTATTTATATGGCTATAGAACCTTTTACTATTGGTTTTAATTCCCTTTGCAAGGTCCAACTCTACTCGACTTTTAGCCTCTCTCACTTTATCCCTACATCTTCTGACCTCAATTAGGGAGCTTTCCTTGCTGATCCCTCCCATCTTCCACTCCCTGTATGCTTTCTGCTTCTTCATAATCACCTCTCTAAGATGCTTGCTCATCCAGCTTGGTCTACAACTCCTTCCTATGAATTTTTTCCCCTTTCTTGGGATACAGGCTTCCGATAGCTTCTGCAGTTTTGATTTAAAGTAATCCCAGGCCTCAACTGCCTTTAGATCCATAAGTTCTTCAGTCCAATCCACTTCCCTAACTAATTGCCTTAATTTTTGAAAGTCAGCCCTTTTGAAATCAAAAACCCTAGTTGCAGATTTATTTTTGTTAATCCTTCCATTTAGTTTGAACTGAATTAGCTCATGATCACTTGAGCCAAGATTGTCCCCTACAACCATTTCTTCTATGAGGTCCTCGCTACTCACCAAAATTAAATCTAAAATGGCATCCCCTCTAGTCGGTTCAGCAACTACTTGATGAAGGAATCCATCAGCTATCGCATCTAGGAAAATCTGAGCCCTATTATTATTACTAGCACTGGTCCTCCAGTCTATATCTGGGAAGTTAAAGTCTCCCATGATCACGCAGTTTCCATTAGTATTTACTTTATTAAAGACATTAAAAAGGGCTCTATCCATAACCAAATTAGATCCCGGAGGTCTATAGCACACCCCAAGCACTATCGTAGGAGAGGCTTTACTAGTTTTCTTCCCCAATGTAATTTTTGCCCAGACAGACTCTGTCTTATCCATTGCATCGCTTCTTATTTCTTTACATTCTAACTCATCGTTGATATACAATGCTACTCCACCCCCTTTACCTTTGTTTCTGTCTTTCCTAAACAGCACATACCCTTCAATACCTGTAGTCCAGTCATGACAACTATTCCACCATGTTTCTGTTATCCCTATAATATCTGGTTTCACTTCCTGCACCAGTAGCTCTAGTTCCTCCATTTTGTTACCTAGACTCCTCGCATTGGTGTATAAACATCTTAATTTTTGCTGTTTGGCCTCGCTCACATTTTGTACCCTATTAGGCACAGTCATTCTACAGCCAGTATAACCTATTAGACTAGTATCCACACCGCCCTCGCTCCTTATATACATTCTCCTACCCATGGCTGTATCCTTTCTTACTTCATCTTCTTCCCTCTCAATGCTAAAATCTGGCGTGGAGATTTTCTGGACATCTCCCATCCATCTCCCCCCAATTCCTAGTTTAAAGCTCTCTTTATCAGTTGTGCCAGCCTCGATCCTAGAAGTCTATTTCCTTCCCTACTCAGATGAAGTCCATCCCGAGAGAACTGACCTCTGTCCGTGAATGCCTCCCAGTGGCCATACATCCCAAAGCCCTCCTTATAGCACCACTGCCTAAGCCATCTGTTGACAGTCATAATCTTGTCACACCTTTGTTGCCCTTCTCTAGGAACAGGAAGGATCCCGCTAAAGATCACCTGAGCCTCAATTTCCTTAAGCGTCTTCCCCAGCCTAGCATAGTCTCCCTTGATACTTTCCAGCGAGAATCTGGCTGTATCATTTGTTCCCACATGAAGGATAATTAGGGGATTCTTTCCCGCTCCCTTGAGGATCCTTTTCAACCTCAGGTCTACATCCCGTATCTTAGCACCCGGAAGACAGCACACCCTTCTATTCTCAGGATCAGCTCTAGTTACAGGCCTGTCTATTCTTCTCAATAAAGAGTCCCCGATCACATAGACCTGCCTTTTCCTGGTGACAGTGCTATTCTCCAGTCTCTCCCCTGTTCCCTCTGGCTGCAAGTTCTTTCCATTCCTATTTTCCCTTACAATTCTCTTCAACCCATCCTGTATCCTCCTGGGGCTCATATTTGGTGTAGTCTCCCTTGACTCTTCCCCTTTTTCTATAGGGCTAGCCTCTCTTCTCTTCTTCCTTACCCTTCCACCTTCAGCGACTACCTGCTGAGCCCCTTCTTCATTTTCCAACTCTGCAAACCTGTTCCTAAGCTCTATTTCTCCTTCACTAGCCTGTCTTTTTCTCTGCCTGGTTCTTTGAGTCACATGTTTCCACTGACCACTTTCCTCATCCAGTCTCTCCTCAAAATTCCCCAGCCCTGGTTCCATCTGTGAGTCTGAGCTTTTCCCTTCAGATACCTCATATCTTTGCTCCATCATCTGCTCAAACCCCTTCCTAAACTCAACCAGACTTTCCACCTGCATCTCCAAACCTCGGATCTTTTCCTCCATCAGCTCTATCAGACGGCATTTCATGCAGACAAAACTCTTACCGGTTCCCCCCTCCAGGATCATGTACATACCACAGCTTCCACATCCAGTCATCCTCAATGTGTCTTCCACTGCAGGAGTCACTCCCACAGCTTCCTCTGTATCTGTCATCTCCTTCCCACCTAAATCCTGTTAATCTGGGAAACACAAGCCACACCAAAAAGACCCCCCCCCAGCAAAAGCAAACCCCAAACAAGCACCACAATACAAACTCCCCTTGCAAACTCCCACTCAAACTCCCCTGTTTAGAGCTCTGTTTGCTAGCTCCTGTCCACTGCAGCTGTCTGTGCCGCTGCCTGACTGGCTGGCTACCTTTATAGGGCCCCTAGTCAGAAGCCCCGCCCCCTAGGCAGGGCTCAGCTGCTCTCCCAGCACAAAACCCCTACACACACACAAATACAAATACAAATACTAAAAATACAAAACCAAGTACAACTACCTTCTCCTCCAACAGAACTCCCACTCAAACTCCCCTGTTTAGAGCTCAGTTTGCTAGCTCCTGTGCCGCTGCAGCTGTCTGTAAGATGTAAGACATGTTTTGTTTGCACAACCACTGCATGTATGGGTAGGTGCTTATCAGCAGAGTAAAGGACAGCAAGTTTTTTATTATTAAAAAAAAATTATTAGGGAGGATATTGCACATAGTACTAATTAATTGTGTCATGCAATACTAGGAAAATGCAAAACACTGTGTACCAGTTCCACTTTTAATTTATTTTCATTTAAAAGTGACATGCTTGAATATTTTAGATACATTTAGAACCTAGGTGTACTGGTACTCGGACCACACCTAACATAAGTAGTCATTAATCACGTAAGCAAACCCATTGATTTCAATGGGACTATTTGCATAATTAATGGCTCTTGTTCACTGATCTTGTGTTAAATCAAAAACCATGAATCCTCTAGATGATACGCTTAGGGCTAGTCTACATGGCACTGGTGAAATGCACCAGAGAGGTGTGACTTGTAAAGTGCTGGGCTCTAACCACCTTGTTTAGATTCTTCTGGCATGCTCTAAAAGGTACCTGGTTCATGTTGACATAGTCGACTACATTAATTCGAACCAAGTATCTTTTGAAGCATGCCAGCAGGGTCTATGCAGGGCAGTTAGAGCACAGCACATTAGAGCACTTTACACTCTCACCCCTCTGATGTGCTTTGCCAGTGCTATGTAGACAAGCCATAAGATCCTGGACCAGATTCGCAGCTAAACTAAGGCACCATTTTCCCAGCATAAAGTGGGAGCAGATTACATTTACACCCTCATTAAAGCCTTCTAGATAGCTAGACTGATGTAAAGGGACCTTAGTGTATATAAGAACTGATTTCAAAATATGCAATTTTGTCTTCCACTCCCCACCCACTCCATTGTTCTATAAACCTCCCTCTCACTTGTTGTCCCTATGCAGAATATAAGTTTTCTGATGCAGGGACTTCTTTTTAGTTTATGCTTGTACAGCACACATGACAACGGGGGCCTGATTCTGACTGACCCCTCTGTCCATTACTGTAATAACCAGAACTTTTCTAAACTACTAGTTTCATTTTGTAGTTGTTTCCCAGCCCTTCACAGTTAAAACAAGTAAACTTTACGTGCACATCCACAGACTCTGAAATTCAATGAGGGAAAAAGAAAAAGAAAGTCATTCAGCCATTCTAAGAGGACATTTTATGTGTTGTATAACTGGCATGGCATTATGAAGAGGGAACTTTCTCTTTGCAGATCGTTAATGTCTTAGGGTATATCAACACTGCAATGTAAGCCCAGGTTTAGTAGAACTTGAGTTAGCAGACCCTGGGTTTGTTAACCTAAGGCTTGAGCATCTACACTCATTTGAAACCGCAGCCAGGGTCTATACTGTATTATCATGATGAAGTGTGGAAAAACTTGACTATCCCCCAAACTTGACTATCCAGAGGACAAAAAAGGTGTCCCATGGGATTGTGGGATATTTTTGGCAGACTCCCAGAGCATGAGTCCAGTGGGGCTGCGTTTATACTGCAAAGCAATAGGACTTGAACCCTGGGTCCCAACTTGACTTAGGTTCAGACCTTTAACCCCATGGGATCCTGTGACCCTGGATTAGCATAATTTGTGTGTAGATGGAATGGGGGTTAGGCCTGAGCTTGAACCCTGGCTTTACATAGCTGTGAAGCTACTGTTAGGGGCCTAATATTTCAGCCTTTGCTTGTGTGAGAGAATGGGAGTAAAGTGAACTCCATGATTTGAGTAAGGCCCTAGGATCAACCTATGCAAATGAAACTAGATTGTTTTGGAGTTTAGGACTTGAGTTTCCCTGGAAGCTTAATGAATTTTGTGATAAATGAATGGGGGGGAGAGGGGCGGTTAGCTTTTTTTTCTGAACCCAGCCAGCCAGCAACTCTAAAATCTCTCTTAGTAGCTGTTTTCTACTTGCTTCATATAGTCAAAGAGACTAACAAAAAAAACTTCTTTAATAAAGCACCAATGAACTCAAAGTACTCTTATACATATATATAAGAACTCTAGGGCATTGCTTAACCCTAGACATAATTTTCAAAGCATTGCACTTTCCATGTCTCATCAAGGAAATGATGAAGCGGTGATTTGTTGGGAAACAGTTTCAGTTGATTAAAGGTTAAAGATGATTTTTTTAGTGGAAGACTACTCTGTTATAAATTAGTTTTCATGAGATGCCCGAATGTATAATAAAATGGGCATTAAAAAGAAAGTCATGTTCAGGATTTTTATTCTCCATTTTAAACCTTGTAGTGAGTTCAGCATATAACAGCAAAGCAATGGGAGGTTTCACTCCTTCTCAGAAGTTTTGAAAGGTTTAAAAATAGGGCTTCTAGCTGGAAAAAAAAGATGCAGAATAACAGAATAATCGTTATGCAGGCAAACATGCAACTGAAGTCAATGTGATCTGTTTCTTCACTAGGACTGCAGGATCAGGCTTACAACATTTAACTACGTTGATATCTATTTACATGGCTCTCATCATCATAGTAGCTCAGCCACTATTCAAATCAAAAGAGCCTTGTATAATGTAATTTATAAAATTAGACTCTGAAAGTCTTTTAATTTCCCCCATAACTATTATACCTCCAAATCTTAGAAATCCAAAGTTAAAAATACCCACAACTGTGTCATCCCACAAATAATTCAATTGAATATTACAAGCCCTATAGGAAACAGATATGACACATTTCTGAAAAAGGCTACTCTCTCTCTCTCTCTCTCTCTCTACCAGGTGTCTGCTTTTGCAGACTTACTCAGGTTAAGTAGTCACCATGAGTGAAATCCTGGCCTAATTGAAATAAATGGGAGTTTTGCCTTTGACCTCAATGAGTCCAGAATTTTTCTATTCAATTATGACTGTTCACATGCAGGATTGGTTTCCATTTAATTTATATAGAGTGGGTGATGAAGACAGCTTAGTAGGGGTTGAAATAATTTGCTTAGTCTTAGAAGGTCTCAAGATGGGCTGCAGTAGTATGTGTCATGGAATCTAAGCTGTTATGTTATTGCCCATTACAGCAATGCCATTAATATATACATATCACTTCACAACACTACTATAATTATCCAAAGCAAGTCATCAGACTTTTCCGAACAAAATTATTTTCCTCCTTGTTGCTGATCTCATTTGCTGTCTCTATTGTACATTAATAGTGCTTTTTTCTTTTATTTTGCATCACCTACATCAAATTTAAGCTCTTTGCCTTTACCTTTAAAGTTCTACGCCACTGTCCAATCCCACATCTTGACACTATATCAGCCCCCTCCACACCACTGAAAATGCCAGCCTCAAAGCTCCATTCGTCTACTTTCCATGCCAGCCATTACACATGTAATTCTCCTGCTGCCCAATTCCCCTCTCTTCCCCCAAAGGCTTTCTCCATGATAGCAATAAGTAGTAAATTAAATCAAACATTTAGAAAACAAAAAAATAAGTCCTGATTATTCCTTCCTCAGGTAATTCCTTCTGTCTTTGGAAGAGAGGCTGACCTGTTGTCTGGCACAACATAAAATACAGAGTTGACATTTAAATAATAAATCAAAAGGCAAACCAAATAGAATATGACAGACATTCTCAACTTTTTTTTAACATGAGTGAAATCCCAGAGTTTTGCTGTTGATTTCCATAGGGTTAGGTGTTTGGTTTACAACTTGACAAGAGTTGCCACTTTCAACCAGCCATCCTCAGATGCATCTCAGACTCCCCTGTGCCAGTCCCTATGATACGTTAAAGGAGGAATTCTGGGAAACATTGCAATGGAATTGGACATGCACCTAGCATTAGAAAAAGACTGGTTACAATTGACAGACAAATTCACTCCAGTGGGATCAGGAATAGGGACTGAGAACAGGCTAGTGCCATCCCAACCCTCACCCCACACAAATACTGGTGACCCCTCTTTGCAGTTGTGAGTCCTGACACACAGCTGGAAAAAGAACAAATTTGTCAAATTTTGATACAGCCTAACCAAAATTCCTTGTCATCTTTTCTTATTGACATAGCTGGAATGAATAGACTTTGCTGAGTGACAAATTAATTGGGTATCAAAAGACCTGAATTTGTGCCTGTAATTACCAGGATGGTTTTCAGCCTTTCTGGGAGTTCACAATAAGACGAAAATGAAAGGTATTTCAAACTGAGAATAACTCTAAAGCAAGTGATAAATCAGACTGGAAGCACCTCATTTGTTTTATTTCCAACCCCACCTCCGCCCCATTATTGGTTAATGCCCACTGGCAGTTGTGTTTGTGTCTAAACATGACACTTTTCTTCTTACTATAGATAAGGTTTGGAAGACGTCAGGGTTAACAACCTTTAAAGTAAAAACTAAGCATTGCTAGGCTCCCAAACAGGAAATTCTCTTTCATGTGTGTGTGAATGTGTCTGTAAGAGAGAGAAGCCAAAAGGAGGTTAGTGATAGTCAATAAGAAGCACTCATGGTTGATGGGCAGATAATTGGAGAATAAGAGGACACGTGCTTATCGGAGCCCAACAGCCTAGAGGAAGGAGAAGCCTTTGCCAGCAGGAGATCTAACACTTGACTGGGTGTGCAGTTAGACACAGAACAATGATCACAGAATTGGGTGCAGTCAGCATTTAATACCCTGCAGCTGTGGAAACAGTAAGATGATCCATTTGGCTGTTGTGGGATTGAGTAACATTCTAACTGTTGTACCACTAGACTTCAATGGGGGCTCAGAAATAACAAAACAATGGCAGTTCAAGGGAACTTCCGATAATTCACTAGCACTTTGAGACATTTTCTTTCTTTTTTTTTAACCCTAACCCAAAGGTTAAACATCTCTCACTTCATTCACCAACAGTATAACCTAGTTAAGGTACAGATACATGCACACAATCCATACATTATGTACAGTATTGAACACTTAATGATTATGTCTGGAATATAATGAGACTACCAGGTGGGAGTGAAAATTATTATATATAATAATGTCCATCATTGTTGTGCTAGATTTCTATTTTATACTATAAATAAGGCTATGTGATTAACTAAACAATGTTACTTTTAAATGTCATTCTACATTACTACATTTAACATTACTATTCAAAAGTAATAAAATACAAGTATGTAGAGCTGGGTGGGAAATGGATTTTCTATTTGGGAGGAAATTCTGCAATATTAGAATATTTCTGTTCCAAAACAGAATGAAAGCAAAATATTTTGAAATTTCCTGTGAAGTGAAATTAAAATATGGATATATTTCTGGTAGGCTGAAACATTTCACTTCAATAATATTAAAATCTTCTTCCCAACTTTGACTTCTTTATACTATGATATACATTTTAAAAAAAAATGAAAATTTTAATCAAATATTCTGTTCCAAAAAGGCTGAAATTGAACATTTTTTCCTTATTGGAAGGCTCAATTATGCTTTGGATTTTTCTAAACAAATTTGTCAAAATCAACACATTTCTGTGAAATGTTTTGCTTTTCAACAAACTAGCATTGTCCAATGAGGGGGAAAAACATTCTGCCAGAAAGTTTCTAGCCAGCTCTAGTTATTAATATAATTTGGGAAACAGTTGGTCTGATTCACCACTGCATTATTCCGGTGCTCAATTGACATCAAAAACAGGACAAGTGAACTAAGCTAAATGGCATAAAATGGGAGTAATGTGCTGGTGAATCAGGATCGATGTTTCAATGATAGTCTATTTTACATACGAGTCGGAAATACAGGTTTAATTTACTGTTGCTTTGTGCCATGTGCAGTCATTTGCACCAGTTCAGAGTGAGTGGAAAGACACTGTAAGACACTACCATTCTCATGTGGTAGGCTTTTACACTCAGTTTGTACTCTCTTTGTGTGGGTGCAAATGACCTTGCAAGGTACCGACCAATAGCATATTAGACACTAAGGATATGTCTACATTGCAAAAGACTCATAGCATTGAGTCTCAAAGCCTGGGTCAACTGACTGAGGCTCAGGCTCCTGGACTAAAAATAGCAGTGTGGACATTCAGGTTCGGGCTGGGGCTCAGGCCATTCCCCATTATCAGGTTTCTGAACCCTACACCTCTTTTGTTAACTCCGCAGCCTGAGCCCCGTGAGACCAAGCTGATTGACTCCGTGCCATAGGTTTTTCTTTCCAGTGTAGACATAGCCGATAGGTTCAACCTCTCCACAGTTAAGGATAAAACTTGCTTTCTGTTCATTATTGCCCTAATTTTGTGCCCTTTCCCAAATAAAATATAATATCCACTTCTAAGTTTGCACGTGCAGTCTGTGGGTAGCAGAAATTTTTTCCAATTTGAGATATCAAGACAGGTTTTCAGGTATGGGATTCCACAAAAACACAAGTCCAATATGTTTTGAATTTTTTTTTGCCACATCGTCTCTAAAACAGCTTGTCCTAGTAACCTCAAGTGAGGTTTATCTGAAAGATCTTGAGTAGATCTAATACCAACAACCAATTATAAGAAAATATATTTGAGAAGTTATTCACTGCCAAATTAAAAATGTTGGGATCTTACACACATTTAAAGGGCTCTGAATGATAAGTGTCTATTCTTCCCTACCCTTTACCTTCCGAATGGAAACCTGATAGCTATATAGTTGTAACAAGATTTTCATGGGGAGTGGGGAAATTCACAACAAAACTCTTTCACTGGTTACCCAGCCAGTTGTCTTTACTGATACCCCTCAGTCTCCAGCAGCCAAAGCTCTAAATTACTTATCTGCTGGTGGCATATTCTTCCTCCCCATCACACAACCCACCACAGAGAACAGAAAAATCTGGTGACTGTTTCCATGTATTCCTTTCAGATATCTGTTCTTGGCATCCATTTTTTGCAGTGTTGAAGCTGCAGAGTTAATCCCCAGATATGATTAGGCAATATCTTTTACTGGCATCAGTGGCTATGTCAGCAGTAAAAGAGATAAAAAAATAAGCTTCACCCAGAATTTTGACTTTTCAAAGTTGTTTTGTTTCTCAGTGTTCAAAAACAGACCCAATCTTAAAATTACTCCAAAATTCTTCACAAGATTTTTTAGTCAACATTTATCAAAAACAATCGCACTAAGGTAAATGGAGACATATGAGTACTACGGAAGGCAGCATTTGGCTTTTCATGTTTACAAATTTGAAGGAATATTCATTGTTTTGAACATTTTTTGCAGTTTTTAGTGGCCCTTTAAAAAAAATACTATTTTATCACATGTTCATGATGGGATACCACAGGCAGGAAACGGGACAGCCTGTTATCTGAACAGGATTAGACTTCACAGGATCTATGGAGCCAATTTTTCAAGCTACTCAATTAGGCTCCAATTCTGCCAACACTTACACACATGCTTAGTTTTGCTAACATGCAGTCTCATTACATTCATTGGGGCTACTCCCAGTAGTAAAGTTACTCTCATTAGTACATGTTTGCAGGATGGGTGTCTTAGGGTGATTTGGGTCCCATTGAAGTCAGTGGCAAAACTGCCATTGACTTCAGTGGAGCCAGGATTACATCCTTAAAATCTATTCATCTGTGGGTGTCTTAGACAAATACACATGCAATTCAGATCTTGATTTTAAAAGTTGGTACCATCATGTGGCGGTAGAAGTGGGGCTGCTCTGTAATTAATAATACTGTATGTGACATGGTTATCAGGATAGTTACGTATGTTATAATGAATTAAATGTTGGGATGTTTACTGTACGATTATACTAGGTTAGGGCAACAGGGATGTTGGGAAACTGGAAAGCAAAACAATTACTCAAGCTCAGCTGTCTCCTTGTAAACCCTTCAGACTGGTCAAGAGGCAACAATTGAGCTATTAAATGTGAAGATTCTACCTTCATCCAAAGGTTTGGCTCCAACCAAACAATGCAGCTTGCTTTGCCAGTGATAGCAACCAACAGATCAAAGGTGGGGCAACTGTTTGTGAGCTGCTCAGGAAAACAGACTGACAGACACTGCTGGGAATATGGAAAAATTAGCCCTTCCTAAGCTCCCATCACAGCATGGCAAGACTTTAGGTAAAAGAGACAGACATATAGAGTGGCTATTATTTTAAAATCCTTTTTCTCTTATGCTGCATTTTGTTCCTAGATGTAACCAATACCCTGGTTTAAGAAGTCACTATATTCACCACTGGACACAGGTTTTTAAATGGGACCCAAGAACTGCAGATGCTGAACCCCCGCCGTACCTGCTAGATAAACACACTTGAGCACAGGGTGATGTAGCCGAGGGTGTAAGAGTGGGAGAATAATGTGGTTCCATCCTAGGAGAGGTAAGGGAACAATATTTATCAGTAGAGTTGAGGCACCCAGAATGCCCAGAGATAGGAAAGCCCTACAACTGTGATACGTGTCCTGCTTAGCATGGTCTTTTGGCTATTCAGTGTTTAAGGCCCAGTCCTGCTCCCACATTGCTTAAGTTGAGGAATCTTTTAAATATGTGAAGGTCACCTTTTCTAATAGCATCAGAGTAATGTCTATGCTTTGCATCATAAATACGACACATTTTAGCAGTGAGGGTACATAACTATTGGAACAAGTTACCATAGGAAGTGATGGCTTCTCCATCTCTTGATGTCTTCAAATGAAGACTGATGCCTTCCTGGAATATATGTTTTACTCAAACACAAGTTATTGGGCTCAATACAGGGGTAACCAGATAAAATTTAAGGGCCTGTGCTATTCAGGAGGTCAGATTATATAATCTAATGGTCTTTTCTAACCTTAAAATCTATGTATGGAAGAGCAGAAACATAAATAAGGAGCTATGAGTTGAGTGTGTAGGGATATATACACAGAGCCTACTTAAAAGCCCATTGAAGTCAAACAGAAAGATCTCCATTGACTTCCCTGGCTTTTGGTTTGTCCCATACGAATAAAAATAGCGACGCTAGAAGTTCTAAAAATAGACTGGATCCATTTTAATGTTTCTCTTAAACTAGGTTTTGTTGTCCCATAGGAAAAGATTTCAGAGTAGCAGCCATGTTAGTCTGTATTTGCAAAAGAAAAGGAGTACTTGCCACAAGTACTCCTTTTCTTTTAGGAAAAGGTTGTGGCACCTGTAGTTTTTATAAGAGTGAGTTTCTTCAATTACATTTTTGTTTAATTATATTTTACTAAGATATTAATTTTCCAGCTCTTTACTCCTGAACTGATCTGCCATAACTTGATGTAATATGTTGGAACATGCTACTGTTTGACTTATTGCCAATTTACAACTCTTTCAAGCAATCCCATTTTTATAGGTTTTGCAAGTTAAAGCATAATTTTAAACCAGTGCACTATATCAAAAATTGCATCAGTTCTAGAGTTTAAAATAAATACTTCCTGGGTATGTACAGTCTATCACAAATTTAAAAGACTAAAATCCTTGTACTAGGTCACAATGAGTCTGATATCATAAGTATCCTTTATAGTTTAAAGAAACAATTATATTCTTTTCACAGTATTAAGAGGAATGAGCTGAAAGTCGTGCCCAGCAATCTTTGAAAATGCTCAACTACATTTGATAACTAAAACACTTGCAGTTAAATTAGAAATTAACTGACAACTAAGGAGGATGAGATTTGGAATAAATCAATAAGTCTGGATTTTGTCTTTTAAGGGTCCCTGGATAGTTATGCAAAATTATCAGTTTAGGCAGTGAATATTTGAATGTGTCCAAATGCCAGGCCAAAAGGGACATATCCAGCATATACAGTATTGCTACACTTGTATATTTTAGAGGCATAATTTCTCATACATTATCCAGTATCCCAATGGGATGGCATAATAAAGACAAATAGAATTCTTGCTCGATATCTTTAGGTGTGGAGGGCATAGTGTAAATTATGTAAATAGTCTTGAGAGCCTGCTCCTGCATGCAACAGTCAACATGAGAAAGAAAAACTTGAAAGAGTAATATACTAGCTCTTAAGTGGAAGGTTCAGGAGTTGCAGCTTCCCATTCATGGTACTGATGAAACATTTAAACAGTTTGGAATTCACAATCAGATAATTAGATCAAAATTACCATATTTGTTTCAAGGATGGGTTCAGAATACATCATTATCTTGTACATATCAGATTTAAATGGGCCTTTTCAAAGATGAGTGTTTGTACATACTTCAATGTTCTTCCAAGGCAGTTCCTTACATGGATTAAGATATTAACTCCCACCCACCCCTGCAGTCTGGTATGCAGACCACTGGTGTACCAAATCAGGATTAGTGGCATGGATGAGCATTTTTGCCATGAATGGAGTCACATGGTATAAATTAGGCATTCTCCATTGTATGTCTTTTCCATAAGGAAACTAAGGGAATGCTGCTATGTGCATGCACCTAACTTTGTTTCTTTAAGACCTGTTTCATCACAAGTGGTACACTATTTAATCTGTTACTCCTTTGAATTCTCAGCTGCTGGGGAAATTCTAAGAGCATGATCTCATTCCCAAGTATATAGCCATTCATTTGGAGGCAGGAAGGTTCCCTTCACAATGAGTGTATCAACCCTTTCAGATCTGCAAATTCAAAGTAGGAGTAGTAGCAGCATAACTGCTAACAATTAAAACTCAATTTTTACAATCATAAAATTTGTTTCTTAAATCAGAATCCCCTCCCCTGCTCCCCAAAGCATGGAGAGTATGACCACAACACTACCAAAAGGAAAGAAAAGAATAAGGAGACATTTTTTCCTCTCTCTACCATCAAATCCCCCCAAAAAGGTTTCTGTCAATGTAAGAAACAAACTAAAATCCATCAACAAACACAGGAGAGTCACTATGATCATTCAAATAAAAATATAACATAGGAGGGGAGATCCCTTTCCATTCCCGTCCAGAAATAAAGCAATTGGAGAACACACAATAGGACAGACATTTTCACCTATGTTGTGAATTTTTATTTTTTTCCTGCTCATGTGAGTGAAGATTAGAAATGGATCTTGTTCCTTCTTTCAAAATTAGGATCTTTGAATAATCCTTATATGACGCCAGTTTGAGAACCCCTCACTTGTAATAGTAAGCAGTTATTCACATGAGTAGTCCCATTAAAGTCAATATGACTATAAATTAGCTAATGTGAGTAACTGATTTATAGACTGGTCCTTCCAGAGTAATTCTATTAACACTTGATCTGTGATTAACAGTGGCAGGTTCAAATTTTGTCATACTCTTAGGGTCAGATGAAAAAAACCTTTACTCTATTAACAAATAGTCCCATTACAGAATGACATGCTCCCAATCTTGAGAGAGGCTGTTGGAACCTGGCCGTTAGCTTGTGAATACGTATTGAAGCAAACAGAATTCACATTTTCATGTTCAGTTTCTAGCAGTACTGTGTGACACAAATGTCTTGTTCTTGCAAAGTAAAAAGAGCTGTTTCACTGGTGAAAAAGGAGGGGGCCTTTTATTCATGGTACAAGCAGCTAACTAAAAACCACAGAGGGGAACAGTAGTTGCTTGCTCTTTTGATCATGCAGTAAATCTGGTGAAAGGTAAAAATTACAGTTTTTTATATCAGTTTAGTACTCTTTATGCAGCTATAATAGTAAGGGGGGGGGGAATCTAAAAGAGCAAATACTCCAGTATCTTTTTCAATTTCTACAACTCTTAAATAATTTATTTCATTGAAAGGGGAGGAAAGAGCAAGCTTTGATGTATCTTATTGATTAGTGTGACAGTTTTTCCCTCAGGTTGGCAGCCAGCATTATACTATGCTGATCTTCTGGTAGAGTTATTTTGATGGACAATATGCAGTGACAATGGTCACAGAAGCAAAAGAGAAAAGGAGTACTTGTGGCACCTTAGAGACTAAAATTTATTTGAGCATAAGCTTTTGTGAGCTACAGCTCATTTCATCGGATGCATTCGGTGGAAAATACAGTGGGGAGATTTATATACACACAGAGAACATGAAACAATGGGTTGTATCATACACACTGTAAGGAGAGTGATCACTTAAGATGAGCTATTATCAGCAGGAGTGGGGGGGGAGAGGAGGAAAACCTTTTATGGTGATATCAAGGTGGGCCATTTCCAGCAGTTAACAATAATGTCTGAGGAAGAGTGGGGAGGGGGAGAAATAGCATGGGGAAATAGTTTTACTTTAGCAACAGAGACCATAACTTGCCCTATGAACTCAAGGTTCATCGATGAACCTGCAAAGACATCAGAGCTGCACCCTGTATTGTGGCTGTAGCCATTAGCCTTCTTTTAGGATTCCCTTTTTTGCTTTTCATTTTGTCTTGGATAAATGTCAAACTTTTTTTCCTTTCCATATATTTTGACTTGATCTGTCCTGGGATGATTGGCTGTTTGCTGCAGCCCTTCCCCTCCCTCAGTCTCTTCACCTCAGCTTCTCTCCACACCTGCTTCTCTTAACCTCTCCTCCTCTGCCCCACTTTCCTTCCCTTTTCTTTCCATTTAGCAGATCCCCTTCCTAACTAAACCCACTAAAATAAATAATAATAAATAATAAATAGTAATGGGGCACTAACATGACATTTGCTGCCATTGCATTGTTCACTCTGGTGCATTACAACACTTCCCCCACACTGTGGGTGTCTCATCTGTTTAGATTGCAAATTCTTCGGGCCAGGGGCCATCTGCTATTCAGTGTTTGTACAGTGCCTAGCAAAACTATTCTTGGTTGGCCCTTAGGCATTAATATAATAAATATGATTAATAAATTAGTTGACCAGAATTATGAACATGAAATGTGATATGAACATCTCAGTGATGGTATTATGCTCTCAGGTTCTGTCTATACTTATGATGGTATGTAGAATACAGATATTGCATACCCAGCAGTTCTCTGCTGTCAGAGCCTTTCCCCACTACCTCCCTCCTACACGAGCCTTTCACTATGTCAGGAAAAGGATTGGGTAGAGTTGCAGAGAGTGTTTAAGAGGAAAGATTAAAAACTCCATTTTGGCCATGTTAAATTTAAACTGATGCCAAGGCATCCAAGGGGAGATGTAAGACATTGGATGAGATGCAGGTTGGACATAGGGAGACAAATTAAGAGCTGAAAGGTTGATCAATAAGTCATTGGCATGAAGATGGTAGTAGTTGAAACAGTGTCAGCAGGAGATCACTCAGAGTGTAAAAGAGGAGGAAAGCAAGGACAGAGCCCACTGGCATACCTACCTATAAAAAGTCAGAGAGAAGAGGTTAATCTATAGAAAGACAATAAAGCAATGATCAGAGGCAGAGGCAAACCACGAAAGTCAAAAATGCCTGAGGAGAGTAAAACTTCAAGAAGAAAGGTGATCACTTAAAAAGCAGCAGAGAACTCCAGGAGAAAGGAAGGAGTATAGACTGGAAGAGGTTGGAGACTTTGGTGAAAGTACTTTAGGTGAACGAGGTGACATTGGTGAGCAAAGAAGGCAGACTGGAAGGTATCCAAAATAAAGTTGGTGGAAAGGAACTTGAGGAAACCGTTGTAAATGGCACATTAAGTGAGTTTGGAGTTGAAAAGAGGGAAGGGAGGGGCATTGCAATAGAGCTTATGGGAAAACTGAGTGTATTAAAGGCAAAGAAACAGGAGGAAAGATTGTTGGAACAGCTTTGTGCTGAATGAACATTGAACTGGGTAAATTCAGAATCGAAGAAGACTCAAGAAACATTGAATATGCCTTTTTTCTTTGATTTCATCATGATTTAGGTGAATCATTACTGCATGGTGTGAATGATTTATGAACTGAAAAATCCCTGCTTAGTGTAGAAGAGGAGAGAGAGAAAGAAAGTAAATAGTGCCTTCATATTGTATTAGTGGTATTGCATTATTTTCCGGGTAATACAAACACAGTAACTGTACATTTATGTGAACTATTAGAAATATTATATACCCCCAGGGCTGATCTAAAGTATCCAACCAGTGGTAAAGCGTTATGCTAAACATTAAATACTTGTTCCTTTCTGACAGGTTTCAGAGTAGCAGCCGTGTTAGTCTGTATTCGCAAAAAGAAAAGGAGAACTTGTGGCACCTTAGAGACTAACAAATTTGTTAGTCTAAGGTGCCACAAGTACTCCTTTTCTTTTTGTTCCTTTCTGTATCTGAAAGTAGGAAGATATTGTTCCGTTTCATAAAAGCTTCAGGGATCTCTAACTGTGAAAGTATGTCTAATTGTACCATTAGTATGTGCCACAATCTATTGAAGACACACTTTTACAATTAAATTGAAGTGAAATATTGTGTATTTTACTGTGTATTTCTTTAAGGTATTTTGATATTTGGAGCAGAAACAGCCAAAAGCCCCCCCTCCTGCATTGTATGGAGGGGTGCAGAGGAGCCCAGAAAGATACAAAGGCTTTGGAAACAGTATAAAGGGGAACAGCACACACCTAGCAGATCACAAGCCCATAGGAGCCTCTCTGCATGAGCACAGCATGGTTGGCACTCAGTGGGTTTGAAGGTTCATCAACTTGAAGAAGGACCTAGCTACAGCATAGTCGGTTACAGCAGTCACAGGAACCACTACTGGCAGAAAAACTCCTGAGTGAATTGTGCTGCCGAGTGCTGAGAAGAAAGGGCAGGATGTGAAATAATCTTTGCACAGATGCCATGGGATCAGAATTTGATTTCCCATGCATCTCTGAGGCTCAGAGTTTGAGGACTGGCCCCTCCGCACGGCCACAAATCTCTTCGCCTTGTCCGCAGAAAGACTCTTCAATGCAGATGCTGGAACTGAAACTCACAAGGTTTTAGAATCATTGCCAGGAGAGGAAAGAGACAAGTTTCTCCCTAAAGTTTGTTAGTTTAAAACAAAACCTTAGAGTAATTTATTGAGCAGAAATGTCCTCCTGATTAGTTATTAAGTGGAAACCAAACAGATTTGGGGGTAGGGAAGGTGACGTTGATAGATTTTTTAGACTAGAATGTTGTGGAGGAAGTCATCCCATGTAAGTTGTAACATTTTCAGGCTTAGATAATGCTAGCAGACAATAGTAAATGCAAAAACAATTTTATGAAACCAGAGAACTTTTTAATATACTATGGGTCATTTTCCAATTACAAATGCACACCTCCACATTTCTTGAAAAATCCCAACACAACCACATACCCATTTTTAGAAATTCACAGTGATGCTCAACTGAGATTAGAATTTGACCATTAAGTACATAAAGCAAACTATCTTCATGGTGACTAAAGGCCTTATGAAAATAAATATAAGGAAGTGAGGTAAGAATATATACATAGCAATATATTGTCTTGTATGAAAATCTCATATTATGTTATCTTTTTAACTACAAAAAAGTGACAACCTTAAAAAACTGCAATTTCTAGTTCCTACTATAGCTGTGCAAAAGTGTCACTTCCTCTTTGTAAGCATGTCCTGGTGTGCAGCCCCCATCACCAGACTAGCACCTCTTCCTGGGTCATACTGGGGATTAGCTTGAGGGCGACACCCACATTCATGTCTGCACACTGGCACTGCCTCTGCTCCCACCTGTGACTTTTCTTTCATCTCCCAGAACCTAAGCTCCCTCTTCTCAACTCAGCCCCCTGGCTGGGTCACCATCTGTGTTTCCCCCTTCCAGGACGGGGCAAGGGAATCTCTCTATCCAAGAGTCCTGCCACTTCCCCAGTGGTGAGGATTCAGGCCTGCCCACTACTCTGGGTCCCAACCAAGAGACCCTGTAAATAGCAGCCTCCTGCTACTCCTCTGTAACCTGAGTCAATGGTGCTCTATTTCCCTGGGCCACTTCCCCATGGTCCCAGCACCTTCTTCACCCTTATCTCAGGGCCTCAGCAGCTCTGTCCAAGGTACTTACAGTTCTCAGGCCTTCAGGTATGCAATTCATCCCCCCTGGGCTCCCAGCAGCAACTGACCTACTCAGCCTTGCAGATCCCTTTTATATGGAGCTGCTAGGCCCTGATAGACTGTTCCTCACAGCCACTCTCCTATTGGCTGTCCCCACACAGCCTCCTCATTACAATTCAAATAGGAGCACTGACTTTTTAGGTGTCCCCTCTAGCCATAGACATAATTTTGGCCAGGCTTCTGGTCCTTGCCCTTATGGCTTTTCCCTTTTTTCTCCCTCTGACACCTAAATAAGTACCACTGTTGCATCACAATCTCTAGCAAGTACTCCTGCAAGTACCAGTTCACCTCCCACTGTCTTTGCTGATTTTCAAGAATCTGCACCAGAAGGGCCTGGATCTGCCCTGGCTGCTTCTCTATCGTCTTCATTCGGGGTGGCAAGTCTGGGGCCAAACCTGGGAGGGTTTTGCTGCCTTCTGCAAAAAGTGCCTCAGCCCAAGGCAACCCCATAGTCTTTTCTCTTCCCCACTCCTCTCAGGAAGATCTGTCATACTAAGGAAGAATGCAGCACAGTGCATCAGGGTGACTGTTCTATGTAGTCTCTTTCAGGTCCCTTTCCTCAGGGTCAACTGTCCCACACAATCCTTTACCTGCTGCCCAGTCCTCCACACCGTCCCCTGACCTCAAGGGCAACCAAACACCCACATTTTCCACCACATTGTCACGGTATGCAGCCCTCATTGCCAGGGTGGCACCTCCTCCTGGTCGTGCTGGAGATTAGCTCAAGGCCAACCCCCATGTCCATGGTCTGCACACCAGCACTCTGTCTCTACTCCTGCCTATAGCTCCCCTCTCAGCTCCCAGAACCACAGCAACCTCTTCTCAACTCAGCCCTCCGACTGGGTCATCATCTTTGCTTCCCCTTTCCAGGGCAAGGGGTGGGGGAGAAATCTCTCTGTCCGACAGTCCTGCCAGTTCCCCAGTAGCAACATGGGGGAAGACCCAAGCCCACCCACTACTTCAGGCCCAGCTAGGGACCCTGTAAGTAGTAGTCTCCTGCTTTGTAACCTTGATCAATGCTCCTCTATTTCCATGGGTCACTTTCCCATGGCCCCAGCACCTTCTTCGCCCTCACCTCAGGGCCTCAGCTGCTCAGTACCAGGAGCCAGCTACTGCTCTGTCCAAGGTGCTCACGGTTCTCTCAGACCTCCAGGGATATAGTCCTTAGTCCCTGGGCTCCCAGCAACAACTGACCTATTCTGCCCTGCATCTCCCTTTTATATGGAGCTGCTAGGCCCTCCAGGGTTCCATTAACCCCTTCTCTGCCAGTGTGTTGCAGTTGCCCCATCACAGAGCAATCACATGCACTATTTGTATTGGGGAACACTGAAAACCTCTCACTTGTAATTGTGAGCACTGACTCATTAAAATCAATGAGATCATGCAAGTGACTAACTGCTCACTAATGTGAGTAAGGGATTCATAGTCTGGTCCTGCCAGAGTAATTTTATAAACTCTTGATCTGTGATTAAGTATTGTAATTTCGTATTCAATCATGCTTTTAGAGTCAGATTACAATACCTGTACTTTCACTGAGTAACACCTTCCTGTGCAAGCAATCTTATTGTGGGTAAGCCACACTCCCGGCCTCATAAGGCTATTGTTTTTGTGAGCATTCACACACTAAAGGGATATTGGGGGGTGAGAATTTAATCCAACACAAATTTGTCAGTTTATTTTTCATCCCCAAACTTGATCTAATAAAAAAATATTTTAAATCCTTCCACTTCCCTTTCTAACTGCAAAATTTAGGAGTTTGAAACAGTTTGACCAGCTCTATCATTGATACAAAAAGGAGGTGGAAATTTTGATTTGTTTTTCCATTTATTTTTCAAATTTTGAAGTTTGAAATTTCAATGAACTTCACTCAAACAGCGATTGAAAATTAAATGTCACCCATAATCCTCTGCTCTGGAAACTCCATATAAGGCCTGGGTATGGCAGGCTTTGTAAGCCTCAAAGCTTTTGAGTTCAGACGAAAATCTCATATTAGGAGGGAAAGGACAGAAGGATTGTGGGCAAAATTGAAACTTTGATAAACAGACAAACAATTAAGCTACTGTGCAATTCTGTATTTCACCTCAGTAATTTTTTTTTTTTGTACCATTCTGCACCAATTGTGGTATAGAGAAGCGCAAATGAGCAGATATCTCAAATATCCCTTAATTTCAAGGCATTTCATTATTGTAGTCCAAAAGTTAATTACATTCCACAGAAATCTGGAGTCTTTTTACTATGGAAAATTATTTACCTCAGAAATAAAGAATCATGAAACTAGAGGACATCATTTCCATGAAAGGATGAATCTCACAGCATTTTAGGTTTACTGCATGAATAATTTTATCTGTCATTTTAAGTCCATGTCACACAAATAGTATCCTACATTTGAGCTTTGCCAGGTTGAATGGCATGCAAAACAAGCCCATGACCTACAGATAATACATAGCATGTATTTTATTCCTCTATAGTTAAATACGCACAGGTACAGTATAAGACTATTTTCATTTAAGAACAATTCTTTAGGAAAAAAAGTTGCAAGGCAGTGTGGCTATGAACTGGGCATGATGAGACTGTCCTTTATAAAAAAAATTTGAAATCTACAGATGAAGAGCATTGCATAAGACCTAAGTATTATTACAACCCTGTAACAAACTCCATTTCAGTTTAAAAAAATGGGGGGAGAGTTGTTATTTATTGCTTATATGGAAGGCAGTTAGTTCTTGATGAAACAACCAGAACTGAGTGAACAAGCAGATTGATTTTTGCCTGAGTTTTCTTAGCAACAAGATTTTTTTGACTATGTCACTAATTGCAACTCATAGAGGTTACTTTTCACTTCATTAATGCTAATCTCATTAGGCCTCAACTTTAAAATTGTGTGGGATGTGGAATATAAAAATAATTGGTTTAATCTGGTTATCACTCAGAAAACTCTCTTTTCCCTGTATTTATATTTTGGTAGCTATAAAATGTTATCATAAACAGTAATAAGAAAGGTTTCAGAGTAGCAGCTGCGTTAGTCTGTATTCACAAAAAAGAAAAGGAGTACTTGTGGCACCTTAGAGACTAACAAATTTATTTGAGCATAAGCTTTTGTGAGCTACAGCTCATCGGATGCACAACACAATGGCACAAAATGCTTTGGCATAGTCTCAGAATATGTATTCACACCTCCCATTGACTTCAACAGAAGTTGCATACATTTACCTAATGGCGGAGTTTGACCTTTAAGGCCTATTCTGGATTCTAGACTTAGGTGCCCAATGTGGGAAAAGAGGCACAAGGAGGTCCTTCTTTGCACACCTATCATAGAAATCCATTGATTGTGTCTCAGTTAGTATTGTTCTCCACCTACACTGACTGGTGGGTCTGGCCCAACAGCACTACAATATATTCTAAAGCTTGTATAAGCCTCAGTGAAACTCTGATGACATCACTATGAGAAAGTAAGTCCCAGCCCATCATGGAGATGAAAATACTAGGGAAGTTTCATAGAAATTGAGAGCCATTTCTAATCGCCCTATGTTAAGTTTAGAGTAGATGGAAAATGGATCCATCTTTGGAGATCTTCTTCCCCAGTGTCACCAATGACTAAACAGCACAAGAGATGGCATCAGTGCACTGGTGCTTCTCTAAAATGGTCCAATCAGTCCTTCTAATCCAACGCTATGAAGTTTCCCTTGAAAATGTAAAAGAGAAATAAATCCCAAAGACTTTACTCATAATGGTGCATTCTACTTGTTTTATAGAAATCAGTTGAGATGTCAGTTGTTGAAAGTTGGCCACGTAAGTCTTGGGTAAGTCATTTAGGGTATGTCTACACTACAAAATTAGGTTAATTTTATAGAAGTCTATTTTTAGAAATCGATTTTATACAGGCAATTGAGTATGTCCCCACTAAGCGCATTAAGACAGTGGAGTGCATACTCACCACCGTGGCTAGCATCGACTTACAGAGCGGTGCACTGTGGGTAGCTATCCCACAGTTCCCACAGTCTTTGCTGCCCATTGGAATTCTGGGTTAAGCTCCAAATGCCTGATGGGGCAAAAATGTTGTCGCAGGTGGTTTTGGATACATGTCGTCAGTCACCCCTCCCTCCATGAAAGCATCAGCAGACAATCATTTCGTGCCTTTTTTCCTGGGTTATCCGTGCAGACGCCATACCATGGCAAGCATGGAGCCCGCTCAGCTCACCGTCACCGCTGCTGTTGTGGGCAAGTCTATTGTGGGGGCTGCTGTGCTTTAAGTAGCCAATGCAATCACTGACATTCTGTTATCAAGGGTAGTGACTCTGGGAAATGTAAGGGCCTTTTTAGATTTTAGGTGCATCATATTCCTGTCTTTTGATGCTGGTGAAGAAGTCTTGCTGCCGTACATTCCAGTCCGGTCAGCACTGTAATACCCCATAACACTTCTGCAGTTGATACATGTAACAGCTCCAGGGCTCTTGCTCTTTTGCCTTGGCCAAGGTACCTTGCCCTACCAGGACCTCCAAGCATTCGACACAGAAGCACCTGCAGCAGCTGGCATTGCTACACAGCAGCAGCTCCTTGACTTCACAGCAGACGGTGCTGTAGGACTGGTACCCGTCCTTGTACATGTAGAAGAGCTCCAGGAATCGATCCCTGCAAGTCTGGCAAAGGCCCCCCTCAAACAGCGAGTGGAATGTGGCTGTTTTTTTTCTCCCGCACGATAAACAACTGTCTTCAAGGCTCCTGTTGTTGTTTGTGACTTTGGAAACCATTTGCTTTCTGCTCTGGTCCTCCTCCACCCGCTCCCTGCTGTTGTTGCAGAAGTTAGTCTTTAGCTGCTTGACAGGGGTTCTGGAACGTCTTCCCTGCCTGGCTCCTAGCAACCTCCAGGGCATGGTGTATGGCTCGTCGATAGGAGACCAGCTTATTAAACTTGGAGTGGTTGAAATGCTGCCTAAAAGACATCAGACCCACCAGTTTGTCTGCTGAAACCCCACCCCAAACCATTGCACCCAGCGCTTTCCAGAGATTGCCTGACATTTGGACATGACTCTGTAAGAAATGATGATTGCAGGCCACCAGGAGAAGCCCTTGATCTTCCGCCACAAGAGCTCCACAATTCCAAAATCAACTACAGGCTGAGCAAGTGCAGAATGGTGGTAGAATGTGCCTTTGGACATTTAAAAGCTCGTTGGCACTGTTTGCTGACTAGGTCAGACCTCAGCGCAACCAACATTCCCATTGTTATTGTTGCTTGCTGTATGCTCCATAATATCTGTGAGAGTAAGGGGGAGACGTTTATGGCAGGGTGGGAGATTGAGGCAAATCGCCTGCCATCCGATTTTGAGCAGCCAGACACCAGGGCGATTAGAAGAGCACAGCAACGTGCACTGCACGTGAGAGAGGCTTTGAAAACCAGTTTCATGACTGGCCAGGCTTCGGTGTGACAGTTTGTGTGTTTCTCCTTGATGCAAACCTGTCTCTTTTCTTGATTTTAATTCCCAGTAAGCCAACTACCCTCTCCCCTTTGAAATAAAGTAATTATTGTTTTGAAACGATGAATTTTTTTTATTAATTAAAAAAAAATGAGATAATGGACAAGGTAGCCCAGGTGGGGTGGGGAGAGGAGGGAAGGACAAAGCCACATTGCTTATTGTAGCCACACTAAAAATCAAACTATTTGAATGACAGCCTTTTGAAGTGGAATGGCTGGGTGCCCAGAGCCTCCCCCCCACACGTTCTTTGGTGTCTGGGTGAGGAGGCTATGAAAACATGGGGAGGAGGGTAGGTGGTTATACAGTGGATGCAGCGGGGGTATGTGCTCTTATTGGCTTTCCTGCAGCTCCAACAGACACTTCATCATGTCCGTCTGCTCCCCCATTAGCCTCAGCATCGCATCCTGCCTCCTCTCTTCGCACTCACTGAATTCTTTCCTGGCCTCTGCCACTGAATGCCTCCTTGCATTAAGCTGTTCCCTGTCAGTGCGGGAGGACTGCATGATCTCGGAAAACATGTCATTGTGAGTGCATTTTTTTCACCTTCTAATCTGCAATAACCTCAGGGACAGAGATGATGGGGGAGCGTAGAAACATACGATTCTGGGGGGATCACATGGTAGCCTCTGCTGCTGAGTTCGCCACGCTGACCAAACAGGAAATGAAATTCAAAAGTTCCCTGGGCTTTTCCTGTGTACCCGGCCCTTGCACCAGAGTTCAAAGTGCTGTCCAGAACGGTCATAATGGAGCACTCTGGGATAGCTTCCAGAGGCCAATACTGTTGATTTGCATCTTTACTACCTCAAATTCAACCCAGCAAGGTTGATTTTAGCACTACTCCCCTCGTCAGGGAGGAGTACAAAAGTTGATTTTAAGAGCCCTTTAGGTTGACGGAACGGGGTTGGTTGTGTGGACGCAGTCATTTTTAAATCGACCTAACGCAGCTAAATTTGACCTAACCCCTTAGTGTAGACCAGGCCTTATTTATCTACGTAAGTCACAGAGATCCAGAATTTCCTTCACTCCATATTCCTCAGTGAGCCATGATGCTATAAGGGGGGCAAAGGTCCTATCAAACCAAGCAATATAGAAAGACTGTGGAGACTCCAGGGTCCTCAGTGCAGTGGCATGGTTTTCTATGGATTCCGGTGATCCAAACTCCTCACACTAAGAGGAATAAACTGCATTAGGGAAGAATTTTAGCCTTTCTGTACCTTCACACGGTTGTTTTCAGAGAAGGGTATGATATGACCCCTATTTTTCCATTTAAAAATGTTTATATCCACCTCCTTTCTTCTTCCACTCAAACTATTCTTAATTGATTTATTTTAACTGGTACCAGTAAGGGTTGTTTAGCTGTTTCTGCAATTAGTATCATAGAATCATAGAATCATAGAATATCAGGGTTGGAAGGGACCCCAGAAGGTCATCTAGTCCAACCCCCTGCTCAAAGCAGGACCAAGTCCCAGTTAAATCATCCCAGCCAGGGCTTTGTCAAGCCTGACCTTAAAAACCTCTAAGGAAGGAGATTCTACCACCTCCCTAGGTAACGCATTCCAGTGTTTCACCACCCTCTTAGTGAAAAAGTTTTTCCTAATATCCAATCTAAACCTCCCCCATTGCAACTTGAGACCATTACTCCTCGTTCTGTCATCTGCTACCATTGAGAACAGTCTAGAGCCATCCTCTTTGAAACCCCCTTTCAGGTAGTTGAAAGCAGCTATCAAATCCCCCCTCATTCTTCTCTTCTGCAGACTAAACAATCCCAGCTCCCTCAGCCTCTCCTCATAAGTCATGTGCTCTAGACCCCTAATCATTTTTGTTGCCCTTCGTTGTACTCTTTCCAATTTATCCACATCCTTCCTGTAGTGTGGGGCCCAAAACTGGACACAGTACTCCAGATGAGGCCTCACCAGTGTCGAATAGAGGGGAACGATCACGTCCCTCGATCTGCTCGCTATGCCCCTACTTATACAACCCAAAATGCCATTGGCCTTCTTGGCAACAAGGGCACACTGCTGACTCATATCCAGCTTCTCGTCCACTGTCACCCCTAGGTCCTTTTCCGCAGAACTGCTGCCGAGCCATTCGGTCCCTAGTCTGTAGCGGTGCATTGGATTCTTCCATCCTAAGTGCAGGACCCTGCATTTATCCTTATTGAACCTCATTAGATTTCTTTTGGCCCAATCTTCCAATTTGTCTAGGTCCTTCTGTATCCTATCCCTCCCCTCCAGCGTATCTACCACTCCTCCCAGTTTAGTATCATCCGCAAATTTGCTGAGAGTGCAATCCACACCATCCTCCAGATCATTTATGAAGATATTGAACAAAACGGGCCCCAGGACCGACCCCTGGGGCACTCCACTTGACACCGGCTGCCAACTAGACATGGAGCCATTGATCACTACCCGTTGAGCCCGACAATCTAGCCAGCTTTCTACCCACCTTATAGTGCATTCATCCAGCCCATACTTCCTTAACTTGCTGACAAGAATGCTGTGGGAGACCGTGTCAAAAGCTTTGCTAAAGTCAAGAAACAATACATCCACTGCTTTCCCTTCATCCACAGAACCAGTAATCTCATCATAAAAGGCGATTAGATTAGTCAGGCATGACCTTCCCTTGGTGAATCCATGCTGACTGTTCCTGATCACTTTCCTCTCCTCTAAGTGCTTCAGGATTGATTCTTTGAGGACCTGCTCCATGATTTTTCCAGGGACTGAGGTGAGGCTGACCGGCCTGTAGTTCCCAGGATCCTCCTTCTTCCCTTTTTTAAAGATGGGCACTACATTAGCCTTTTTCCAGTCATCCGGGACTTCCCCCGTTCGCCACGAGTTTTCAAAGATAATGGCCAAGGGCTCTGCAATCACAGCCGCCAATTCCCTCAGCACTCTCGGATGCAATTCGTCCGGCCCCATGGACTTGTGCACGTCCAGCTTTTCTAAATAGTCCCTAACCACCTCTATCTCTACAGAGGGCTGGCCATCTCTTCCCCATTTTGTGTTGCCCAGCACAGCAGTCTGGGAGCTGACCTTGTTAGTGAAAACAGAGGCAAAAAAAGCATTGAGTACATTAGCTTTTTCCACATCCTCTGTCACTAGCTTGCCTCCCTCATTCAGTAAGGGGCCCACATTTTCCTTGGCTTTCTTCTTGTTGCCAACATACCTGAAGAAAAGTAAGCACCAGGGAAGGAATTTTCAAAGTGTAATGGAAGAGCTATCCCACTGAATATTTCCAGCGTCTACTTACTAATTAATCTTTATTCAATTACAGCACATATTTCAGCACAATTATTGTTATTCATTATTTCAGGTTCTGGCAAGTTTACAGATAACAGAAATGTGGTCCAAGAATACTTTTCAAAGTCAATATTTTTAAAAGGTTTGGATATTACACTGGTTCTTCTGCAACTATTAATTGTCAAAGCACGTTATTGTAAGAACAACAAGGACAGTTGAAACTTAATCCATTATTTAAAAACAGCAGCAAAAAAATCACATAGCTTTGATTTCATGTATTGTAGTTGCATGCTTGTGCCCTTCTAGACTTGAGTATGAAGAATAAGCTGCATTGACTATGTAGGAGGTTAATTTGATAAAGTATGTATGAAAAGATAGTATTTTAGTGCACTAAATAGTGCAGAGGAAAAATATTTTTTAAGGAATAGGATTTAACAAATGTTAAAGACTGGGAACTGGCTTTTATGTAAGACATTTAAGACATTACTAGTTTTACTGAATCTGTAATTTTGGTTCTGCTTGTGTGGCTTTTATGTAAGACATTTAAGACATTACTAGTTTTACTGAATCTGTAATTTTGGTTCTGCTTGTGTGTCTACAGTAAGAGACCATCTTTGGGAAGACAGAAGTATACTTTGGAAGTATGGAATGTATGCTAAGGAAGCAGATAGGAGAGCTTAATGTACAGAGGAAGAGACTGGTTTCCAGCAATCCCCAAGCTACAATGCCATATCCTACCACCAATTGGTCTTGTGTAAATCATAAGGTAGACCTCTATTTTTCCATCTGGGAAATGGGAATAATACTTACCCTCATCAGAGTTTTGAGGATTAATGTTGTAAAATGCTAAGTATTTAGTTCACTTAACATTTTTATTAAACATCTATTAAGCCTTTAATTAACCATTATGGCCCTGATCATTCCTGAACCTAAGCTGTTTGTGTTTAGGGGAAAGGACTGGGAGAGCCCACCTTCTGTATAGCTTCCCCACACTTTTCATTGTAAAGCACCTTATTTTCATATGTCACTGCAGAGCATCGAACAGCCAATAGGAATGACTGAGCCCCCTGTTTATCTTTCTGTGCATACAGCTTAATGCCATTTTTGGAACAACAATATGGAGAGATGAAAGACAATGAAATAATTGTGTTTAATACAATAACACACTTAAGTGAAGGGAGCTGTTCACAAGTGACAACATAAGGTGACCATCAGCTATAGAAAACTGCACTGTACACTCTGCCAATGCAGCATGATAAATTGGCTGCAGGCATACAACTTTCTATAAGAAGGACATCATATGTCAGTTGCAGTGAATGATGTGTTAATGTCTGAAATTATAAGACAATTATCACATTTTCAATTACATACCACATTTGGCAATTAACATTTTGTTAATCATCTAGTTCCCAATTTGACGTGACTTTCTACAGTAAGTAGCTTACCCTCTACCTGTGAAAAATGACTGCTTCGTCAGTGAATACATAATCAGACTCCAAACTTTGCATCTGGTTTAGATTTGCCTTTTGGTTGTTAATTCTTTCACATCTGCTGAATTGAGAAACTATTTCCTCACCTTGCTTTAGTAGTTTGTAGATATGGGCCCACATTGCTAAGATTCGGTCCTGATTCTGATTTCAAACAGCCCACAAATATGTTGCACCTCTGATCTGGAGTTTTGGTTCCAGGCCCATCTCAAATAGTTTGGGCAGGCAACTGTTGTGGCTGCTTCAAACATTTTGAATTGTTTTCTTCCCTCATAGTTTTCTTCTGCTGTTGGTTGTCTATATTTAATATTACAGCTATTAATAACAACTTACAATCACAGAGTAATAGTATTGTGGACATATCAAAGCATCAAAATATTTTAAAAAACCCAACTAATTAAACCTCAAAATACTCCTGCAGGAGGTACAGCAAATATCATTTTACGGACAGGGAAGCTGGTCTTCTCTGTTGACTTAATCAGGGCTGTCAGCCATCTTGTGACACACTTGTGCACTTCGCATCCCTTTCACACATTCCCTCAATCCAGCTGGATTTAGAGATTCATGTATCCAAACTAGGATCAGCTCTTCCCCAGTAAGTAGGGCCAATACAGCACCTATTCTGCAAGATGTCAGGTGGCCTTTCTGCTGCACTCTTGCATGTCCCTCTGCTGAAGCACCAGAAATTAGAAGCCAGAAGGAGGTGGTGGCTGCAGCAGCAGGGACAGAGCCTCTCAATATTGGCCAGCTCCACCTCAAGCCAGGTACAGCACACAGACATTCCCACCCAGCCTCCTCCATCCTTCTACCACCCATCAATGCCACCCGGTGCCACTTTGGACACCACAGCACCACCCACACCTGACAACCACTCAGATATGCCCAGAAACTCCATCTCCCCTAGCCACCTACCTCACTCATCTACTCCACCCACAGCTACCAAGTTTTGCCATATTCTACCCATCCCACTGCCTAGGATAGGTTATGTGGGGAAAATCTATTACTCTTACCTGTGAGGCATGTCTCACATAGCTGCTGTTTCACATGGCCCTAAAACCCAGTAACACCGTAAATCAATATCAGAGCTAGTTTTATCACCCAGTTCTCATGGCTCTGCACTCCAGCCACAAGACTATGCTGACAAATTCCACTTGCAACAAAAAATTTACATTTCACCATTACCTATGAGACAAATGCTGCAACGTCCCTGGTCCCATCTGTTTCAAATGTCACACTAAGCCACATAGATACAACAACCAGACTTTCAGTGCCCAATCTACACAGGGGGTTTTGTGTGTCTGAGACAAAAAGCTCAGATACTAGGAGCAACTGAAATACTTGAACAAGTCTGACATCCCTGACAGCATAGGACAACTTAATTTGTATTACCATAGCACATAGAAGCCCCAGTCATGATGAACCAGGACCCCATTGTGCTAGGAGCTGTCCAAACGCAGAGCAAAAAGATGATCCCTCATCCAAAAAGCTTACAGTTGAAGTATAATACAGGCAACAATAGACTGACGCAGAAAGATGGAGGAGCACAAGGAAGCCATGAGACATTATTGTTCAGCATGATAGGTAGTGGTATCAATGCACCGACAGCATAACTGTCTTCAAGTTTTTGTAGGCATCATAGCAAAGGAGAATTTTATGGAGGCATTTGAAGGAAGATAAGACACTTCTGTGGATGCTTATAGGGAGCTCGTCTGAAGGGCATAAGGCAGCAGTAGAGAAAACGCGAAGGTGCCTATTTGAAAATTTAACAAATGGGTGATTAAGGCTGGCATCATGGGCTGATCAGAGGCAGGAGGCAATATCTTGCTAATTAATGAGATAATAGATAGGGTAAGGATAGGCCATGAAGGGCCTTGAAAGAGAAGACAAGTAGTTTATGTTTGATGTGATAGAGAAGGGGGAGACAGTGGAAGGATGCAGAGAGGGGTGACATGATCAAAGCAAAGCGCTAGGAAAATGCATCCCATTCAGAATGGATATGAACAGGGAAAGATTTCTTTGTAAAAGCCAGAAAAAGGGAAGGTGCAGTATTCAAGATAAGAGATGATGAGAGCCTGGATGAGAGTTTTAGCTGTTTGGATAGATATGAAAGACTGTATCTTAGAGATGTTGCACAGGAATAATCAGCCAGACTTAGACATAGCGTGGATGTGAAGGCCTAGAAAGAGATCAGATTTGAAGATGATGCTCAGTTTATGGGCCTTGGATGATGCCCAGGTTACAGCATCTCGCCCCAACAACAGGCAGGATAATGGTGTTATCCATAGTGATCAAGAAAGGAGGTGGCGGAAGGGATTGGGAGTGGGAGGAGATTAAGAGCTCTGTTTTAGCTATGTTGAGCTTGAGCTAATGGCTAGACATCCACTAATAGACTTCAGAGAGACAGGCTGAAATTTTAGTAAGACAGGAGACAGGTCTGGGATAGAGAGGCATATCTGTGAGTCATCAGCAAAGAGATAGTAGTTAAATTTGTGTTTGCAGATGAGATGACCCAGGGATAACATGTAGAGGGAGAATAAAAAGGGCACCAGTTTTGCAATAACCATAAAGCATGCCCAGTCACCCCACATTCTGCTCCTTTTGCCGTTGCGGTTCCCAATCTCTGGAGAGCCCTGCAATTCAGTTCAGCAGCTGGTTCCTGGGAGCGGCGAGCCCATGTTCTGCTCCTTTCACCGCTGCAGTTCCCAGGAGAGCCCTGTGGTTCAACAACTGAACCGCAGGGCTCTCCTGGAAACCGCACGGTGAAAGGAGCAGAACGTGGGTCTGCCACTCCCAAGAGCCAGCGCCCTGCACCTGTAGCTCCTCCTTCACAGCTGTACCAGTAGTGCCCCCAGCCCCTCCCTCTGGCAGGGCTATACAGACCCCAGACAGGAGACACAGCTGAGTGGAAGGGCTGGGGGCAGTATAGCCATGCCAGAGGAGCTTCCAGCATGGGGCTGGCCTGGTGGCAGCACGTTCTGCTCCTTTTTCCGGTACAATGTTCTAGCAATAAATATAATGGTATGGTGTACCATACTGTACCGCCCTACTTGCACCACTGTCAACAGCAAGTATGTTATTCCTGGGGGCATTCTGCACCAAAATATTAAAAGTTCTGCACACAATATTTTAAAATTCCACAAAATTCTGAAATGTTTATTTGTCAAAATAACAGTACATAATCACATAAGTTTCAATTATTTTGGTTATTTATTTCAAAATATCTGTCAGCTACTATGTCTGTAACAATACAGACACACACAAAAAATCCCCCCAAGAGTAGAGAGTTAAAGAAACCGCTATGGCAATCCAGTTCCTGTTTCTCTGCCCCTTCCAGAGCCCAGCCGGAACCCCTCCCCGCAGAGTCTAGCCACACACACCCAATCAATACACCCAACCCCCCTTCCCTCCCAGAGCCGAGCCATGGGCCCTTCCCTTGCCCAGATACCCACCACTCCTTTCCCCAGAGTCCAGGGATTCGGAGGGAGAAACAGCCTAATGCTCAGTCCCAGGCTTGCATGAAGTTTCCTGCATGCCGCCCTCTCCTTCCCTCAGGGCATGCTGGGTACTGCAGCTGCTGGGAATCCTCTAGCTGCCCCCCCCCACTGGCAGTGTCTTCTATGTGCAAGCAGGTCTCTTCCAGGTCAGGTGGCCCCTAGTGGTGGCTAGCAGCACTGCAGCACATTTCTGTGGGGGAAAGGAAATTCTGCATGCACATTAATTTCTGCAAAATTCTTCATTGCACAGTGGCGGAGAATTCCCCCAGGAGTAAATATGTGGCAGAGGGAACAGAACTCCTATCTTTTTATTCCAAAACACAGATCCTTATATGCAATAGGCTAAAGATACAATGCCACCAACAGAAATAACTCACACTTTACTAGGTATGACATTACGTTCAGGAGAGATCAACTGGTACACCTACATTGTATTCATAGTCCAATGCATTACCAGTGGGACACAAACAGTCAAAAGCAAACTGAAGGCAACATATATGATTACTTGCCTTGTGGGCAGGTGGCATATATGTGTATTTGGTGCAAGCAATCCATGGCCCTCAGAGACCAAGTATGGGTTCTTGAGACCAGAGTGCTGAACTGGAGGAGCTAAGGGAGACAGAGGTACACAGATGAGACTTTCCAGAACACAGAGCAGTCCCACTCCCAGCCTGACAGCCTCTGTGCCACTGAGGAGGATGAAAGGCTCAGGAAAGGAGAACATCAAGCTGGAGTGGAGGGAAATGATCCCATAGTTTGGATCCTCCCTTCAGATGATATTATGGTATCTTCTCACACTGAGGATATCTCTCCCAGAGAGGGAAGGTAATAGTACCAGGGGATTTGATTATTAGAAATATCAATAGTTTGTGATGTCCAAAAGAACAGTGTGGTGAATTGCCTGCTGGGTACAAAGGTTGTGGACATCTCAAGACATCTAGATATACTGGGGAGGAGCTGGTGCTCATGGTACATGTAGGTTCCAATGACATTGGGAAGGATAAGAGAGAGAGATCCTAGAGGGCAAATTTAGGCTGCTAGGTAAGAGATTAAAGTCCATGACCTCCTTGGTAGCATTCTCTGAAATGTTTCAAGTTCCATGTGCAAGGCCAGTTAGACAGGCAGAACTTTGGGGTCTCAATGTGGGGATGAGACAATGGTGCTGGAATGAGGGATTTAGGTTTATTAGGAACCAGGGAACCTTTGGGGGAAAGGAAGAACCAATATAGGAAGAATGGGCTCCACCCCCCAAAAAAAAAACAGAACCAGATTTCTGACATGAAAAATAAAAGGTCACAGAAGCGATTTTAAACTGAGGGTTAAGGGAAAATGGAGGAGCATACAGTTGCAGAAAAACACATCCTTAGGGGATTATTTATGAAAGGGGATACTCTATATCAACTTGTAGCCTCTCCTCTTTACTCTGAGAAAAGTGCAGGTAGAAACTGAAGAGAAAACATTCAAATGAAAGTGTTCCATTCAATTATATCACATGAAGACAGACAACTAAATATTGATTAATTTTATTAATGCTTGTATGCAAATGCTAGAAGTTTAAAACACGAAGATGGGTGAACTTGAGTGCCAGGTATTAAATTAAGATATTGATACAATAGGCATCACAGCAACTTGGTGGGATGATGCTAATCAATGGGACATGGTAATACCAGGTCACAAAATATATAGGAATGACAGAGTAAGTCACACTGGTGGAGAAGTGTGTGAAAGAAAGCATGGTCAAATATAGTAAAAAGCTTAAATGAATCAAACTTTACCATAGAATCTCTGTAGATAGAAATCCCATGCTTGAATAGTAAGAATTTACTAAAATCTAACAGTACCAGGCAAATTGGTTGAAATTATAGCAAAGAGTATTATTAGCAAAGAGTATTATTCACCAGAACCAGATGGTATTACCCAAGAGTTCTGAAGAAACTCAAATATGAAGTTGCAGAACTACTAACGGGTATGTAACCTATCACTTAAATCAGCCTCTGTACCAGATGACTGGAGAATAGCTAACATAATGCAATTTTTTTTAAAAAAGGCTTCAGAGGCGATCCTGGCAATTACAGGCCAGTAAGTCTAACAGTACCAGGCAAACTGGTTGAAACTATAGCAAAGAGTATTATTAGACACATAGATGAACACAATATGTTGGGGAAGAGTCATGCTTCACCAATATATTAGAATTCTTTGAAAGGGCCAACAAACATGTTGCCAAGGGTGATTCAATACATATAGTGTACTTGGCCTTCCAGAAAGCCTGACAAAGTCCCTCACCAAAGGCTCTTAAGCAAAGTAATCTGTCAAGGGATAAGAAGGAAGGTCCTCTGATGGACCAGTAGCTGGTTAAAAGACAGGAAACAAAGAACAGGAATAAATGGTCAGTTTTCACAGTGGAGAGAGGTAAATAGCAGGGTCCCCCAAGGATCTTTACTGGGACCAGTGCTGTTCAATATATTTAAATGATCTGGAAAAGGGGGTAAACAATGAGGTGGCAAATTTTTCAGCTAATACAAAATTATTCAAGGTAGTCAAGTCCAAAGCTGACTGAGGAGTTGCAAAGGGATCTCAAAACTGGGCAACTGGCCAACAAAATGGCAGATGAAATTCAATGTTGATAAATGCAAAATAATGCACACTGGAAAATAAATCCAAACCATATATGCGATGATGGGGTATAAATCAGCTGTTATCTCTCAAGAAAGATTTTGGAATCATTGTTAATAGTTCTCTGAAAACATCTGCTCGGTGTGCAGAGGTAGCCAAAAAAGCTAACAGAATGTTAGGAATCATTAGGAAAGGGATAGATAATAAAACAGAAAATATCAGAATGCCTCTATATAAATCCATGGAACACCCAACCCTTGAATACTGCATGCAGTTCTGGTCACCCCATTTCAAAAATATATACTAGAATTGGGAAAAGTACTGGAAAGGCAACAAAAATGACTAGGTATGTGGAACAGCTTCCATATGAAGAGAGATTAAAAAGCCTATGACTATTTAGATTAGAAAAGAGATGATTAGGTGGGATATGAGAAGTCTAAAAAATCATGAATGGTGTGGAGAAAGTGAATAGCAAAGTGTTATTTACCTCTTCACATAACACAAGGGGTCTTCCAATGAAACAGGCAACAGGTTTAAAACTAACAAAATTAAGTACCGGTACTTCTTTACACAACACAGTCAGCCTGTGGAACTTAGTGCCTGGAATATGATAAAGGCCAAGAGTATATCTGAACCCAAAAAAGAATTAGATAAGTTCATAGAGAATAGGACATCACCAGCTATTAGCTAAGATAGTCAGGGATGCAACACCATGCACTGGGTGTCCCTGAACCTCTGAGTGACAGAAGCTCAAACTCGATGACAGGGGATGGATGACTTGATAAATTTCCCTATTCAGATTATTCCTTCTGAAGTATCAGCACCAGCCACTGTCAGAAGTCAGGATTCTGGGATAGATGGACCATTGTTCTGACTCAGTGTGACCATTCTTATGTTGTTATTAGAGAAGGTTTATAGTTCAGAAAGAGAGAGAGAGACCATGAGTGGAAATGGTTCTGCATTTTAAGATATCTTGACATATTACGATTAATTTTATAGTCGATGCACGGATGTTTAGTTAGTGAAGGGCTGTAGATAGCCAGTACAATCCATCAAGATGGTAGGAATAAATGGTCACTCCCAGTCTAAGATGTGAACATGTTTATTTATAAGCCATTCTGCTGAAATAGGAAGAGGGGAATCTAGACAGCAATGAAGAGAGGGATATCTGAAATGTTGTATGTTAAAACAGCAGCTAACAGAAAACATGCAACAAAAAAGACACTCAATCTTTTTTTCTATTTACAAAGAGAACACCATCAAGTAGGTGTTTAGGCCCAACATTTGATGAACTTTAGAACTGTTACAATTGGGGTGGGGTAGGAATATATTCTGAATTCAAAATACTAATTAGGTTTGCTTTGTTTTTATTCAAATCAACAGCACTGTTTGTAAAGACAATACTCATTACACCATGTTTGGTCTATTCTTGCAGAAATAGCAATACAACACAAGTTACAATCAAGAAAAACTTCCCATGTAATATAAAAGATTTTCTAAACTCTACATCTAATTATAAAGAGTTATGTACTTCAAAGTGCTTAAATATATTATAGAGCTTTTTGATTAGACACAAGTACAGCCAACATGATTTTAATAGTTGAGTCAATATTTATAGAAGAGCAATAGAAGAGAAATAAAACCTGATGGTTTCTTCTTGGATCATGAGGGTAAACCGCATTTGTAGGGGCAAGGTTCATATTTCCATCAGAATCATAAGTATAGCCTTGTTTAGCCTGGGTCTTTCTTTTAAAATGTTATTACCAAGTGTCTAATTCTATTTTCATCTTTTGACTCAGGTTGTAATTTTAGATTGAACTTTAATAAGAAAACCTCCATTTCTTAATATTGAGGGCAAAATAATGCACATTCTAGGAATCTTTATAGCTTCATAACTTACACAGCCATAAGACAAAGGTAATTTTATCCTGTACAAATGAATACCAATCTGTATTTAACTTGGAATCTAAGGTATTATGAATTTTACACACTCACAAATTGAAGTAACATTAAAGGTTACCTCTTCCAACCACTGAATATTGTTTTAGTTACATAGCTCCCACAGACTTTAAAGGGAGATTCGGGACTAAAATACCACATGATACTTTCAAATTTACCAATAAGTATTAGACTTTCTGGTGGATAATTCTGCTAGTTAATTCTGAAGCTAGAAAATTCTGTCTGTACAGAGTAAAGGAATAGCTTATATATCTGACCACTCTTCTCATCCACCTTTCACTACCATCTCATCCACTTGTCAGTATCAATTGTTGTCCCCGGAATTCCCTTTTGAAGTCCCCATCACTGGATCATCTTGCATGTACTGATCTGTCTCTCCTTTATGTTCATTCATCTCTCACATATTAGAGTCCATTCACACACCAGGGTGAGATTTTTGCTAACGTTTATACAAATGAATCTTTGAATCAGAAGTCTTACCTGGGAAGAAAGTCACATGATTATTGCTTCACAATCACCTCTTGAAGTTTCCCCCAGCCATCCTATCTTCAAGGCTATCATAAGCCCCGTGAGTTTCATTTATTTAAATATAGTGATCAACTTTTAGTCTGCCATTGTTCCATTCTAGAGGAGCTAGCTCATGCCTTCAGATGAATATATACAATCTCCATCACTGATGGTCACAGAGGAAGCTTGGGTATAACCCTTTTAAAAGTTTATTTTACTAATTTCTCTTACCATAAAACAAATTTACAGACCCTAGATCCTCTGCCATATCTATGAACACAAAAAAATCTTCTATGGCACAGGTTGATCTAAAATGCAATGGAAAGGCCCTTTACAGGAAGCCACATCTATGTTCACAGCATTCACAGTTCAGAATGGCCTGGAGAATCATTGCTCAGTATACACATGTATAGTAAGCAATGCATCTCAGTGCTCTGTCAAAAGTTTCTGTGTCTAAATTGAATAGATGAGTCACTTTTCACACAGACATATCTATGCACTATATAAGAAAACACCAACATTGCACAAAACATCACATTATGTGCCATGGGTACATGGCTGAGTGGTTCATATGAGAAACATCTCTTAGCTGTACTGCTTAGGGAGGAAACAACTCAGTTACTATCCTATAGTTGTCACACATATCACAGTTCTGAGACTAGATGCTAATATGTCACAGCAGGAATGCATTTTTGACAGCGCAGTTGCAACCATTGTGGAGATACATTCACCAAGTGCTGCACAGGTGCCTTGTCAATCACTGCACACAGTCCACCACACATCTTGATGATGCCATGTCAACAACACTCATTGAGAGAGGACATGTAAAGATTTGCTGTCATCACATAAGCACTTATATGTGAATTACAAGCTGTGAGCTGCCTTGGCAGTCATTCACTGTTGTCAAGCAATTTGAGAAGTCTGTTCTTTAGGTCTGATACGTGAAATATAAATATACTATGGGAGTAACTGGAGAGTAGACAATAACATGACTGTCATACACCCTATTCATGCATGCTTATAATGTGGTAGTGTCTATAGTTATGTCTACCTATAGGTAGATAGGGGATGTTCCAATGCAGGTGGAGCATGCTATGGCAGACTCCTTGTAGTGACTCTGAAATCTGGTATTACAGGCCAATCTAAGGCTTAGAAGCAAGTTTAGGATCCCAGTGGGAAATTAGGAATCTCACCTTTTCCAATAGCATAATACACCACTTACTACCTTTGTAGGTATTATGTCAGACAAAAAAAAGAAAGATCACGGATGGTATGGGTCTGCTGCTCAATGGAGAAGGTGAGCTGGTAACAGAAAATGATAAGAAGACAGAGTTGTTCAATGCCTATTTTGCTTCAGTCTTCACACAAAAAATAACATGTGACTAGGTGACTAGTGAAGTTACCAGAGACAATAAAAGGGAAGGGATGCAGATCCGGATAAGTAAAGAACATGTCAGAGGTCTTCTGACGAATTTAAAAAAATTCAGTTCAGCAAGGCTTGATCCTATTCACCCCAGCTTGCTGAAGGAATTAGCTGAAAAAATCTAAGAGCAACTGGCAATAATATTTGCAAATTCATGGATGAAAGGAGATGTCCCAGAAGACTGGAGAAGGATTAATGTAGTGCCCATCTTTAAAAATGGGGGAAAGGAGTAGCCGGGGAACTATAAACCTATCAGCCTGATCTTGATACCTAGGAAGCTATTAAAGCAATGTATTAAACACTCAAATTGCAAATATTTGGAGGATGAAGGAGTGATCACTAGCAGTCAGCATGGATTAATTAAGAATCAATTATGCCAAACCATATTGATTTCTTTATTTGACAAGGTAACTGGTTTGGTGGAGAGTGGGATTGTGATGGACATAATATACCTGGACTTTAGTAAAGGTTTTGACACAGTCCAACATAACATTCTCTTAAGTAAGCTGGAGAAATGTTGGCTTGGTAGAACTACCATTATGTGGATACATTATTGGGTAAACAACCTCAAACAAAGAATAATGGAATTATGTCAGATTGGAAGGAGGTCTCAACTGGGGCTCCACAGAGATCTATTTTGGGTCTGGTGTTTTTTAACATCTTTATTAATGACTTGGATGTAGGAATAGAGACCATACTGATCAAATTTGCAGATGGCACAAAGCTAGGGGGTTTGCAAACTGTGACGGGGCATGCCTCACCACTGCGGAATCTCCTGCTGGCTGTCCGGGGAATTAGCACTGACCCCTCTTCTGGTGGTGTCTTGCCTGCTGTCACCTTTGTTCCTGGACCCACATCTCTCCTCAGGCCATGGTGTCCTCTTCAGCAACACTGCCCTCCGGCTGTGCCACACTCCATGTCCCCCTCCCTTCCAAAGGGACCAGCAGTCTATTGTCTGGCCACTCCCTCCAGTGGCAAACTGCAGTCCACTGTCTAGCCACTTCCTTCAGTGGCTCCAGCACTCTCTTAGCCCTTGCATCAGGGCCTCAGTCTGCAGATCCCTGCAGCCTGCCAGGAGCTGCCTTTAGCTCTCTGGGTCTCTGCCTGTAGCACTGTTTAGTCCTGGGTGCTTGCTGCCTTCTGCCTGTAAGGCAGCGAGTCCTCCTCCCTTTTCAAGCTCCAGGGAATCACTCAACTCTGCTCTGGCCTGCAGCCCTTTTTACATGAGCCTGCCAGGCCATGATTGGCTACTCTTCTCGGCCCCTTTCTAATTGGCTGCCTCCTGCGCAGCCTCCCTAGGGCTGCTTTTAACCCCTGTTCTGCCAGTGATGGGCAGCTGACCCATCACACAAACACACTAGAAGATAGAGCTAATATGCAAAGGGATTTTGATAAACTGGAGAACTGGGCTATAGACAACAAAAATTAAATTAAGAAAAAGACAAATGTAAGGTATTACACATGGTGGGGAGGGGGGATCAAATGCACAAATACAGAATGGGGGATAACTAGCTTGGCAGCAGCACTGCTGAGATGGATCTGGGAGTTGTATTGAATCACAACCTCAACATGAGTCAACAAAAAAAAAAAAGCAAATGCAGTTTTGGGTTCCATTAACAAAGGCATAGTATGCAAATCAGGGGAGGTAATAGTACCACTCTACTCAGTGCTGTTTAGGCCTCAGCTGGGCTATTGTGTCCAATTCTGGATGTAGAGAAACTGGAAAGGATCCAGAGGCAAGTGACAAAGATGAAGAAAGGGATGGACTGCAAGCCATATGAGCAAAGGCTGATGGAACTGGTTATGTTTAGTTTGGAAAAGAGGAGATTAAGAGGAGGATATAGTAGCGGTCTTCAAATCCTTGAAAGGCTGCCATAAAAAAAGATGGAGAAAAATTATTCTTTCTTGCCACAGAGGGAAGGACAAGAGGCAATAGTTTCAAGCTATAGCATAGCAGATTTAGATTAAATCTCAGGAAAAACTTCCTGACTGTACAAACAAATTGACTAGGGAAGTCGTGGAAGTTCCTTCTTTGGAGGTTTTCAAAAAGAGGCTGGATAGCCATCTGTCTTGGATGGTTTAGACACAACAAAGCCTACATCTTGGCTGGGGGTTAGACTAGATGATCCTTGTGGTCCCTTCTAACCCTATGGTTCTATGACTCAATAATTCTATTCTATGATTCTACTTGGTACCTAATTTTACCGATGCTGGTGTCAGGCTGGGACAGATTGTTTACATAGCTCAACTAAAAGCCTGAAAAAGTCCATATGTTATACTTAAAATATGCATGCATGCAACATAAAATGGGTATCACACTACACAATGTACTACCCCCAAAACACACATGTGTACACCTCCGTTGATTCCCATCAAATCTATCACTTACTTCCTAGTACACAAGGCATCAATCCACTAATTCTTCCTCTCAGTGCATCCACCCCTCCTCTCTCCACACAATAACATAGAAACTCCTCCCAGCTTCTCTCTCCTTCTGTAGCAGTAGTTCTCTGCTCAGCTTCCTTTAAGCCGCATTAAGTGGCACTAAACAAGTAGCAGTACTATTATGCTCTATAGACTTACTTTACCAGTGTTTCCCCAGCCTCAAAGGCTGTCTTCTTGGAGAAAAGGGATGGGCTGAAGCTGGAGAACAACCTGATTGGCAGGAAAACAATAGGAGGGATTCTCAGTGATTGACCCCATCCATTCTACCAAAAAAGCCCAAGACTCAGCAGGGGAGCCAAAAAGTTGTTAAAAGTTGGAGAGTTAGACAGATAGGTGTTGGAGTAATGTTGGGTGAAATTTCCTATCCAGGAGAAAAAGAAGAAGCATTTCTCTGGTAGGTGATTTTAAAAACAACAGAATGGTGGCTGTTTGAAGCTACTCAGGAGTTTGGAGAGCAAGAATAAAATGCAAGAAGATGTACTGGCATGCAGACTGGTGGTCAAAAGTATATAATGATTTACTGTATAAAATAAATCCCGTATTCAGTGGCTTTGAAATCTCAGAAATCTCAGCTACAACTACCACAAGACTTTGTCTCTCTCGACATAGCTATCGAATCTTTCCCTCAATTAATATTATGCAAATGATTTTGTTTTAGTTAATTAAAAGCTCTGCAGCTTCCCTACAACCTAGGAACCTGTTCCTGCAGACACTTCATCATGAAAGTAATTGCTCTTAATGGGATTACTGGCATGAGTAAAGTTTTTCAGGATCAGGCCCCAGATTTGTTTTTAAAATATCTTGGAAGTGTAAAACAATACACTTATAGCTAAGTCACTGACTAAGTCTCCTGTCAAGTGCTATGGGGAAATTTTTGCATTGAGGAAGAGCCCCATATTATAACAGATATATAAATAAGTGTTTAAAAAGATAAAATATAACAATAACGGATCACACACTCATGGAGGCCAAGTGCTGTATGTTATCCAACTTTTTAACTGCAAATGGCTTTTCAGGTTTAATGTCCAGGGGTTCAGAATCTTAGCTTGTCTGCCCTCAGAAACTGAGAATGTATCTGTTGAAGTTGAGGCTGGAAGAGTTGTGACAGGAATGAATTCTCCATTAGAAGAGAATGGGCAATGTCAGTCCTAGCTAACAGATTCCACAGAAACAACAGAAACCCTTCAGGTTCCTTTTGATAGCATCCCCTCTCAGATGGCTGAAGAGAAATTGAGCAAGGAGGGGAAAGGGCCAAAGAAATTTGAATGGGAGTAACATTGATTGGGATGGTGATGTGGAAAAGTCCTGTGTGGAGAAAACATTATATATAAATATGTAAGTAGTTAAGTTTGTGTTAATTGCTGGCATTAATAGCAAACTTAGTTAAAGCTGAGGCGTGTGTCTCCCAATACTCCCTTTCCCTCCCCATACCAGGTCCCCCATTCCTCCTATCTCCTATGCCAAGGGCTCTGTGTATCCACACATCTCCCCCTCCATCCCCATGCCAGGGTTCCCCATTCTTTCCCCTGCGCTATAGATACCACATCCCCCATCCCCACCCTCTTCCCTTTTCCCTCCCACGCCAGGACCTCAAAACTACTTTTCTTCCCCTGGAATTGGAAGGGATCAGCAGACAGTTGATGTCTTCTGGCTTCTCTTCCCTCCATCCCACCATCCAATATGCTTCCGGGAGGCAGCACAGTAAGAAATGCAGCCTTCTCTTCTACCTCTACAATCCCCTGCTGGGTCAGCAGCCATCCCACAGCAGTTAAAACAATTGCCAGACATACAAGCAAACTCACATTCAGATAGACATACAGAGAAGTGTAATTAAGTTGAGTGTCGGGCCTCACTTTGCTCACCCACTTAAACAGGTTAAAAATGAATTCTCCAAATAGTTATAATATAAGATGAATTGGCAAAGTGGCACTGTATTAACACCATGACAAACTGGAAATATTAGTTATATTTAAAGGATTCATAATCCTATATATTTACAGAAAATGTATACAAAATTATGTAAGCATCACCTTCCAATATTTCTTCAGATCTCACACCTTCAAAGATACCACACAATCTAACATTAAGACAATATTTAGGATTCTTGTGGGATTCAATCCACACTTATTTCAGAGAATTGTTTTGGAAGGATCTGATCCAAAGCCTATTGAAGTCACTGGAGAGACTGTTATTGACTATCTGGATCAGGCTATAAGGCCAGATATTCTCTCTCTGACTTTGTCTCTTCTGGCCATTGTGGAAGATCATTTTTTGAATGGTATAGTGCTGCTAGGCTGAAAAATATAGAACTTAAGAACTTTATCCTGCAAAGCCTTATGCCAGTGGGTAATTGTTACTTACCTGAGGAATCCCATATTAACTTCAAAGATGACTCATATAATAGTTGAGCCAGATGGTTTGCAGGATTTAGAATTTTGTTTGTGTTTAATTTGGATGAGGACAGTGAGGTAGTCATTGGGGATTCAGAAATGTCCTTCCTATGGGCCCAATCCTGGGGACCAGGGGGGTGTCTAAGAAATGCTTGGCACTTTCAACTCCCATTGGTATTTAAATGAGAGTTAAGTGTGTACACCATCTCACCCAAAATTATGGTGTCATGGTCATTTTATATATTCAGTAGTAGGCCCACTGTTCTCAGTGTTTCATTCATGTGCTAAACTACCTGCCTTCTGTTACAAAACTCCTTCCACATGGAAGTTCTCTTGGGTCTTTAATTTCAATCCAAGCTCAGACCACTAAACTCACTCTGTTATTTAGCACTTCAAGCTAGACAGCAACTTGGCTGTAGAAAGGAACAGACAGTGTTTTATTCACCATTAAACACAGACACCTTTTAAACTGTTCACTGTGCATTTTTATTAAAAAAATGGCATTTTACTGGCATAGAGCCATTTTACATAAATATTTCTCGGTCAAGATTTAATAACGTAGAACATCCTGAATAACATTAAAAGAACTATATAACAAGATTTGTATGTCAGATTATATTAAAGTGAGAAATTTAAGGTAGCTTAGTTTGAAAATTATTGTAGTGTATGAACTGAATCTTGCTCAAATATATAAAAAATAAACCATAAATACACACATGCAGAAGTTAGTTATCTATTCCAGATGTATGGTTTTCTTTTCAGTGTTCATAATTTCCTTCTGGTAAACCCAGTCACTTTCCCTCTATTAAATTCTGGAAGGGGAAAGGAGATATATTCACACACTGACAACCTTGTAACTATTAAGTTATCAGTATAATTCAGGATGTCCTCTTGTCATCATTGTGCCCTTGCTATGAGCTGTTGGAAGCCTGTAGATCTGAAGTAGCAAAACATTGAGGCCTGGTCTACACTACAAACTTAGGTTGATGGAATCCGCCTTATGTCAACCTAATAATGTATGTGTCTACACTACCAGGTCCCTTCTGCTGACCCAATTCACCTGTTACATTTGACTTAATTACTCCACTTCTGTGAGAGGCATAGCACTTAATTCAATGTTGATGGGTCAACAGAGGGGCAATTTAATGCAGTGTTTTGTAAGTCAACTGAATTGGCCTCCAGGAGGTGTCCCATAATGCTCCGCTATGACCGCTCTAGTGATTGTTTTAAACTCTGTGGCAGAGCAGTCAGGTACACAGGAAACAGCCCCTCCCCTGTTAAAGCCCCAGGCACTCTTGAATTCCCATTTCCTGTTTGATCAGCATGGAGAGCTCGCCAGCCCAGCTGGTCATGATGACTCAATGCCCCAAACGTGCTCCAGCCTGGCATACACAGGAGGTGGTGGATCTTAGTGATCTGTGGAGAAAAGAGTCTGTGCAGGCACAGTTCTGATCTAGCCATAGAAACATAGACATCTAAACAAAGATCAGGTGGGACATAGGGGAGAAGGGGTACAGCAGGGACACGCAGCAGAGACACATGAAAATCAGAGAACTTTGGCAGGCGTACCAGAAGACAAGGGAGGTGAACACTCATTCTGGTTCTGTACCACAGACATGCCGCTTCTACAATGAGCTGCATGCAGTTCTTGGCGGCTATCCCACCATTACCCCCAAATACAGCGTGGACACCTCCCCGGAGTCTAAGTCCCGAGGTACCTCAGGCAACAATGAGGAGGACATTTTGGATGAGGAAGAGGAGTAGGAGGAAAATGGGAGACAGGCAAGTAGGGCATCCTTTCTCCCTGAGAGCCAAGAACTATTTTTAACCCTGGAGCAGTCCAGCTGGTGGCAGGACAGTATCGTGGCTGAGCATGATGCCAAAAAGGAACCTCTGGTGAGCATGCAACTCCAATCAAACTGCAGGGGTTACATGCTCTTATGTTTTATGTTTAATATGAAGAAAAAGTGAGGTGCAGTGGATATCTGCTTCCCAATGGCTACTCCAGCTATGCGGAGGGTGCCCCCTGGAAAAGACTGTTTATGTGCATTGGGATAGCCTGGGAATCCTCCATGGAGATCTCTAGGAAACTTTTATGAAGGTACTCTGCGATCCTTTGAAGAAGGTTTCTGGGAAGGGCTGCGTTATTTCTTCCACCTTGGTAGGAAACTTTCCCACGCAACTCCAGTATTAATTCTACTGTTATCATTGCAGTATGCAGCATAAGGATCAGTCTGCACCCAGACACTTACAGCATCTGCGGCCTTGCTGCCCTTTTTACCCTCCAGAGACTGATATCAAATAGGGTCACCTACGGGAGATGATGGAAGTTTTCATTACAAGTGCTCATACCACAAACAATAGACGATGTGATCCCAGGTCCCCAGGTTCCTCAACCACAGTTTCCCTAACATGCCAGAGGTTAGGGGGAGGGAGCATTTTTCACCTGCCCACCTGTGCTCCCAACACAGATTGCCCACAAACTGCAACACAAGGCCTGTTGTGCATGCCACTGAGCCATGCTCACCGTGGCTGGAACAGGAAATTGGTTCATTGAATTGTTAGGGATAATGATTATGTTCTGGCTTGCACTTCTGTGCTTTCACAGATAAGCTGACTTGATTTCTCCTCTCCCAATTTTATCATTTGCCCAAGATTAAACTATTTTCCTGGTCTTTCAGTTTCTTTGTTTGTGCAATAAAGTCAATGTTTGAGAATAAAATACTCTTTATTTGTCCCAAGCATTGGAGGGTCGGGGAGGGCAGGAGAGGTACAGGGAAACTGATGCAACCAAGGGGATGGTATGGGAAGGCACAACACAGATAAGCAGTGCACGTTACTGTGGCTCATTGCTGAAACAGGTTTTCCAAGCCTCCTTGAGACACAGAGCTCCTCACTGGGCTCTTCTTATTGCCCTGGTATCTGGCTGCTCAAAATTAGCTGCCAGTCCATCCATCTACACCCCACCCCTGTGGAAATGTGGCCAATCTCATTGCTCAGATATCAAATTCTGAATACTCAATACTTGCAAGGAGTGGCTTGCAAACAAGCTACAGGAAATATTCATTGAAGTTATTAAGTCAATAATTGAACAATACATTTTTAAAAATGTGATCTGCTCATTAACAATATGTAAACATAAGAAGGTGAAACTCATCCAATAAATTAATCAGTACTCACTATTCTCTTACTCTAGTAATTAATGACTCATTGTCAAGTTGGCAAGAGATAGTAAGTTGGGACCTATTCTGGCTCCAGTATTTTTCAATATTTTCATAAATGACTTGGAGGCTGGAGTGGGAAATATGCTAATTGCATTTGTGGATAAATCCAATGCTGACAGGAATTAAAAAGTTGGGGTTGTGGGGCAAGGGCAGGATTAAACTGTATGTTGATGTTCTTAAATTACAAACTATTTTTTGGACAAGGACTGTGTTTACCTTTGTGTCTGTACAGTACCTAGCACAATGGGATGCCAACCCTGACCACAAACTCTGGGCAGGACCTTAATATATTAATATTTAAAAAAATGATAAATTTGTGTAAGTGACTGAAATAAATAATACTCAATTCAATAAGTACTTCAGATAAGAAGAAATAATCAAATGTCCAAATACAAAATGAGAGAATTCCCTAATTTAGGACTACAGCAGAAGATCTAAGCATTTTAGGGTGATAAATTAAATGAGTCAACAATATGACAATTTCAAAAATGGTAAACACTATCGTGGGTTGTAAAAAAAGTAATATTGTAAAACAAGCAGGGCAATTATGCTATATTACATGGTACCTCTGGTTGCAGTACTGTTTTCAGTTCTGGATACAATTCAGAAAAGCACATAGAAAAAACTGAGATATTAGGGGAAGCACCGATTTTATCAAGCTTGGAAAGGAAGACCTAAGTGAAAAGATTTAAGAAGTTGGGCATGTTCAGTGTAGAGAAAAGTTGAGACACAATAAAAATAACAATAATCTGGGAAAGAGGTTTATGGAAATTTATAAAGAACTTAGTACAACAGGACCCCAATTTTTAACTGAAAGGCCCTCCAACAGTAAATAGCAATAACAGAATAAACAAGCCCAGAGATTAATATTAATTATTTATATTACTGTAGTGCATAGGAGCCCTAGGACCATGACCCAAATGTTGTAAGGGCGGCACAAATAAAAATAATAGATTATCCCTGCCCCAAAGAGCTTGCAAGCTTGTGTAAGGCAAGAGACAACAGATGGAGACAGACACTAGAGAATAATGAGACAATATTAGTCAGCATGATAGACAGTTGTATCAGCACACCAGAAGCCTAACCATTGTCAAATATTTTGTAGGCATCAGGGCAAAGAAGAGTTTAAAAGAAGGATGTAAAGGAGGATAATGTGTTAGCTTGGCAGATATTTATGGATATCTCAAGCATGGGGGGAAGCTTGGAAGAAAGCATGAAGGTGCTTGTTTGAAAATTTAGCAAGTGAGCGAGGGAGGATGGCATCATGGGCCAATTGGAGGCCAGAATTGACATATTTATAGTAAATTAGAGATAATCTGTAGGGTGAGAATAGGCCATGAAGGGCCTTGAAAGTGAAGACAAGCTACTTATAATTGATTTGATTGATTTGAAGAGAAGTGGGAGCCATTGGAGGGATACAAAGAGAGGGGTGTGATGGGCTGGAAGAATGATCTTTGCAGCAGCATTCAGAATAGGTATGAGTAGGGCAATACTGCATTTGTTGAGGCCTGAGAAAAGGGTGTTACAGTAATCAAGAAGGTAGATGAGATCCTGGAGGAGAATGTCAGCTGTGTAGATGGATAGGAAAGGCCATGTCTTAGAGATATTATACAGAAAGAATCAGCAAGATTTAGACATAGCCCAGGATGTGAAGACCTAGAGAAATATGTGATTTGAAGATAATACCCAGGTTATGCACCTGAGTGACAGGCAAGGTGGTGGTACATTGATTGAGAAAGGAGGTAGTGGGGAGGACTTGGGCAGGGCAGGGGGGTGGGGTGGGGGAGATTAAGACTTCTATTTTAGCCATATTGAGCATGAGATGATGACATTCTAGACAACAGCTAAACATCCTCTATGAGATGTCGGAGACAGGCTAAGATTTTAGTTTGGAGAGGAGGCGACAGGTCTGGAGCAGAGAGGTAGATCTGTGGAGTCATCATCAAAGAGACAGTAGTGGAATTTGTGTTTGTGAATGAGATAACCCAGAGATAAGGTGTAGAGGGATAAGAGAAGGGAACCAAGGCCAGAGCTCTGTGGAACTCCCCAGAAAGTTGGAAGGTGGATGAGGAGCATCCTCTGAGAACATGCTGAAGGATTAGAGAGGTAGGAGAACCAGGAGAAGAGACTCTTAGAAGCCAAGGGAGGACAAGATTTCAAGAAAAAAAGCATGGTTAGCCATGTTGAAGGCATCTGACAGATCAAGGAGGATGAGGATAGGGTACTGGTTCTGAGTCTTGGGTAGAAGAGGTCATTAGAGACTTTGGCAAGAGCAGTTTCAGTAAAATTCAAGGCATGGAAGTCAGATTGGAGAGGTTCTAGTATAGAATTGGAGGAAAGGAACTCCAGACAGCAGTTGCAAACAGTACGTTCAGTAAGCACTGAAATGGAAGAGAGATGGGGCTGTAGCTGAAAAGGCAAATGGGGTCATGGATGGTTTTTTTTTAAGATGGGAGAGATTAAAATATGATTGTATTGTGAGGGGAACCAGTTAATCCACCTCTCCAAGAAGCAGTATCTAGAATGGAAGAATTCAGTCAACTTCACACTGTCTAAACCAGGAGTTAGGTTGGCTTAACTATCTCTCTGGAGTATGGATTTTTCAGACCCCTGAGAGACATAGCTGTGCTGATGTAAAGTTTTTGTGTAGACCAGTCATTAATCATCAGTCCTCAGCTGTGCCCAATATTTTTTGGTGATTGGGGGAGACATTTGTGGCTGCTTGTTAGGGTGGCTGATTTGGCCCCTACTATATTTTAGAGCAGTCCTCACGCTGCTCTTAAATATACCTCACTGGTGTTGTAATTGGGCCTACACATTCACCTTTGAGCTAAACTGTGAATGAAGTGAATGAAGATTCATAAAATATCACAATAACCTATAACAAATGTTGATGGGAAAAGTTGCAAAAAAGAGAGAGAAAGATAGAATTAGTACAAACAAAAGGGCCTACTGATACAATTCAAAGATAGTGTTGAAATCATCCCTGGTAAACAAGAACAGGATGAGACTAGAAATCAGTGAATCAAAATTTGGAAACTAGTCCTAACTAGCAGACAAAATAATAAAGGGATGAGCTATTCTACCCATCAGTCCTTTTGAGGTCCTTTAAAGAAAGATACTTTAGGAGAAAAATTGGCTACTGGAGTGAGCTTCACCCTCATGACTGCCACCCCCACTACTTCCTGGGACCACAGGCTTTCAAGATCCTAGTCCTGAGAGGCCCTGACCATGCAGAAAACAGGTACCAGATGACATCACCACCACTACTGCCTCTGGCTAAATCCCAATCACCACCAGGAATGTGAGAATGTCTCCCCCACCTAAAACATATACTTTTCATCACTTACCTCATTTCTTCTCTTTCCTATCTCTCTCCTTTTTTCCTTCTATCTAATGAGTGTGTCTTAGGTGGCCAAGGCTGTATATTTTGCAACATTACTGTGTGCCTGTGACCAGAAATACAATGCTGGACAGGGATGATGTCCCTATTCTCTGTTTGACAGAAGCTGGGAATAAGCGACAGGGGGATGGATCACTTGATGATTACCTGTTCTGTTCATTCCCTCTGGGGCACTGGGCATTGGCCACTGTTGGAAGACAGGATACTGGGCTAGATGGACTTTTGGTGTGGCCAATCTTATGTTTGCCTTATATTCTTAATGCTGTAAGCAGCCTGATGCTGGTACAAGTTTGCCAGGTCTTGGAGTGGCTGCTAAGACCATGTGCTGTGCGTGTGTTTTTCTAGCAGCGAGGTTGCAAGTCAGAGCCAACAACAGACACAGAAGCTGCATTTTCTGTCTTTATTATTCTTTTCACCCCCTTTTGTGTGTGTTCATCTTGTTTTGTCTTTTAGGAAATGGGACTGGACTTTAACAACAGCAACAAAGACAGCTCCAGCCCATCTCAACCAACTTCTTTCCCCCCCAGAAAAAACAGTTATTACCGTCTTTAATACCATCCGAGAGACTGCCAAACAAGGGGGTTATTCCTTTTAAAAATTCTCCCCTGCTAAAGGGAACAATTTTAAAATGTAAGGCTTATTTAATAATTTACATTTCAAATACTTCAACTGTTTTTTCCTTCTCGTCTGTATTTTTAATAAAAGGTTAAAGATGTTAAACGGTGTTTTTGCCATGATACTAAGCAGGCTGAAGTCTCTCTATACCAAACCCCAAACCTTGTTGGAAACTGTTTAATGTTGGACAGTGACTGAGTTATGTTAACACCTTGATGCTTTGGGCTCATATATTCCATCTAAATTAATACAACACTGGCTATGCTTTCATAGAGCCATCCATTGTTGTACACTGGTCAGATCTTTTCTTCACAGCCAACCTTACTTCTCTGTACAACTCCTGTATCAAGGCTGCAGAGGGGGTGGTTAGGAGCTAACTGTGACTTCTTTACTTGACTGGGGACTCATAACATGGGAACTGCTTTCCAGCCCCTTTGTACTACTCGGTCCTGAGCTCTGCTCTGAGCCCTTAATTCTGAATGCCTCTGCTCTGAGTTTAAATTGGGCCTTTGGTGTAAATTTTTAGCATGGGTGCAATGAATTTGATCTGCAACAACATTGTTTAATAATTTTTTAAAAAGCCATTTGTTTGGTGCATTTGTGCGCAGCACCAGGTGTTGAAAATGTACTTGTAATTTTACACTTAATTCTTTGACATTCCTTTCTTTTATCTCAGAATTTTAAAGTCAGTGTAGGGAAGCCCTGTTGAAATGCATTGGGTTTTAAGGCTTCTTCACATGCACCATTTTGTCTAATATCAAGCAGATTTTTTTTCTTAATCTCTGTCTCAGGAGTGGTTATTGCACATACCATGACTGTGTATGCACAATAAAATGGAATGGTTATGGTGGATTTGCATCACCTAATGCAGAGTGAAACTCCTTTATGTAAGGCTGTTATTGAGCAAGCTCAGTAGACACTTTTCCAACATCACCATCTTTTATGTTTTATAAATACAAAGAGCAATCTCTGCTATTATTCCTTTGCATCAGAATGGTAATTGCCCCTCCAAACATGGACTTGCTGTGTTGTAATAACAGTATACCCGTAATATTTAATGCACAGTAAACACACCAGTAGAAAACTGAGTGTGCAGTAGCTGCTTTTAAACCTCAACATCTTGTCCAATTTAAATTACCTAAACCGATTATTCTGCATTACAAGCTAATTGCCTGCAAAATTTCATTATAAAAATCACAGCTGTTTTGGGGTGTCGTGGCTTTTTCATTTGCTTGGAAGAGGAAAGAAAGCATCTGAAACATACATATTTGGGATTCCTTTAACTTGAGTCTGCAGAATCAATGTTATTAGAAAATACTGAAAGTGAAAAACAGGGGTGGCCTATATCTGAAGGCCTTACATGCCAGATTTCAGTACAGGTCCTTAATAACACCGAGGAGTAAATATGCAGTGTTATTGTAGTCACGTTGGTCCCAGGATATTAGAGAGACAAGGTGGGTGACGTAACATATTTTATAAATACAAAGAGCAATCTCTACTCATTAAAAGTTGGTCCAAGAAAATATATTACCTCACTCACTGAAGAATAGATGCTATTAGAATGATTATTGAAGAATATACGTGGGTTTTAAGACCATAAAATCAGACAGAGAGCTTGGGACAGGATTTATACTAGAAATTAAAGACAATCATTGGTTTCACACACAAAGATCCATAGACTGACCCTGATATGCAGTGGAACACCTACTGACATCAATTGGAGTTATTCACATAGATAGAACAGCATATGGTTTAATGTTTGTGAGAGATTGAAAATAAATTCTGGTCTATATCTACTGTTTTGAAGATTTACACAAAGGGCCATAAATTGTCCTTGAGTTACATGAACAACGCCTATTAACTGCCAACCATAGTCAGTATTTAACTCACATATGACTTTATTTATATGCTTTCTGATGTTCTCCTCTATCCTGCCTCAAAAGAACTTCCTAGTCCTTTATTTAGCGTGCATATCATGGACAAGCATAAAATGGTGACAAGCATTTTTAAATAAATTACTACAGATTAATGTCTCATCTATATCAGTATCCTGTCTCCAGCAGTCAGCATGCTTCAAAGGAAGGTGAGGAATGTCCATCATGCACCTAATCATGCAATGCTATCCCTTGGGCAGAAGGTGGTCTTTTGCCTGACAATATTTGGTGATCATCTTGACTAAAATTTTCAAAAGTGCCTAAGTGATTCACACTCCTAAGTCCCATTTTCAAAAGAGATTTAGGCCCACATTTTATAGGCATTTAGGAGTTGCTGCACTCAATGTTGTAATGCCTAACTGATTTAGGAGCCTACATCTCATTTTCAAAAGGATTCAGGCACTTAAGAGCCAAACTCCCATTAACAGTCAATGAGATTTAGGATCCTAAGAACCTAAATGCCTTTTGAAAATAAGATTTGGGCTCCTAAATCAGTTAGGCATCATAACACTGAGCACACCACTGTCTAAATACCTTATAAAAATTGAAGTCCAAGGCATTTAGGAAAGTCGATAGGAATTAGGTCTTAAGCATGTTTGAAAATGAGACATAACCTCTGAAGTCATGTAGGTACTTTTGAAAATTTTACCCTTAATGTTTTAGGATTGAGAACATTTATAATTTTATTCCTGCTGGTGTAACTGAAAATTATGGCCTTAGTTGTGTCCCAGAGGCAAAACTAGTTGCACCATCCCACAGGAAGGCATATGCTCCTATAGTTCTTTAAGTGGTTTAGCATACTGATTCATACATTCTGCCACAGAAGGGGAAATGGGACCGTGTCCTACCCTTTGAGCCCTTATGCTCTTCACCTCCTCCCTAGTCAGTTAGGATTAGATTCACAAAAAGACTTGGGCACCTAACTACCACCTTAAGCACCTAAATTCCAAAATTAGGCCCCACTGACATTTACAAAACCCCTACTTAGCTGCTGCCAAACCCTGTAGGTACCTAAACTTGCTCGGTGCCTAATTTTTTTGCAGTAAAATTTCCCTAGGCACCCATGTTTCCGCCTGTCTACAAACAGCAGGCACCTCACACGAAGCCCTGGAGCAATGTCCAAATTGGGAAAAGATAGGCATTCCTTTTCCTTACTCACTTGTGGGGCCTGATCTAGTAAGCATGCTCAGAACTTGCCTACCAGATCCACAGCTTCAACAGGAGAGACTGAGGGAGCCCCACATCAGATTATCCAATAGTCTGCTGATTACTGCACTCAGCTGAGAGGTGACAGATCCCTGTTCAACTCTTTCCTCCCTCCTTCCTGCTCCCCAGGTGGAGGAGTCGGGGACTTGAACCGTGTGTTTTCCACATTCCAGTTAAGTACCCTAGCCACTGGACTCAAAGTCACGAGCCTCTCCTGGCCTTTTACAAAAACCAAAACAAAAAACAAACAAAAAAAAAACCAGTGTAGGAACCCAACTCCAAGAGAGGGTTAGCAGCTGAGAATCCCAAATGCAGTGAGGTGCCTCCCAAAAGCCTCTATTTAAGTGCTGACCTCCCTGAGAGGAGCAAGACTTAGAACATACCCTTCTTCTTGGCATCTCCCATTGGCTACCTTAGGCAGGGAGCTGCCTACCCATGCTGGCTATTGTGAATCCATTCTGAGGCACCTTTCTCTCCCCTTTCATCGTAAAAGGAGTCTAGGTGCTTAATTCAGGCTTTGTGAATCCCAGTGATTTTCTAGGCACCTAAAAGTTAGGCATGGTGATGCTCAGTGTCGGCAGGTCTACATTTCTTTGTGACTGTAGCCCCTACAGCATGAGGGGCCAGAATGATGTTGAACTTCATACTTAGTCTTATAATTCTCTAACCTATTTTTAAAATTTTATAATATGTATTTTATTTTATTCAGTGTTGTAAATTCATATAGTACTTTACAAATATAGAGTAAGTTAAACATCCCTGCCCTCTAGCATCTACAAAGTAAGGACTAGATTCTGTCACCCCCAGGATGAGAAGTGCCTTACTCAGAAAGTAGTACCATTGAAATCAATAGGACTACTTAAGTAACATTCTACTCACCTTGAATAAAGGTGGCAGAATCTGTCCCTAAGTTAATCAAGATCAACAGTGATAAGACACGAGACAACAGTTGGAAGGGAAAGTGCAATGAGATTGGGAAGAAAGGATTCCTGGAGGAAATGGGTTTGGAGAAGGAAAGAGGATGTTTAGTGGGCAGGAAGTGGGAGTTACTTTTATTCTGTTTATAGAATGTGCAGTCACCTTACTATATATGTGAGTCATCCATCAGTGGGACTGTGAGTTGGTGTAAAGACATGCCATGTCTCTGGCAAACAGGGAGTTGATAGGAACTGAGGTGCTGCAAAGAGGTGTTATAAAAGCAGTGTCTCTAGTTATAAGTGGGAGGAGACTGCCTGGAAGAAGGAAGTTCTCTAAGCCCAGGGCTTTGTGTTTGGGCAGGAAACCCTGAGATGGAAAATATAACAGGTTTGTCTATTTTTTTGCAATCAAGGAAAGAGGGATCTGACTAGCTGACTCCGTGGTTTTTGTACAGATTCGGTTTACCAGCTTATGTGGAAGGCTAGCAGGATTTGGCCTGCAAGTTGTAGTCACCAAATTATACTTTGGAAGAAAAAATTTAGTGTCCTTGCAGGCTCCACTTCTGCAGTTGATGAAATAATAGAGAGCTTAAACTCCATCTGAATTGCTTTATTAGCAAAACAAAGCCTCCTTCTGAGAATTTCCATCACTGTCACCTCCACAATGTATACTTTATTTTTTCCATAAAGTAAATCAAAAGTCATGTAAAGTTACAGTAGAGTTCTGTCAATGCCAGTTGAGGATATCACAGAATTTATTATATGTCCATTTTATAATTCTGCAATACAATATGACTTGAACAACCTCCAGTATTGATTTAGATGAGGTGACCCCCAAAGTTTGTGATTCAAGTGTTAGGAGAACTTGCTGCTAATTATTAGAGTAGCTACTGTCAACAATTTTGGCATATAAATTTGAATCTTAGAGGGTCTATATCCTATCCACATACAGTACATTTATACAAGCACTTCTCTTACTAATCTCTTCATTTGCAAAATGGTAGCTGTGATGTAGACATGTGACTTAGCCATCAACTATATATTTGAGTACCCGAATTCCCTTATACCTCTTTAGAAATGTAAAAATTTACCTTCCAAGTAAATATATATTTTTCCACTAGTACTGGACTTTCCATGTCAGTAAGAGAAAATACTGCATGCAGTTTCCACAGGCTACTATACACAGAAGACTGAGTGTTTGAAAATCATATTCCTTCAATCCTTTGTATTATTGTAAGTACCTTATTGGGGCCAGATCTTCCAAACATTTATACGAATACTTTAAATGGGACTACTACTTCTAATTAAAGTTACTCATATACTCATGAGTTTGCAGGACTGGACCTTTATGTGATATAGCCAAACCTTTCCTTCTGTGGTGTATGTGTCACACATGAAAGGGTTACTTTGTAAAAGCCAGCAACTCTCAGTAGTTGCTAGGCAAAAGATCTTGAGATACAATCAACAAAAATGATCAATAAGAATTTGTTCTCTTTCACAGCTTTGTGGTGGGAGAGGTTTTACTGGAACCTTTGTGAACTGGAATTAATTTTTTCCCCTCTCTAGTTTGCTCACGCAGTTTCAGTTAGGCATCTGAATTTACCTAAATATAATTAATATTTTTTCTAATTATTCTTCAGACTCAAAACTTTTACTTCCAACACACAACTTCTGTATTTTGGTGACTGGAAAAATATGCAGTTTTCATAAATGATATTAGAACTTTTCTCCTGAAAGTGTTAGCATGCTCCTACAATGTAAATGTTAACAGAACGACTTTACATTGTTAATCATATACAGTGTTTAAAATGCATTTTTCTTGTATTCTAAGTTTATCGAGAGTTGGCAAGTCACTTAGCAAGGTTATCAAATGGTGCTGTCTAGGCAGTCAATTCCACCTGTCGATCTATGGCACTGAATAGTGCCATTGGCTTGTGGAAATGTCAATGCTTCTGTCATCTACTCCCAAACAGGCAGAGCTGGGAACTGAGATAAAAATAAATCAAGGGGGGAAAATAGATTTTCTCTCATATAACTCACCAAATGCTATGTGCAATAAATATTATAATATTAAAATTGGTAAAATGAGATTTTTTTCAATCATAAAAATTCTGAGACAAAGATCAAATAATTTTCAGAGAGTATGTTTTATTCACTTAAAAATCCCAGATTTTTCTATGACTTGTATTAAGGACGTAAACATCAAACAAAACATTAAATATGCAAAGCTACAGCTTGACCCTATGATGCTGAGCCCTCAGAGTTCCCACTGAGTAGTCCTTTGCTATTATAGTTTATTGGGATACATCTAATAACTGTGCTAAACATTGTTAACAACATTAAATGCACACTTCCCTTCCCTTTTGTACTTAAACTAGTTACTTTTGTTTTATTAAGAGAAATGTCCAGTCAGCCCTCCATCTCTCTATTACACTGAGTTCTAAATGTATGTGGGAATTATATATGGATGTCCCTTTAGCATTAATTAAAAATATAGTTACCTGTGTGGGAATTTCCCCATATTGCCAATTAGAGAATCATTCACTGTAGCAAAGTTTAAGGCAGTGGAGGTTATTCCATGTATAGAATATAGCATGGAAGAAATCATGAAGGTGTCTATAGGTGAGGCAAACAAATAGCAATGGAGGTTGTCATTGTTGGACTGTACGAATTATGCTGGGGCAGGATGGAGTATGGCTGGATCACTGTTATACACTGGCTAGTCTCAGCTGCCAGGTGGCCCTTGGAACCTGGTACCACATGGCATTGTTTTGAGCAGTTCCATGTCATTCTACACTATGCCAGGACTAGTGTAGAGTCACTCTGAGAATTAGGAATCCGTAACTGGCTCCTTTCTGACCCCCCAACCCACCCCTACTCTGCTGCACCCAGTAAAGACTGGATGCAGCAACAAATCTGGACCAATAACTTCTCTACAAAAATTGGTGTTCTCAGGTGGTAAGAACTGGCCAGTTCAGCAGTGCAAAAGACAGAGAATCTGGCCTATTATCATCTTCAATATGTATGAATATTTATTAGATTTTTATGTTCAGCTAAGATGCAAAAACAGAGTTCAGGTCCATCAGTCTGCATTATAATGGACTATGCAATCATTTGATTTGGAAAAAGATCTCTAGTGACTTACATAATCCTTTTTTCTATATGGTAGCTGAACTGATTCTACTACTCACAAACCACCCCTACTAAAGGCAGGTTTAGTTCAGCCTTGCATAGCTGAAAGATATTCCATTGGCAACTGTTTCCATTGCCACTTCTCATATGTAGCTCCTCCCCTGAGGTATTGGCATAAGCTTCCTCCCTTTTATCTCCCAACTGTTTGCTTTCTCCCTTCTCCTTGTGTAAGTTTGGTCCTGGGCATCGGGTGCCTCCACTCAAAGTGGTTCCTCTCTGTGCCAGATACACAGAGATGCTGTCCCTTGAGAAAAAAATGATACTACAAGCTGGCAAGGAGTATAAAGCCCAGCTTACAGGAGACAATAAGGTAAATAACACAAACCCCAGCAAAGGAATGACACATCAAAAATAACTAAAACAAACTGGGAGGAACTTTATTGGGAACAGAATCTGGGGAAGGAAGGGATTCAGAATAAATAATCATTAATAAACATTTATAAATAAGATAATCTGCCTCATAACACTCAAACTTCTCCAAAGCCCAGCTCTCTCCCAGACATGTTGCCAAGGCAGAAGATAAGCTAAGGATGCATGTCCTGAGATGAAGTGTTGTAGCACTGTGGCATTGGCTGGTTTAAAGAAAAGTCACCTTATTTGTTCTTCACCCATACGTGGGGCAGGGGCCTCTCCTGTCTCCAACCAAGTTCACTGGTTCCCTGGTCTGGAATTCTCCTGGCTGGCTCTTGGAGTCAGTGCCGGGTCAGATCTCTCTTTCTGAATGCTGGTCACTACAGTGCTGGAGCTTCCTCATGCAGCTAAAATATCAAGCAGTACAAAAATTCCTTTTGGAGGAAGGGGTCAATCAGCAGGGACAACCTGAGAAGCACAGTCTCTCCAAATTCAAAACTCTCTTTTTTTGTCTAAAGACAGGCTATCACAACACTGGCTTGTTTTTCGACTAGTGTCCAGATCGTTGTGAAGATCAGCTGGAGTTTCTAGTTCCTTCTCTCTCCACTCCTGATTCCAAGCATGCTGTGTATATCAAAGGGCTCTGGTAGTCATCTTAGTTGTAGTCTTTTTAGTAGGGCTCCTTAGAAACTCAGACCCCATTAGCTGGCAAACACAGTTAAAGTTTTCACAATACTTAGGTTAAATTTCTCTCTTAATCCAACAACTTCTTGTTTAATAATAGTTAACATGAGGATTGTGAGCCATTTCCTGTTTACAGATCAGGTGGTTTTTTTTTCTTCTTTCTTTAAGACAAGGAGTTTCCATTCCCCTTCCCCTCAGACTCACAAAAACATAACCACACAGGAGAGAGCTGAAATAGCTCTCTTGGGCTGGGCACCCCAAGTTAGACGGCACATGTTTCTAAGAAGTAGGGATTTTTAAGTGCAGGGAGACATGAGCTCATATCCATTCATTCTCTTTACCCTCAGGTAGTTCTGAGACTCACTGTTGCAGATTTGGTTTTCTTGGGGGACTAGCCATCTGTCTTAGGTTGACCTATACTGTGAATAGGCCAGCCTGCCACAGAGCCATCGTTGTGGCCTTTGAGGGCCTGCATAGCCCACAAAATTATTGATACTTTGGGCTTTTTATTCCTTCTTGCGTGAAACCTGAAATCCTCCCTAACTTTCAAAAATCAAGTTTTGTGCAAATAACTAAAATAGATATCAAAGTTTTATACAAAGGAATTTTGTCAAAGTATTCTTCGGGAAAATTAAATTGCATAAACCTCTAAAGTATCTCCAAGCACTGTATTCTTTATTTAAAAATGTGTACTGTGTTAACCAATTGTGAGTCCGAATGTTTGACTGATATTTTGACTGATATAATGACAATCTTATTTTTAAAATGTCTGGAATATTACTACAGCATTTTTATAGTTAATCCTATTTACCATTACCAGTTATTGGGGGTGAATTAAAGCTAAATTTGGCCAGACCCACAAACATTTCAAGGATCACACCTGATGACCTTTTCCCACTCAACTCCTTCACCATCCCAGAATGTTTCCTCTAATCATTGACTCCACTCCCTTTTGAAGTCCTGAACATGGGTGCTGTCTCATGACAGTTTGGCATTGTGGTATATTTGCTTTAGTTGTCATCTCCTTAATGCAATATGTGCAACACACTGAGTGGGAATTACTCCACATTATCATTCAAATGTCACCTTCCTAGGACTATCATTTTCCTGGTTATGGAGGTGGAAAGGAGTGGGGGATATTCCCTCCTCGATATTTGAAAGCAGAGGGAATGGAAAATTACTTCAACCCCATCCTCCCATTGTCCAGGCTGCTACTTATCTAATTCACTTTGGTATTTCTATAATGCACATCTCTTTGGTAGTAAGTGCCAAACAGTTAAGTAGAAAGCAAAAAGATAACCAATAAGGTGTTCTGTCTGGCAAAGTTTCCACTCCTGGGACAATAGGTAGGATACTAACTTTCCTTCACCCAGCCTTTCAGCCCTAGGAGGACTCCATCCATTCTCCACTCCTCAAAAAATGCTTCCTCCTCTCCCTATGTGGGGTGGTGGGGTGGTCTTGGTGGCTATTTTTCTCTCATTCCACGTGAGGGGTTCTTAAAATCTCATTTTCCTCCATCCTAATTGATTGTGTAGGAGGGGGATTTCCTGTAGCTTCTCACATGGGCAGAAATACTCCTGGTGGCTCCTAGACACTGTTAGGTCTTCTTTTGGAATCTTCTGGACAGGGCTGTCAGGCAGAGAGAGGTGAGCAATGGTCAGCATGTTCAGTATAAGGAGAAACAGCTCCCCAGCATGAGCTACTGCTGAGTGACCATTAGTACAGGAGTGGTGGAACCGCTCTTGCTGCTTCAGGCCTGCAGAATCTGTTAGTGTAATACAATTTATGTATGGTGGCACATATCTATGGAAATCCTCAGGTGTCCAACACTTTTGTCCTCCTTTGTTAAGTTTACCACTGTTCAAATTTAACCATAATAAAAAAAAAGTAAATTATCCATTGGCAGAGGGGGCAATTGTAGCTTAGCATCCTGGAAACGTGGCATCACGTATTATCTAAAATTGTGTGATCCATTACAACATGTAAAAAATGGCTCCCACCAATGACATGGATAAGCAGTCATGTGCTGACTACATCTTCTATCAGCACATATGGATTGCAGAGGGCAACACTTAACAGCTGTGGCCTATAAATCCCCCTCAAATAATATATAAAAAAAGCAGTACCAGGCCGCTTTTATAAAATAAATCAACACATCTGCTGGGAAGGGGAGGCATTGGAATATGCCCCCACTAAGGCCCATGTTTTTACCAATACCTCTGTGTGTGTTTGAAGGACCACCTACCCCAGGGTGTCCCTTGATTTGCTGTTACACTCTCAGACGAAAAATTTTTTGGTGCATTGGACCACAGTTATGCAAAGTATGGTTAATATCTCCAACTATGTTGTGTTTAATTTTTCATAAATTACACCCAATGTTTTCCTGCCCTTAATGCACACCCAAAAACAACTGACCGTATTCCAGAGAGAGGCCTCCTCCTTTAGAGTGTTGCAGCACATGTTTAATCAGAAAAAAGCTGCCTTTGCCACAGCCATTCAAGTGGGGCATCTATGCCAACAAAATATATGCTATGCTATGTTACTAATAAAGCCAGAAGTCATTATTAGCTAGTGTCTACAATTATTGCTGCCCTAACCATTTTATGTATGTTATATTATTTATATAAAAGGCCAACAGTAACCCTACCCACTGTGTCAGAGGGAGGATAAAAACCTAAGTGGTGACCCCTCACAACAAAATGTTGATTCGGGGTCAAGGGGTGGGGATGTCACACCTCTATGGCCCCCTCCCACAGGGAGTCTCCGGGGAAGGCATATCAGCATTGTAGGTGGCTAACACTGGTGCATTTTGGGGAGGGTCAAAGGTGGGTAAGTGAAAGTTTCCTTTGCAGAATATGAGAGGCCGGGGGGGGGGGGGAGAGAGAGAAAGAAGAAGAGCAAAGAACGGGTTAACTCAACACTTCAGCTATCTCCGGGTGAAGATAAGATGCTGGCCTCGGCCCAAGGTCAGGGGCTCGAGAAGAAATCAGCAGCTGCCCAGCCGTAAGAAGAGGAAAAAATAAGTTGAGCAGAACTGCAGAGATAGCAGCGAGAACAGTGAGAGCAAATGAAACGGTGACAGCAAAGGCCAATAGAAGGGAAAACAAAGTCTCCGGAGCTGGGATGTTTTGTGAAACTGAGGAGGCCACAGTAAGCCGGTTTGGACTGGCACAAAAAGCACCAGAAGCAGAGATCCCTGAGTAGAATACCCACCCCAAGGAGCCCAGGACTTAAAATCCTCCTGAGAGCTGGAGCAACTCAGAGATCAACAGCAGATCCTCAGACTGCCTCGGCCCACGACACCACTCCCGTCCACCCTTCCCCACCTCTTCTTCTGACGTTACATCCAGGCCTGGCCAATCTTGGGTAGTGCATGTGTAAGTATGAAAGTGGGTTAGGGCTTGGGGCATTAATGCTTTCTTTCTTCCCCTGAGTGATGTGGGAGCATTTCCAGCACTCTCTGCAGTTATTTTATTATTTTATCAATAAAGCTTTAAAATTTAGATACTTGGTGTGTTAGTCATCTCCTCCCTTAACGATCCTGTGGAATCAGCCTTATCACCTGATGCCCCAGACAAATTGGTAACTTAAATCTGTCACACTCAGCATTCCCAAATCTGGAATGCCTTAACTCCAGGCTCATAGCTGAAAGTCTGAAGGATCCTACCTTAATTTGCCACTGCCAATTATATTAGCTTTCACAATTTCATGGGAAACAGTCTTCCTTATTAAAGGCAAACTTACACAACATATTTCATTATATCCCACTTACTGTAGCAACCAAAGAGATAATCACATTGCTGTCAGCAAACAACAAGAAAACATGGAAAGTTATATTTTCCTCTTCCTTTTTTTTCTTTGTAATATCCAGTTACTCAAACAGCACTTTCCCTTTCATAGTTAAGAACCCTGGTCAATGACACAGCTGAAGCTAAAACTATTTCAAAGAGAGTGCAAGCTTTTGTTGGGATTTGGATGGAAGTCATAGCTTAGTGGAAGGCGAGAGTGCTCCTTGCATTGTAAAGGAACTTTACAAGGCAAGGAACTTTAAAGAGGGTTGACAGCAAAAACTATTGGAAGATTAAGGAGGATCCCCACAGCCTGGTCTTTTATGGATCACCAGTTTCACTTTCATCAGCTATATGTACTGGGCAAGTAAATCTACTGCTAAAAAATATGAAAGGCAACTCCCACAAGCCTGTGTAAAGGTAAGAGTTCCAAAACAAAAAAAAAGAGTTAACAGTATTCTACTAACAATGAAAGCCCTAATAAAACATCATAAAAATAAATACCGAGTATCATCATCATTGTGCCTGCCAATTAGTCATTTTGCTATTCACTGCCATGTAGCTCTGGGACTGTTTTTTCTCAAACATAAATAAGGTAACGTAGGGTGGTTAATCATATTGCTGTATTGATCTTTTATTAAACACTATGCTAAACCTCTAAGATTGTTAATAAAATTATAATGTATTTATGACACCCAGCATTTAAGTACAGAGTTATGACTCAAAGTATATCTAGGCACTGCCACATATTAATGAGGTGAGGCAAGTTCAGATTATTCAAACATATTTATCATGGTAAAAATGTGTAATATATATAAAATCTTAGGAATAGATCCATAAATGGAATTTAGACTCAACATTGCAGCACCTAGTTTTAGGCACCCTGCCACCCAGTGGAATCCACAGCCTTGAGTTAGGCACCCGGCTCCCTATACAATGCATGGAGAGAGCTAGTCACCTAAGTTGCGATCCAGAAAATCCAGCATGCTGAGCAAGGAGCTCTGCCTAAACTAGCCAACGGGATATGCCAAGGAGAGAGTGGGGCTGTCAAGGTTCCTTCCCCACTCTGAACTCTAGGGTACAGATGTGGGGACCTGCATGAAAGACCCCCTAAGCTTATTCTTACCAGCTTAGGTTAAAACTTCCCCAAGGTACAAACTGTTTTACCTTTTGTCCTTGAACCTTTATGCTGCCACCACCAAAGTGTCCAACAAATATAACAAGGGAAGTGCCCACTTGGAAACGTCTCCCCCCAAAAATATCCCCCCCAGCACTACACCCCCTTTCCTGGGGAAGGTTTGATAAAAATCCTTACTGATTTGCATAGGTGAACACAGACCCAAACCCTTGGATCTTAAGAACAATGAAAAATTAAAGAAAAAGTAAAAGAATCACCTCTGTAAAATCAGGATGGTAAATACCTTACAGGGTAATCAGATTCAAAACAGAGAATCCCTCTAGGCAAAACCTTAAGTTACAAAAAGACACAAAAACAGGAATATACATTCCACTCAGCACAACTTATTTTATCAGCCATTTAAACAAAACAGAATCTAATGCATATCTAACTAGATTGCTTACTAACTCTTTACTTTACAGGAGTTCTGACCTGCATTCCTGCTCTGGTCCCAGCAAAAGCACTCCACAGACGAAAAGGACCCTTTCCTCCTCCCCCTCCCTCCAACTTTGAAAGTATCTTGTCTCCTCATTGGTCATTTTGGTCAGGTGCCAGCGAGGTTATCTTAGCTTCTTAACCCTTTACAGGTGAAAGGATTTTTCCTCTGGCCAGGAGTGATTTAAAGGTGTTTACCCTTCCCATTATATTTATAACAGGGGCCTAAGTCCCATCCTTCAAATATAGTTAGTCAACTAATTTTGGGCTGGAGGGAAGCTCTATCTATCTATCTATCTCTGCTCTGGATTCACGGACATGAACTTTCTCCCATAGTTAAGTGCCTAAGAACTTTTTCTCATGAAAAACAAAGGTGGTGGTGGTGCAGGGCTCTCTGCCTCCCCATTATACCCAAGAACCCAGGGATTTGAACTCAGGTCTCCCACCTTACAGGTGAGCATTCTAACCAGTGGGCTTTGGATGTAAGAGTGGGGTGATACTACCACCATGGCTGTATTTTGTGTAGGCTAGGTGTGCTCTGAAAACACCTATGGAATCAGGCCCAGCAGGTGAGATAGCTGGGGGAAAGTCTAGTTTGAGGGACCCACCCGGGTTTAGGCATGAGTAAGAGGCTGGGCATGCGGACTGAGGCAGCTTTGTTCAAGCCCACAGGGAGGGAATCTAGGTGCTTAGGGAATTTAGGTGCCTATAGGTTTAGGGGGAGACTGCACAGGGATTTTGGGGATGTACATATTGGATGTATAATGACAGGTTTCAGAGTAGCAGCCGTGTTAGTCTGTATCCGCAAAAAGAACAGGAGTACTTATGGCACCTTAGAGACAAGTACTCCTGTTCTTATATTGGATGTAGGCACCTAAAGTGGCAGTTAAGCCCCTAAATCCCTTTGTGAATCCAGTCCTTAATGTTTTACCTAGGTCCCGATGTTAACTCATAATAAATTACATTTGTAACTTAGTACAGCAGATTCAATTCAGAATGTGTTATGTAATAGCCCATGGAGACATAATTATATTGCCAGTTTTCTCATCTGTTATTTTCTTGATGGTATAGCAGTTTACACACTGTTTAAAATGATCATATACTTAGTGCAGTACAGACCCCCCAAAGAGCCCTTTCCTCCACCGTCCCCACCTGCATACAGGCCCACACTAGGGCTGAAAGTAACATTTAACACTTACTAGTACAGGGGATGGCTCCGGCCCCTGGAAGGGGTGGGGCCTTGGGCAGAAGGGGAGGGAATGGGGTCAGCATCCTCCAGCCAGCCCATCTGCGGTGCCTGGCCCATTCCACCCAGGACTCCAGCGAAGATTTAAAGGGCCCAGGGCTCTGGCCCTCTGGCCACTGCCACAGTAGCAGTGGCTGGAGCCCTGGGCCCTTTTCAGTTGCGACCCTGGGGCAGCTGGGGGGAAGAAGAAGCAATGAGTGCTTTAAGCAGGGTCCTTTGCCATGGCACCACTTTAAGGACCCTGCTTAAAGCACTGCTGCAGCAGTACTTTAATGTCAGCTGAATACAGTCCAGTACTAGTGGCCACTTTTTACCAGTACACCATACCAGCTTGTACAACCTTACTTTCACCTCGACCCACACCCATAGTGAACATGGCTGTATTTTTCAGCAACTCATCCAATCACTGAGGCCCTAATTCAGCAAGGTACTTAAGCATGTGCCTAATAGTAAGCACATGGATAATCCCATTGAAGCTAACATGACTTAAATCTACTTAGAGACCTGAGGTTCTGGAACAGCCTCCCAATAGGATTTTTGGGAGCAATCATAATTAGTTTCAAGAGAAAGTTGGACAAACGTATGAGTGGGATCGTATGATAGGGTTGCTATGCTTTTCAGGCAGGTCTTCAGTGACTGAGCCCACCAGCCAAGGCACAGTCCATGTGCAAAACAAACCCCTTCAGGGCTACATAATCCAGGGTGTCCCCCAATATCCCACAGCCCCCCTTGGGCTCAGTCTTCTAAAACAGTTCAACACAGCCCATTGCTGTATCCTCAGTTGGTGTATCTTCCTCTGCAGCCATTCCTGGGCTTAGACTTTAACCAGTTCAACATGGCCCATCATGATAGCCTTGCAACCTAGCCAGGGTACTACTTTGGAACTGAGCAACAGCCCCAGGGTTTCTTTCCTGGGGACTCTGCCTCTACTTGAGTCCTCAGTGAGGCCAGCCTTCCTGCTGAGCTACCCGTCTTGGCCTTGGTTCACTGACCACAACTCCCCACTGAGTCCAGTGCAGCCCTCTTCCCTGGGATACCACAGTTATAATTCCCTTCATTAGGGCAAAGCCACTTCTTGCCAGTGGATTGTGGGGGGGGAACCTGGTCCCACCCAGTGCTCTGGGTCCCAACCCAGGGACCCTTTAAGTATAGTAACCTCATGCTGGATCACTTTATTAATTATTGCTCTGGGCCACTTTTCCATAGTCCATCTTAGTTGAGTCCCAGGGGGCAGCCTGTTATACCAATAAAATAAAGACCAGCAGGATCTTAAAGGGGAAAAGGCAAAATGCCACATTTATTGTGAATACAGAAAGAATCATAGTAAGCAGTTATAGCTATAACATTCCATTCAACTTCATATTTATTCACACATTCACACACAGGTTCTGCAAGGTCTTTATCATAGTTACTAGCCTTAGAGTTGTTTATGCAGGCCACCTGGGCAGTGGCTTGGGACATGAGGAGGAAGCAGGGCCTTGTCAGATGCTCAACTGATGCTCCTGGAAGTTGGTTTGCAGAATCAGACCCCAAAGTTCTCACTTTCTAGAGTCCATTTTTATAGGAATTTCTTCCTATGCCAGTCTATGCTGTTTGTCATGCTGTTGCTGAATCAGCAGATGGCACATGCCTGACGGCTCTGTGCTGCCAGATGTTATCTTGTTCTTTGGTTCTCCCATTCTTGAGGCTGTTGGGTGGATTCCAGTCTGCCCTCCGGGGTTCCTCTGGTTATTTCTACTTGACGCCTTCTTCAGCTGATGGACACTGGATTCTTAGGCTGGCACCTCCCTGATCATTCAGTTATCCACACCAAGCATCCATCCACATACATCCTCTCTCTCTATTTTAATCACAATTGTTAACAAAGCGAGATGAATACAACAAAAGGGCGGGGAGTCTCTGGGTGCTGTTTCTGTTGTTACAGAGTATTGCTTAGAGTCTGAGTAGTTGTTGTTACAAAGAATTGCTTTGAGAACAGACTCTGTCTTAGAATGTACTAACACAATTGTCAGCTTGCAAGTTTCACACAGAGGGAGAGAAACAGTACCAAAAACCAAGAGATCTCTTAATTAGTAATACCCTGGAATTTAAACTATGAGGAATCAAACTCATTTGTGATTTTAATACAGAACTTCTTTAATATGATCCAACAAGCAGAAGCTCCTTCCTCACTCTCCCAGTCCCTGCCAGTAACTACCTGCTTTGGCCCTTACAGCCCCCCACCTTCAGCCAGCTGCACCTCTTACTCCTTGAAGTTTCTGCTAACAAACTTAACTGATATGGGACCAGCATTTCTTTATATGGGCCTGCTGGGCCATGATTGGCTGTTCTCTGCAGCCACTCTAGCCCACTTGGCGGACCTCTCTACTGCTCCTTTCCTAGAGCAGATGTGCCAGGACTCTGAGGCCTCTGGCAGGGGGCCTCTGGGCTTAGTCCACCCAATTACATGTCCCTAACTCAAGCCCTCAATATACTAAAACCTTTCACTCAGGTTCAGTGGTGCTTTTAACTCAAGCCGGCTGCCCCAAGAATGAATATAATCTAAAATTCCAGTGAGCACAACTCAGTTGCTAACAGGAGCGTACTGTAAAGTGGATGCAGGCTAGCCCCACTCTTGTGCCTTTAGTTATCCAATGCCTTCCCATAATACCACCCAGTTGCCCAGAAAGAACAGACAAGCTCTCCCACAATACCCTGTGAAAGAATCAATAGAGTGGCTCAGTTTAGTGCAGCACTAAGATGTGCCCCCAGAAGTCCTAGCACCTCACATGAAGTGAGTGAAGCATCTGTGTGGATGGCACAGTGCATGCATTATTTCACAGTGTGACTGCTCTTGCTTAAGCTAGACTAACTCAAGAGGAAAAACTCAAGTGCAGCTAATTAGAGTTAACTCCACAGTGAAGAGTTATCCTACTTTGCCTATCCTTCGATACTGAAGCAGAGGAGTTACTCCAGCTGCACTGTTTAGCTGGAGCACAGTACAGCAATTACTCTTTGCTAAAGCTGCTCAAACTATTGGTTAACAATATTCCATACAAATCTAGACCTCCATTTGGTTAGTGGATCATTGACTGTTTTTGTATTTGTTACTACTCACTAAATAGAAAAGGAGTACTTGTGGCACCTTAGAGACTAACAAATTTATTAGAGCATAAGCTTTCGTGAGCTACAGCTCACTTCATCGGATGCATTTGGTGGAAAATCTCCCTTCTGTATTTTCCACCAAATGCATCCGACGAAGTGAGCTGTAGCTCACGGAAGCTTATGCTCTAATAAATTTGTTAGTCTCTAAGGTGCCACAAGTACTCCTTTTCTTTTTGCGAATACAGACTAACACGGCTGCTACTCTGAAACCTGTCATTATACTCACTAAATAGTTTGAATAAATAATTTTCAGGCTGTGGGTTGCTCATGAACTGCTCACCTCAGCTAGTCAATATAGATGCTAAGTGGTTAGTCATCTAAACCACATGGTATTGATTCCACTCCTGACTGTTTGATTGAAAACAGAGAATGAAGTACAAGGAATAAAAATGCTTATTATGAGTAATTGTGTGTGTAACTTTTAGGATTGACAAGTATTTCCAGAAACAGCAACTGGTTGTCAACACAATAATATAATCCCAAAATCAGAGTGAACTGGGATTAGAAAATATTTCCATGAAAATATTAATGGAACTGATTGAGGAGATTACTATTTGATCAGCTCTGCTTTTAGTTTTCTGCAAAAACACAAAATGGATTTATTGGTCATTGAAACCAAGTAACCATTCCAATTTTGAAAGTTAGAACTAACTGGAGCCTCTTTCCACAAATTTTATTTCAGTTAAAACAATCACAGTGCTGAAATGGCTTTATGACGACATTGGTTAATGAAAGTTGTATTAAATAATTCTCTATATTTGCGGGACTCCTTCTGACATCAATAATTTAGCAATTTGTATTCTCACATTACCTGCAAGTACACTGCTTTTTTTCTACCCCTGATTTTTATATTTTCAGTTTGGTTCCAGTATCCTTTATGCAAATTTTCTAGTGCCCCCAGGACGATATATGCTGTATAAAGAAAATATTCAAGGAATTAAACAAGAAAGAAGAAGTTTCAGTCCAATGATAAAGTTTGCCCTCCATTTGCAGGAGAGAGCAGGGAGAGTATGATAGTTTCAAAGTCTTATTTCAGAAGAAAATAGAAAGTTTTAAGTCTTTATTCTCCACACCGTATTCTGCACCTATAATCCAGGTTTATCATGTCAGACTGAGTTATAGTTTGTAGCGCTCTCTAATACAAAGTCTCCTAAACAGAAGTGGGAATGAGAGATCATGTATTTTGCTATTCACATCCAGTATCTTTTAAGGAAAGACTATAAAATTCATAACTTTCAGCATAACAATAGTAATGCCATCAATAATAAAGTCATCTAAAACAACCCATTTTAAACTTTCAGGCAACAAAAGTTGTTAATCAAAAAAACAAGCTTTCAATCTTGTGATGTTCATCAGATTGTAAAACCATATTCTCTTCAATAACCAGTAAATAGTTTTCTGAGCACTCTGAATGTTTTATTTATATTGCAGAGTTTGTTGAGCCTCCATCTTCTCTTTACTTTTCACTACTTTAGAAGGTTATATTTGTAACATCTTCATTCTATAAGCTCCCTGAGAACTTTCACTTTCTTCTTGTCACCTGTTCATTTTCAGCCTCTTCAGCTCCAGTTTTAAGATCCAGGATCACGTTTATTAGCCATCCATGCCTGCTGAACATCAAGAAATATGGTGCATGCATATGCTTCCACTAAGTTATATTGTTATGGTCATAAGTCAGAGTAGGCAGGCAGAAAGGCCATTTTCTGATAGGGACCTCTGCCCCATTATTAGTGTTTGGTTGGCTCATTCACAAAGCCCCTTGCTTTGCAGATTGGCAGACACAAGCTAAAGACCATGGCCTAAGAGCACAATTCCTTGAACATCTGTGATTCAAAGGGTGTGCCTTGTACTGGAATCACTTTGATGCAGTAGCCATGGGACTGGACAAAGTAGAGCAGAAGGTTTCTGCAGTTTACCCCGTAATAATGTCAGGAATTTGATAAAGTGATCCACAATGATAAGGAAGCTAGATATCCTACTCTGTCTTTGTTCTACATTCAAATGGCTTAAGACTACCAACTTGAAATCTAAGCTGGTCTCCTGTCCTCTGATGCTGGTTTCCTCCTCTTGGTAAAGGCCTGACAGTCCTTCCATCCTTCCTGTACATCTCAGTTCCATCGGAGCAAGTAAAACTGCCTACGAACATCCACTTTAGTCTCTCCCCAGAGTGGTCAGAAGCATTGTAGAAGGCTTCAAGAATCATGCCACCCCCATTTGAAACAATACAATCTTGATAATTTCTTCATTTGTTCCAATATCCATGCTATTATGTTACCCTGCCTCTGACCACCCAGTTGTATAGCTTCCTAGGGCAGCCTGTTCTGGTCAGTAGCAGAGAGTTGTGTCATGTCAGATGATCTTCTGAATTATAGGGTTCTGATCTTGGATCTGGACCACAGGTTCTAGTCTCTCTCATACTCATTTAGAGGTTCCTTCTATGCTCATCCTCATGGGAGACATCAAAAGCTTGAGAATACATCACCTGGGCCTGGCCCAGTGACAAATTATCAGAATCTGAGTCTTTATGTTTGTTGGGTGCATCTGTAGACATGATTATTTTTAAATAGGAAAGCTTAGATTCTTGAGCACAAGATGGCAGCCACAAATGCAAAGTATCAGTTCACTGAACCACAGAAAACTGGACCAATTCACCTCCTACCTTCACACCTGCAGAGATGGTAGAGATTCTGTTCCAAGATCCTGTGTGGTCCTAGATGTAGAGACATATTCTAGGGTGGGGCTTAAGATCAGGGGATTTGGGTGGCAGGTTTCAGACCCTTGATCAGATGTGAAACTGCCAGAAATAATCCATGGGGGCTAGTGGGACTGCATTATAGGACTGTGAGCAGCAATGATACAAGTGAAAATTAATGGTGCAAAAAAAATGCAGCTATTTGGGGGAGAAGAGAAAGAGCCTGAATCTGACCCCTGATTATTAAAATATTCTTATACCTAGCTTCTTTCTGTTGCAAAATTTATTAGATTATATTTTAACTAATCCCTTGAATTTTGTTTTTAATCTCAAAATTCTTTCAGAGTTATGCAAGCATAAAAATAACCCCCATCTTAAATTTCTCAATTCTGATCTCTTTGCAGTGTTCTAGTTCAAAAAAAGGCAAAAAAGGATTTTTAAAAAGTTTTTTTTTTTTTGGAAAAAAAAGGTTCCAGCCTGAACTCTGAATACCAAATTTTAACTCAGCCTTAATTTTTATGGCCCATTTATAAACATCTAAAAATATAGGTTTGAAATGGAAATACCGACATACCCATAGCTATAGTGCTGCTGTAATAAGAAGCCGTATGTCACCTATTATTAATTGGGGACAGTCTTAAACCATCTTTTCTAAAACATCTCCTTCCATCCTACTTTAAATTCTCATAGTACTGTATCATAAAAATAAGTTGCCCAATTTTGTCGAGGGTCAGAGGCATTCTGATTGTTTATCCCTAATGATAATCCAAGTTTGACATGTAATAATTTGCTATGTTCCACTTCAATCAAACTGATTTTCCTGAAAAATCTACAAAAACCGTGGCTGGAAACTTAACAGTGTGTTTCCAACAGCTACAGTATTGCTAATCTGTAAAATATAACTAGACTCAAAATGGATGCATGCTTAATTACATGATTAAAATAAGAATGCAAAAAATTGGTTTAGCTGAAGACTATTTAAAAAGGTTTCCATTCTAAATGCTACTCTTAGTGTATTACCACCACTTTGGGAGTGCAGTTAGTTTACTCTAGCGTAATCAAATTTGGTGGTTAATCTGTTTCCAAAAGGTGTTTGGAGATGCAGCTGTACAAGCAAATGGGATTTTACACAAAATATGAATATTGATGAAGTTCCAGATTTCTTTATTCCCAAGGGAACTGTGAATTTTTACACTAAATCTTTAAAAAATAATTTGTATTTTGCTTATTTTATATATTAGTGATGTGGGTTTCTTATCAATCAATATTTAACAAATTACAGCTGTTTTTAGTCTTACCAAATAACAGATTAATAAATGACCTGAAACTAGTGAAGTGTGTAGAAAGGGTAATGGATTCTTTCCATCAGCACATTAATTTATTAGTAATAAACAGAGTAAGATGAATTAGGAGAATTTGTAGAGTTTCTGGATATTGCAACAAAAATTTCCAGATGAAAGCATTTAATCATTCAGTTTTCCTTCATTTACTTCTCTTCATGTGTTATAATGGTTTGGGATTTGCCTTTCTGAGCTGCATTAAGCAGCCCATCTAAAGCTCTATTTCTACACTATGTAGGTTCACATTGATCCAGGTCATATTGCTACACATCAATTTTACCTACCACTGAAGGTGGTGTAATTTTGATGTGAACTAATTAAATTCTTTCCATTTAGACGAACAGCTTAATGCAGCTCAGCAAAACGCTGCTGAATTAGCCCTGTCTTTCTAAACTACTTTGCATTCCATTTGAAAAGGATACCCAATTGCAGGTAGAAAGAAGCAACTCTAGAAGTAGTCTGATTAACGTGACCTGGCTCTGTCAGGTAAGTGGGTTATCATACATATCTGCATTTCATAGAGATATAATTGTTAAACCCTAAGCAAATCTCGTTTCTTAAAAAAATTATAACCTTTTTATGAACTCCACAGTCAGATATGGACAGACACCTATTGTATTTAAAGTTGCGTGTGAAAAGTAATGCTCAAAATCAACTAATTTCGACTTACTTTTATCAGGTTTGGGTAAGTGTACAGGACCAGCAAATCACCAGATAAAAATAATAGCTGAGAAACCCTACTGTATAGGATAGTAGGCTGGAACTCAGAAGACCAGGGCTCAATTCCGTTGACCCCAGTGGAGCTATGTTGAGATACACTAGCTGAGGATCTGGCCCCGTTACCTTACCTCAGGCTCTGCAGTTCTATGACCAGCTCCTAGCCTACGGCATGGATGCAAGCAAATCTTCTGTTGACTTCTGTTAGACTTACAACAAGTAAATATTAAAAGATCAGATCCCAAAGGTGCGGTGGCAGATGCAGCACTTATTTGGAAGAAGACTTATCAAAAGGAGATACAGGTACTAGGTTCTTCCCTCTGGGGGCTCTGACAGCACTTACTCACAAGGGCTGCAGATGCAGTATAACTTAAAAATATGTATGAGATTTCACTCTGTTAGAATGGGGTGAAATTACTGTTACCCTAATGGGCCTAAATACTCAAAATCTAGCATAATCATGAGATACATGGACCATGCCTATTTACAGCCGCTAAGGATCTGGCTCTTTTTTTGTATATGGTCATGTATGTAGCTTCATTGTGTTTACATTCCTAATATGAACAAGTACACTATATATAACTAAAGATTTTTAATTTGCAATTTTTCACAACTGCAATATAGATTTCCCAAATGCTCAGCCAACAGACATGTATGGATGGCAGCTAGTCCAGCTCAGGATCTGCAGTTGAATAAAAAGCCTCAATCCTTCTTCCTTTATGTAAGACTTCTATGAATGTTCTGTGGGAATTGTGCATGTACTTTGCATGTTATACACATACTGAAAGATCAGGCCCTAAACAGATATGCTTCCGCATTTTTTCTGAAAGGATAAGAAATTCGGTTCTCCTCCAATTTCTTATGAAGCATCCTTCCCTTTCAGTCTTTGATAGCAGTAATGCACAGGTGCAGTAGAAGCAGTACAGAGTTAAAAGATATGTACTGATTTCAGCAAGAAGGAATGTGACCAAATATGTTAATTTGCTGAGCCTGATTAAACTCCCCAAATCTAGCATACTCATGCTTCAACTTCCTATATGCAATGCACATTATATAGCAGGATACAAGGGCTGGAGCCACACAAATGGCCCTGAATCCCTGGTGCAGGCACTATGGAAAACAGCCTTTTTATCACAAGTTTTGTCAAAAAGGGCATGGTGGGGATGGGAAGGGTATGTCAGGGGCAGAGCTTCCACATGAAGATTGCTGCCAGTGCTGCTGCCCTCAGAGCATCCCCTGAAGGCTGCCTTAATTTAGACAAGCTTCCAGTGCCTTTCTAGCCCCCAGAACACTGCAGGATAGGTGAGCCCAGAAGTGGCTGAAAGCTGTCTTAGCCCCCCATTCCCTGGGCTGCAAGTTCTGTGCTGTGCCTCCACATATCTCACCTTCTGGGTGAAAACATTCAGTGTGAACCTTGTTCTTGTTTCATGGGAAGCAAATTCTCCCCTTCCTAATAGGGTGATTAGGAGGAAACACATGTTAAAACTGTATAGGGGACAGTCTAGTCTAGACTTTTATACCAAGTGTTCAGAAAACTAATGTTTAGTGACGTGTTCCTGACAGATCCATTGAGCTGTAAAACTACATTACAACAAAATTAAAAGGTATGAAAAATCGTGGAGACTCAGTTAGGTTTTAAATATATCCCCTATTGGTAGGATAATTATTGCAACAGATTGGTTAATTTTGCTCAATGGTTTGGACCCTAATAGAATATAATACATGGACAAAATACTCTGTAGTAAACTGCAGTATCTTAATTCCAAATTTCCTGGTTCTATAGATTTAAATCTGCCAATTCAGATTATATGAATTCATATTTTTGGTTTCATTTAATACAACTATTTATGATCATATTTAAAAAGAAAAAACAAAATGAAACTCAAAATGAAACAGGAGAGTCCCTCACAGGAGACTATTCCAGAAACTGAGTTATTGCAGAGTGACAGCTAAAATTCTGACAGTTTGCAAATTAGGTAAGAGATAAGAAATAAAGAGTATTAATAAATATTAAATTTCATCACAGAAGCAGGTAAATTATGGGGTGTGCCAAAGTAATATACTATGTCAAACATTGTTTAATATATTTAGTAGTGATCTCCAAAAAAAAAAAAAAAAGAGTGAACAACAACGTGGAAAAAATTGCCAATGACACAAGATTTACAGTACCTTGCATAATGACAGGTTTCAGAGTAGCAGCCGTGTTAGTCTGTATTCGCAAAAAGAAAAGGAGTACTTGTGGCACCTTAGAGACTAACAAATTTATTAGAGCATAAGCTTTCGTGAGCTACAGCTCACTTCATCGGATGCATTTGGTGGAAAAAACAGAGGAGAGATTTATATACACACACACACAGAGAACATGAAACAATGGGTTTATCATACACACTGTAAGGAGAGTGATCACTTAAGATAAGCCATCACCCACAGCAGGGGGGGGAAAGGAGGAAAACCTTCCATGGTGACAAGCAGGTAGGCTAATTCCAGCAGTTAACAAGAATATCAGAGGAACAGTGGGGGGTGGGGTGGGAGGGAGAAATACCATGGGGAAATAGTTTTACTTTGTGTAATGACTCATCCATTCCCAGTCTCTATTCAAGCCTAAGTTAATTGTATCCAGTTTGCAAATTAATTCCAATTCAGCAGTCTCTCGTTGGAGTCTGTTTTTGAAGCTTTTTTGTTGAAGTATAGCCACTCTTAGGTCTGTGATCGAGTGACCAGAGAGATTGAAGTGTTCTCCAACTGGTTTTTGAATGTTATAATTCTTGACGTCTGATTTGTGTCCATTCATTCTTTTACGTAGAGACTGTCCAGTTTGGCCAATGTACATGGCAGAGGGGCATTGCTGGCACATGATGGCATATATCACATTGGTAGATGCGCAGGTGAACGAGCCTCTGATAGTGTGGCTGATGTGATTAGGCCCTATGATGGTATCCCCTAACATTCAAAAACCAGTTGGAGAACACTTCAATCTCTCTGGTCACTCGATCACAGACCTAAGAGTGGCTATACTTCAACAAAAAAGCTTCAAAAACAGACTCCAACGAGAGACTGCTGAATTGGAATTAATTTGCAAACTGGATACAATTAACTTAGGCTTGAATAGAGACTGGGAATGGATGAGTCATTACACAAAGTAAAACTATTTCCCCATGGTATTTCTCCCCCCACCCCACCCCCCACTGTTCCTCTGATATTCTTGTTAACTGCTGGAATTAGCCTACCTGCTTGTCACCATGGAAGGTTTTCCTCCTTTCCCCCCCCTGCTGTGGGTGATGGCTTATCTTAAGTGATCACTCTCCTTACAGTGTGTATGATAAACCCATTGTTTCATGTTCTCTGTGTGTGTGTATATAAATCTCTCCTCTGTTTTTTCCACCAAATGCATCCGATGAAGTGAGCTGTAGCTCACGAAAGCTTATGCTCTAATAAATTTGTTAGTCTCTAAGGTGCCACAAGTACTCCTTTTCTTTTTAAGATTTACAGTAGTCAATTTTAGAAAAGACTGAGGAACTCGAAAAGCCCTAACAAAGCTAGGCATCCAGGCAACATGATGATAGATAAATTCACTGTAGACAACTGCAAGGTTATGCATTTGGAAAGAAAAATGTGAACTACTCAAACACATTGATGGGCTTTACATTTTTTGCAACCACTTAGGAGAAAGATCTAGACATCACTGTAAACACAGCTCAGGGACAACTGCTCATTGCGCCATCACTGATAAAACAACAAAGACATTAAGTTGTATTAAAAAAGTCATACTGAAAATATAATACATAAATTCATGGTGTGCCCTCACATTGAGTACTGTGTTCAATTCCTGCCACCCCTGCCTCAGAAAAGATATATCTGAAATATATAAAAGATCTAGAAAAGAGCAATGAAAATGATTAGTGGCATAGAATGACTTTCATTTGAGTGGGGATTAAAAAAAGATTTGGAGCGTTCTGTTAGGGCCTGATTCTGTCAGTTTTATTCAGATTGACTAGTACAGGGATCAGCAACCTTTGGCACGTGACTTGCTAGGGTAAGCCCCCGGGCGGGCAGGGCCGGTTTGTTTATCTGCCATGTCTGCAGGTTCGGCTGATGGCAGCTCCCACTGGCCGTGGTTCACCACTCCAGGCCAATGGGGGCCTGTGGGAAGCAGTGGCCAGCACATCCCTTGGCCTGCACTGCTTCCTGCAGCCCCCATTGGCCTGGAGCAGCGAACCATGGCCAGTGGGAGCCACGATCGGCCGAACCTGCGGATGCAGCAGGTAAACAAACTGGCCCGGCCTGCCAGGGGGCTTACCCTGGTGGGCCACGTGCCAAAGGTTGCTGATCCCTGCTCTAGCTCTCTCCCCCCCAAGTAGTGTCTACTATGTGCAAGTTGGGGTCTGCTAGGTCCAGTGGCCCTAGTAGCAGCCAGCGGCACTGCAGCCCATTTCTGTGGGGGAAAGGAAATTCTGCATGCACAACATTAATTACTGCAAAATTCTGTATTGTGCAGAATTCCCCCAGGAGTAAATCTCACTTTATCACTTCTCTGCTGTTGCAGGGGCCCTGGTGCACCTCAGTCCCTCCTGTTTTCTGACTGTGGCACATAACAGTTTAGTCTCCTGAGCTGTAATGCATTGATCTAGTTTTGGTTGTTGAGTTTACTGTGCAGCTGCTGGGTGGTGTTGGTAGCCTGTGGGATACAGCAAGTCAGACTAGATGATCTGCTGTCCCTTCTGGCCTTAAGACTATCTTTCTAAAAGGTGAGGGAGAAAGATTGATTTTTGGAAGAAGAGAAAACTGACTTTGTGGAGGAAGACAACTGACTGTGTGCAGGGGTGAAGACTTCAGGGATTGTAGGAGTGATCTGGAGGAGGGGAAATAGGGAGTTATGTAGTGGAAAGTTTTCCTTGGGGGAGCTCATTCATAAATGATAACATTCCTAGAAGAGGATTTACTTTTGTTTGGAGGGCACAGACTTCACTAAGGAGGTGAGTGATGAAAGGGAGTTAGCTGTGAGTATACAAAACTTATACATATCATGTGAACAGCAAAATTAGTGCTCAAGCTTTTCAATGAATTACTGTGGTGAGGGCTGACCCATAAGTGTAGAAAGTGAGAAAGTAAATGGACTTGAAGGAGGCACAGGTAAGTGGAGTTAGAGTGTCTTGGAAGGGAGCAGGCATAGGTTCAGTGGACAGACTGGGATGTTGAGATTGGGATACTGGTTGAAAAATGGGACATTTCTGCTAAAAAAAGCCCCCTTTTGCTATTTAAAGTTTTGACTTAAAAAAAATCTAAATCTCAATTTTGAAATGTTTTAACCATTTCTAGTAAAGATCTGCAGTCAGGACAGAAGCAACCACTGAAGAAACCAGTTGAAGTACCATAGCCTAGCACACACCAATTCATTCACAGCCCCCCAAACACTCACATTTATGAGCCTCCTCTCTAACAACCAATCACTGGAAAAAACAGACCACCATCACACATACTCATCAAGCTCTCCCCGCCCCCAACACACATTAGTTAACCCCTTCCCTAAGATGAATATTCTTTAACCGCACACATACTAACTAGGCAGTGAATCCAACATACCAAATCAACCCCTCTTTTCACCAACATTCAGACCACCTCACTGATATCCCCACATGCCTCTACCCCTCCCAAACCTAGGGAGGAGAGCACAAGAGCTCCAACCACTGGTTCCTGCTCTCTCCCTCACCTAACTAAATAGGTGACTTCTATCACTTGGATCTTCATACTACCCACCACAGGAGGAGTTCAAGAACTGAAGAATAATTTTCCTCCCCTCTCCCCAGCCTACCAGGGCTCCATAGGAACTGAGGGGAGTTTGAGGATGCCTGCAAGAAGAAGCAGTAAGTGGAGCACAGGGCCAGCTATAGTCACTCAATTAGGGTGAACTGCAAAGAATGGGACAGCCAAACCCCCAAAAGGTGGTGGATATGCCAATACCTAGATTCACCAAGCCAGCATAAAATAGCTTCTTTATTATCTTACTGGTTACTCAGAAGTCCAAACAACAGTTTCCTTAAAGTGATCCAGCCTCAGGCCTCCATCCAGCTACTCACATCAAATGATGAAATTTTTTGGTAAATCTTATTTCATCATATAAAAGAAAAAGGTTCTACCAATCCAAAAGGATCAGACACATTACCTCTCAGGTTAAAGAATGTTTCAGGTCTTACCCAAATACACAAAAGAGAGCATGGTTAAAAGATCAATATACATACAGACATGAGTTCAATTCATTGAGGTTCAGATTCACAGAAGAGACAATGTGAGCTTTGTAGTTGAAAGGGTCCAATGTTTAAATCTCACATTCAGGGAGTACCGGTATAACTGGGACCTCAGTCTTGCAACTCAAGCTTCCCCTGATGAAGTCTAAGCAGATCTGAGAGGACAGAATCAGGACCCAAGGATCTTTTATATCTTTTTCATGTCTTTTGACAAGTTGGGATTTCCTCAGGGAACAAGAGATAATCAGGATGACTTTGAAAGAGGTCCATCATCGATACTTAGCTATACAAATTAACATAAGGCCAGAGTCTATGCAAACACCCTGCTCATTCAGGGTAGTACAGTCTAACAGCCAGAGTCCATGAAACACACCCCTACTGTCAGGGCAGCGGGGCCCAGACCCACCCAACTCCACCAGGCCCCGACCCAGGGTGCTAGTAGCGGTGGAAAGACCAGCTACCAGGGAGTCCCACCAAGCTTACCTTTATGGAGACCAGATAGCACTTGTGAAAAATTGGGACTGGGGTAGGGAGTAATAGTCACTTATATAAGAAAAAGCTCTGAATATTAGGACAGTCCTTATAAATCAGGACATCTGGTCACCCTACTTACCTCAATGAAAGACACCACTCTGACACTGCCCCTGAGCCTCTTCCTACCACAGTCTTGAGCATTGTAGTCCAGGAGGCTTTGGGATCTCTTAGTTCCCCAGCACCAGCCACTCCCTGGGGCTCTGTGAGTTGCTGGGGTCCAAGGCTGTGGTCCACATCTCCACTCCCTCTAGCACAGGCTAGAGGTCACCCATCAGTATCTCTCCCTGACTGAGCTGGGTTGCTCTCTTTTATACTAGTACACCTGGAGCATGCCCAGTAGGGAGAAGAGGGCATGGCTTCCTCAGCCCACAATGTGGCGTTAACCCCTTCCTGTCCTGTGTGAGGTGAGTGTGCCTTGTCAAAGGGTACAAAAATTCTTCCAGTATATAATAAACACAGTATGTAAATAGTTTTCTGCACAGAGAAAAGATTATTTGGATTTGGACTAAAATTACAAATAACCAAACTCTTTTCTATCATTTCTATTAATAGAGACTGATTTCTACGCTCACTCATTGTTTTAAAACAGATCAAATGTGACTGTCCTGGCAACTGGTTTTGTGGGCAGTAGCTTGTGTAGATGGACCTGTATTCAGAATCGTTTTCATAAACCATGCCTGAGGATGTTTTTGAACATCTTTGTAACCACAGTTTTGAATTTGATTTAGCCCTGTAAACAATAGCAAACAAAGCATGTTCAAAATCCGCTGAGAGGGGAGCTTTGTGTGAACTGAATTTTGAAACTATTTGCAAATACAGTTTTTTCTCCACTGTAAACTGTACAACCTCGTAATTTGGTCCATTTTTTCTACTTGGCTGCTTTACTAATTCATAATAAATGATGTGGCCAAATGTGCATTTTCACATTTTCAAAGGGGCTGATTTGAACAGTGGACCAAATTCTGCTGTTCGTGCAATGGGGTCAGTCTGTGTAACTCAGTCAGTGTCAACAGAATGAGGCTACATAAGATATACTACATAAGGTATACTACATATACTGGTCAGACCAAAGGTCCATCTAGCCCAGTAACCTGTATTGTGGCAATGACCAATGCCAGGTGCCCCAGAGAGAATGAACAGAACAGGTAATCATCAAGTGATCCATCCTCTGTCGCCCATTCCCAGCTTCTGGCAAACAGGCTAGGGACACCATCCATGCCCATCTGGCTAATAGCCATTAATAGACCTATCCTTCATGAATCTATCTAGTTCTTTTTTGAACTATAGTCTTGGCCTTCACAACATCCTCTGGCAAGGAATTCCACAAGTTGACTGTGTGTTTGTGTGAAAAAATACTTCCTTTTGTTTGTTTTAAACCTGTTGCCTATTAATTTCATTTGGTGACCGCTAGTTCTTGTGGTATGAGAAGGATTAAATAACACTTCCTTTTTTGCATCCGATGAAATGAGCTGTAGCTCACGAAAGCTTATGCTCTAATAAATTTGTTAGTCTCTAAGGTGCCACAAGTACTCCTTTTCTTTTTGCGAATACAGACTAACACGGCTGCTACTCTGAAACCTGTCATTCCGCCTTAGTCATCTCTTTTCCAAGCTGAAAAGTCCCAGTCTAATAATTGCTCCTGATACAGAAGACGTTCCATATGCCTAATCATTTTTGTTGCCCTTTTCTGAACCTTTTCCAATTCCAATATATCTCTTTTGAGATGGGGTGACCAGATCTGCATGCAGTATTCAAGGTGTGGGTGTACCATGGGTTTATATAGATGCAATATGATATTTTCTGTCTTATTATCTATCCCTTTCTTAATGATTCCCAACATTCTGTTCACTTTTTTGACTGTCACTGCACATTGTGTGGATGTTTTCAGAGAACTATCCACAATGACTCCAAGATCTCTTTCTTGAGTGGTAAGAGCTAATTTAGACCCCATCATTTTATATGTATAGTTGGGATTATGTTTTCCAATGTGCATTACTTTGTATTTATCAACATTGAATTTAATTTGCCATTTTGTTTCCCTGTCACCCAGTTTTGTAAGATCTTTTTGTAACTCTTTGCAGTCTGCTTTGGACTTAACTATCTCGAGTAGTTTTATATCATCCCCAAATTTTGCCACCTCACTGTTTACCCCTTTTTCCAGATCATTTATGAATATGTTGAATTGGATTGGTCCAAGTACAGACCCCTGGGGGACACCACTATTTACCACTCTCTAATGTGAAAACTGCCCATTTATTCCTATCCTTTGTTTTGTATCTTTTAACCAGTTACTGATCCATGAGAGGACCTTCCCTCTTATCCCATGACAGCTGACTTTGCGTAAGAGCCTTTGGTGAGGAACCTTGTGAAAGGCTTTCTGAAAATCTAAGTATACTATACTCCCTGGAACACCCTTGTTCAAATGCTTTTTGATCACCTCGAAGAATGCTAATGGATTGGTGAGGCATGATTTCCGTTTACAAAAAACATATTGACTCTTCCCCAACAAATTATGTTCATCTATGTGTCTGACAGTTTTGTTCTTTATTATAGTTTCAACCAGTTTGCCCTGTACTGAAGTCAGGGTTTGTAATTGCCAGAATCACCTCTGGAACCCTTTTTAAAAATTGGCATCTAGATTCACACTACTTTAATTGAGAGCAGAATTTGGCCTAGTAAGTGTAACTTTTCAATCAACAAAAAGGATTAGCTTAATCAACAAAAAGGATTAGCCTTTTGATTTCATTGTTGCAGTTAACCATTTAATTTGATGGTGTTTTAATTGTAACATACTGAATTGAATGGAATTTCCAGTTGCTTTTTTCTCAGAGATGTGTATGCGAAAATTGGTGCTTATAGTCCATTCCTCTCAGGTATTTCAGTTTACTTGTAAGTAATATTTCTTCTTTTATAATCTGTTCTTGTTTGCAACCACTCAGCACAATGAGACAAAGTAACTCTGTACCATCTTACAGAATAAAAGGAACATTACCAAGAGGCAGGGGAGAAGGAAAAATCATATTAATTGAAAAGGATTTCAACTTCTGTGTACATTTCAATTTCCTTGTGGTAGAACCTGAATTCATTAGCAACATTATTTTCTTTCCTATCCATATGACCATAAAAGAGAGGAAGAACAACAGGGGAACTTTAAGATGTTTTATTATCGTATTTTAAAGTTGCTTCAACTTAACTGTGAATAAATCCATTACTATCTTTAGGGTGCAGTAGGTACTTAAAATGTGTAAAGGATTCTGTAAAATTGCCAGATTTAGCCCAACTGCTGATGGTCAGGCAGGCAGGTCAATTTAAAAATGGTGCTATTGAGGAAAAAATAAGTATTTTTAGAAATACAGCAATTTCATTTGTGACAAAGTATACACATATACACACACAAACACACACACACATATTCTTTTTGTTGCCAAATTTTGAAGGGTTTTATGTTCAGATAATTAACATAATATAACATATGCATAAAATATAGTATAGACAATTGTAAGAATGTTTGTATACTGCAGGTGAGACAAAAACACTTATTTTTTTATTATACCCAGGACATGTATATATCTCTTTATCACCGTCTTCCCTAGCTTTCCTCTAAAAAAGCTTTTACCTTTCCTATGCTTAGCCAACCCTAGTCCCAACCATAGGTACGAGAACTACAGAGCCTGGGAGGGCTGCCACACCCCCTGGCTTGAAGTGGTTTCTAGGGTTTACAGTTTGTTTCAATGGATCTCACCACCCCTCCCCCCAAAAAAATGTTCCAGCACCCTTTGTCCAAACTGAAATTCATATATTGTTCTTTTCTTTTTTACAAATGCTATATAGTGAAAATCATCTTTATGACTTAGTGAATCTGAATTAAAATGTTACCACTCATCACAGTTATGCTAGGAAACTCGAAGACTAGCTGATTAAGGACTTTTTCCTATCTGGCTTTATTACAGTTATAGTGTTTGACATTTTGATGCTATATGAAAACCAAATTTACCTGTGAAAACCTGCAGGGAAATTACAAAATACCTGTACATATGGGTTTAAAATAAAATAGCCTTTTAAAAAAATGTACCAGCAAACTCACTGTTTTTCTCTTTCTCTCTATTTATGTGTGTGAGAGAGACAGCAAGAAAATAATAGCACCAGAAAGCATGTCACTATATAAATAACTGTATCTACAATAGCTAAAAATGCTATGTTCAAAAATTTCTTGAATTTACTGGAAAAATATTCCTACTCTCACCAGTGTGTATCAAGAAAAGGAGTACTTGTGGCACCTTAGAGACTAACAAATTTATTAGAGCATAAGCTTTCGTGAGCTAAGTGAGCTGTAGCTCACGAAAGCTTATGCTCTAATAAATTTGTTAGTCTCCAGTGTGTATCAGTTATTCAGTAGATGAAAGGAATACAATAAACTTCACATGCTACCTTAGTATCATTCTCAGAAGTAATAATAAGGCCGCTGGAAAGTGTTGAAAGCATGGAGGATCTATTCCATTTTGGAGGTTCCTTATCAGATGATGATGCATAGATGATTTTTTAAATGTTTAATTTAATTTAAATGTTTAATGTTTTTTAAATGCATAGATGATTTTTTTGGTGTGATGTCCTTTTGGTATGATGTCCATCTGTTTGCATTTGGAAAGGAAGATGATATCTGTCTGTATCTGTATGAGTTTTTTCATGAAGTTGATCGATTTCCACTCCATACGGCTAAATTCAGTGCCTTGCAAAATGGCAGGTTTCAGAGTAGCAGTCGTGTTAGTCTGTATTCACCACAAGTCCTCCTTTTCTTTTTGGGAATACAGACTAACACGGCTGCTACTCTGAAACCTGTCATATAATCTTGGCATTGAATTGTAGTTACATTCCCTGTGTTTCTTTATAATTATCTGCTTCTAAGATGTAATCACAAAAAGAAAAGGAGTACTTGTGGCACCTTAGAGACTAACAAATTTATTTGAGCATAAGCTTTCGTGAGCTACAGCTCACTTCATATGTTAGTCTCTAAGGTGCCACAAGTAGTCCTTTTCTTTTTGCGAATACAGACTAACGCGGCTGCTACTCTGAAAGATGTAATCAGTTATTCAGTTTATATCCTTTAAAAGGACACAGCCAAAATATTTGTATTTAATTATATAAAAACATTTAACGTAACATAAAATAAATCTGTGGGACATATACATTATAAAATCAAAAATACCAACCCAAGAATTTAAGAGAAGGAGAAAGGAAAGGAGAAGGTCATTTAACTATTATGTTATGGTATCCTGCTGTAATCTCATCTGAAGAGTAGAAACTTCACATTCCTTCACAGCACAACCTTGCATATGGCAGTTGTTGACAAAATTAGGTTGTGTATTCCATTAGACAAAGGCCATCCATGGTAACATCCCCATTACAGTCATCAGGAGCACTTCTATTTTCTCCTCACTCCATGTCCAAATCCACCCTTCCTTTTTAAAATTTTTTAAAGCTTCATTTCAGGAACAGAAACTTTGTTTGTTTGATTCACCTTTTAAAAAGCAAGATATAGGTAATAGACATATAAAGGCGAGGAGGGTGGATCTTCTGCTGGAAAAGCACTCTTCAAGTCAGTGGGGGTGAACTTTGACAAAGGGAGATTTGGCAAGTTTCTTTCTTTTTCTTAAAAATAAAAGAAGTACTTGTGGCACCTTTGAGACTAACAAATTTGTTAGTCTCTAAGGTGCCACAAGTACTCCTTTTCTTTTTGCGAATACAGACTAACACGGCTGCTACTCTGAAACCTTTCTTATTCTTATTATCTCATTGTTATTGGATTACCTTTCATTTTGGGTTACACCTGATTGGGAAAAAGCGTCTAATATCAAGCAGATTTATGTTGTCTTTAACTGGTCTCTTCACAGGCTTGTGAAAGCAGGGAAACGAAATATTAGTGTTATGTCTCGAATAATTTTAATTTTTTTTTTACAGAGACTTGTTTTAAGAAATGAAACACAAAACGTACAAAAGTTCTGAGTTTCAGTACCAAAGCGTTTACTTGCTCTGTGTTATGGGTAGCACCACACAGATCGGAAAATATTGTAAACGATTCCCGCAGAGGTCAGAGAGAGAAAAAAAAAGAAGAGAAACTACTCTCAAGGCGAAAAGAAACGGAGGACTTGTGGCACCTTAGAGACTAACAAATTTATTAGAGCATAAGCTTTCATGAGCTACAGCTCACTTCATCGGATGCATTTGGTGGAAAATACAGTGGGGAGATTTATATACACACACAGAGAACATGAAACAATGGGTTTTATCATACACACTGTAAGGAGAAAAGGAGGACTTGTGGCACCTTAGAGACTAACCAATTTATTAGAGCATAAGCTTTCGTGAGCTACAGCTCACTTCATCGGATGCACTCTCAAGGCGGAATGTGCTGAGGAGTGGTTTCGACTTGGCCAGCTTTTTCTCAACAAACCTTCCCTTCCTCTTGGGCGATGCTCATCGTGGCACGGATGCCGCGATCCAAGGGGTTTTTAAATGATCACGTTGTTGGGGGTGGGGGGGGGAGTTGGTCTTTTCCTTCCCCCCCCCCGCTTCCTTGGTCGGGGCTTGTTTAAAACTCTTGCAAACGCGCTATTTCACGGGGCTCAGTACATCACACTGCGTTCATCACCCACTCTGGGCGGTGCCCACTCTGGGGAGCTAATTTGGAGGCGGCCGCGGGGACGCTGCAGGAAAGACAACTAAATGCATCCGATGAAGTGAGCTGTAGCTCACGAAAGCTTATGCTCAAATAAATGTGTTAGTCTCTAAGGTGCCACACGTCCTCCTTTTCTTTTTGCGAATACAGACTAACAGGGCTGCTACTCCGAAACGAAGTAAGCAGGCGAGGCAGGGTCTAACGAGCCGGTGCCCTGAATCACTTGCCCTAGGGGAACGACCAGAGAGTCTCCTCCAGGGCTGGGGCTTGCGCGGCCAAGTCTCCTTTACGCGGATCCTGAAAGAGCTTGTCGTCTTTTCCAACCACTACTGTTGTTTTGGCTTTATTGCGATCCCCAGCGGCAACGAGCCTGCCCGGAGCGCGGCTCCCAGGCCTGCCATGCCCACGCCACGCTCCCAGCCCGGCCCCGGCTACACACTCAAGCGGCGGGGAAGCCTGCGCCAGCGGCAAGCGGACACCTTCCCCGCTCATTGGACAGCGCCGCCGGCCCCGCCTCCACCGCCGGGGCGATTCGTTCCCCAGCTCAGCCTCCCCGCTCTAGCTTGCCGCTCCTCTGAGGCCGGCTGCGGCTGCCACTCACTTTGAGGGACGGCCCGCTCTCCCGGCTCCGGCTCCGGCCCCGCCCCAGTGGATATTATTGGAGTGTGGCGCGGACGGCCGGGCTGCAGTCGGAGACTCGCAGGCAGCAAATACGGTGTGCGGGAAACGCATAGGCAAGAGGAGCCGGCAGCCGTGGGAGAGAGAGAGAGAGAGAGAGAGAGAGCGAGCGAGCGAGCTCCATGCCAAGGCAAAAATAAAACACATAGCAGAGCAAACCCTTTAATCCCCAGCGAGCGAGTAGCAGCAGGGATCGTACAGTAAATATAACAAATATCCTGCTCCTGCATCATGGTTTTTCAAACTAGGCTCCCTTCTTGGATTATTGTATGCTTCCTCTGGCTGTTTCGCTTTGCACACACGGGGGAGGCACAGGCTGCAAAAGAAGGTAAGGTGATGAGAAGACAAAGTTTGGGCTTATTTATTGCCGTGCGCACACATTGCAATGTTTCAGCGTAGGGTCTATTGCACGCTGCATGCAGCCCCGTCCCCTCGTGAAGCAGCTTCTTACTGAGGTGGGGGAGAGGCATCCACCACGGGCAGTGTGTGTGCGAAAGAGGGAGGTCGGGACAAACGGCATTTCATTTAAGGAATTGGGTTTTGCGAGGCAGTGCACTTGAAGAGCTGATGTATTGGGGAGGGGGCCAGTGCAGGGGATGCTGTCTATTGAATTGTTGATGGTACTAATAGTATTACTACTAGTAAGGTGAGGATAAGAATTCCCCCTTCACCCCCCCCCCCCCCGGGGGAAAGCTACTGTAGTTTGTCAGGGGCACGCAACCCGAGTGCCACAGCCAGGACTGCACCGGAGTTTCACGACTCTGGGCGCCCCCCAAAGGGATGGGGGGGGGGGACTGTCTGTTAGTCCCCCAGGCAATCATAAGCTAGCTAATAAAGTCCGCTTCTCCGTTTCCTACTGATGCGGGCCTGCAGGTCTCAGAAGCCGCTGGGATTGAGACGTTACGGGGAAAGGTGTGGCATAGATCGTGTTGGGGTACGATTATATGTATCCGAGGGATGGATCTATAGAATGCTATATACATGTATTATATTTGTGTATATTATCTAGTAATCTGCAGGCATCTCTGACTAGATGTATATAGACAGAGATTTTCTGTGCCATCTGCATATCACAAACAGGGCTTCATAAATCCCATCGCTCCAGCAGCAATCTATTTTACATAAAACAAACGCATAATATTTCCTACTAAAAGAGAGCACGGGCAATTTTCTATCCGAGATTAACATACAAACCAATTCAGAAAGTCAGTCCGGGCATTTCTTTTCGTAGGGGGTGGGGGGGGATCTAAAAAATGAGACCTTTTCACTCTGATAGTGTGGTATCAGTTTCCATCTTTGGGAAGAGGAGGCTTGGGGCTTTTCCCCTCTCCCAGATATGTCACTATTCGTCTCTGAACCATTGGCATAAAGGTAAAAGTACCTTTCTGAGCATCCCAATGCATCCGATGAAGTGAGCTGTAGCTCACGACAGCTTATGCTCAAATAAATTTGTTAGTCTCTAAGGTGCCACACGTCCTCCTTTTCTTTTTGCGAATACAGACTAACACGGCTGCTACTCTGAAACCTTTCTGAGCCTGTAGCTGGAGCTTTACAACTAAGCTCTCTCTCAATTAAGATGTTCTTTGTCCCTAATAGAAGAGAAAAAAAAACAAAACAAACCCACAACCCAAAGGCCCTTCCTGGACGGCATTTCCAAAGTTTATTGGAAGAGGTTTTCAAACTGGAATAATGAACTGACTCCTGGAAGGGCGAGAGAGGCTGCACGGGGGAGGCGAGCGGAAGCGAAGGGGAGCCGGGAGCTGGGCAGCGGCTTTGTGCGGGCTGCGTGGGGAGCGCGCTCGGGGCGGTGACATGCTGCTCGACGGGACAGAGTCCCACGTACGCCTCGAGTTTGCGTTTCCGCCTGTCGCGCCCAGCCGTTCGTGGGCTGTCGGCTGAGCTGACGGGGGGCGGCGGGGGGGGGGGGGGGGTCGGCAGGCAGGGAGGCATTTCGGATCCCTATGGCTGCTGGCCTGCTGCGGGCTCGGAAATCTGCTGCGCAAAAGTAACTTTCGTTGCCACTGGCCCGGCACCGTCTCTGGTGGTGAGAGAATCCGGCCCTCGGCAGGCCCCTGTTTCTCCGTCGGAAAGTAGCCAGGCAAAGGGGCTGGGGGGAAGGGAGGAGAGAGCCGAGAAGTCCCCAGAGGATGAATAGGCGCCTCAAGAGGGAGAGAAGGGGGTGGGGGTATCAGTGGGGCGACGGGAGTTTGCAGGGGCAGAGGGGACCCAGCCAGGCCGGGTGTGAAAAGCTGGGAAGAAAGGGATCCGGAGTGGGGGGGGGGGGGGAATTGAGCCCGGGTCCCGCCGGGGTCAGGGCGCGGGCTGGTTTACACGGGGCGGGGAGGTCGCGGCTTTCCAGCCCGTCGAGGAGTCGCAGCGGCGTGGCTCGGAGGTTATACGCAGGTTAAACACCACGTTTGACACAGCTCCCTCCTGCCTCCCGTGGGCTGCGGCTCATGGGCTGGGAAAGGCGGCTTCAGCCCTCAAGCGCCAGGGGGAAGATCCTGGCCCCGTTGAAGCCAAGGGGAGCCTTTGCCATTGACTTGAAGCGCGGGGGGGGGGGGGGCGACGGACACGATTGCGCCCGTGAGCTGGGCACGGAGATGCCCTGCCAGCGCGGACTGGCGGCATTTGAACCCCAGCCCCGAATGAGGGCCCCGGCGGTGCTTTAGGGGGAGACCTCAGCTCCCCGGAGAACACGCGTGGGTCCGGGGTGCGGAGGAGGCGAGAGGCTGCCCTTGGCTCTCCGCAAACGGCGCGCCCCTCCGGCGGGGTGCAGAGCCCGCCGGGGGAGTCCCCAGCTCGGGAGCTCAGCGCAAGGGGCACCAGGGGAGTGAATGATTCAGGCCGAAAAGGGCGGATTGAAGCCGCCCATTGACTTCCCCAGCAACTTTTCCCTCTCAGCTTTGTCTTGTGTCCGCTGTAACGCAGTGACCCAGGCAGACTCGCCTTTCTTCAAACCTGGGTAGCGTTGCTAGTCAGTTTCTGCAACAAGAAGTTGTTCCGAAGCTCAGCTCCTGCTCACTTTGAGCGCTGCCTACAAGAACTTCAGAGCTGCCTTGGGAAGTAAATGGAGAATGTTTCCCACCTCTTGGGGCAAGTGTCTTTATCTCAGAAACGGGACATGCTGGATCTGGTCTGTAACTGTGTAATAAAAAAGGCTGTCACCCACATAACTTTTAAAACCTAAGCCCGCACTAGGAAATTAGCATTTCATATAACATTTTACCTATTCACGGCATTGTACGAACGTCTGACTAGGAAAGATATTTCCCAGCAAGTTCTAGTGCAGTGAGGAGTACAACCTATGATTATGTAAAGGTCATCTGTGTGGCACTGGTTTTTCATAGTGCTTTTTTATGAAGAATTACTGCCAGATTACAACATGGTGTGGCCATCCACTATTGCATGGGCATGGTGACGAATGGGTTAAACTTGCGCTGTACCTAAATTTTTAGCTTATCAGCATTGTCCTTGATTAGCAAGCCAACACACGCACCATTAACTCTTCTTTAGATAGTTTTACTAGTTAAAGCCCCTTAGATAGTGAGATTAATTAATTAATTAAGAAGATTATGTAAAGAGAGAAGAGCAAATTTAATTGGTTAGCTCAAGCGTATGTTGGCTTACAGAAATGCAAGTTACAGTTTTATCTTTAACATATTTTAGCTATTCCTGTGTCAGCATGAACCTTTATGAAAAAAAGTGTGATCCTTCTACTAATGTTTTAAAAAACTATTATTTGAAATTATATTTGACATGGAGTCGAACAAAAGATATTGCTCAACCTAACAAAAAGCTAATTATACTGAAATCAAGTTTAAGAATTAAAGCAGAAGATCAAAATATATGTAACTACTTATTCATATACAACCTTTTACATTGGTATTGGTAGAGATGTAATAAATTTTTATAAATAAGATGTATATTATGGTTATTTGAAATTGAAATGTGTTTCTCTTTTGTTAAAAATAGAACAATTATTTGTTAAGCAGTAAATATGACTGTTTTTGTTCCAAAAATGTAGCATATATAGACAGATATAACATATATACAGATATAACATTAGGATTTATTTCTTTCCAGTTTACAAGATTATTTTTTAAAATGCAATCTAACAAGTTATTTCATAGAGTTGCTTAGAAATTTTAAGGTTAACTAATGTAAGTGCTTTTTAGAAATTTTGTGAAAATATATGCAATAATATATTCTGAGATTTAAGACTATCATTAAATATAATCTCAAGATAATAGTTAACAAAATATCAATTGGGGGAAAATATGATTTCCCCCAATATGTAATAAAGTGGACATTTTATATTTATATTTAACAATTTGTTTATTGGACTAAGATTGAGAAGTCTGCATTAAATACTTTTACCAGCAAATCACATCTAATTAACAGCTTTGTATATCAGAACTTTTTAGAAGTCTCATTGGATGTGTATAAACATATGAAAATATTTACTTAATAAAATGTTGCACAAGAATTTGTCCTAACTAATATGCGTGTTCAATATTTTGAAAATGCATGATGCTACATTCACAAAGCCTTATTTTGTGGAAGCTTATTTGTCATATATTGACTTATTTAAATTAAGTCTCATAAATATTAAGGGACCATCTTTCCTTGTGCATTACCCTTGACTTCAGATTGGGGATTCAAGAAGGATGTGTCCAACAGTGTCCAAATCAGTCTGGACAATGTTGAAATATTGCTGAATTTCATTTTAAAAAAATCCTAATTTTAATGAAAATTACATGGGAAATATCCTTTGTAAGAAGGCGCAAGAGGAACAGATATTTACGATTAAACGTTAGAATTTTTATGACACTTAGATAATAAGATGGTAAGTATAAATATGTAGACAGGCATAGACAAAGATGCAGTAAAAAAATAAGATTTAAATATTTCTGCTTAATAAAAAATGTGAATATCATACCTTAAATAATATCAAAACTTTTCTAATTACAAACATGCATATTGTGGTGAATATACATAATATATTTATTCCTTTATTAAATAATTTTGACTGATAAAAAGAAAATTTTATATACATTCTTGTTGAATTTCATCACAAAGTTTTTGATTTAGTTTTTTTAAATTATTAAGTTCTTTAATACAGAGTGGATACTTTTTCTCTTGCAGTAATATTGCTGGACTCTAAAGCACAACAGACAGATTTGGAGTGGATTTCCTTTCCTCCCAATGGGGTAAGTACTCAAAACAAACAAACAAAAAAGCCCATCCTCCAAACATTGCTGGGGGTCTCATCGAGAGAAATTTTTAAACATGCTTTAAACAAGCTGGTATTCCCCAAATTTCCCTCAGTAATCATAGTGAGTGTTTACAGCTCTTAAGTTTCTGTTGTGAAAAGAAGCATACCTCAAGTTACAGTGTACAAAAGCAAGCTAATTACAAGGAAGAGTCTCTTCAGTAACTCACCTAAACCCCTTTATTAGCTTTATGCTTTGTAGTGTAATCCTGTGTGGTGTACTAGAAGGCTTTGTGTTCTTGTGACACTGTATTTTAAATATATTTTTCTTTTTTAGAAGCATTGTAGGCAACAAATATATTTGTATATGGAAACTGCCTCAGAGCACGTTATTTGATACTTTCCAAATAAACAGTGATAAGAAATTTATATACAATATATTTGTTGTAATTGAATAGCATAGTATGAAGTGCTCTAAAATATAAATGTCTTTATTAGAGTTAGGTCTAAACCAAAACCCAGACCTGAGCATCCCCAAATTTTAAGGAGTTTGAAATCTGGCTCTAAGTCCAAATTTTGTGGCTTGGGCCTAGTTCTCATTTATATACTGCAAATCCTTTTAGAACAAATGCATCCCAAGATGTTCTATGAAAACTTATCAACATGCAAATACATCATTACACAAATGATAAACTTAGGACATCCTATGCTAATTGCCATGCTTATTGTCTATTAAAAAGTTATCGAATAGCTCTGTCTTCAGCTCTTAATTAGAAATTGTGAAAAAACACATCTCTCATCTCTTGAGGAAGAACATTTCAAGAGAGGAGATATGGCCAGTTGTATTTACCTTAGCGGATCCTACAAACCTGAAGTCATGTGAGTGGTTCTTACTCCTGGAAGCCATCTCATTGACTTTGTTGGGGCTACTCGCATGAATAAGGGCTTGCGAGATCAGGCCCTTAATCTTCAGCGCCTTACGAAATCTGGGGCCAGAAGAGCGTGACATGTGAGTGAGGATATAAAAGTGAAACAAATCCTTTAAATAAGAAGAATGAAAATCTGAAAGTGTCTTAGTTTAAAAGCAAGATCGTAAAATCAGTACAAGCACAAACTGGAAAGAGTCTGAAGACGTGAGAAACTACATAATGTGAGCCTAATGCTTAAGATGGATAATAACTTTGGCATTAGCATTTTGCATTGATTGAAGCCTTTTAATAGAGGTGTCTGAAAGATTAGTTAGAAGAGAATTGCAGTAGTCTAGCCTGGAGGTAATAAAAGTATGAACTTTGCCAATGTATTTGAGGATGAAAGGTGGAAACATAGTTGACTAATATTGTACAAATGGTAAAAAGATGACTTTGTAAGGTTAGAAATATGGATTCAAAGGAACATTGAGAATCTAAAAAAATAATCGTCAGTGAGGATGGCTAAAAAATAGTTTCCTATAAACTAACAAAAAAATCACAATTTATTAATGGTGTTTAAAATTAAAAATATAGTACAATTTTTTGTTAAATTCAGCTGCATTTAATTCTCCCCTATGTAGTACAAATATCATGAAAACATGCACAAATAGAGGAGAGAAACCAATACATCATCGTATGCTTGTTAAATTTCAGTGGCAAATGTACTCTTTGGCTCCGAGTGGCATGAAACATGTTTTAAATAACTAGGCATGAAACATGGCATGAAACGTTTTAAATAAAGGAATTAACATGTAGTATGGTGTAGGTATACAATATGTATTAGCGGGAGAGAACTTCATGTATTTCACTCATATATATATATATAACAATGGGATAAAGAGAAATAAAAAAAGTTAAGTGTCTGAAAAGTCAAATATAGTGTTCAAATCATTCCAAGACGATTTTTTAAGAAGTAGTTTTTAAATATGGTAGACAAATACAATTATGTTCCGAAATATGTATAATGTGTACCTATCGAGGGGAGGAAGTTTGAACTCTTTCAGAGGAATGTTTGAGTAGTACAGCTATTACTACTGAAATTTTTCAGATAAACCTAAAAAGAAATGCATATAAACTATCCTTGTGATCTTCCCCGTGGTTTTAGAAAGATCGGTAAGGTGAGATGATGGGTGTTAGCATAAGAGATGATCTCTACTGGATTGTTTTTTTTCCATCCAAAGGAGTAATCTGAGCACCTCCAAGATTAATTATATTGGTGTGGTAGGATTTTAACACTCATGGAATCTCTGGCTCTTCTTCTGGTTTGTCTTACCCTACCCAATGCAGAGTTTTGTATTTTTATGGTTATTTTGGAGGATTTGGGGGAGGGAAGAAAGGAATGCAGATGATCAGTTGTCTGTATTCTGCTCTTTGAATACGCTAGCGTAACTCATTTGACTTCAAAGGTGTTACACTATTGTAATTTTGGAATATCTGAGAGCAGGATCTCAATCATGATGGGAAAACTGCTTACATGAGATAAAACATAAAATACTCAAAATGAAACTGAGTGTGAGAGCAGCAGAATGAAACTCTTAGAGTGAACTTAGGCTTTGAGCCCTTTTTGTGAACTGTTTTTTATATTGCAGTAATGCCAAAAACCCTGCTCCATGGCCGTGTTTCTCTTTTGTTGTTGTTGTTTTTTTGCTAACCTTATCAATACTAGTCCATACAGGAAAAAAAAATCTTGGTAGTTAAAATCTACTAAATGTATAATGAAGATAAGCTTTCTTCCTTTCTAAAGAATATTAGGTTTTAAAATGTAATAATTTGTTAACTTTAGAAACATTTCATAATATTTTACTATAAGCTAATACCAGATGTATGGTACCATATATACTATATCTATAGTAATTGAAATACTTTGAAATGCATTTTGATATTTACAACTTCTATATATTTCAAAACTTACAGCCATAATATATTTTGTGGTAATAACTTCCAGCATCAGTTCATCAACATTTACTTTTCTTGGAGTAGTGGAGCAACATTAAATGATCTCATTTGCTGTCAAGTAGGCTCCTGAAGTATTGCATGCTGCATGACTTTTGGTCTGGGAAACCAATGTCTGTTCGTGTTTGCCTTCCCTGCCTGACAACTAGTAACAGCACATTCTTTAGGTGTTCAGTCCTGGCAGGTGCTGTGTGCTCTAGCCAATCCAATAAAGCACATGCTTAATGTTAAGCACATGAGTTGTTCCACTGATGTTAAGCATGTTGTTAAGTGCTTTGTTGAAATGGTCTGAGCACTTAGAGGGATTGAGCTCTAGTTGGCTGTGTTATTAGACACCATTTAACTAATTGAACTCTTTAAAAGATTCCCATTTTATTGAAGTTGTAATTTCTGCTATGAATTGAGCACTGCAATACATTTATAAAAGGTGTAAGAGCCAGATTCTGCTTTTAGTTATACCTGTTATACCTGGGTAAATCTGGAATAAGGGTCTAACCTTAGCCCAACTGATGTCAGTGGGAGTTTTGATGTTGACTTCAGTAGGTCTAGGATTTGTTTCCAACTTTGTAAAGACAGTGGAATTATTGTGCATTTACCATTTTAGCGCCTAGATACCATAGTGACTGAGAAATGAAAAAAGAAGGAAAGCAGGCCCTGAACTTGCAGATCCTTATTCAAATGATTAGCCTTTGTTCAAGTATGTAACCCCATTGACTTCAAATGAAATCCCATTGTAGTGAGATGAGATTATTTTACCATTGGTCAGAGAACCTATTCATATGAGTAGCGGTTTGCAGGATCAGGTTTGTAGCTTGTAAATGGGAGATGAAAATGGCCCTAAATGCATAAAGTGACAAAACAGCTGGAAATGTCATCTTCATGATTTCTTTTTTTCTCCATTTTCAATTTTTTTTCCCTGCAAAATGTGATGATGATCATAATAATGGTAATAAATTAAAGTGTAAAAATAATAATTTCAAATGCAGAGTAGTAACTAATAAAGAGTCCGGGCTTTATTGAGTCAGGGCTCATTGCTTGTGCACCAAAAAGTGCCACTGAGGTTTAGGTATACAAGGACTGTAAGATTAAGGGCTCTCAGTTTCTGAGACTTCTTTGTTGATTGTAGATTCATTTCTAGCAGCAAATCATTGACCACCTTCTTCATTCCTTGCTTACCTAAAATTCTGATTGACGTAAGAGAATGTAGGACTGAACTCCAACTATAAGCAGTATTTGAGTATATTGTACAGTACTTTCTAAAACTTGTAATTAATGTAACTGTAAACTGTTGTAATATGAATAATATATTTTGAAGGTTATTTACTTGCTAAAATACATGGAACACAAACTAGAACACCATTAAAATTTGTGCTTTTCTTACACAAAACGTTAGCATTTTAATAGTACTCCACTATTTTTTATGAGGCTTCACTGTTTACAAAGAAGGAAGACCAGATCTGTGTCAGAGTATTTTTATATATGTACGGATTTAGTACAGCAGTAAAATGCTGTCTTGTATTAATAACTGTTTGTTGTTGTTTTAGTGGGAAGAAATTAGTGGACTGGATGAAAATTACACTCCTATACGAACATACCAGGTATGCCAGGTCATGGAACCTAACCAAAATAACTGGCTTCGGACTAACTGGATTGCAAAAGGCAATGCACAAAGGATTTTTGTAGAACTGAAATTCACTCTGAGGGATTGTAACAGTCTTCCTGGAGTACTGGGGACATGTAAAGAAACTTTTAACTTATATTATTATGAAACAGACTACGACACTGGCAGGAATATCCGAGAAAATCAGTATGTAAAAATAGACACCATTGCAGCAGATGAAAGTTTTACCCAAGGTGACCTTGGGGAGAGAAAAATGAAACTTAACACAGAGGTGAGAGAGATTGGACCTTTGTCCAAGAAAGGATTTTATCTTGCATTTCAAGATGTAGGTGCCTGCATTGCTTTGGTTTCTGTTAAAGTCTACTACAAAAAATGCTGGTCTATTATTGAAAACTTAGCTATTTTTCCAGATACAGTGACTGGCTCAGAGTTTTCCTCTCTAGTTGAGGTACGAGGAACTTGTGTCAGCAGCGCAGAAGAGGAGGCTGATAACTCTCCTAGGATGCACTGTAGTGCAGAAGGAGAATGGTTAGTGCCTATTGGAAAGTGTATCTGCAAAGCTGGGTACCAGCAAAAAGGAGACACTTGTGAACGTGAGTAAACCTACACTTTTAATAATATCCTACAATAGCAGTTGGGTTCTACAGTCACATTTCTCTTGTCTTTGCATCAAAATATGTTATCAAGCCCATACTAATACTTTGAGCATTTGAATCTATACTCTTCATACTGGCTAACTTAAATCAATCAGCTCTTTCAGGAATGGAAGTCAACATTTGCATATCGTATTTTCAGATATAAAACAGGCATTTCAGAGCAAAGTTTAATGTAAATACAGTTGCAGAAATTACAGTTCACCCAGAAATAAGCTCAGAATGACAGTCAATGTAGTTTTTCGTAATGCTACTGAACAGATTGTATCTTGCTAAGAAGACCTTATTAACGTTCTTGTCTGTGAGCATTATATAAACTACTTGCTGTTGTTCCATATGTTTTGTGACAGAAAATTATAAGGAAAATAAAACTCGGGATATATGGAATTTGTGCTAAAGCATGTTTATTAATGTATAGCACATACTCCAAATGAAAACTGAGCTACAAAGTTTTGAATCTGCATTTCATTCTCACTCCTGTGCAAATGCAAATTTATTTTAAATCTGTTTCTTTCAAACAGAATATATCAAAATATTGAGTGGCAGAATTTCAGTCTATTTTTTACATAAAATTAATTCAGCTAGAATCTTAAAAATAAAATTTTTGGGTTATTTATGGATTACATTGGGACTAGTTAAATTAGCAGCAAATCCAAGACTTTTTATTTTGTATTTTCAGTATGTAGTTCATCTGGTAGTGTTAGGTTATTGGAAAGCAGTTACGCTTCTGAGTAACACATAGGATTAACATTTTCATTCTGGCTAGTGAATAAAAATCTCAACGTAGTTTGCTTTTTGTAAACAATCTCTTTAGGTCTTGATGCTGTCACCTGTATTCATAAACTTACTCTGCAAGTAAATGGGGCTACTTGGGTACAAAGGCAATTCTGAGCATAAGTGTGACGCAATCAGGCTGTTTTGTTTACAGCGAAGGTTCTAGGATACTAGGTACTTTGTATAGTGAGTAATGGTTTCAAATATATTTAACACAGAAACTGATGTGCCATCAGACTTTTCTTGTAGCATATGATAGAAACATACTTATCTGTTTGTAGTGCTGCAGAAAAAATGATATAAAAATAAATGTGAAAGTGAGAAAAAACCAAAAAGTAAAACCATTACAGGCATTGAAAAATCAAGGGAGTGACGTATATCTGACTTATTTGGGGGTTTGTCTAAGACTAAACGCTGCAGTCAATGAGTTTAATGAGAGTTTTGTTTGTGTAAAGATTGAAAAAGGACTGTAGAATTTGGCTCATACTGAAAGGAAGAAAGCAAGCAGTGTCTGATCCTGAATCCTTAGTCCTCAGGAAATTCACATGATTGCCTTCAGCAGGGGTTTACAATGGAAGATTTGGTACATAGTTGGAGTGTGTGGAGTTGGTCTGGGATCTTTCCAGCACTCTTTCAGCATTGTGGGGGAAGGGCTGAGTTTCTACCGTGTGGAGGGTGATCTCATTAAGAGTTATAATGTGAAAACTGCCCACAAAAATCATTTCAATACGGTGTGTCTAGGTTCTGTTAAAAGTATTAAAATAATTTTGCCCCCATCATAGCACATTCTGAAACCTTCAAAGGTTTTCTCTGGAGACACTGACCTTTTTTTTATAGCATCTTAGTTAACTCACAGTTGATGTGAACCATGGTTAGGTCTATAATTACAATACTAATTTTCTTTGACTTTCAGTAAAGGAGAGAAAGTGCCCATCCAAAGGGAAAGCAGGGGTAAAAGGGGAGGGGGAAGGGAATCAGTGTTTGGTAATTGGAATTCAAGTAAATTGTTTATTAAATAGGCTTCTTAATTTCTAACCACAGCGACGTTGATGAAGGAATTAAACGATAACTTGTACTTGAGTTCATTTGCAAGAACGTTGCCCATTTTTGGCTCGCTTCCAGAGCAATTGCTAAGAGAATACGCAACTCTGGAAGCAGTCCAGAGGCACATTGATAGGATTTCTCCACTTTTCTTTCAGTGATCTTGTTAAGAGTTTGAAAACAAACTCTGGCTCCATATTGAGGCAAGTTAATACATTGAGGCGAGAGAGAGGGTGGGAGGCAGCCACTCACCGAATGAATGCTGTTACCAGCTTGAAGTCCAAATGATTTGGGTGACTCTGTGGCTCTGTAGTAGTTGCATTCTGTGATACTTGTTAAGATTCTCTGCACTTGAAGATGTTATTAAGTATGATCAACTATATAGTGACTGATAATGCAGCTGACATACTGATACTGTCACTGTTTTTGTGACAGATATTGAAAGAAACTTATCAGAATGCTGACACTAATGCAAGTGGCTATCTGTTACTGTCAAACTTTGAAACAGATCAAGCAGAAGCAGGTCGGTGCATGCCTCCTTAATCCAAAGCTTTTGTGGTCCTTCTTAAGGGCTCAAAGCTGCAAAAACCAGGCATTCTGCATTGACTTCATGCTAGTAAGCACTGGACATAAGACCCTGTCTTGATGGGTGAAAAAGATATATCTTTTTTTCCTTTAATCATGGTAGCTCATGGAGTTAATTTAACACCGTTGAAACCCTGCTAAGATGCAGGCTAACGTGTCTGAAGATGTATTAGTTGGCTGGGTTGTAGCCAAGGAGGATGGTTGGTGAGAGCATAGGCTACAACATAGTCATCTAATACATCTTCAGATGTGTTAGCCAGCATCCTAATAGGGCTTTTCGATTGTGTTACACTAACTTATTTGAGCTACACTGGTTGAAAAAGTCATCTTTTTTGTCTCTCATGACATCCCCAATGAGTAAGTATTTGCAGGACCTTAAGAAACAACGTTTATCTTTTAATTTTAATTTAGACAAATTTCACTCCCAATATGTTGGCAGAGGATATTTGTGTCATGTAAACAAATACTTTGCAAATAGTAGTAACTGATAGTACTTATCAAAGATTAAATATTAAACTTGGGCACTAGTTTTTCCCTTGTGTTCTCTCTCCAGTACCAAATCTTTTAATGTGTATCCATATGTAAATGTCCTCATTTTGGATGTACATTGAATTATTCACATAATAAATGTGCATTCTATTAGCATCTAGATGCATAAACCAAGTTAGGGCTACACTGTGCTAGGTACTGCACAGACGTATAATAGAAACTGTCTCTGCCCCCAAAGAATGTACAGTCCTAGTTTAAGGCAAGCCATAACAGCTAGGTGAAATGAAGTGTGTGTGGGGGGTGGGGGGGGAGGAGGGAGTAGTAGTAATAACATAGGCCACGTCTACACTACCTGCTGGATCGGCGGGTAGTGATCAATTGATCGGGGATCGATTTATCACGTCTAGTGTAGATACAATAAATCAATCCCCAATCGTTCTGCTTTTGACTCCGGAACTCCACCAGGGCGAGACGTGGAAGCGGAGTTGACGGGGGAGTGGCGGCCATCAATCCAGTGCTGCGAGGACGCAAAGTAAGTGATTCTAATTCGATCTAAGGTACATCGACTTCAGCTACGCTATTCTCTTAGCTGAAGTAGCATATCTTAGATCGATTCCCCCCGCAGTGTAGACCAGGCCATAGTCTTAGCCTTAGAAAGCTTACATTCTAGGGCTTGATCCTGACAGTGCTTAGGAAATGGTGAGCCCCTAAAACATCCACAGACATACTGTTTCTGCTACTGTAAAAATGAATGGAAATGTTAGCACTCGGGAGCACTACACAGGACCCATTCCTGCAATTCTCACATAGCCTATGACCTGTGCAGTGGGAATTTCACCTATTTTGCCTATACAAGGACCGCATTTGGGATAATATTTGAATAACTGTGGTTTGGGGGAAAGGAGGGAAATTCTTTGTAAAGTCCTACTATAATCAACTTTCCATATGTTTCACATTATTTTAAAGAGAAACTATACCCATTTGCTCCTGAGCAGCAGTATGATATTTCAGAAGGTAGGAAGCACCTTTCAACATGAATGAACTGAAAAAATGTAGATGAAAATTAATTTGGCACCACGTCTGAAAATTCAGATTTCTGGAGTAAGCCAAACAGGTACAGTTTACTCTTATCTGCTTTGTAATACTATGTGCATTAGAAGAACACAACAGAATACAATTTGCTTATCCAAAAAATGGGAGAGGGCTACAACTTGTTATGGAATGCATGTCACTGAAGTGAAGGGTACTTGCAACATGCTACGAACTGCTACAGGAACTACTGATTTTTTTTGGGACATAAACTTTTGGTGCTAGTAAATGTGACTTGACAGAGAGGTCCAGCCTACGAGATATGTTATATATGACAAATTTGCGATATGTCATTTTTAGTTACATTTTCAGGCGTATTCCACTTCAGAATAATTTTTCTGATCAGTCTGTGTTAACACTGAGCTTATGTCCTAGCTTACTGTTAGGAGGGACTGTACTGCTGGAGGAGCCGGCTTCTGAGACTTAAAGATTGGCCATTAAAAATCTCATAACACTTCTAATAAGAGTAGATTGTATGAACTGTAAATCAATGCAGAATTTGGCCCAGGATGTCTATCTGAAGAGTTGTGGCTAACCTGCAGTTTGGGGTAATTATCTCTCATCTACCTAAATTCCATGCTGTTTCAGTTTTCCCTGTTCCTCTTCCTTTGCACTGCTGCAAAGGCTCATACAGAGCCAAACCTTTCAAGTCCCTTGCTGGAGTAGAGCAAGTAAGGTTGGATCCCGTCTCCCTCCCAGTACTCCCAGGCACAGAGCTGTATTAGGTGGGGCATTTCAGTGTGGGGAGGAGGTGTGCTTGGAACACAATGCACTAGCTGTTCTCACCCGTCTATGGTGTGACTTCAAGCAAGCTGTAGCTAAGGCAGAGCACAGGCAATTTGTAACTGGCTCTCTGATGGCCTCTCTCCTTTCTGCACTCAGCAAAAGCTGGATGCGGCAGACTCTGCCCCATGTTCTTTTTAAAGTGTTCTGTAATGTTTTTGTGCACTGTTAAACAGTTGCTGGTTTGGTCCCCAGATGTGACTCTATTTCAGTGGTGGATGCTTCTGTGTATATCAGTTTGTGAAGAATTATGCAGGGTTTAAAAAATGTGGCTGATACCTACTTGCTGGAGGATGAGAAAGGTAAGTGCAGGGCTCTGACCTCCTGCCATCCCCAGCTGTTCAGAGAGGAGCTGGAATTTACATGGGCTTTTCTGAAGATGCTGCTTAGGGACACCATGTTTTTATATTAGTCTTTGGCTAAAAAGTTACTCTAAATTTGAAGCTCCATCCCCTTTCAGTTGCTAGAAGGTAAAAGGATACTGGTTTGTTTTTCTTTTCCAGAGTGTTCTGGCAGCCATTCATGGAGTGGCTAGGTAGGAGAGTGTTTCTCTGCCCTCTATCTCTTCCACAGCATCCTAGCTGTTATGGAGACAAGGGTTTTTTACTACTCTGCTACATCCTTCTGGTCTAACTGAAGGTGGAATGGGTCTTCAGTACTGTCCTGCTCCTCTAGCCTTTTGGGTGCTTTGAGTAGAGGAAGGAAGGGGGAAGAATTTTATTCTATTTTACTACTTCTCCAGCCTTCTCCTGCTCTTCTTTAACCCTCCCCACTCAGAATTCCATGCTTTCCTAAGTTAAAGGAGGGAGAGGGAGTCTTGCTTGTGGTCAGTGGGTGATAGGTCCCCAACACCACCACCCTTTCAGTCACTCAACTACTTACTTACAGGCTATCCCAGGCCTGTTAAGCTGCAAGGCATAGATAGGAGGTTCCCTGAAGCATTTCTCTATGATATCTGCCCCTGAAACTGGCTACTCACCAAAATCCCAGATCCTCAGAATCAATGTAGCCCATTTTACCAATTTTACCGTAAACTACCGCTCCTGCATAACACACAGCACTTGCAATGAAACAAAAGTAAGCTTATTTAAGAAAGAATAGAGATTCCATTAGAAACGAGAGAGTGATGGGAACAAATGGTTACAGTACAAAACAAAATCATAAAACGCAAACTATACCTACACCTATGAAATAGTTCTTTCCTGTCTAGTAGGAACAGGGGAAAATAATAAGCTTCTTCCCCCGCCCCCCAAGTTCAGTCTGTTGCAGAGCTCACCGGCTTCACAGGAACCAGAGTCCAGCCTTTCACAAAAAATACCTCTGCACAACAAAATGTCTGATCGGTGAATGGATTCAGAGTGCCTCTCCTCACTATGTTATACTGAAAGTCTTTTGTCTTTATTCATAGGCAGGGCGACCCCTGTCTGTTATAATGTTTCTTTTTTGTTTCCAAGTGGTGTTGATTGTTGACAGGGGGATTCTGGTGGTTTTCCATTGACTGTTGTGTGATGGGGCAGTGGTAGACAATTGAACCTTGCACTATGTTGTTACTGGCTAACCGGGGAGGGAGGAAGGCAACTCCCTCCTGCTTGAATAGGACATCACCAAGAAAAAAATCACTGCATGGTGACTCCCTTTAACTTTGAGCCCTTAGGACCATAAACTACAATATAGTTACATTATTCCTTCAATATTACCCTTACATAATGCCATGATTATGAACAAGCTTTCAACAGAGACCTTACATGTTACTCTTTGTGGACAATTATGCTGTGAGCAATGTATTTGATGTAATGAGTTTGTCATGTCTGAGATGAGATCTGTTTGCAAAGAACGGGGGATCCTTTGTCAAGAAACCTGTGCCAGAGAAACCTTCCCTGAATAATCAAAATCAGGTATAAATCCAGATTTGTGTTTAGTTGTTGATCAAATGCTGAATATGTTTTTAAACTATGAGGATCTCCAAAGTACTCCCATTGCTGTTCAGCTTTGAGATCTGCACATTGGGGATACATACTTTTGATGTTTTCCTGAGCCTTTTCCTGCACTGTTTCCCCGAGGCTTTCCTCCTTCCCGCTCTAATCCGGAAAGTAGCCACGGGCTCCCTCACTGCAGCCCTTTCTGGTGACAGCTTCCTGGCTTTTTACTAGCCCTGTCTGTTTCTTCTCAGCTGAGCTCCTTCATAAATCAGGGATTACTTAGGCCACCTGATTCTCCTCAAGTGTGGCCTATCTGCTTAGTTGGCCCTGGTCAGTCTCATTAACCTTTTCCAGGCTAGTGTGGAGTGAATACCACATCACAAAAAGAAAAGGAGTACTTGTGGCACCTTAGAGACGAACAAATTTATTTGAGCATAAGCTTTCGTGAGCTACAGCTCACTTCATCGGATGCATTTGGTGGAAAATACAGTGGGGAGATTTATATACACACACAGAGAACATGAAACAATGTGTTTTATCATACACACTGTAAGGAGAGTGATCACTTAAGATGAGCCATCACCAGCAGCAGGGGCGGGAAAGGAGGAAAACCTTTCATGGTGACAAGCAAGGTAGGCTAATTCCAGCAGTTAACAAGAATATCAGAGGAACAGTGGGGTGGGGGGGGGTGGGAGGGAGAAATACCATGGGGAAATAGTTTTACTTTGTGTAATGACTCATCCATTCCCAGTCTCTATTCAAGTTTAAGTTAATTGTATCCAGTTTGCAAATTAATTCCAATTCAGCAGTCTCTCATTGGAGTCTGTTTTTGAAGTTTTTTTGTTGAAGGATAGCCACCCTCAGGTCTGTAATCAAGTGACAGGAGAGATTGAAGTGTTCTCCGACTGGTTTTTGAATGTTATAATTCTTGACGTCTGATTTGTGTCCATTTATTCTTTTACCTAGAGACTGTCCAGTTTGACCAATGTACATGGCAGAGGGGCATTGCTAGCACATGATGGCATATATCACATTGGTAGATGCGCAGGTGAACGAGCCTCTGATAGTGTGGCTGATGTGATTAGGCCCTATGATGGTGTCCCCTGAATAGATATGTAGACAGAGGTGGCAACGTTGACCTGAGGGTGGCTATCCTTCAACAAAAAAACTTCAAAAACAGACTCCAAGGAGAAACTGCTGAATTGGAATTAATTTGCAAACTGGATACAATTAACTTAGGCTTGAATAGCGACTGGGAATGGATGAGTCATTACACAAAGTAAAACTATTTCCCCATGTTATTTCTCCCCCCATCCCACCCCCTACTGTTCCTCAGATGTTCTTATTAACTGCTGGAAATGGCCTACCTTGCTTGTCACCATGAAAGGTTTTCCTCCTGTCCCGTCCCTGCTGCTGGTGATGGCTCATCTTAAGTGATCACTCTCCTTACAGTATGTATGATAAAACCCATTGTTTCATGTTCTCTGTGTGTGTATATAAATCTCCCCACTGTATTTTCCACCAAATGCATCCGATGAAGTGAGCTGTAGCTCACGAAAGCTTATGCTCACATAAATTTGTTCGTCTCTAAGGTGCCACAAGTACTCCTTTTTGCGAATACATACTAACACGGCTGCTACTCTGGTACCCCATCACAGATGCCCAGAAAAATGGGAGTTAAATGTGAGGACTTCCCAGGCTAAAGAATTTTAGCTTTAGAGTGAGCAATTACAAACTTGATGCTCACCTCATAAAATATAGAATTCTGATTCACTGGATAAAATGATTTCTGTTTTCACTTTTTACATTTATTTAGAGTGATCAATGAGTGAGCTAGGGTGAGGGAGACAGGGTGTGTGTGTGGTAATAATGGGGCTAGAAGGAGCTGCAAGCCAGGAGGAAGGCAGCAACAGAGAGGCTGCAGAAGTGTGGGGAGCAGATAGTAGTTGTTTTTGTGTTTTCTCAGGAGGAATGGGGGAGCATGTGTATATATAAGACCTCTGTCACTTTGGAATCCAAGTGCGGATAAATGTGTAACTGTGTTTGGGTAAATTATTTTTGAAATAAAGATGGGGCAGTGGGGGAGTAATAGGGATTTATGGAAACAAAAAAGAAAAGATGGAGGAGGTGGTATTTGTTAAAGTGAGTCCATACCTGTTATGTGTGGCACAGGAGTTGAAGACAACAGAAGTTCCATGTGCAAAGTTTTTGCATGATTGGGCTAGTGTTTTTAGAGTTTTGTTGTATTTCAGAGCTTCAACAGTGTATGACATGAAATCATGTTTTCACTTTGTCCCAGCTGTCAGTTCATTAGTATTGATTAGCTCAGGCATTCTAAGAATACCTGGCTCTTATTACCTGAGAAATCATGGACGTTTTCTTTCTTTGATCTTTATCTGGGCCTGCAGTTGCTATTGTTTTATTACCACTGAAGATTTTTAGAGTAAAAAATCAGTTATTGCTCCCTCACTTTAGGCATTAATAATATATGATTTAAATGTTTTCCCTCCATTCTGCAAGCCCTGTACTGCAGTGGTAGTCTGGTTTATTTAAAACTAAGATGTTCAGAGAGTGTGAATGTATATTCACTTTACCTGAAATACTATGAATTAAACTATTTTAAACTACCGTGTCTGCAAAAGGCAAACTGGAAGTTTTTAAGTTGATTCCCTTACTGAAATATTTCAATAGCTTTTATAAATTGAATAATTTTGTTTTACATTTTATTCTTCTGTACATATTAGAACTCATGCTTTTTAAATATACCTTATTAATCAGAACTAAATTTTTGTTGAGATCAGAAGAGAACTAAGAACAAAACCTGGATTTAAAAAAAAATCTAATGTCGGTTCAAGGGCTCATAATAAATGTGAGAGACCCCATCACTCATGTAATTGGAGAAACTTCATCTTTGCCATTGTAAGTCTTCACTAAAATATGGTGTTATGATTAACTTTTTCATGAAGCCCAAGAAACAATGGCCAGCTCCTATATATAATTCAGTGTTACCTGTCATTTAATTCCCTGATGTGACCTGCTGTTTGCAAGAGTTTCCTTACCAGACAATGAGTGAACTACCCAACTTCTCCTTTGGCCTTGAGCTGGTGCAGTGAAGGTGGAAACAACATGATTCATAGATTCTATGGCCAGAAGGGACTACTGTGTGACCACCTAGTCTGACCACCTGTATAACTCACGCCATAGAACTTCCCCAAAATAATTCCTACAGAATATCTTTTTTTTTAAAAAAGCATTCTATCTTGATTTAAAAACGTTCAGTGATGGAGAATCCACTATGACCCTGGGTAAATTTTTCCAATGGTTAATTACTCTCACTGTTACAGATTTATACCTTATTGCATAGAGATATTTTGAGAGCTGTGTTGTTCTGAGTTTAACATACACATAGAATTTCATTGATAATTTAACAGCTCACTAATTATTAAAGTTTACATCTCATTCAGGAGCTTTCATTCCCTCATAATTCAAACTCCTTTAATTGTCCATGACTGTCATTGAAAGCATTTAGTCTCTTAAGGCAGTAAAATGATTTTCTTAGTGTGTATGTGTATGTGTGAGAGAGAGACCCTCTTTCTCTTTCTTTCTGTTGTAGTTTATAACAGAAAAGTGTTCTCCGAACTTTTCCTCTCAGGACCCTCTTCAGACATGTGCCAAACATGGCAAAATCTGCCCAGAGCTTAAGGGGGCTCTTTTTGCAGGGCAGAAGAGCATTTTTTTAAACCTTTCCACCAGCAACTGCTTGTGCCTCTGCTTGAACCTCTGTAGTACAAAAATGTTGCCCAACGCATTGAACAAATGACCAACAGTTGGGAAAATATACTCATGGCTTCTTGATGACATTATGATTCCCTCATGGAGGTAATTTATTATATCCTTTGAGCAATAATTTTCCTCATACAGTAAAAGCTTCTGTCTTTGGGCCTAAATCTAATCTCACGTCTAGTGGACTAAACTAGAACAGCCCTACTAAAGGCAAAGAAGTGTAAAACTGGTGTAAGTCAAATCAGACTTTGACTCAGTTTTTTTTTACAGCCCCTATGTATTTGTGTGGGTAGCCTCATTGACTTCATTGGAACAATTTATGAGGGTAAAATTAGGCACATGCATAAATGTTTGCAGGACTGGAACTTAATATTGTGGTTTTTTGTCTTACATGTACTGCAGCTGTAGTAATCCTCTGCTGCTGATTCTGTTTTAGATTATACTTCATGTGATCTTTTTAGATAATAGCAGATCTACTGCAATAATAGCATCAGCCATCTTGAATGAACAGGTAACTATTATTTAACATTACTACCAATTGTTATAGTTTCTGGTGCTTCATATTTACTTCAAAATGTGTTTTATGAGAGCTAGGTTATTGTTAATTTTTTTTGTTTTTACGCAGAATATTACTGTGCATATCTCCTGGTGCATAAGAGTACCACAGATGGTGTGACAAGGGGGGAGTAAATGTTACGGTCAGATTTTCAAAACTTGATTTTTGAAATTGTGCACTCAATTAACATTGTGTAATTTTTACTTGAACAATTTTAGAGAGAAATTTTAAAAAGTAATCCCAAAATATTTCCAATGGATTTTTTTTGCCATATATGGTGCAGCTACAGTGGGCCATAATGATTTTTTTTTTGAGGACATTGGAGTTTTGGGTGTATAATGCCCAATCCTACAAACTCTGTATTTAAAGAAATGTAATGATGGGTCAACTTACTGCGGTGTCTACACTGTGCTATGTTGATGGGAGAGCTCTCCTGTTGACGTAGTTTATGCCTCTCATTGAGTCAGATTACAGAAGTCGATGGGAGAGCGCACAGCCATTGACTTAGCATTTCTTAACCAGACTCGCTAAATCTGTGCTGCTGTATCAGTGGCAGTGACACCAATTTAGCGCCGTAATGAAGACAAGCCCTTAGCCATTACCCTCCTATCAGTAGGAGTAGATATAGATTGATAGGGTAAACTCCTGACCCCAATGACTGACATTTTTGCCATTGACTTCAATGGGCCAGGATTTCACCTCTAGATTTTTAGGGCTAGAGGGGACTATTACAGGGATCGGCAACCTTTGGCACACTGGCCGTGGGTCGCCACTCCAGACCAATGGGGGCTGCGGGAAGTGGCGTGGGCCGAGGCATGTAGTGGGAGCTGCGATCGGCCAAACCTGCGGACGCAGCAGGTAAACAAACTAGCCCGCCCGGGGACTTACCCTGGCAGGCCGTGTGCTAAAGATTGCCGATCCCTGGACTATTAAGTTCTAGTCTGACCTTCTGCATAACACAGGACAACGTCAAGTCTAATGTCCTGCATCAAGCCTATAACTTTGGGTTGAGTTAAAGTATATATCAGGGATCGGCAACCTTTGGCATGCGGCCCGTCAGGGAAATCCGCTGGAGGGCCGGGATGGTTTGTTTATCTGCCGCATATGCAGGTTCAGCTGATTGCAGCTTCCACTGGCCATGGTTTGCTGTTCCAGGCCAATGGGGGCTGTGGAAAGTGGCAGTCAGTACATTGCTTGGCCCACACTGCTTCCCACAGCCCCCATTGGCCTGGAACGGCGAACCACGGCTAGTGGGAGCTGTGATCGGCTGAACCTGTGGACACTGCAGGTAAACAAATCATCCCGGCCCACCAGAAGATTTCCCTGATGGGTTGCCTGCCAAAGGTTGCCGATCCCTGGTATATATCTTGGAAAGACATCCCATGTTTTAAAGACTTCAAGTAATGTAATATCCCATGTCCTTAGGTAAATTGTTCCAGTGGTTAATTACCTTTACTGTTAAAAGTTTGCACTTTATCTCTAGTTTGAGTTTGTCTGGCTTTGGCTTCCAGCCATTTGACCTTGTTTTCCCTCTCTCTGCTAAAGTAAAGAGCTCTGTACTATTACAAATGTTATCCAAATGTAGGTATATATAGATTGTGATCAAGTCACCTCTTAACTTTCTCTTTGATAAACTTTATAATTGACAGGTTTCAGAGTAGCAGCCGTGTTAGTCTGTATCCGTGAAAAGAACGGGAGTACTTGTGGCACCTTAGAGACTAACAAGTTTATTTGAGCATAAGCTTTTGTGGGCTACAGCCCACTTAATCGGATGCATGCAGTGGAAAATACAGGAGGAAGAGAACATGAAACAATGGGTGTTACCATACACACTATAATGACAGTGATCAGTTAAGGTGAGCTATTACCAGCAGGAGAGGAAAAAAAAACCTTTTGTAGTGATAATCAGGATGGGCCATAATTGAGCTTTCACTGTAAGGCAAGTTTTCCAGACCTTGAATCATTCTGGTAGCTTTTTTCTGAATCCTTTCCAGTATGTCAACTGAGGCACCAGAACTGGCATAGAGTTCTAGTAATTGTCTCTCTAATGTATGACCTTTGCCATGGAAGTCAAAGCTAGCAAAGGCCTTGGCCCGATATTTAGAAGTATTTAGATGCCTAAAGATACGGAAGTCAATGGGAGTTAGGCACCTAGCCACTTTTGAAAATCCCACTAAGTGTCTGTTTTTATCTTTAGTTGCTTAAATTCTTTAAAAATCTGGCCCTAAGTGCACCTAAAGCTGATGTTTTCAATTTGGCCATATACCGTCCTATTTGTACAGCTATGTAATATTAACAATACTTATTCCAGACTGGATTTTTTCATTTATTTCTTAAAAGCTCCCCTTTCTTTTTTTGTAAAGCTCTCACATGCTCTGACTTGTTTTAATGTTTCTTTCTTAATTGCTGATGAGATATTTTAGAACATGATCCGTCAGCCATTTAATTAAAGTTGTATGTTAGAGCTGGTCATAGTCTTTCAAGTTTCAAAATTTCAACAACATTTGTTGCTGGGTTTTGCCAAAGAATGGGATTGGACAGTTTTCATATTTTTTATTTGTTTTGTTTTGTTTTGTTTTGACAAGCTATATTGGTTGTGTATTATTATGCGTCTGACCCCTATGCAGTAGAATTAAACACTGATTTTTTTTCATACTGAGCGTACTGTCACTAGAAAATATTCTGAGTGTTAACATTACTTATTTTCATGTTTGCTATATATGAACAATATATTTGTAACATTCAAATGGAAAATAAAAATGATGTCAGGTTGCTCTTGGAACTAGGGGGAATTATTATTATTATTTATTATTATTTTTTGCAAGATTTAGAAAGTGGCATTGCTATTTTAACTGGCAGCAAATTCCAACATTCTGTACTGTCAGCTACTAATTAACTCACCTGTAGAATTTTCAGCCAGATCCAACCTGCAGCTTCTTGGGAGACGAAAAAGTATCCTATATATTTAAAATCTTAAGGAAGATAGAAAATATTGTCTTGGCCATGAACACGATATTCTATTGATGAAACATGAATATGCCTTTTCATTCCACTCACTTTTGCCTCTCATTAGTTATATAAGGATATATATAAGGATGTCATTGGCTGAATACAGAGGGATACTCTTCGGCCTTCCAGGGATCATGGTCTGTCAGTTGTTTCAATGTGTCAATTAAAGTGAATCTGTTTATCTTTAAAAAGAAAAGGAGTACTTGTGGCACCTTAGAGACTAACAAATTTATTAGAGCATAAGCTTTCGTGAGCTTTCATGAAATGCATCCGATGAAGTGAGCTGTAGCTCACGAAAGCTTATGCTCTAATAAATTTGTTAGTCTCTAAGGTGCCACAAGTACTCCTTTTCTTTTTGCGAATACAGACTAACACGGCTGCTACTCTGAAACCTGTTTATCTTTGTGACTGGTCTAATGTAAAAAAAAAAAGAAAAAAAAAGTCTTGTCAGTGAGATTGCTAGTGAATTGGGACAAGAAAAATGAAGAAAAGTGGAAGAATAATGTCTTTCTAACGTGTTTTTTTGGAGTGAGAGGGGAGGAGTGACATAATTCCTTTTGATCTTTAGTTTAAAGATTTCCTATCATAAGTACAGCGTTGCAGAGACACAGTATTATGTGTTAGAATGATTTAAAAATGCATATTCAGAAGTCTGAGATTTAAGCTTGTATAACACAAGCTGAGACAAGGTTGCCTTGTTAGAAAATAAAAACATTCATGTTCACAATAGTTCAAATTAAATATGAATCTTTTAACACAGACTTTTCTTTTTTCTCTCTCCTAATACAGCAGGTAGATGAAAACACAATCTAAATTTTCCCTGATCAAGCCACACGTTTAAAGTCCACCATTTTAAGGAGATATAGGTATATTTAAGCAATGACAAAGGTATTCATCATTCATTAACATTCAGTAGATAGCTGACTGCCAGTTGCCAGTCAAAATGATGTCTGGGTGAGTATTGACATTGATTGATGGACATGCTCTGAGAATATGCACAAACAGGCAGCTTAGGTCATTTGAACACATAAAAACCACTGTAGCTGGGCTCCACAGACACAAAAAGACTCTTTGCTTGGGCTTTCCTTTCTTTCTAAAGCATCCCAGAGTATCTGAGATTCATATGATTTGATAAGGTAAACCTTCTTACTCCCTTGTGCAGGTGTACAATATAAGTGACTTGAAGCTGTGGAGTGCTATATAGGCACTACATTTTTGTTATTAGCATTTTCATGCATCTTAACACTTGGTAAAGTCCACTGGCAAAGTGCTCATATTTTGACTTGCACTACGTGACCAAGGTTAAATAGAAAGTGGGCTGTTTTCATTTGTGCCAATTGCAAATCACATCAGCATGATTACATGACAGATAGGATCTAGCAAGATGTTTGTGACCATGCCTCTTTGCGCCTGGCTAGGGACCTACATTGGCCATGATGGAAATGGCATAGGGGTTGTTACACTGGCTGTACTGCACTGGAGGACCAATCTTTTTCTGTCTGGCTACACTGTTTGTAGGATCACTTTGAACCACCAGTGAAGTACACAACAGATGTAGCACAGCCCAAAATCTGGGGCAATGTATGTAAGTGTTTGTGAGAGGCTGTTTCCACAGCGTGTGTAGGAACATAAGTATTGCTGTGTTGGACCATCCGGTCCATTATCTTTTCTGTGGCAGTGGCCGTCTGTGGATGATTCAGAAGAAGGTGCAAGAACCCTGTAAATCTTTCCTCCTCCCTGAAGCATTCTCTTTAACTCTATTCTTTTCATGTTCTTGTACCATGGCCATAACTATGGTCTCAGAATGCCGGAGGGTTTAAATCTCTAATAATGTTTTCTATCCTATCTAACATAACTGTGGATAGTCCCATTCATCTAAATGCTTACCACTTTTTGTGACTCCTACTAAGCTCTTGGCCTCAATGCTATTTGTGTCAACAAGTTCTACAAGGTAATTTAGTGTTTGTGTGGGGGAGATAAACCTGTTTTTACTTACACATTTGTAGCCTTTCAGTTTGATTGCAAACAGTATAAAATAGAATTCTACTGTGTGGACAAATTTCTATACATACAGTTATGAGATTAATAGCAAGTCCTTTATTTTTTGCTATTTTCTGTCTGTGAAATTAATTTGTCTAGCCATTATGTCTGGTATCAAGACAAACATATTGTTCCTGATGGTCGCAAAATTACAATGGTTGTTTCTTGGCTTATCAGCACTTTATGAGATATGAAAGGGTTAAACTCTCCAGGCAAACCACATATCTCTTTCCTTAAAATGCCATTGGGAAACTGAGATAAATGGTGAAACATTTTCTGTGTTGACATGATGTTCGCCTGTCCGATTGCATCCTTCCCAACAGACAGCAGAGAAGCAATTACAGAAAAAGACATCTGTGCCAAGGTTTGGCTAGCCAAAAAGGGCAAGCTCTCGTGTTTAAAAGGTATAGAATTCAATCGACAAAAATGTCTGGACCTGTTAGCACCAATAAAGCTGAAGGCCACTGGGAAGCTCAGAGAGGGTCTTTTGTTATGGAGAGAGAAAGGAGGCTGAAACTGTGACACTTAGGGAGGAATAGGGTCAGCTGGTATGATCATCCATCTTCCGCTGTGGCAGCTTTTTGTCAGCTTCTTACCCTGCTCAGCAGAGGATCTAAACACCTCTATTGTTGACAACAGCCAATTCTCAGCCAAGTGTAAATGAAGTTAATATTCACTGACCTTATGCATAGCCAATGAAGGCCCTCTGATGACATCCTGGAAATAATGTTATCTGACACTTCAAAAAGCAAATATTGGCAAGTTTTGTTTTTTTGTTTTTTGGCTGAGCAAGAAAACAAATATACATTGTTTAGCCACCTCACATTTTAACTGATTTCCATCATAATCACAAATGTCTTTTTGGCCTTAAATCAACTTTGTTATATTTTCAGTTTGTTTCTCATTATATTTTACTCTGAATCTGTGAGAGGTACCTCGGCTTACTTGCATAAGAAATATAGAGGCCAGTGAGCAAAACTGTATGTATGTTGATAACTGAATAGGAAATTAAAATAGCTTTCAAGAGAACATGTGAGCCAAGAGAATGCCTTTTTCAGAACCCAGTGAGTTAAAAGTCCAGACTAGAGTTTATTTGATTGATAGATGTATTCAGAGAAAGTACAGTATTTTAAAACAAGACTGTGAAAGTCTTTTTGAGAGACCTTGTTAAAATTAATCGCTAAGATCTTCCTTTGTCTCCGCTGTTTGTCATGACCAAATCTTGTTGATCTAACAGTATTTTAATTACAGAAAGTCCAGCAATTCTCACAATCCTGCTTTGCCAGAAAATGTATTTAAGAGAAAAATATCATCATAAGCTTTCACAGAAGGATTTATATTTCAGTAAAATATTAGCTAATGAAGAGCCACAGGAAGGAGCATGTATAAACTGTCTTCTTGAATATGTACTCTTGAGTGTTGATTATTATGCAGATAGCTGTATTTATTTAGTAGTTTTCATCCAAATGGATCCCCAAACACCTCACAGACTTACTAATTGAATGCATGTGCACCATCTCTATATAAAATCAATTGGAAAACAGCTACAATAGTTCAAAATTAAACACTGCAACTATTTTTAAAGTAGAGCAATGCTGCACAGCAGTGTATGGCCCTGATTCAAGGAAGCACTTGTGCTTAAGTGCTTTTCTGAATAGCACCTAGCACTGGAGGTGAAAACTACCTTATCTAACAGAAATGCTTATCGCCCCCTCTAGTCTTCCCTGGAGGTATGCCAGCTATCTGCTGTCTCATGTCAGGCATGCTTACTTTATAAGAGATTAGAAGATCACAGTTCGTGGTAGCAAAGTATGGCTTCAGGATGAACAGTTATAATTAATCAAGTATGTCCAGGTGTGTCCAGCAAACTTTGCACTGCTGCTTTCCCCCTGCCATCCCCGCCATGAACAGAAAACAGCAATAGATAACAGAATTATCTGTAAGGATACTATAGGTACCAGTCTTTTTGAAAATTCTGTGGAATGATGATTATCAATGTTGGCTAGAACCCATACCAGTATCTATAAGGAAACAATCCAAAGCTGTCAGGTTTCAGAGTGGTAGCCGTGTTAGTCTGTATCAGCAAAAAAAACGAGGAGTACTTGTGGCACCTTAGAGAGTAACCAATTTATTTATAATTATTTATTAATTTATAAATTGGTTAGTCTCTAAAGTGCCATAAGTACTCCTCGTTCTTTTTAATCCAAAGCTGTGACATTTTTGGCAAAGATTGGGTTAATGGTTGAAGTGAGTACTGTAATCACAGGGATTGCTGGTAGGTGATTATCGGACATGCTGGCTTTCAAAAGAGAGTCAGTCTGATCATGTTCCTGCATTTATGAAATCGCCGACCAGTTTTGTTTAAAATACATCACTGTGTTGCATTAGCTTTTGGATAGTCACCTACAGACTGAGAGAACACATGCAGTCTATCTCACAGAGCAAATAATTAAAAGGTCCACTTTCAATTTTGGACTGATCATACTGACATAGTCAACAAGACAAATTCATACAGACAGATTAATTAAAATAAGACATTTTCACAGTGGTTTTGGGATGGACAATATTATTATTATTCTCGAGTTACCCGGGGAAGCAAGAGAATTGTTGAAATATAGTCAGCCACTGAACTGTGCAATAGGGGGCCTCATCCAAAGACCATTGTAGACCATGGGAGTCTTTTCATTAATTTCATTGGGCTTTGGATCAAGCCATAAAATTACTAAACAGGCAAATTACTACCTATGAATTACTACCTTTAAAAAGATCTATTTATTGTGCAGACAATATCCAATAATAGCTAGATTCTGAGCCTGGTCTTGATTTCCTAAATCTACTGACTTCTGGTACAGTTCTGAAATTCTGTCCTTTTGTCAGGTTTATCCTGGGGAAGGTGTGGAATGCCAAAAACATACCAAAACTTTTTTGGTTTTGCCATTGCTTATAAAATAAACAGATAGTAGAATATGGTGTTTTGTTTAATATTTCTGGCTCAATTCTGTGTTTTGCTTTGAGGGAGAAAAAACGTGTTTCTCTGAATTAAACTATGGGAAAGTTGATTCATTTCTCCTTTTGGTATTGAATATGAGTTCTGTTTTTGTTGAAAGTTTACAAAATCTTAGCTTTCTATAGGCAAAGAACTGAGTAAGTGATCCAAAAATAATGTAAATTGAAAATGTTTGATTTAATGTACCTTTCTGTTTGTTTGTTTTTTCCCAAAAGACAGAAGACAGGTTCTTTGTACTAAATGTCAGGGGAAGATTCATTAGGCCAATAGTGAACTGTGGGTGTCTGAGGAGGTGGCTTTTTCTCTTTGTAGCTGTTTGAAGGGAGAAATAAGCCTGATAGTACCAATAGCTGGTTTAAAGTTGTCACTATGTCCAGCTATTCCTGTGGAGGAAGCCATGCAAAAGAGCATGCAGGGACTGGGGATATAATATTCTCATTGGGAGCTAGGATGATTTTACTATGATTAATTTAACTTGTTGGGGGTAAGGACTTCAGTGACAGGCTTTGGTCTGCTTCTGTTATTCAGAATAATGGGTAACTTTCACCTCCTACCTCTGGGTCTCTGTAGAAAAGATCTGTATGGATCGGTGTTCATTCTGAATTGCATTGTCAGCATAGCTGTGATTTTCTTTGACAGTTACATCAGTGGGGATGAGAAGAAAGGAATTAGGCATGAAAAATTGCTTTGTTCTCTTGAGTTCTAGACAAGATTTTGAATGTGTACCATGCAGTCTTCAACACATCTGCAGATGATTACTTTTATAAAGAATAAACATCAACAATTATTTGAAAAACTTAATAGTGCAGGAAAAAAGAAAAAAAATCAATTTGAAAGAGGAGGCTGAATATTCTATGGTGAGTAGCCTACCCTATTCAATAAAAAAAAAAAACAGATTCTAAAGAATCACCTTGAAGGCTGAGTCGACCAGATAGTCCATCTCTAATTTAACCAAAGCATATAATTTTACAACAAACAAAATTTGAGACACGCAGAAAGGATCTTGGTTAAATCTTAGATATTATTCTTTAATCCTCACATTAATGAAACAGTCCACTTGTTTCCACCAGTAGGACAACTGTAGCATAATGCCTCCAATTGGTTAAAGGGCTTTTCTTTGTTTTCATACTGTAACATACCTACAGTTCAACCATGGTAATGTCCATTTTGCTGAAGATCGGCGCCTGGGGTTAACCACAGAGAGATACAATTTAGTCAATAGGTTTATTTGAGACATTCTTAGAAGTACCTTTTGGTTTTGATTAGTGACAAGTTGGTAAAATGAACACAAAAAAATAAGTTTGGGACCTGATCCTGCTTCTCCTGAAGTCAGTGGGAGTCTTGTCATTAACATCAGAGGGAACAGGGGCAGGCCCAGTTCCTGTTTGACTGTCCCCCTCTCCCTCCCCATACTATTTCCAAAGTACACTTTGTACCTTAAGATATCAGCGATTCCCTTTTTTTGTTTTGTTTTATTTTGGAGACACGTTTTCTGATAGATACAAAGGCCTTAACCTGGAGAACTAAACTTGACAACGAAGGGCTCAATTATGAGCCTTTGTGCGCACCCAGACAGTGAAGTAAGGATGCATGAGGAGCCACTTTACTGTACCGTGTGGGCTGTGCGCATCACTGTACTCTGCACTGGAGGGTGTAGTAGGCACCAGGGTGCTGCTACTGCCCTTCCTGCTCAAATGGATGGGAATGGACAGGCAGAAGTGGATGAAGCTGGAGGCTTTCTCCACATCCTGCCTGTTGCCAGAACCTTTTCCTACTGCCAGAGCTTTTCACTGCTAAAAATAGTGAAGATGCGGCTTGCACTGCGTGGTGCACAGAAAGCTGTGTAGGATATATACCCTGGGGGTTCAGGCATGTGGGGCACTCTACTCTACTCCCTTGAGCTGTGCCTCACTGTCTACACTGTTATTTGTACCCGTGCTAGCTGGGAATGCAGTGTCTATACTCTATACCCCCTCCCCCCCGTATAGGCATACTGTAAGAGAAGCACCAAATATCGCGAGATCCCCATAAAATCATGTGAGTTGGCAACACTGTTAAATAAGTAGATCTTCTCTGAAATTCCTGTGTAAAAATAGGACCTTCTTCCTGAATAGATGTGTTCTATTTGTGTATTCATAGTCAGACCTGCTCACTCTCTTGCTGTTTTTTTAACACGCTTAGCCCTACAGAACCAACACACTTCAGACAGAGTGAGCTGAGGATGCTATTATATCTAATCATCATAAACAACATTATTTACTGAGATTATTATTATTATTTACTAAGACAAATGGGTTGCAGAGGTCTCTCTGAATACAATGGGGTTGCACAGGTATAATTGAGGGTGTAATTTAGCTTGCAGAAACTTCATTGTGCCTGAGATGGAAAGAAGCCAGTTTGGCTTTCACAGTCCAGAAGTCCGGACTGAGTTTGCATGGTTGGCTGCTAGCAAAAATACCTCTTTACTTGCAAACTGAGCAAATCTGATACAGAAATAATTGAAGGACCATAAACATGAATTCACATAATGCCATTTTTAGAGTCCCTTTTTAGAGTAGAACCATGCTTTAAGCAGTGTGTGCTGAATACCCCCAATGGACAAGCTAAATGGGACATTGAACACATAATGGCATGATCGTGCAAATCCTTCTATGGTAAACATCGGAGCACATGATAGTTGCATTCCTTTCCTCATGTAAACGAAGGCTACATGTTGTCTCAAATTGGTTCAGAATTAGGAATATTTCCTCTGCGCTGAGCAGAATAGGCTTTAGGCCCATGGATACCTACTCCTTTGTACTCAAAAGTGCAGGATAAGAAAGGAATGGGGGAAGGGCTGGTGAAAAACAAGCATATCTGAGGAAACATGGGTTGAAAATTGATCCTCAGTTTGCAGATCAAACGCTCAGCTATGTATTTCTCCATTTGGCCTTAATACTGCTGCAAACCTGGAGTAAGTTGGTGGCTATGAGAAGCAATCTAATTATTTTAGGGTTGGTTTCCACTGCTCTCCCTATCCTGCACATCCTCTTTTACATGTACAACGCTGAACTTACACTGTGCAGATCTAGCCCTATATGTTTAAAACTTCTCTTTTATTGTTCTCGTGTCTCACAACATCCAGCCCTGCTTGGATTTTCAATTCCTGCTTCATTCTAATATTTGGCATACCTTGTCCTGGTAACATCACATCACTCCCTGAATCTCCATGGAACAGTGGGTGACATGTGGGGAGGTGGGCAGGTATGTCAGGTAATATAATTTCCAATTCTCCACTTACCACTTCGGTAAATGTGATGCCGTAGCTATGTATACCAGGGCTGAATTTTATTCACTGTGCAATGAACAGTGTTTCCAAATTGAACAGTTTTATCACATGTTTTGTGATATTGTGTGTGTTCCCCCCACCCCCATTAAAAACCCTGTTCCTGGAGCCATGAATCTCAGCTTTCATTTTTGGTTAAGGAGCAAAGCTGGAAAATGTGACCTGTATGTACCTCAGAGGCTTATAAATCTGAGGGAAAAGAAAAAGAACCTTATACGTATTATTTAAAAATCTCATGACTTTTAAGCCAGTTTTATGATTTTGGGGGGCCTAGCTGATTTTTTTTTTTTAATGCTTGATGTGGGCATTAGTGAACATATCTCCTTTTCATTCCCTTGTACAGCATTCTCCTCTCTCTCTCTCTCTCTCTCTCTCTCTCTCTCTGTATGTTAGTACCTGTCAGTTGTTTTTCCCCTTGGTGACAGTGGAACATGAACACTCGGGGTTTGATTCTGATCTCATATCACTTTTACAACACTAACTTCAGCAGGTTACTCCTATTTTTTATGGGTGTAAGTGGAATCAGAATGAGGCTGTTGACATAAACAGATTGTCCCAAAATTCTCAAGTTCGTTTGTTCATCTGAGAGTTGTGCATTTACTATGTGGGGACTATTCTGTGACAGCTGGTCCAAAAATGTGTTTCCAGAATTATTGTACCCCATACACAGAATGTAGGAGAAGTCTGTCATGGGACAGCGATTACATCCCTGTGATGTGAGATGTTATACCATGCTGTGGGAGAAGCTGCACAGAAGTCCTTCTGCCCAGAAAAAAAGAACCCTAGCAGCCTGACTCCTAGAGCACAGGAGCACAAACAGGTGAAGTTACACATCCGATGGCAGGACTTTCTGGATGACTTCCACATCACTAGGCAGGGGCCAGTAGTGTTTGTGAGGTTTAGGTTGGACTAACTCTGCCTACCTTTTGAGCTTCCAAGAGGAATATTTATGCCCTGGAGGGGGAAAGTAACTAATGTTTTGTGGTATTATATTTTTGGATGGAGAAGGAAGGCAGTCTTGTTTTCTGTGGACTCATTTTCCCCCCTTTTCTTTCTAATTGCCTGTTGTATACTTCAGAGGTGGAAGGGGAAGAAAGTTGATTTATTTATTAATAACAAATAATGGATTATATTTGTAGATAGTGCCTGTCAGCAAGAGTATCCTTGATGCTGCCCAGAAGCATCCCTATTAAACTCATTAAAACCACATAGATATGCTTATTCTTACCATCATGTATTAATAGCACTCAGAGCTATTAGTATCTTTCTATTGTGCATATGCAATAAGTTGCATTCTTAGGTCAGCACATACACTACTTTTCTGTGATAAATAAATAATATTAACTATCAGGGCAAGTACAGATTAAAAAACCTTTAGACGTCAGCTTTTTATTTTACATTTCGGCTATTTTCTTTCTGTTGCTAAAATTCTAAGGTAAGTGCTAATTAGATAGTACGTAATGTTGTTCTGGACAAAATGCACCACAAAAACAATGATATCTGTGAGATTCATGAATTATATTTTTATCCTCTGGACAGACAACTTAAAGTCCCTCATAGATTTCCACCATAAATTCAACCACCACCACCTGTCCTTTAAACTCTCTGGAACGTTCCCACACTTAGCATCAACTTCCAGGACATCAAGATCAGCTTCAGCAATGGAGCCCCACAAATAACTATATACAAGAAACCCCCGGATCACCACACCTACCTTCACAGATCCCGTAACCACCCCAAGCACACCAAGAAATCTGTTATCAGAGCCAGGGACTCAGATAACACAGAATGTGCTCTAAAGAGAAAGTCCGTGATATACACCTTAACACACTCAAAACCACCTTCACCAAACAAACAAGGACACTTCACCAGAGAAGTAGACTGCATCATAGAATGGTGCCACACCAAATACCCTTAGAGAACCTGCTACAATTCAGAAATAAAACCCCCTCTGACCACACACCCTTAGCTGTCAACTACCACCCCACACTGGAACCTATTTGGGGTAATATCAAACTACAACCCATACTTGATAAGGTCCTAATCTAGAAAGTAATCTTTCCTGAATCCCCTTTTCAGACCTTCAAACAACCTCCAATCTCTCCAAGCTCACCATCAGATACAAGCTCCCCGCAGATCAGGACACACCAACTCGAAGTGGCACCAAACCCTGCCAGAGCAACAGATGCAAAACCTGCAGACATATCTCCACTGCTACAATGATCAACACCCCACACAACACACCTTTCAAGATCCATGGGTCCTTCATATGCCTATCACAACATGTGGTATACCTCATTCAGTGCACTAAATGCCCCAATAGTAACTGTGTGGGTGAAACCAGACAAACACTATGCTGTCGAATGAACTCACACAGGAAAACAGTAAAAGACAAAAACACACATCACCTGTGGATGAACACTTTTCACAAAGCGATCACTATATCTCACCTATCAATCCTCATTCTCATAGGAAACCTGCACAACACTCTCAAAGCTGAGCCTGGGAGTTTAAATTCATAACTTTGCTAAATACTAAAAATCATGGTCTTTATTAAGACCCTGGATTTATGGCTTATTATAACAAACTCACTTACCACCCCTTTTTGTCCGATAAATATAGGCGTGTTTAAGGGCCACTTCACCTTGAGTGGTCCCTTAATTTAGCATAAACAGCACATATTATTTCTGTTCAATCTTGTATTTAGCTTTGACACACTTAGTATCTTTCCCAGACCTGAAAAAGAGCTCTGTGTGGCATGAAAGCTTGTCTCTCTCTACAACAGAAGTTGGTCCATTGAAAGATATTACTTCTCCCACCTTGCCTCTCTAATTAGATAGCATATCATGTAGGTGTTGTAATTTTAACTCTTTATATTTTGTGTCTGAAAGAATGACAAAACATTTCCCTGCAAATCTACAAAATGATGTGAAATGCTTTAAAAAACAACAACAACAAAACAGTGCTTGCCTCTCCCTTTTCCCTCCACCACACATTCCTTAATCCAGTTCCTTGGTTCAAGGTTGATACAACCTCACCAGCAAAGTGCCCAACATTATTCAAATAGGAGGAGATGTTCAGAGCAAAGCAGAATAATTTTGGATTCTAGAACAAAAAAAGTAACCTTCACATTTATACTGAATGCCCTCACTTAATTTGGCTCTTTGGAGAATTAGCACATTGCTAAAGTTAGAGGGATTGTACAAAAAAGATGTTCAGATCACTTTAAAGATATACTGGTTCCTTATGGAAAGTCTGAAAAACATTACATAGTACACAGAAATATTTCTTCATGTGTGCTGCCATGTATGTGTGCGCGTATTTATTTCTATCACTATTCTACTTACAGGTGATGGGTCTCCTTGTGCTCCCATAGAAATAAATGGCAAAACTATTGGATTCAGTTGGTAAAGGATTGGTCCAAATACTTGCATGAAAATTGGATCTTTGTTGCTCAGTTCCAGCTGATTATTTCTCAGCTAAAGTCAATGGGTAGAATCCTGGCCCCTATTGAGTGCAATGGGGCCAAGATTTGACTTTGAATATTCTGTTTGTTACTGCATAATCATTTCTATGACAACTAATTGATGTCACAGAAGACTTGTGACTTCAGATAAGAAATATCAGCAAGAGCTGAACTTCTAACCAACATAAGATTTAGGTAAATGTGTTTTGTAAAACCAGACAATAAAAAAAAGAGAAGTCCATGACATGTAAAGTTTTTTTTCAAGGTTTTTGATGAGTCAGCAGCTCCTCAGTGGATTATGATGAGAAGTGAAAAGGAAAATTGTCAACTTTTTGAAAGATGTTTAATAGAGTTAGGATATAGGTTACTTTGCCATGTTGAATTTTGTAACTATGAACAATGCACAGAGTACTTGCCAATACATTCATGAACTATTTTTTATTAAAAAGTATTTTCTGTAGTAACAGGAGAAGTGAACTTTATAAGAGATGTGATTTTACTATGCTTCTGTGCAGAAAGTTATTGGTTGTAAAAGGTGGACTTCTGAATGAAACATTTGTCTTCAGCTTCCTTGTAATCTGCATTACACTTAAGCCTGTTAGCTCAGTAGGAATAATGTGCCGATTTTCTAAGGATAAAGAGAATTTTATCCCCTTTCCCCCTTCTAAGGTCTCTGTGCAGTGTTTCCTTAGATTTCACAGTACCTGTTTGGTTTTAGCAGCTCTAATTTCAGTCTATCGCTTTCCCTGACTGAAGTGTAAAAACTGATATGCTCTTCTCCTTGAAGGGGAATATTCAAGAAATGCAATCCCAGTGAGAGTGCCATTTACCAGCAGCAGGGATTCTTTCTTCCTGTCATTTTCTTAATTCAGGCTCTGTTTCAAATCTTTATCAGCACCTGTCTGTTTAAGGAAACAGATTAAAATGTCTGGGGTAAATGGACGATTGATTTGGTGTGAACATAGAGCTTCTGTGCTTTTACAATGCATGCAGTTATAAAAGGGGAACCACATGTTTTAACACTCTTGCTAGCTGTGTAAAATCAGTCTTCCTTGCTTGCTTACTCATGCTGCTTTTAATTCTGCCTTGAACGATTTAGAATTAAACTGCATGTTGTATTTTAGGGGCCGGAAAGATTTTAGGTAAAGTGTAAGAAGAGTTTCCAATTTTGGTTGGACATATTTCTGGAGGTTTCATTATGACTTAGTCTTTAATTCCTGGGACTCCAGGACAATCTTGGAGGGTTGGCAATCGTAAGTGTAAGAGTGGGGATGTTCTATGGAAATACTGAAAAATTCAATCATTGGTTGGTTTTATCTGTTATAAAGATTAATGAAGTATGCAAATTGCAAACAGTAACAAAAATTATATTCCTAAAGGTTACAGAACTCATTTCTGGTTACTGTACCTCAGAATGTTTCAGTGACTCTTTCACTGAGCTAGAGATAAAAGCTCTAGATATACATTTTGTCTATTTGTTCTCATTTAATTTCACTGGAATGAGTCACATAGACATCAAGATTTATTTGAGTTTAATAAGTAGTTGGAACAGAGCATCCAAATAATGGCTGTAGTACTTTCTGGAATTCCATTTCTCCTGACTTTGGTTGACATTGTGACTCTGAATACTGGAAATTAGAAAGGGGGTTGTGGGAAGATCCTAATTCAGAATTCACATTTTATTCATCATTATTTAGCCTGTATGAACAAAATCATATTTAAGTTGAGTTTTCTACATTGCCATATAGGTACAGTATTTTGAGTACACTGTATTCCTTAGCAACAAATTCCCAAATAAGTGCAGTGTATGTTTATCAGACAGCAATTTGAAGAAAATAATTCATGAGCTCTGATTTAAAATATGGCTAGATAACTTCAGACATTACTCATCAACTCAAAGGAATCCTCCATCAGCAATCAGTGGACAGAGTAGCTGAGTCTTATTGACTCACGTGGAAGAAGTGTGTCAAACGTGATCTGTTTATGCTGATGGCACTAATTTTGGTACAACTGATGCTATGAAACCTGCTGCCTCTGTCACCATTGTTGATACCATTATGAATTTTTTAAAGGAAAGCTACAAGGACTTTTACTATAGCTGTAGTGATTACAGAAGAAAAAATTTCACTACAGCCTGATCCTGTGAGGTGTTGAGTGCCTAGTGGATAGAGCACTGACTGAGACTTGCAGACTGGACTCTATTCCCTATTCTGCAATTGGCCTGCTGGAGAACCTTGGGAAAGTCACTTCACCCCCTCTGCCTCAGTTTCCTCAGAATGCAAATAAGTATTTTAAAATTTCTGGAACTATTTCACCTCTTTTATATGAACAAGGAATCTGTGTAGACCCTGGAAGCTGCCATTTTAATGGCATTTCTAAAAGGCAATGCCTTTTGATGAAATGAATTGAGACAGGAATACCAGAGCTGCTGCCAGAGATACAGAAAACTATACTTAAAGCCACAGGGACCAGCAGGAATTTTTCACGCTCTTTGTAGGTAGGAAATGTAAGTATTTCATTAAACCAGACCAGTCAAAATCAGCCCCTCCTTTGTGTGGACATGCTCATGCGTGTGCACACCCCCAGTTACCTAAAAAGATGTGGCCATTGCTCCCTCTTTACTACAGCTCTGATTTTCTTGTCTTGTTACATACATGGCATCAGGCTGACAATATGGCTGCTTCAGATTCATTTTCATATTTATTTTTAAATATATAGGTATAGTATTTAGATCTGCTGACAAAAAGCACCGTGTAAGATTCAAGTATTAGTATTCTTTTAAAGAAATATAGGAATGATTTTTGTAGCTCAGTTTTTCAGTGGATCAACTGCTTAAGACGATTTCTCTGTTCCACTGACATTTTCCTTCAAGCAATAAAAGTGCTTTCTGGAGCTGTATATATTTATTGAAGAAAATTTTGTTTTTAGTTATTACAGAAATATCTTGGCTCACTGTCCTTACTATTGTATGTACACCAGTAAGAGACAGTCTCCGCCCTGAAGAGCTGACAGTATAAACTGGCAAGACAAAGAGGAAAATGAGATGGCAAGTGGCAAACTCAGTGGCACAGCTAGGAATAGAACCCAGAGCTGTTAGGTCCCAGTCTAGTCCCCTGACCACTGGATCTTACTGCCTCACAGTGGTATCAACAACAGTGACAGAAGAGGCAGCAGCTTTCACAGTATCTGTTGTGTCAGCATTAGTGCCATCAGCATAAATGGACAGTTCTCTAAGCAAGTCAATTTATTGTGCAAAAGCAGATCATGTATAACTTACCCAACACCTGTAATATTTAGCTAGCAATGGCGTCTTGAAAGTGAATAAAGAAAAGAAGGTTTAAGGTTGGAAAGCTGCCCCACATAGCCCAGTGTGCTGCACAGAAACAAATGTTGCTTGTATATGCAATCCAGGTAAGATGGTACCTTAGTAATGATTAAAAATTAGTCAAACCGAAAATGTGAGTCACATTTCCATCTATTCATGGGACAGATTCTCTGTTGCTTCCAGGCTAGATGTTTGTTTTTGCTTGTTTGTTTTGCTTTTTGATTTCTCTTCTTTATCTGAGAATCACAAAGGGAGTGAAACTGGGTGGAGAATATGCTCCTGCATGCTTAAAAAAATAGATGTATATGTATCTTTAAAAGAAAAAATCAGTATTACAACTTGCTATGCTTTTTTGTTTGTTTGCATGATATTTAAACGTCTGTTCTTCACATCAAGGCCAATTGGAGCAAGGCAGAGTAAGAAGGCCCAAACCTATTTTTTTAAGATAGGTGTGATACACCTTCTATATGTAGCTTCTGATTAGCTATATTGCCTTCCATAGAAGTTGAGGCTACTCATCACCTTGCAGTATAGAGACCTGAATGAAGGCACTGATGAGCAGTGGAGGAATAATAGGCATGTTTCAACATGAAGGAATTTGCAGTGCAAACTGAAACAGAAGTTCTGTGAATCTAAATGCCAGCTGGACAGTCTGAGGAAGAGTAGGTAAACAAAAGTAGTCTTAAAAGATTTTGCTAGAAGCTCCACTTATAGAACGGGAAGCAAGGAGGGGACAAATCAAATTATTGTGGTCATCATCTTCTAAGAAATAGGGCATTCAAGAGAGAACCCACTCAACACAACAGCAGTAGCTCATTGGAGAGACTTGTTAGACATCTTCAAAGACTGAGAAGTAAAGAAAATAACTGCAATAACTGTAATGTACTTTGCAATCCTGGCTGTTAAATTGTGGTTAAGGAGAAAATGGAAATGTTTAGGTTAATCAAGGAGGTATACTATCTTTATTTATAACGTTGCTTACCCCTCACTGCACCACAATATTTGGAGTGTCTGTATATCATAATTTAGAGTAATTTAAAACTTATGAAATTAAGACTACTCTCGGAAAGCTTAACAGATGCAAATAGTAAATGGGTCTGCTCAGAAAAGACTGTATGGGCTGCATGATCTTCAGTAGAGCAGAAGAGTACTCTTATTTACTGGATTTAACAGGGGTAGTATAAAACCAGTAGTACCAGTAGTATAAAAACATCTATGCATAGGGAAAGGGATGTGTGGATACATGGGCTAGGTTCCTTTCCAGTACTTAGCAGAGCACACAGACCAATTTCTGAAATTTGGCTTTATCCGTAAATCAAAACCTAAAAGGTAACATAAACCTCAGCCTCATCTTCCTTCCTGAGCTTGACTGACCCTTGGCTTTCCGTCCACCTGTTCTTCTACTCTACTTCCTCCTGCCTACAGAGGGACCCTCCCATCCTACCCCCTTTAAGTTGTGGTGGGAGTTAAGTGGACTCACCTGGCAGCAAGAGTCAGCAGTAATTCCCCTGAATCTTAATGTGGGGTTGTAGTACCTGAGCCTAGAGTGACAGAACACAAGGACCCTGCATTCTTTTGCAGGGTCTTACAATCTGCTGACTTGTTATGCAGTGTTACAAAGAGAAGAGGGATAATTTATTCTCCCCTGCCAGTGGTTATAAATAAAGATGCTATGTGCTTAAACTCCAGCAGGAACAATTCACATTAGTTGTTTTTTGGGGAGGGGGTGGGGGGGTGGGATTATAAAAGCAATAATTAATAATTAAGCTGACAAAAGATGTTGTAGAAACTTCATCTTGGAGAAGGTCAGAAATCTAGACTATACCCCTAGTGTGGTAGACTAGACTATAGACATTTTGTAGCAGCTTCAGTCAAACTATAAGATGGTTGTGTCAATGAATTGAATATAAAAACAGATTCAATCAGTACAGGATCCCCTGTGTTACTTATTTTTACATTAAATTCCATTTATTTTACGCTGCCTCCCATTTTCATACTTCTGTGACAGATTTTTCTGTTGATGATGCACACACATTGTGTGGTGTGTGCTGGGGTACTAGTGTGAGGAGGGAGAGCTGGAGGCTTTAGCAGGCATACCTTTGGAGCTTTGGGCACTTGTGGAAAGGTAGGAGGCAGTTTGTGGAGCAGGAGGAAGACTAAAGTCTGTTTAAGAATTAAAACTGGCTGGAAAACAACTCTCTCACAGTTGTGTACATATTTGGTACTGATCCTGAAAATACCCTTAAGCAGAGTTATTCATGTGGAAAGTCTCATTGTTGTCAAGCATGTAAGAGTTTTCAGGATGAGGCCTTCTTCTGTGTGCTTGAGGATTTTAGGTGAGTTTGATGTTCCTTTTTAATCTTAATCCATGTTACAACTAGCCAAGTGTTACTTGGCAAAGTTATTCACTATATATATATATATATATATATAGTGAATAACTTTGCCAAGTAACAGCAAAAATAAACATAAAAATGCTTTGTGATTTGATCAATGGAGTTAATGGTTGGGCAGAGGAGCTGGTAGACTTTTCCATGCAGAATGTGATGGTGAGCTGTTAATTAGGGATTCTCACAACCTTAGTCCATGCTTCCTGCTTATTGTGCCGCATGGACATGATTGCAGAGTCCAATATGTTGCTGTTGCATCTGAGATTTCACAGATGTCGTATGCCTGATGTGTCTCAAAACTTAAAGGAAAATAAAATGGGGAAAACCAATTAGAGTGCTTTACTTTTCTACAAGTGTAATAGTAGAATAATGATAAAGCCTTGGAAACCTGAACTTTTGCAAGGCCAGTAATAGCTTTTAATGTTTAACTGCTCTTGGCTTCATCTCAGTTACTTACTTGTTCCTGTCACGTACCAGTTTAAAAATAAGACCAGAACAGAGCATCATAGCACCAAGTAAAATAGTAATGCATTTTGAGACTCTGTCATTGCTGATGCGTTTTACCATTATATAGTAAATAAAAGAAAGGGGTCTAATGATAGCACCTCTAAAGAAAATACTAGTCAGCCAAGACTAAGGCCCCGATCCTACAAACACGCACGGGCTTAACTTTAGGAACACATGCAAGGGAGTGTAAATAGTCCCACTGATGTCAATGGAACTTGTGTTTTTAAAGTTTTTCATATGTTCAAGTCATAATAGGAACAGCGTTTATTTTTGCTTGTTACCTTGAATATAAACCAGTGGCTAAAACTTTTTTAAGAAAGTTATTGCATGGCACAGCAGTGTTGGTTCTGGGAATTTCAGGAGATCTAATATTCACTATGCGGATTCCACAAACATACAAACAAACATAAAAAAAACAACCAACAATTTTTATTTTGCAGAATATGTCTATTATAAGTAAAACTAATATCATTTTCTCAACATCACACAACAAATATCAGATAATGAGTGAGGTCTGGAAACAAAGAAAATCTGAAATAAAATTTCAGTTTTTCTTGCTTTCTCTAAAATTACTTATACTCCATATAGAAAATTATCAGTTTTATCATCAGATTCTCTTCTGTGTCTTTCCAGTCCTTGGTGTCACTTTCCACTAACTTTATTTAATTAAAATGGTAAGCATTACATAACACTAATGCAAAGACTTTTTTTTTCATTTTACAGTTTAATAACAGAACTCATTTCTTGTAAGTGAAGAACAGGATTCAGGTGTTGAAATCCCTGATAAATCCTTGCTCCCTGAGTATCAATATCTTGTGATGTTCTCTTTCCTAGAATATCTTTCTAGGGTTTAATTTGTTTTTATGCCAAAAATCACTGTATTACATTCTTTTTGATAATCATTAGCTAAAAGATGCTCAGTTCTTTTAATACTTGGTCATCTGGTGTTATTTTCTATTGACTGTTTTCTATAGTAGGATTGGATATGCTCTAATTTCCCCCCTCTATGTGATTTATTACTCAATTCCTGCATTTTACTTTCTGAAAGATAGATATACTTTCAATTATTGCAAAAGCTCATTAAAGGAAAAAGCAAAGCAAAAACCCCTATACATTTTAAACTGTGGCACATAAGTTATTCCCTATAGGTTCAATTCTTCCTTAATATAACCACACACAGAAAATCCTTAATTTAGCATTAAGGTTGCTCAAGTGCATGTTCACTCAATGCAATCACTGAAAATCAAAAATTACCAGCTAAGCCAATGTTCACATTCACACCAAACTCTGTTTTAGTGCCTTACTATAAAATTTAATACCCCCCCAACAGGAAAAAACCCTCTCAGAAGATTCAGCTCCATAACTAACTCACTATCAGTTCCAATAGCCAGCCAGCCACAATGCATGCGACCAGTTCTCCACATGCACACTCAAATATACCAACCTCAACGGATTAAGATCTGTTCTCCACAGTAGACAGATTGTTGGCCTCATTTTAGTCATTGAGATTTTACTGGCATGACAGAGCAATACAAGTGTTACCAAAGTCTGTGTGTGGAAAAAAAAAAACAGACCCCTTCTGGAATTTGTCAGGGGAAAATATTCACAGGATAGCTTTACACTGTTAGGAGATTGGTCCACTATGTCCATTTGTCCTTACTCTCTATTCTTCATCTAGCGGCTCAGGTAAACTTTAAAAAAGGTGTTGTTTGAGCATGAAAAAGTGTAATATTGAGGGTAAGGTTGTGCATTTGAATGTGATTTGAGGAACTTGATGGGTGTATTGTGGTTGGCTATATACATTAGAAGTGACATGAGAAGCTGAGAAACTAGTCTAGAACCTCTAGGCAGCTTCGTAGTGCAGACCATGGAGTTAGTTGTTAGTCTCTCTGCTCCTGAGCTCCCTTGCATGTGTTTATTCATCCCATCCATGCTTCACCATCAACAATCCCCTCTCCCCCAGCTTTCCTGGGAGTGGTCATTGGGCATTCCACTCCATCTCCTAGGCTTGTTAATAAAGGGGTAAGGAGAAAGAGAGGCATTTTGAGATGCAAGTTTCTCAGGAGTGGAGGTTGCAGATCTGTTATGGAGAGACCCTCTCCCTTTGAGCATCCTGTAGTTCTCCAGTGGGCAAACCCATTCAAACAGAAATGAACACGTCTATTGGACTGTATTCCTGCTTTCAGATGTAATAGACATCAGGGAGTCTTAGGTGGAAAGGGGTGAACATAGATGTAGGCGGGGAACTAATAGGCATGAAGGCCACTGTGGGAGAGGGAGGATGAAACTAGAGAGTCAGACTTCCCACTGGGGCCAGGACACTGACTGTGTAGTGGGACTGGGGACAGATGTATGGTGGAGTCCAGAGAGGCAGCACGGAATGCCTTCTGCCAAAATCTGCACGTTGCATCCTGTCCATGCACCTCCAGCCATGCCTATCGCTGCTTCCTTTGGATGTGTTCTAGCCTTTTGAGGCAGTCCACATTTGAGAATGATTCTATGGATTGTCCCCCCGGACTGAAAGATTTAAGAGATAAAACTAAGTTCAGCCTTAATTTTCGAGCTGCTAGGGAACTTCCATAACACAAGAGTAACTCTTTAGGGAATTGCATTTTTGTGATATGAGGGCAGAAGTTAGCCCCATCTATCAGTTAGGCCAGTTGGAGAGCTTTGTGTACCTGCCTTTAAAAAAACAACAACAATTTTTTACTTTGTGAATCAGCTTTCTTTGCTTCTTTGTGACAATTCCATCCAATTCCTCTCAGTTTTTTTCCCTGCTCAGCAGCTAGCAAGCAGACTGTGAACCAAACAAACGTCTTATTGTGACCTAAGAAATCAAAGCTGGTAAGAGTTCTTGTCTGAAACCAGTGACATGGAGTAGCTAGCTGAATGATTATTCCTAAAAGGACTTATGTGGGGGGCAGATTATTCATAAACAGGGCTCTGAGTCATGATTACATTTGTTAGATAAACTTATGAATTGGCTTGGCAATCAAAACTCATAGATGTAGCATGACAAACCATAAAGGGCCCTCCCCCAAATTCAGAACTCTCATTTCTTTACCTCATTGCAGCGTCTTTAGAGCTTTCTCCTCACTTTTCTGATGCCATCTTGAAGCGGAAGGCACAACATATACAAAAATCAGAGCTTTCAGAATTTTAAGTCTGACACTAAAATATGGTAAATACATTGGATCTTTTTAAAGGAAAGCTTTCCACAGCACACCATACAATGTAGATAGTGTGTTTATAGTGTCAATTATCAAGTAAAATCTATATATGGCATTCGAATACATAGCCCTTTGGATACACTATCACAGGGCTCAATCCAAAGCCCACTAAAGTCAGACTCCCATTGACTTCTATGGGCTTAGATCAGGTCTTTAGGGCCCAATGTACTTTACTTATGTGAGTAGTCCCATTTGAGGCTCCAGACGTGCAGGTACACAACCAGTGAATTGTCCTAACTCAGTTGAACTGCTCACGTGCATAGGGTTATCCATGTTCTGCAGTATTTGAGGGATTAGACCCTTAAATACAGTGTAGTGAATGAGTGTGCAATGAAGCATTTTTAATGGTTCAGAAGATTAGTCAAAGCTAGTCATAGTAAATGGCTAATGATATCAGAAGAAAGATTGCAGTTAATTTCAGAGAAGAAGAATGTTAAGTTACCCTCAAAAATGAATTCCCCTGAAATCCCTAAATTGGTTTGCAATTTTTTCTTACTTTACTTTTCTACCCTCTTTTTTTTTTTTTAGGGTTGCCCTTGAAAAGATTACTTCCTGTAGTCTGTCCCAGAGAATGACATAGTTAAAAAGCTTGATTAAGCAGCAGTATAGAACTTTCCAATCCAAGAAAAATATTCTTTTGTTTGGGTTCAGTGAATATTCTTTTGTCTTGTATAACAGGGATAAAGTCTGTTGCTTCAGAGGATGCCATGCTGGCATTAAAATACGTTTTAAGGCATCCAACTCCTCCACTTTATATTGGTGTTTAATCACTTGAAAAAGCCATGTGTTGCTTCATACTCTTCAACCATGCACATTACATTATCCCTTAATTATATACAACTAAGCCCCTCTTGACTATAAGACATTTTGTTTGTTCAAATGCATTTACAAATACATTTTCTTATCAGTTCTTTGTTGAACATTTACACACAGGAAGCTGTTTAAGTATGAAAATAAACCATTTTTTTTTTAAAAAAACCTTGTTTGACCCATCCACCTGGCCTCCATCTGTAATTGTTCTGTTTTCACAATCTGTCATCTGCTTTTCCTCTGCATGCTTTTTATCATTTCAGATGGGTGCTGTCTTTGAACTGCCTTACTACACCTCCCTATTTTCTCTGAGCTGCTTAGTGTGAAGTGACATTTCCATATCCTCAGGATCAGCCAGGCAGATTTGATACATTATCAGCTATAAGATACAGTTGTGATCAGGGTGTGCAATTAGTAGAGATAGCGTCATTTCACAGTATTGAGCCTCTTGCTTTACTATTTGGATCTGCAGAGTTACGAGATTCTGGGAAGTTTCCCTCATGAAAACTTTCAGCAAATAAATCTATCATAGGGTTATCACCCTTTCTATTATCACAGCCTTACTGAAGCAAACCCAGAAAAAGAAATCTGTTCACATTTTATTCTAACTCCATTTCGTACTATTACATTGCCATGATGTCTTTCTTCCTAAATTTCTTTAAAATGGGGGTGTTAGATTTGTTTTTATGTCTTCATAAAATTCATAAAGTGCTGCCTATTTCTTTACTGCTTTTTTTCTTTAGATTATTAATAAATCCTAATCTAATTTAATTTTTTGATGAAGCTCCTGAATTCAGTGGCAAAAGTTCCATTGGCTTCAGTGGGATTTGGAGTGGGTCCATATTTTGAAAAAGTTAAATGTTTTTATTTCCTTTCCCATACCTTCTAGTCCCCCTGCCCAACCAGACCTAGTTGTGGAGTACAGGGAGCTTGTTTACATAAGTTTTCCACCATAAAACACCAGTCCTAAAAAATGCTTATGCACTTCCTTAACTATAGCCATGTGACTATTCCCACTGAAGTCAGTAAGATTCCTACTGCTTAAAGTTAAGCACATCAATAAATATTTGCAGAATTGGAGCTTAAATCAGGTCCTCCATTCCACAGCACCGAGATGCAGAGAATGATCTGTTTTGCTTTTCCTTGTCACAACAGACTGACCTTTCTCTTAGCTAGGCTGGCCTGCTGTATAGTTATGGGGGACAGCCTGGAATCCCCCAGATATGTTCTGCTGGATCAAGGTCTAGAACATTAACAGTAGGTCACACTATTCAAAGGAAACAAAAATATGATATTAAATTATTTTAATTACATTTCAATTGGAAAGCTTATAGAGATGTCTGCTGCTGTTTTACTTTATGAACAAGCCCTCCAGATCTATTTCTTGCTGGTTCGTCATTAAGCATTATTACAATTAAATTAAAAATCTAATTCAAATAGATTGTGTAAAAGCATTATTTTTAAATCTACATTTACTGCTTTTTTTTTAAATTAAACAAAATAGTTTATCCTGAAACAGTCTACCTTAGTTTTCTGAAGAAAATCCTTGTAATTCAATCTATGACAGATTTCATGCAGTGAAGCAGAATTTTGAGATTGTCCTCTGGAGATCTGTACAGGTATGTCAGGGGTGCTGGAACAATTTGTATAGTGGGGGTTCTGAGAGCCATTGAATCAAGCTGTAAACTCTGTATATAATGGAAACCACTTCAAGCCAGGGGGTGTGGCACCTCTAGTTCCAGCACCTATAATGTATGTTGCCGTTTGCATGTGAAATAAGGAGGTCAACAGCCCTGAGACATAATGCTCAGATCCTGCAGAAAACTCTTTGTAGGGATGGGAATCCAGGACTGAAAAGAAGGGGGCCAAATTTGGGGAGGAGTGGGAGTGTTCATAATGTCCATCCCCCACAACTCTGGAGAAATGTGCTCAGAAGTTTATACCTGAGGGTGCATTAATTCTTGAAAGCACTCGTCTGAGTAGTGGAGCCTTCCTTTGCAAGTTGTTCAAGGGGTTGCTGCCTTTTGGGGAAGCCTAGTGTCAATCTGCCTCTGACAGAGCTGTACTAATAAGAGGAGAGCTGCAGTGGACAAGTAGGATGGAGGCACAGGGCATCTGAACACATAGACCTCTACTGCTGGCAGACCCCAAATTATACAGGGCAACAATTGCTGACCAGAATTTACCACCTGGTAACCTATAGTTTCAGCTCTTGTTATGTATTTCTAGCTGAACTTTCTTCCTTAAATAGAAATATTTTAAAGCCATCCTGGGTGAAATTCTATGTCATATCTTTTGCAGGTCAGACAAGAGGATCATAGTGGTCCTTTTGGGCCTTGAAATCTATGGATCTTTTGTAGCTCACTTCAGACAAATACAACAATTGTCAGCGTTGACTGTTTCTTTCATTTTTTCAGAAAATTGAATTATATTATTACTTACTATATACTATTTATTGAGCTCTGGCAGTAATCTTGGTGCTATGTAGGACATAAAAGAAGACAGATCTTTGCCTAAGCTGCTTGCTATCTAAGGCCCTGATTGTGCTTTGCTCATGGACAGACCTCTGTGCGTGGACAGACACTTGTGCCCGCAAAGACCCACACTGATTTTGGTGGAGTTGGAGTTTAATTGCAGTGGAGTTTTAAAAAAGGAGAACACAAAATGTAGCTGGCTTGTGGATCATTCTCATTGGGATGCTTCAAGCAACTTTGTTCATCCCAGCTACGATCAAAGGAATAGCTGATGAATATAATCTATTTTATTGATTTCCTCACTGGTAATTTTGTTGCCTTTTTGTTTGCTTTTGGAGCTATTTCTTTTACAACCTCAGAATAATACACTGAAACAAGTCTGTGACCTTTTTTTCAGCATAAACCTTTCATGAGTCTGTTTAGAAAATGTTGCTGTATTTGTATTGAAAGTTTGAGTTTGTATAGCTAGTTTCATTTCATTATAACAATGTCTAGTGACTAAAACCAGCATGGCTAAATGATCTGTCAGTGTTTGTGTTATACAGTCATACAACTTCACTGTGAGAGCATAATAATCTAGGAGCTGATTGTTCCCCTGAGGTCCTCTGATGGTGGCAGTTGCCCTTTGCTCATGGAGGAACCATACATGCTGCTCTGAATCCCTTTGAAGAGCCTTCAGCAAGGAGAAGGATGGGCCAGTAGCTGAAATGGGAGGGCCAAGACAAAGTTGGGAGGGGAGAGTCTTAGTACATCATTCCCTCTAGTCATTCAGACTTCTCCATGGATAAACCCTCCCCGCCCCACCGGAATATCAGAAATGTCAAGTCTTGTTGGTGTACTTCATTCATGACTCAGAAACATATAGTGGGAGTTTTTTCATCTGTTATTAGAGCTGACCAAGAACAAATAAAATTATTTACAAAAGTCTTGATGATGAAAAATGTGTCCTCTTTTTAAGAAATTTTGACCAAATTTTCTTGTTGAAATATTAACGTTCAAAAATATACTTTTTGTGATTAGAATTTCTAATTGAGTCCAAAAATAATTTGGAAAAGAATCTAAATTCAGAACACTTTTACCAGCTCAACCTTTTGAAAGAATAGGCATGTTAACTAATCAACAATAGTCATTTTTATACCAGGGTTTTTACTTAGCTAAGTAAAAAAACCCCCACATTTTCCATCTCAATTAATCACATTTTTCTTCCATACTTGTAATGTCATAATACCATTAATTCTCCAGTTTAACATAGAATCTTCAGTGGACTCCAGCAGGGAAAAATAAATTTCTGTGAGGAATTGGAAAAACCCTCAACTTTTAGGCACTTTTTTATGGGTATGATTCTGCAAGGTGCTTGAGTTCTGTGTCCCCGATCAAGCAAAGCATTTAGTGTGTGTGATGAACTTCAAGCATTAGAGTGAGCATCTTGAAGGTTGGATCCTTATGTTTTCATAAAAAAACAAAAATGGAAAGAACTAATCTATTTTCCTCTTTTCCCATCCACACTTGCAGGTCATCATTAACGGAGTTTCAGCCTTTCTTCATTTTCCTTTTTTTGTGAGTTTCACACGTTAAATTTTCAAAGCTTTTCATGGTGATTTAGCTGTGCCATTCACATGAAGGTTAATGTGAGGTCACAAGTCTAAATCTTTACATACTTTGAAAATGTAGGGGGTAAGCATTAGGTACTATGCAACAGTAAAATTTGTCCAAGCACTTAATTTTGTTCAAGACTGCACTAGTGTCACTTTAATTGCCATTTAAATGCATTCTTTATTATAGCCTTTTCATTCATAGGTATTTAGGCTCTGAGTAGTTCTGTTGTTGTACTGCAGTGAAACTGTGTATTCTCTGACTTCCCCACTCAAGAAAAAAAGCTTTTATATTCTGTGATTGTTTATGTATAAACCAGCAAAACATTTGAGAGTATTGCTCTATAACTATTGGATTTCTTTGCACCTAGAGAAGTTAAATAAATGATCTGGCATCTTGCTACACTATTTGAATCTTAGATGTATCAGAAGGAACCTCTGATATTTAAGAGGATTTGTAGGAAGGAGGAATTTTTATTTAATCTTAAAAAAACCTCTATAGTATTATTTAAATGTTCAAAACTGAACAAAGTTTATTTGTGCAAACAGCAATATGTGAACATCTCAGAGAAGACATTAGGAAGGCTTTGGACAACAAGGGTTTATTAGGTATGGGAGGTGAATATGAAGTCAGAGAGGTTCTTGACAAGCAACAGCAAACATTCTGCTAGTGATGGTATGCAGTCACAGGACAGTCCTGTTTAGATATGTCATTCACACTATTGCTGATGCACCATTAAAAGTCTTGTGTTTACTCTGGCTAAACCATACAACATAATTCTTTGATTGAAACATACATAATCTTTAGACACTATTGCAGTTAAAAAAATTTGCAAGATAAAATATCTTTTTCAGCTAGACATTTATCACTGTATAGTAGTTAGATAAATGAAATACCACAGTCTGGGATCCTTATAAAACACTATATATTAGGTGCCATAGAAGGCATAACAGATGCCGTCTCTGACTATAAAAGTAATTTACACTGTCTAACTTAGTCATGACTGGAACACGCACATGAATTATTGGAAAAGGGGATCTGGGATTATAAAGTCTCCCTTTGCTGCTGGATGTCTTCCCAGTCCCCCTTTGCACTGAACTGTGCATTTGAGAGTTATTATAGGATGATCTGCTTTCACTTACCTAAACGTTGCAAATAGACTGACTCTAAAACTACCAGTGCTTAATGTTATTATCTATTAGTCAAGTCTATGTTGTAAAAGAGTGAAACTTTTTCTTTTAAAAATTTCTGTTTATAACCATATTTACTGCCCAGGTGATTACAAATCTTATATGTCCTGTGCCAAATTGTCATGTGTTTGCAGCAGGATAATACAGAAGGGGTCTCACAAATCTTAATATAATCATTACACCATGTTGTTTTCATCCTCCCAGTCTGCTGTTCATTTTCATTGTGAAAAATCATTATAGATCAGTGACAGGAGGTCTGGATTTGAGGCTGACTGTTGTAATTACTCCCACTGACGCACTGTCAATAGGATTAAAATAAAGATTCTGGACCTGTCCATCCTAGATGAGGTCAGCAACACTAGCAGTGGGAGTACTCTTTCTGCAAGCTGTGCTTTCAGTTCTGAATGATAGAACAATAGATATTAATATGATACAGATATTCGAAAGCTCCAATATAGAAACGCCAGCCTTTTTCTGCATTAGCAAAGTGTCCATCTGTAATAATCTAGCAATATCAATCCCAGTCCTGAGTAGATATGTATGTTAATTTTAAAATGTATCCGAACCCCAGAGAGTTACAATTACAGAACAATCCATTTTATGTTTTATAATTAATAAGCTCCTTGCAGCTGCATAACTTCAGCCAGGAAACATCTGCACAAACTCCTAGCATATACATAATTTCTACAAGAAGGGTTTAGCAGAATTACCCTTAATGTCTACCAGCTTAGAAAGTGGTCTTGTGATTTGATTTGCATTATCTGAAGAACGGATGTATATGTTCAGTATGTCCACATCAAAACAAAAATTCTAGCCATTGCCTATGGAAAAATAATAATCACTCAACAGAGCAAAACTAAAAGGTAAATGGGAACCCTTATTGATCAAATCAATTTTTATTCAAAATTTACAGGAGGAGAGGATTAAGGGTGAAAAAACTGGCCCCATTTAAGTCAATAGGTGTCTTGCCATTGACTTCAGTGGGGCCAGGATTTCTCCACACATTCATAAGTAAATTATTAGCAGTTTAATCCTCATCTTCACCAAGGTCCGCTTTTTTGATACCATTGGATTATTAACTTCTTAGAGTAGAGGCTACTGTTTTTAACATTACTTTAATTTGCACTGTGTATAAAATTATGGTATTTGTGCCAGTATGATATGCATATGATGGCAGGGTCAATTAAACATGACATATCAAGAATTAATGAATGAGCTCTATTATTCTGATAATGAATGAGCTCTATTATTTTGATAACATAGTGTATATTTATTCGTTTCCTTACACTGATTATTCCAATATTATATATTGGTGACAAACAGTAATTAAAGTTCCAATGCAACATACTAAGTTTTTTGCTATTTTTCATGCAGACTGAGAAGTTATGATCAAAAAATCATCTTCAGTCAAGCGTCCACCATGCCAAAGTGGTAGAAAGGTGGTTGTATGCCCTTTGATTCTCTAATCTAACTGCTCTCCCTAATCTCTCCACATTTCTTCATAACAATAATTCTCCTGAATGAATGATCATTAACGTCAGTCCTATTTGCCATCTTTCCTCCTATTATCTGAACAAGATTTATTACTAATCTATCATTCTTTCCCATATTCTCCAAATTTAAATCCTAACCAAGCTGTTCTAGCACAAAAAAAACACCTCTCGTTTTCCGCAGTTTTTACATTGAAAAGTTTTTAAAGGTGCATCAAAAAATTTATATTACTTATGTTAACACCTTTCTTTGTCTCCCACAAGTGGGACTCCAAAATGCCACATACTGCTTTTCACATCTGCTCCTTTCCCTCTCGTGGAATTTATTGGAAAACTCTTCCTCATATATACAAAGAAATAAAAAGAGAAGAAATTATTTGATCACCATTGGTCCTCGGGTGGCTGAAGCTTGTGCAGAGCTCACTGCAGAGGAGCTGTCATTTTTGTACATATACAACCATAACCAGCATCCCAGGTTATCACTACCAATGCAGAATTGAACTCCAGATGTGGGAGTGGAATTCACAGTGTCTTGGCTTAACACCCTTCAAATTATTGGAGGGGTTTCCAGCATTAATATTTCCATACAGCAAGCTCCGAAAGGCCCCCAAAGACATCGTCTTTGAAACATGCCTGGCCATACTGTCACACATTATGTATATGTGAGAGAGAACACCATATTTTGTCAATGTTGCCTTTCCATTCCATGCACCCTATCATACGAACGCAAAACATAAGTTTTCAGGCTGTGTATGCCAGGTATGCAAGAAAAAAAGAAAGTTACTAATGCCAGGCCAAGAACAGTTACTTAAGCAACCTTCACTGGCTTTAGCATGTGTACATCAGGGTCTTTCATTATATGTGGACTCCACATATGGATGGAATACAGAATGTTACAGGACATGTAAGGTTATTAGAATAGGAGCAGTTTAAATATATATAATCAGAACCCTATTCAATTACAGACCTCAGCTATGCAGGACAAGGATTGCCTGTCTCTTGGGTGGATTCTGCCCTGCATAGCAGAACCACACCAGGTCCTTTTCAGGAGAATTTTTTTCACTTATGGAGGATGTGGGAGGATTTGCTCTTAAGAGCAGGCAAGGCTATCCTAGACACAAGCCTAGGATGCTAGGCCCAAATACTGGTGAGGCTGAGACAGATTTTAAATGAGGAGTTGTGACTCGGCTGGACTCTTGACTTCCTCTCTGTATTTGTTGCGTGATACACAATGAAGCCCTGGTTTGATAATATAACTATTTCAATAATAAGCACAATAATCTTCATGTATTCATCATTTTTAGGGTACTTTTAAAAGTACCGTTTGGAGGCTTGCTGTAGCCTCTGTGCTGTTCAGCAAAGTGGTCTTGCTGCTGTTGGGTTGGAGCCCTCTTCTTGTAATATGCACTTACTAGCTATTACAGACTGGGCTCTGGAGCAGCTGCCTGAACAAAACAGACCCTTCATCTGGGGAAGAGCTATTCTATTCAATTAACAGCTTTGCATAACACACAGAATTGAGTGAAGGCCAATTTGTTTCACTGTTTTCTTGTTTTTCACACCTTTCTGAATGGGCAGTGCCCTGGATGACCTCGTAACAGAACCCCTACTGGACCGTACTTCGCTTAGCTTTTAAAGTTAAATGAGCTCAGACGAGGAGTGCAATGGCTTCAAACATCATAGTGCTGCCCCTTCAGTTAAAATTTACTGTGGCTTTCATATATTATTCATCCCAAGATGCACTGTTATGCAACTTTAATATCACTATTTGCATTTGTGTTACCATTTGATTTAATGGCTACAGGCTGAAACGTACACTAGGGGTTTTATCTTAAGTGGACAATGTTGCTGAGCAGTGCTCTTCCGCAGCGTTCTTTAGGGGATAAGCTTGCTTAGGAAAGTCTCCAAGTCTTTACCTCACCCTTTTACTGTCCCATCTTCCCAGTTATAATTTCAGTGAGAATTACTGATGGCTACGGGTTGAACCTCTCTAATCCGACACTCCATGGTCTGGCAACATCCGTGGTCCAGATAGGCACCGACTTTGTGAGTGCTCCAGGGCTGGAGCATCTATGGGGAAAAATTAGTGGGTGTGGTGATCCACTGGCGTCAAGCTGCCCCCGCCTCCCCTTGCGCCTCATGCACTGGTGGCCCTGTGCTTACCAACTCCTCCCTCCAGGGCTTCCAGAGTGCCATGAATCAGCTGATTCGTGGCGTTCAAGCTCTAGGAGTGAGGGGGAGAAGCAGGGACAGGGCGCGCTTGGGGGAGGAGGCAGGGCGGGGGTGGAGCAGGGATGGGAAGAGGCAGGGTGGAGGCTTGGGAGAAGGGGTGGAGTGGGGACTGGGCCTGGAGCAAAAGGGGGGGTCGATTCCCCTCCCCCGCAAGATGAGGGGTCGGTGCCTAAGCATGATTTTTAGTTAGCCAGATGTCCGCTTATCAGGGGTGGGCCCAAGTTTCCTGTGGTAAGGCAAAGTCCTGCCAGTCCTGGCTCTCAGTGTACTATGCTGTATTTACCTCCAATTTACCCCTAAATATATCTTCTAAGAAACCAGCAAGCAGTGGCAGTGTTGGTAATGCTGCTAATGGTAAGCATGTGTCAATATCAATACAGCAAAAGGTGGAAGTGTTTCAGAAACTGGAAAAGGGCACATCAGTACATGCCTTGTGTGAGTTTAACCATGTAAGGTCATCTACAGTGTATGATTTGAAGAATCAAAAGAAGCATATCCTTAAGTTTTTGCCAAAAGTGACAGTAAAAAAAATATGAGTATTTGTAAGACATTGAAGGAGGGGAAAAGCAGCGATTTAGATAGCACACTTATATATTGGTTCAAGCTTTGTAGGAACAAAGGTGTTTTGAATTTCAGGCGACATGATGATGGCACAAGCAAAGATATTCCACAAAAAACTTAACCTGCAGCATGAGTGTGACTATTTGCAAGGATGGCTTCAGAAATTTAAAAACAGACGTGGTGTTAGTCTACATCGCATGTGCAGTGAAAAAAGAAGTGCAGATACAGAAGCTACCTCTAAGTACGTTGATAAATTTGCAGTTAGTTGCAAATGAGAAGTTATCCCCAGAGCAGGTATACAATGCCAATGAAACTGCTCTCTATTGGGATTGTATGCCTACACAAACGTTGGCTCGTGATGCAAAGGAACCACCATCTGGTATGAAGGAGTCGAAGGACAGGGTAACTGTCCTTGGTTGTAGTGACGCTCTAGGCACGCAAAAATGCAAGCTCATGGTTATTGGGAAAAGTGTGAATCCAAGGACATGCAAAGGGATGAAAATATTCCCAGTGATATACCATGGCAACAAAAAGGGTTGGAAAATGACTAATCTATGTCTCGATGGTTTGAGAAATATTTTATACCAGAGGCAAGATATTTTATACCATTGCACCTCGATAGGTCTGGATCTGAAGTGCAAAATTGTGCTGATTCTCGACAATTGCTCTGTCCACCCTAAAGCAGAGCTGCTTGTCAAAGATAATGTGGTGGGATTGTATTTACCCCCAAACTGTACCTCATAAATTCAGCCTTGTGATCAGGGTATCTTATGATCCCTGAAGTGTATGTACAGGTATGAGTTTATGCACCAATTGCTAGTATTTCTTAATGATGGGAACAGTTTGACAACATTTAGGAAAGAATTTAACCTCAAGATATGATTTGAACACTAGCTAGAGCCTGGGAAAGAGTAACTCCATCTACACTGAAGAATGGATGGCACAAATTGTGACCATCCCTAATGTTCAAGGACAGTCCTGCTGTCAATGATGAGTCTGAGTTCACTGGATTTGCAAAAAGAAAAGGAGTACTTGTGGCACGTTAGAGACTAACAAATTTATTTGAGCATAAGCTTTCGTGAGCTACAGCTCACTTCATTGGAAGTGAGCTGTAGCTCACGAAAGCTTATGCTCAAATAAATTTGTTAGTCTCTAAGGTGCCACAAGTACTCCTTTTCTTTTTGAAAATACAGACTAACACGGCTGCTACTCTGAAAACTGGATTTGAAGTGTCTGAAAACCAAAAAATTGTTAGAGAGTTAATGGAGTATGCCAGCTGTATGTAATGCTGTAGTGCTTGAGCTGGCCAAGGATTTGGGAGAGGAAAATTTACTAGACTGGATGGAAGTCGACAAAGATGCACCAATTGCTAATCAAATGATAGATGAAGAAATTGCACAAATGTATAGCAGGGGAAAAACAAAGATAACGAAGAAGCCAGTGATGGTGATGAAGATGATGAGGAGTACATCGCAGAAAAAATCGATAAATGCATACAGTTGGCAACAAATTTACTAGAAGGACTGGAGCAAAGACGTTTCATTTCTGAGCAAGAGATCATGTCTCTCTACATGATATGAGAAAACCTCATTAAAGAAAAACCAAAATACATGAGACAAGCCCAGCTGGAAGATTGGTTAAAGGTGGCGAAGAGGAGCGGGGAGCAGCACTCTACAGTCAGAAGTCTTGTTGCCTCCACTCATCTAACTCGGATATACCTACAGCAGAGACCCCAGATGTAACTTTAGTTAGCAGTTATTATCACATCACTTTGGAAGTGGAATTCAGAGATAATTTTAGACGAGCAAATTATAGATTTGACTGTATTATTATCTATTTATTTTTCATATTATTTTATTTTTTATGCTTTATCTACTTATTTCCTTGTGCCAATACAGTAAAATTGGGTAACAACACTAATGCTTTGTTCTGAAGCGAGATGGTAAGCCTTGGCTAGGCAGCATTGCAAGCATTGTTCAGTTTATTCACCTCGGTGGTGAGATAAAAATAACAATTGACCCATAGGCACAAGAAGTAGGGGGCCCAGCGTGGCACTCTGCCCATGGTCCTTGTTGCTGCCTGGGGTCCCGGCCGCCGGCCCCCCAACCGGGGGCTCCAATGCTGGCCCCTCGCCCGCGGTCCCAACCGCTGGCCGCTCTGCTGCAGCCCAGGGTCCCAGCTGCTGGCCCCAGGTCCCAGCCACCGCCCCTCTGCTATCGCCCGGGGTCCCAGCTGCCGGCCGCAGGGGCTCTGCTGCTGCCCAGGGTCCGGGCTGCTGGGCTTCGCTCCCAGCCCCAGCCCTGGGCTCTGCAGCTGCCCCCAGCAGTGGTCTCAGCCCGGGGCAATGAGGGGCTCAGAGAGGGATAAGACTGAGACCACAGGTGGGGGCATCTGCGGAGCCCTGTGGCCAGTGGCTAGGACCCCAGGTGACAGCAGAGGAGCCGGCGACTGGGACCTGGGGCCAGCGGCTGGGCTCACAGCCTGGGGGTGCTGCAATAGCCCCCCATCCCTACTTCCCACGCCAATTGAGACCTGCTGGACTCTGCATTGACCTCCCATGGTTTGGTAAATTCTCTGGTTCGGCATCGGTCAGGTCTCGAAGGTGCTGGATTAGAGAATCCAACCTGTATACCCATATGTGTACTAGGAAATACCCAGAGTTACTGCAGTATGGTACACTGGACAGGGCCTCTGGAGACATCAGTTCTGTTCTCAGCTCTGATGAACTGTTTGACCTTGGGCAATTTGCATTCATTCTGTGTGCCTTTGTTTCCCCCTTTCAGGCTTTTTTCTATTATTTCTCTTCAGGAGACAGGCTGTCTTTTCCTACATATTTGTACAGTGCTTAGCACAATGGGGCCCTGAGCTTATGTGGGGCCTCTAAGTGCTAATGTGGCATGAACAATAATTTTGTTGTTTTGCTTATCATTCACCACGTGCCACATTGAAATGTGACTCATGTTATTTTTTTCAAACACGGCAAATTGTCTTTTTCCCATTTAGGACCACCACATATGCAAAATCTGATATTTTAAAACAAAGCTACTTGCTACCTAGGCAAAGTATCAAAATATTGAGAGATACAGGATCAAAAGCAAACTGGGGGTTAAACTGAAATTGTCTCCTCAACCTTAGCTACAGTGTAGCTGTTACAAAAGGATAATACTATATATACAGGTCTACGGATAACATTAGCAATTTCTTTGGCAAATGGTTATTTACAATTAATGAGAGACACAAGTTGGGTAAGGCAATATCTCTTATTGGACCAACTTTTGGTGCTGAAAAAGGTAAGTTTTCCAGCTCCACAGACCTTTAAAATACCATCTGGAGATGTTAGTCATTTTTTCTCCATTAGAGCAAAATATATATTTTTAATTATTTATAATTTAAAAAAAATGTTGACAATTCTGAGAGCTTGGGCCAAGGGGAAAAACAATCAATAGAAAATTTCCTGTCTTAGCTTAAAAGAACAGAAACTATCTCCGACTTAAAAATAAAATAATATTTAGAAAGGAAAAAATAATAATAAGCTAATTTGTTTCTTTAATTCCAACAGAAAAAGAGGAGCATTGCCCTTTTTAATATAATGTATGATACCTTGAATATATCTCTTTTTAAATTTCTTAAAACCTTTTTGTGTGTGATATTGGTAACAATTTGCTATTAAGACTTTGTGGTAGAATCAGTTGAAAGGACCTTTTTAAGGCTGTTAAGGAATGCATTTCAGGTATAATGTTGCTCTATATTTATGGGGTGCTTAAATCAAAGGAATAGTAATTAAATGCCATCACATGGGCCTCTTATTAGAACTAAAGTTGATGGAGATAGTAGTATGATACAATGAGTGTCTGATCCTGCTGCCTCTGGTATGCACTGCAGAAGAATAGAGACTTCACTTAGACTAGTAGCAGACATTCAAATCCTTTGAACTATAATAAGAAATGCACGCTTACTTTAAATAACAAGTGACTGAGCATATAAATGACTAGATCAAGCCATCAGGAAAAAAAATGTAAAGGGGTTTTCTGTTTGTTTTGTTGTTTCTGTCTGAAATCTCTATTTTCTTTTGGCATCTTTGCTTTGAAATGTTCCCTGCTGAGAGGGACAGACTGGATTCACAGTAGGCATCTCTGCCTTTCAAGTTGCTCTTTGCTCTGCAGAGGGCGGCATGCTGGAAGATGCAGTGTGTTTGTCCAGTGCTTTCCTCATCTTCTGAGGAACGTGACTAGCTAAGACAAGACAGGAAACTTATTATTTGGTCAGGTGGCTGGATCTTAATTCAGTGTGTTGGAATAATAGATGTAAGTTTAATGTATTAATATTTATTTATAGTTCATGTTTACAAAACAGTTTAGCGTCAGTGCTCTTCACCCTTGACCTGGAAATCTTAGAATAATCTTGAAAGAGGATGAAAGAGACTAATTCCGCATTAAATTTGAACTCCTAGCATCATCTGAAAACTCAAGAAGTCAAGTTTATCCAAATGTTTGTTCCAAAATGCTCTGATGAATGCATACTAAGGCATTCTTGTTAGATGTTTGGTTTTTAGTGGTGCTATATTTGGCATAATCATGTGTTACCCTTCAGTGATACAATCAATGAAAGAGAACATATATTTTCAAAACATAGGGCTAAATTCTCTTCTGAGGTAAATTAATGCAATTTTATTGAAGGCAAGCAGATAATTTTGGCTTACAACCCCTACATTTAAACAGGACAAACTCGAAAATGTCATTATGATTATTGTCTTTCGGACCTGCTTTTTCTTTAGAAAATTAAAAAAATCAGAAGTAAATCTTCAGAGAATTTTTCATTTGTTTCATCTGTAATGAACTAAATCAAGAGTGGATTTTATCAGTCCAAGTGAGGAAAATTTGACCTGTATAATTTATATCAGAGTTGCATAGTACTCATGGAATAGTATGGCTACTACACTACAATGCACCCGATATAAACCCACTGATGTTCATCTGACTCTTTTTTTCATTGATTCTAATGGGTTTTGAATGAGGCCCAGTGTTTTTAGACTGCACCCATCACTGTGGTATCTGATCTCCAAAACTACATGTAAATATTTTAAGTATCAGTAACTCAATATCTGCTGTGAGACAACCTCACCAATCAATGTGAATGTTACCAGAGCAAATGCTTTCTCTGTGGATTTATAAGGACTATTTAACTAGCTTTTCCCTCTGAAGATTTTAACACCTGATATTAAGCTTCACCCACAATAGATTTTTCACACACATAAGCAGTGTCTTAGAGGTTAAATTGTCTGTGTTGTGGTTGCCTGCTTTATTGGAGAACAGAACTTGAATGAAGCTGTGCAATTGAAAGAGCCTGAGTTTCATTAGAAGCTTCCAGGGGAATTCTGTACTCTTGCGTGTTTTCTGTTGACGGTGGTTGCTATATTAGCAAGTGTCCCCTGTAACCTTCTTCACTTAAGGTGAAATGGGGTCATAATCTGTTTACCACTGGTGGCATTTCCCTTTGTTTAGTATGATGCAGCCATCCTCCATTTGGAACATTCCATCAGGTTTGGGATCAAGGAGGATTACTTAGAAAATAATCTGTTTAATAACCTGTGCAGGTTGTTTTTCCACCTAGTAGTTAACTGAAGTAAAGATTAAAAATATATCCATTAATCACATTCAGGTAGGTTTTTAAATGTTTTTGCTCTGTAAGCCAGAAAACGCATTGTGGTTTGTTTAATAGAAAATAAATGGTGGTGATTGAAAATGTGTTTAAAAATCACAGTTTAATAGTTAGTACAATAAGCAAGCAAGCAAACAAATGTAACTTCACAATGGGCTAGTTTGTCCATAGCCCTTTAGTGGCTGCACACGGGTGGGAGTAGGGATCCAATGAGCCATTCCCCACTCTTTGTATCCCTGGAACAATTGTCCAGGACAGTCACAGACTGCACATGAGGGGGAATGCTCCTTTCGAGTGTTCCCTGAGCTGCTTGCCCAGATAGAGTGAGGGGTGTGAAGGGAAAGCCAGAAGGACCAGGATCCTTTCTTACTGACTTAAGGTGCTTTTTGGGCTCCCTGGTGAAAGCAGAGTGCTTAATCCAAAAGAATGGGGTAGAATGCACATTTTCTCTGTGTACTAGGAAACCCTGGGAGGAACTGTGCCTCTCCTTGAGGTGTGTAGCTAAATACCACCAAATGGACCACAGTGTACCTATAACACAAGTACTGGTACTGTTTGCAGCTGTGATTTTCATTCTATTCTATTAAGACTTTCAATGTATTTTGACTTTTGCTGAGTTAACTCACCCAGGGGGTCATCATGCCTTTAGATATACACTTGTGAGGCCAGATGCTTAGCTGATGTATATTGGAGCTATGCTGATTATACCAGCTGAGGTTCTGGTCCAGTTCTCATTGATTTCTATGTGTCTGAGTGGAGAATTGGGTCCTAGCTGTCTTATTTCTTTTGTCTTCACAGTCAAAATACTTTGCCGACAGCTGCTGGTCCAATTGTAGTGTATGTTTGCATTGCAGCTTATGCCACAAAATCAAGTTAATGGCACACGATGAAGAATAATATATATTTGTCATGATGGAGTTGAGCACAATGCTTTGCTTTTGCTGAAGTAATTTGATGTTGGCAATATCAGTGCCGTAGAAGTGTACACTCTACATATAACTAAAATGGAAAAGAAAGCAGGCCAGATGCACATGCAAATGTATATCTTAGTTTTTCTTCTTCTCCCTTAGCATGTGGCCGAGGATTCTACAAATCATCTTCCCAAGATCTACAGTGCTCTCGCTGTCCTACTCACAGTTTCTCTGACAAGGAAGGATCTTCCCGATGTGATTGTGATGATAGCTATTATAGAGCGCCTTCTGATCCACCATATGTTGCATGCACAAGTGAGTCAGTCATGAATTTAATAGTGAAGGACGTTGCTTAACCAACTGGGTACAGCCATTTGTAGTTTGTTCTCACTAGTCCTTACTATTGGTCTTCAGTATATTTGCAAAGTAATAAATGAAACTGATAAATGAAATTGAACCGCAATGGGAAAATGTACACTGAATATAGAATCAACATAAATATAATTTCATGTTCGCCCGATGTAACCTTGGGAAAGAGAAGTTACTGGGTAAATACATAACTAGACATAATAGAAAGAATGCAAGCATGGTTTTCCTACAATCTTAAAATTGTCACAGACTGTATGCCTAATATGATACTACACAAAAATGAATTGAATGCAAAATGAAAAGTAACCTGTGTGGATTTGGACTTTGATTGAAATGTAATGGGATCTAGCTTAACATTCCATCTGCAAATAGACTAACCTACACAGGTTGGTGGTTCAAGTAATGAAAGTCTCCAAAATCCAAAGCTGTACCCAAATACTCTTGTAAATCATATCAGATCTGATTAAGGGACATCTAAATGCATTCTGTGCTGTTTGTTTAAAAGGGAAAAAAAATCCCCATACTAAAAATGTTGTAAGAGTAAACTTCAGAGGTGTGTTAACTGATCCTTTTAACTGCACAGAAGAAAAACTGCTAAAGTCAGTTGCAGTAAATACACAGACAATTGTTACCCTGATTGCTTAATGGGAAATAAAATAAGTTTCTTGCCAAGTGAGGTCAAGGAGGCTTTTATGTAGCTTGTAGTAAATATAATGAAATGTTTATGTGAAGAAAAATGCTTCATCTAGTTTGAGCCTCAGTAATTAAAACACTAGGTAAATGTTCCTCACTGATTTCATGTATTTACATTGTCCTTTTTGTGTGTTTTACAAAGGACCTCCATCTGCACCACAGAACCTCATCTTCAATATCAACCAGACTACTGTGAGTTTGGAATGGAGTCCTCCTGCCGACAATGGGGGAAGAAATGATGTGAACTACCGAATATTGTGCAAGAGATGCAGCTGGGAGCAGGGTGAATGTGTTCCCTGTGGGAGTAATATTGGATATATGCCCCAGCAAACTGGATTAGTAGAAAATTACGTCACTGTCCTGGACCTCCTGGCTCATGCTAATTACACTTTTGAAGTGGAAGCGGTAAATGGCGTATCTGACTTGAGCCGTTCCCAGAGGCTCTTTGCAGCTGTCAGTATTACCACTGGTCAAGCAGGTAAGTTTTTATGACTCACTGTGAGAGCAAAACAGACTGTGAACCTGCAAAGTGCGGGTGCAGTTTTTCAGGTTTATGTTTGATTGATTCTATCTCGTGAATCTTTTCGTTTTGCCACCTAATTAGCATATGTTTATATTATATCATGATAACCTGCTACCTTTTCTTGGCATGATAATTGCTTTTGGCAAATAGAGTTTTACAGAATGTATTTATCTTCATCCTTTTATATAGGTTCTCTTGGGTCTGTACAAAAATTCTCTCTCCTACTTTCTACGGCATTGGTGCTACAAGGAGCTGAAGAAAAAATACAGTGTGAAGGTTCTTCTGCACGGGATCCCTTTCTGAGTATTTTAAACCTGTATTAGAATGCTGGGTGCCTGGAAGATGACTTGGGTATCTGACACTGTTTTCAGCATTCATGTCTTCTTCCGTCAGGATTACACTTCCAATTTATTCAATGTGTCCAGATATTTGATGATTAAATTCAGTGAGAATGTGACAATTATTCTTTGTTTCTTATTTTTATCATAATCTGACAGGTGAAATGTCAGGGAAAATAATATCAAACTAGCATAACGCCCATAGTGGGAAAATGTTTCAGTTTTCTGCATGTGGAGTAAAAAAAAAACTTGGAAATCTCATATCAGGATAGTGAAATGGTAAATTGCTTGTTGATAAAAAATGGTCTTATGACTCTACTGTATTTTGCTTTCTGACATGATCTTGGGAGAGTGTAGTAACCCTGCTAGGAAACTAACCACCTGAGGTTTAAGCAGAAGTCTTAACTCAGGCAGTAATTACATTTGCTGGGTTTCTGAAGGAATTCTAAATGGCAAATAGGAAATGAATGTGTATAGACTGGTTTAAGAAATATTAAGTAATGTTTTAAAGTACTTCTCATAATTTATATGTCTTTTTAGCACTTTTTATTGATCATCATGATCTGGTTTTTTTTAATGCAGATATTTATTCCTTTCTGTGGAAGCATTCACTAAAGCAGTGCATTTAATCATAGTCTACCCACTTTGGTCTCAATAGTGAATTGAATTCAAGGGCTGTGGGGAGGGGGGAGGGGGAAGGGGTCTGTGGCGATAAGTAAAAAAAACAGCCTTGAAAATGTAAAATTATTATTATCTTTTCAATAAAAGGGGCTATACTTTTTTCTAATGCTGAGATTGTCTGTGACATTTCTAGGTTCTGTGGATCACAGTCCTCAAATTTAGGCTTTGTCAGGTTCAAGTATCTCCACACTGATCTGCCAATATACCTAAGTTCTTGCCTATAGGAAATCTCTGTCTGCATGTTTCTTCAGCCTTTGGCCTTTCAGTTGGGATTATGAACGTAGACTAATTACTGTCCAAAAGTTACCCAACTTTGCTGCCTTTAAATCACTTGCTTATTTTTTTAAGTTGCCACCAATTTAATTAAATGGCTGTCTCATTTCAAGCAAACAGATGGATGGTGTTCAGACTGGATATATATCTATTCTGAGCTATCCTATGGTGAAGAGAATTAGAGTCCTCTGGTATTTAGCTGGCCAAATGGACTTCCATTATATGTACCTCGGTGATCCAGTAGCACACCAAATATATAAGAGGAAGTGTGGTCTATTGGCTGAATTCATAGCTGAGATGGAAAAGACCTATAAGGTCATCTATTCTATCTGTCTGCCAACATAGGATTGTTCCTAGTACATTTTCTAGTATTTTCATAGTCATGGATTTATAGATTTTTAAGGCCAGAGGGATCATTATGATGATCTAGTTTGATATCCTACGTAACAGGCTTTAGAATTACCCCAACTGATTCCTGCATTGAGCCCATAACTTCTGCAATAAATTCTGTAGCTCATCCAGAAAGACATCCGGTCTTAATTTTAAAGCATGTAAGTAGCGGAAAATCCACCATTTCTCGAGGTAAATTTTTTAAGAGCTCAGGAGTCGAGAGTCCTGGATTCTGTTTTTAGCATGCTTGTTCTCTATGGCTTGTTGTGTGATCTTGAGCACTTCACTTAGGCCAACATATTCAAGTGCCCACTAATTTTGAAAGCTCAAATTATGGCACAAAGAGTCTGATTTCAATTGAAGTTTTGGATGCTCATCACTTCTGAAAATCAGGAGCTAGATATCTCTTGTTGGGCAATCAAATAGTGACACATCATGGGTCTGGTTTTGAAAATTTTGTCTTCAACCTCTGCACTGCAGTTTCCCCATCTGTAAAATGGAAACAATACATGCCCATCTTTCAAAAATCACTTTGAGATCTTCTGATTAAAAGTGCTAAATAAATGTAAAGATTTTTTTCTGTCTCAACGACAGAAATCCTTTTAAAGAAAAGACTAGCTTCCTTTGTACATTTTTCACGAACAATTATATTCACAAAAAAGGAATATTCTCATTTATGTTATTTTATAGCAAAATGTTTTGCTGCATAATGCTGATTTCTTTGGTTAAGTGAGGGGGAAATATTTTATATGGAACAGATTGATTATTATAATTGAAAATGGAGAGACTGGTTACACAAAGGAGAATGTAATGCATCTGTGCTCCTGTTTTATTTTTACCATGGAGAGAAGACAAATGTTAGATTTATTTATAGCCAAGTAAACTAGAATTCATGCAGCTCTTATTAGTGACTGTGACTCTTCTATACTACTTGCAAAAAATATTCTCTTTGTATGCTTCTATTGGTTTTTGTTTGTGTAAATGTGTGTATGACTAAACCCTTTGAACTTTCTATTGTGTTGTCACGTTAGGTGGCTATATATAATAATTGGGCATACCACATGCATGGAAACTTGCAGTAAGATTTGCCCTTTTTGTGACTGGATCCCTGAGGCTATCTTCCCAAAATTCAGATAATTGTGTAATGATAATGTGACATTATTTATACAAGAATGGGGTTACAGAATACTTTCTGCTCATTAATCGGCTTTTATTCTCCCACATATAACAGGATCCTAATAGGACAAAGAGATTATGTCAGGGAGGGGGATGCCAAGTTGGCTAGATGTTTAAGATCAAATTATTTGTTTTTGTGAAATAAATATTAGTGGAGGAGGTATGTAAGTGGATAAATGGCAGCATCACAATGCTCGCAATGTGTATGTGTGATGCACAGCTGTTGGATCTTGTGTTTAAAAACTGTGTGGTGGCTAACGGCAGATGCTATGTGACGTCGTTATAGGCTGTATCCACAGCCATGCAGCCTTCTTTACAAAAACAAAAAAGAATAAAGTCAGAAGTGGAGATGCAAAAAGTATGTGAGCCCACAGGTATGAGCTAGCAATTTCCAAAGAACATGAATCTAAATTGAGGTTTACTGGTATGAAATGTGCAAAATAAACTCTGATCCTGCAAGTTGATCTATGCAGACCTCAGCGGCCACCAGTCTTGTAGGATTGGGACCTATTCCTGTATAAACCCCAGACACAGTGGATGAGTGCATTGGCGAGGGATGCAAAGGAGTGGTGCACTACCCACCTTGTGGGGCCTGTAAGAAAGTTTGTCATGGAGGGTGAAATTCACCTATGTTTTTCATAGGGGCCACACAAGGCTTATGCACCATTTAAGACTCCATTAAATCCTCAAAATGGGGCTTAAATGGTGCCTGGACCTCATGTCATCTGTCTGCATGCAGGCACATTTCAACTTGATTCAGCACGGAATACAGGTTGACCAAAGGAGTTGAGAGAAGAAGCAACTATTGTAGCTTTTAGGGTCATCCTACAAAAGAACCCTTATGGAGAACCACTGTAGGTCCTAAATATTAGTAATTACAGTAATATACCATATAATCATATATAAGATTGAAAATGTTACAAAATCAAAAACGTTTATAATAGGTCAAATATATGAACTATGTATTGGTAATTTGTGTATAGCCCTCAATTTCTTTTGCAAAATACATCAATAATTTATTTTTTTATATGTAAATGTATGCCAGTTAACTAGAATAGATACTGATAGAGAATATTGGACCAAAATTTAGTTGCCTGATTCCTGCAGACAATCCCACTGAAGCCCATACAACCCTCTTTTCACTGTTGAAATGCTATTTGGATCCAGGAGCAGACTTGCATTCAACAGCCTGGTGCCACTGAGGGCTCTGTGAGTGCACTTGGGAATGCATTTGTTCAGATGTAAGTTTCAGTAGGGTTGGTGAGCTTCTTTGTCTTACACCATCCTCTTAGTCCCTTTATGACTTCCTGGGCCACAGTTGGTCTTGCGTTAGTGAGAAATTCACCTTTTTGCATACCTGGAATATCTTCTTTCTGACTGATCACAACTCTGATCAGTCAGATCCTCTTCCCCAACCCCCCGATTTCCTACTCTCCCCACCTAGCACCCACAAGACTATAAGGAGTTAGACTCCTTTTGTGCAAACGTGATATTTATCAGGTGTGCAACTTAGACTACTTTGGCACTTAGGCCCCAATATTTACATCACTGATAATTCTATCCATATAATTGGAGTTGTCATTTAAGGGAATTATATATTTAAGCAGTCATCACATTTTTTACCAATGTGTATCATTACCAGTGTTTTTTAAAATTACCTTATTCTTTCTTACCCAATAAACACTGATGGATCACTCTGTATTTTAAGTGACAAGCAGAAGCAATAAATAAGATGTTGGAATTTTAGTGGCCTTCCCACTCCTTGCACAGGCTCCTTGCCCATGTCAGGAATTACCTGCCGAGTGCTTGCTCTGTTCAACAAGCGAAAGTCACCCGGTAGTTTTGTCCCAAACCCATTCCATGTGGCCAGCCCAAAGCATTTAAAAATCCACGAGTTAAGCCCCCCTCTCCTAAAAAAGATTAACTTAAAACTCATGAAATTTTTAAAACTAACAAACTCAGGCTCTTCTTATTTGCCTTTCAATGTTTATGTTTTCAGGATTGATGTTTTCAAGCTTTTCTCTGCAATCATTAGGGCTAGAACTCCCCCCCCCCCATTTTAAATGAAAGCTGAGTTTCTTATGTAATTATATGATTCCAAGAGCTGGGTCTTTAAGAAAAACAAAAAATATCATGATTCACAATACAGTCACGAGAGTTGGCTATTTGACATAACAAGAAATGAACAAACGGATAAAACAATTAAACTGGGTCTAAAATATCCCTCTTGTAAGGTTGTGTGACATGAACTGTTTCTAGCATTCTTAGATATTTTTGCAGTCTCTATCATTATGGGTATATAAGCCTCTGCATTGTCCTTCACTGCTGCTTCCCATCCTTTTCTCTCCTTGCTTCTTCTGACACTTCCCAGAATTGTTGCCCATACCTTTTCCCCGCCCTTTCCGCCATCCGTCCTGTCTCATCCCCTTCAACCTTTCTTCTGTTCACTTTGGAATATCTGCTTCAGGTATAACTATCTCACCACTATCCACATCCTTTTTTGTCCTCCTCCTCCTCATTCTCACTGAAATCTGACTCTCCTTTTTCAACAATGAGCTGTCTCACAGAAGAGGCAGTAAGCAAGAAAAGGTGTACTAGAAGAGCTATTGGTTTCTTGCTCTCCCACTCCGGTCTGTTGCCTACTTCCCTGTGACTCCCTTTCTGCCTTCCTCCCTAACAATGTTTGCTTGGTTATGTACTGCAAATGGCTTCATATATTCAGTCCTTAACACTTACATTCATCCCTCAATTTCTCATCCACACCTTCTGTGACTTCAGCTCTCACCTGGATGTCCTGTCTGACACCTCAACTTCCAACTTGTTGGACCTTACTTATTCATGTATCTTTTAAGCCTGGATTAGGTCTCCAACAATTAAAATGGCCACTCCCTGGACTTTTTCATCATGCAGTGCTGTTCCTTTTCTACATCTGTTCCCAGTTCCTTTTCTCTGACCACTCTCTGATCTCTCAGTATTGTGCAGTAATCCCTAACCCCTTAGCCTTCCATGCTTTAATCCATCAACATCCCTAAATTTTTTGCTGTGTTTTATCCACTCTTTCCCTCCCTCTGCACTGTGGATTGCTTGGTCAGTTCTTTTCTTTCTTCCACTGTTGATTCCTTTGTCCCTCTCTCTTACCACAAACTCCTGCCCTAGCCCGCACTTCACATCATCTTCCTCAGCTCTGCTTATGTGCCTCTGACCACCTCTGGAGGAAATCCAGGGACTATTCAGACTTTCTCCTCTTTATTTTTTCCCTTTTTTAACACTATTTCTCCTCTCTCGTGTTCAGAACTTTCAATCCCCACCACATATAATGTCTTTCAACATCTTCCTCAAGTCTTTATCCTCCATAGCACTGTAATCCCAGATTTTGCTAACTATTAGAGGTGCTCAAATTTTTCCAAATGTTAGATTTTTGGACAAACTGTTTTGTCAAAAAAATTTCATCTAAAGAACAGCTAAATATTTTTTTCAAATAAATGTCCAGCTACAGAACTGGTGGAAATTTTTCAATAATCAAAGTTTTTTGACTTGTTTCAAAAAATTTTTAAAAACCCACAAATTTTGTGGGGTTTTTTGTTTGTTTTTAACTGGATCAGCAACCCGATCTACTAACTATTTTAAGGAAAAAATTGACAAAACCCAGCATGTTCTTTCTCCACCCCTTCCATTCCTCCTTTCCGAGCTATTAAGCTTTGGAATGGAACCAATACATACATACCTTAGTGTACAGCTGTGTTCCCAAATGCTTCACATGTTTAAAGTTGAGGATATACATAAGTGTTTTCAGGATTGGGCCCATTATCACTAAAAATATGACATTTTTTTTTAATAAAGCCCCAGATTGAGTGCAGGGTAACATTAATAAAACAGTTCTGTTGAAGCTAGAAGGATCAGAAGGGTACATGTACTGATGATTATATTTTGGGCTACCATTGTGTTTGGTTTTTGTAATGAGAGTTAGAAAACCACTGCTGCTTCTGTTTATTAAAATAATGTCCAAGGTGTATCCTAATGTCTTTTTGTTTATTTTGCATTTTCTTCAACCTTGCATACACTCCTCTAAGCCAAAGGATGGGCAGGATAGTTCTTTATGAACTTTGTACAGTCTGTGTCTTTACTTGAGTACAAGTAACACTGTAAAAAAAATTATTGTCTCATTGAAGTCATTTTTTCTCACAATTGCTCTTATGCCTTTTCTGTACATTTTAAAAATTTTAAGAAATAGATCAGGTTATTTCCACTGAAATAAAAAAAGTTTTCTAAACTTCAGTATTTTTTGTCAAAATTAGATCTTTTGATGAAATATTGGCATTTTTTTTGCATTTTTTTTGTTCAAAAATGTTTCCCATATTTTGACCAGCTGTACACCTGACAGTTTTCTAGAGTAGGGTGCCACTGTATTAAAGGAATACAGTAAGTATCTGGGCACAGCATATATGAAATTTATATTAACATTAATAATAATAATGGGCTACTCTATCCAATTTATGGGAAGTAGGAGATTGGCTTATAAATTTGCAGCTGAATTCTATGTTGCCAGTTACACAATCAGAAAGCAATGTGAAATAGAAATAATCAGACCTGGCAGTGTGACTGTTAAATGTTCAGTCTTATGCACTGAAGCTACTTTTCACTTACTTTGTGCCTTCATTCTTCCTCCCTCCCCAAATTTATTAACTAAACTAATATAATAAAATGGTGTATATGACGCACAGAGGCAGCATGTGTCAAAGAACATTGGCTTGCTGATGGACTATGCAGTGCTAATACTGAGCAGTGATTTCATGCTGAAAAATGGCTTTGTCCTCAGCCTTGACTTACGTGAATTTAACTGTTGGCAGTCAGATTTCCCATGCCTCAAAGTTTTTTTGCTTTGTCTTTTTACTACATGTTATCTTCCATTCATGTGGGTAGAAGATGACTCTGTATGGAGAGATTAGGAGATGGGTGAATTAGCTTGGGAAGGGAGTGTAAGTAGGATATCTGAAGATATGCCATGATACGCTTGTCTTCACTTAACGGGGGATCTCGGAGTGGCGATTGATGCATCGGCAGTTGATTTAGCAGGTCCAGTGAAGACTCACTAAATTGATCACAGATTGCGCTCCCGTTGACTCCTGTACTCCACATGAACGAGAAGCGTAAGGGTAGTCGATGGAAGAGCATCTTCCGTTGACATAACATAGTGTGGATCCCGCGGTAAGTAGATCTAAATAAGTCGACTTCACCTATGTTATTCACATAGCTGAAGTTGCGTAACTTAGATCGATCTCCCCCTGTAGTGTAGACAAGGCCGATGATTCTCCATAAGGGAGATAAGACTTGGCACATCTTCAGTGAATCCTCTTAGCTCTCTTTGAGAAATTTCCAAAGTGGGAACAAAAGTGGAACATGAAATCAAACTTCTTGGCTGAATAACACCAGCTCTGTTGTGGACAAAGAGAGCGTTAATCATCACTCTGTCATGGAGTATCACACACAGATATTATTTACTGTTTATATTAATTATACACAAGGACTCCATTGTGCCAGGTGCTGTACAAACACAGAACAAAAAGATAGTCCCTGCCCCAAAGAGCTGACAATCTAAGTATAAGATGAGACAAATAGCTGGAGATGGGGAAGTACAAGGAAACAATGAGATAATATTGGTCAGCCTGATAGACAGTGGTCTCTCCGTGCCAGAAGCCTGTTAAGTTTTTTGTAGGTCTTGTGGAAAAAGGAGTGTTTTCAGGAGGGTTTTGAAGGAGGATAATGGATTAGTTTTGTGGATATTCTTCCCAAATGTGAGCCTAGGAGAAACCATGAAGGTGCTTGTTTGAAAAATTAACAAGTGAGTATTGGAGGCAGCTGGCATGTACCACTAAGTTCTGCTTGGATGATGCTGTAGACCCAATTTTAGCATAATTTTGGGTGGTTCCATCTAGTTAATCTATGATCTACCTACTGATTTAGGAAGTAGCTATGTTATTTTCAGCCTTCTTTTAATGCACAAAGTGGCCAGCTGTGGAAATGAGCTTATTTAAATATTTGGCCATTTTCTTTGTTCCTTGGGCAGGATCAAAATGTGTCTAGCTTTGTTGACATATAGACTATTAGGTTATATAAGAGAGAACATGCCTGAGTTGATATTAGTGCTGCTGTTTGGAGTCTGTGCATTATTGATTGTTGCCCATACTTATTAAATTACAGATACTCAGCTACTGCTGTTATTGGTCCTTACATGAGTTCCTCCATTTCAATACAGACACACTATTCCATGCCCACTTCAGGACCACAGTCATTCTTTTTTTTTTCTCTCAGCCTCAGAGACTTATGGATCTGATGGATTTGTGTGTGTATATGTGGTCTCCTAACTGTTGCTGTGGCAAATCAGATTATCCCTTTCAATCAGGTGGTTGGTAAATTCACCAGCATCTCACATTAACTCTGAGTTCTGTAGAAGTCTGTCTCACCACAGTGAAATGTGCAAAACCAAGGCAGGCTTATCAAATACAGAATCAGTGACCACATCCCAGTGCAGCTTATTTTTATGAAGTGCAGCTTCATACTATCTCCTTAGAAAGAAGGTAGCAGTTCCATAGGCTAATGTTTCTGGGAGGGAAGTCATGACCCCACCTCCTTTTCTGCCTGTCTCCTTTACGATGTAATGAGCCACTGGGAATGCAGGGATGGAGCAGTCCAAATAGGTGCCTAAGGCCATAGAATAAGTCAGGGGCTCAAGCAATGACTCTTACTTGCTTGGAATGTTTTACACATATGCACCTGCATCATTATGTAAATAAATTATATATCAATGATCATGAGCTGCATAGAAGTACTTATTCTGAAATGTTGAAGTTCCATAGAACCTGTGTCATATTAGTTAAAGCGTTGTAGTGGTTATATTTATACCTAATTATTGAGAAAAAATAGTATAATGGAGAAAATAGAGGGCTGGGAAACTAGAGATTTGGGTTGTATTCTGGGCTCTGCAACAGACTTCCTGTGTGGCCTGAGTATATACATTTAGTTTCTTTGCCTCAGTATCCTCATCTGTAAAGTAGAAATAATAATACTTAACCTATCCTTCGTTGTAAGGATTTATGTCTCAGGATTTGCAAGGTATTTTGAAATTTGCCAGTGGAAAAAACAATGGGAACTTAAAGTATTATCAATATAATATAATATATAAATATTTTGGTTTATTGTGTTTGAATTATACTAAACTTAAGATACTGTGTTAACATGATTTCAAAGATCTGACTGAAGTACTGGAAAATTTAGAATTAAAATGTTTCACTCATGTTTTTTGCCTAGTAAAAACAAGAGTTTTAAGAGCAGTGCTTGATTATAATTGTGGTTAAAGATGATGTGAAATGTTTTTGACCCAGAATTTCCTGAGTTTTGTAGGTTTTTATCACATCCTTGGTATTGTGGGGGCGGGAGGGGGTTGTAGTTTTTTTTTAATAATAAAAGCTCACAGTCACTCTTAGATAAGCAAATGATCACTACTGCTGAAATATACTATTGCAAATGCATAAGCGCTCTCATATCTGAAAGCATAATTGAGCTCCTGTGTAGTGAATTAAAATTTCTTTAAATGTAACCTCTCTACATAATAAACAATGTGATGATAGAGGCAGTGTACTGTAATGGTCTCTATGGAAGTCTGTAAGTAAAGTAAAGAAGATGGTTCACATAGGGATAAGGAGTTTTTACATTAAGCTTAAATGAGAGAGTATCTGTGTGCTGGGATACCTTCTGAGACCTTTTCTGCTCAGCTTATGCAGAACACCTTGTCGAGTTCTGGGAGAACACTACGTCTACAAGTTCCAGGAGGGATAGATTCCTCATATTGATGCCTATTTAATGGATGCCCACTGTGATGAATTTGTTTGTAGGCCAAATGTGCAATGAGGCAATGGTTTGAGAGTGCTTTGGGTGGAGTGCTTTGTTAAGGTGATAGTCAGACAACTCTCATGAGGATGTTCAGTCACATCATCTAGTTCTTAAAAAGCAGATCCAAGTGTGTTTATCTAACACTTAGTTCAATGAGGTCTAGTCCTGATTAGCCGTACCATATTATAAATAATTCATAATAGTAATAACAATAATAGCGCTGTCGCTGGTTAAAGTTAAACTCTTCTTGCTTACGTGGCAGCAGAGGTGCAACTTCATAGAAAAACAATGTTTTGGCAAGGGATCCAGAAGTGAAAATGCGTGAGTCCATTTTGAGAGAGAGAGTGAATGTTTTCTGGAAGGCAGAGGGGCTATATCATCATTTCTTCCTCCTCTGCTTTCATGAGCACTGAGTGATTGGTATTATAGAAAAAAAAGATATATTAAGATCTGCTGCTTTTGGATCCAGAAAGCAGGTGTTCAAGACCTAGCATGGACAGTTTTCTTCCAGTGCTTTTCTCCAAGCCATCAGACTCAATATACATTCTTTATTGGATAGTGCAGTGATATTGGTGGTTCTTTTATTGGTTTAACTATTTTTGTATAAATTTGCATTTCTATTATAAATTCTCACTGGTAAAGTCAAAATATATCATTGGATCTAGTTCTAGGGCAAAATCTGTGGGCAATCTGAGAAAGCCATGGTGGGAAGCTGTAAATTGAGAACAATAAAACTGTTATCCTGTATTCAGTATTTAATTTTAAGATACTAGATGCTGATTATCTTCTTTGCTTCATTAGTGATGAATGGAAGCAAATCTGATGCAGACAAGCAATCTGGTGGAATGATGCAGAGCCATCTATGAAAACATCTGTACTAATCCACCAATGCAGTAACTTATAGCTACAAGCAAAAGACATTGATCCAGGAGGATCATTAACAGCTTTAAATAACTGATCCAAGTAATAGGGTAAATGAGAGGACATAATCAAGACTTAACTTTTTAGAGCTGTCAATTACAATTGCTAAAATACAGTTTCTACATTGTTTCAATTTCAAATACTTTATGACTTAAGTTCATTGTATTCTATTGTGGGCGCCCAACAAGGTTCAACGGAGTAGTAAAATCCACAGGAAAAAATTATTCAGCCATCCTGCACTCCATTTACCAGGAGGTCAGTCACAAAGGGAGAGATAATTGCTGCAAGCCAGCAAAATTAATTGGGGATGAGCCAGAAAGAATGATGTATGTTCTATGACAACGTACGTGACAGAGATGTTTGTACAAACCTGTAGCTGCTTGCCTTTTTGAGGACACAAGGACAGGAGAAGGAGACCTGTGAAAAACAATTAGCGTGGCTTCAGTGTGAGCAATTCTTAATTATCCATAGCATGTCGACAGCAGATAATTAGTGTCCCAATTTTTAACAATATTTGGTCATTAACTACAGCAGACTAGAGAAGAGCAAGAGCAGAGACATTTGTCTGAGCTAAGTGTTACATAACTGCACCCGCATGTGAACACAAGTCAACTAAATCATGCTGATGATAACAGCATAGAAATCCTGCTATTGTGTGACTGATTCAAATGCACTAAGTTGTAATGTACCATAAACTACATTTTATGTCCCTTTATGGTAAGCTGTTAAAACTGAGATATCAACCCACAAAACAGAGCAGGCTTAAATGAAATTTGTAACTTAAAGATCTCTCTCTAATCCACTGCCTGTTTGTCCTTAACCTGTTAAGTATTCTTGTCAAAGCATACCACGAACAACATTGGCCACTTATCTCAGGTCACTTCAGTATTAACAGATTTTTAAAGGCAATGCTATGAGCTAATTACATGCAAATCCAAATAGTTTATTAATTAAAAAATTGATGAAAAAAATCCTTATAGAACCACAGTTTGGGAATGCCCCCCTTCTTCATCCCATCTCTCTCTCTCTCTGAGATACATACACACACACAAAACCAACATTTTAAAGTATTTTCTGCTCTCGTTTTCTCCTGGGCTCAGACTATATTTCCTGGTTTCTATAGGACAAATTTTTCAGTTTGTTGAAGTTCGTTGCAGACCTCCTAGGATATAGCTCTATATTATAACTATAATTATAACTATAATTTTCTGTTGTTTTCCATTTCTCTTCCTTAGCGCCATATCCTCCAAACCCTTACACATATATGAGGACTTTTGTTGCACACTGTTGTCCCAGCAAGTTGCATGTACCCACTCGGGTGTAAATGTTTGTAGACTTGGACAGAATCATATATATGAAATAAAGAACTGAGTGATAGCATTTCAGAGCCAATGTACTGAAATTACTTCTTTCTCCAGAAGCCTTCAGTGGAATTGCTCCGGACAGTCACTGATATAACTAAGTTTCTTTAGTTGTTATCTGATTAGCAAGAAAGAGGGAATATTGTACTCTTTTGTATCGTACAGGGTATGTGTACAGTGCAATTAAACATTCACAGGGTTTGGGCTGTAAAACTGGGGTGTAGATTTTTGGGCTTGGGCTAGAGTCCGAGCTGTCTCACTTTTTCCCCCTCGCGGGGTCCTGGAGCTCAGGCTTTAGCCAAAGCCCAAATATATAGACTGCAATTTTACAACTCTGCAGCCCGAGCCCCGCAAACCTGTGTCAGCCAACAGGGGTGAGCCGCAGGTGTTTTAATTGTAGTGTAGACATATCCACAGAGGCCCATGGGATAAATCAAGTAAAGAGTTTTAGGGCTACATTCTGCCCTTCTATGTGTGGCATTCCAAGTTGGTTTGTGGACCTTTATCTCAATTCCTGTCACAAACATAACATATTAATTAATTGTAGGTTATATATTTAATATCTTTTGGGCGTTTGCTAAGGTTTCATTAATTTTTGAGAAAGTACTAAAAAAAGAAATAAGTAGACAAGAAAGTTAATGACACATAATCAGTGTTTTAAAATGCCCTAAAAGGCTATTTATTTAATCATAATAGTACATGATTTTTAAGATATTTACTAGTAACTGAACAAAGGGACATTTTATTCAGTATATGCATCTGTGGGGATTAAAAATAAGGATAATTAACTTGAGTATTTAAATATTTAGTTTTATATAAATAGATATGATATATGAATGGTTAAAATGTGAAAAAGAGAATAAAATATTTGTTTTATTCATTTTTTTCTTTAGATTTAAGCAACAATAAAAAGATGCCATATATAAAACTCTAGGTGCCCTAATTAATGAGACCAATACTAATGATTATCCATCTGCAATACAAACAGCCAGTAGTATTAAATAAATATATACAGATAATTGTAGCTAGCCGTTCAATCAGAACCCTTCCTCTCCCCTTCCCCCTTCTCCTGGAACATAGGCTCAGCTTTCTTCTTGCTTGCCGAGAAGTTATCAAGTTCAGGCTACCTTGAACCAAGATGGGGAGCAAGTTCTGAAGGCCTGGGGCCCTTACCAAGAATGTTTTTTTGGTGGCCTCATCTGTTTTAAGTGGGGGGCAATCCATTTTGAGCACCTCTCAGGTGGTCTCTCAGGAAGCCAGGTCTCAGCCAACTTGGGGCTTTATAAGTCAAAACCAACACCTGAGGCACCAGTAGGCAGGGATCCAGAGCACTAGTGTCAAGTATTCCCAGAGAGAGGCCCTGCTCAGTAGGAGTGCTGCGACATTCTGCTCTAACTTTGGTCTCTAGAGTACATTGTAATAGTCAAATCTTGAGGGAGAAAAGAAAGGATAATGCTGGCAAGTTCCCCATCTAAAAATAAAATATGCCAACCTCCAGGTAAGGAATAGATGGTACAAAACTGATCTGGCTCCTGCTGTAATGTGCTTATCTAACAGCAGCTGGAGGTCTAGAATCATCCCTTGGCTGGGAACCGTGGCGACCAATGTCTGACACATTCCCTAAATTAAAGGGTCTGATATTACCTCTGCCAGCAATTGTTTGCTTCCCCAACCCACCATTATCACTTTGATCTTGTGTGATTGAGCTTCAACCTGCTGCCTCTGATCTATTCCCCAGCGTCAGCTAGATATTGACTGAGGCCCTGAACCACATTGCCCAAATTGTATGAGATAGAGACATACAGTTGGGTGTCCTCAGCATACTGATAAGACTGCACCCCATGACTCCTTGCAAAGACTCCAAGTGACCCCATATATGCTTTGAATGAGGGGTGACAGAATGACACCCTGCGGCACTTGATTGCTCTTCAGGAAGAGGAGTTTTTGTCCACAACTTCCCACTGAGATCTCTCCCAAGAGAAAAGAATGAAGCCTCTGGAAGCAGCCCCATCATCTCCCTCTGAGGTCTGCAGATGAGACAACAACACTTTGTGATAAATGGTATTGAAGGCAGCTGATTGGTCTAATAATATCAGCATAGACATGTATGAGCAAAAATACTGACCATAAACATTAGATATTTTAAAGTTGTGAGTGGGCTGCTTTTAGCTTTTTAAAAAGAAGCATTTCATTTGTATGCAGTTGGAATTTTGAATCCTTAGTTGGAGAAAGTCTGTATTCTGCCTTTCTGCTAAGAAAGACTGTAGTCATGTTAGGTGCCACTAAAAAAGATTTCTCCCTCTTGTGAAGCTGCCATGATAATTAAGAGCTTGATCTTGCAAACCCTTACTCACATGAGGCAGACTAATCCTTAATGAAGTCAATGGGATTACTTGAATGGAAAAGGATTATGAGACTCAGATCTTGCAGGATTGGACCCTGGGGCCTCAGTTTTAAACACAAGCAGCAGCAGGATCAGCGCCTAAAAGAGAGAGCAAATTTCACTATGTGAATTAACAACAAAATAAAATTCTAACAATAGCGATAAACGGGTGCTCAGAGTCCAGCTTTCTTTAATATGGAGAGGCAACCATCACAACTACAGATCGTAGCATACATTTACCATCTTGATGCAAACAATTAATCTTAATTTTAATATACAATTGTTTTGTATAATCTTTAAGGCTGTATCTACACTGCCCTGCAGTTAGGACTACAGGTATGTGAATAAAAGGGTGCACCAAAATGCTACACTGTACTGCAGTGTTCCTAGTTTGCATTAATGTAGTCTGGTTTGAAGAGGACTGTGTTAATGCATTCTAGGAACCTTTAGTTTGCACATGCAGCATCTATATGGAGGAGTTATAGTGCAGCACTTTGGTGCACAATGTTGTTGACATCACTGTAGTATGAACTGAGGGGCAGTGTGGACAAACCCCAAGTGAAGTTGAAATTCTAGGACATTTTAAAGTCCTTTAAAGACCTATATAGAAGGTGGTAATTTTGTATCCCTGATTATTCTATAGGCTTAGTCCCTTAGTAAAATTCTGTCTTATAAGGTTGCCTTTCTGTTGAGCTGTCCTAAGGTACTTTGCAAATTTTCAAGTTAGGAATATGTCAAGTCACTCAGCAATAAGTCAGGAAACAGCAAAGGAAATTGATTTTCAACTATTAATGGCCAAGTCCTATCTAGCTGTTTTGTCTCAACTAGATAATCATTTATAGTGAAAATTATGATTTTTCAAATTATTTTAAGCCTAGGAATATTTTTTCTAACTTCTTTTTTCAGATCCGTTATTCCTCCCCAACCCCCCTCCCCCTCTGCTCGTTGTGTCCATGATGGGGAGAAACTCCCTCAAAGAAAGCAAACAGCTTTGACAGAGGGACATCTTAGAACAATGACATTTATTTTTCAATATGAAACATCTGTTTTGTGTGCATCCTTTTAACTCTTGATATTCCACATACCATATCTTAACTGAAAACTGAATACTTTCAGCAACTCTTTTGCATCTGATGTCCTATGAAGAGTAACACAGGCAAGACTGGGATGCCTTCTTATCCTTCCTCCAGAAACAAATAAAGTCCTGTTAAATATTAGTGTCACATTGGCAGACCAGGTGCCAGCTCATGATAAGGCGCTATGTCTCTGCTGACATATACATAACTGGAGCCAGTCTGGCTCACCCATTTGTTAATATTGTTAAGATAAGTATTAGAGTTATAAGAATGTGTTTAATGTTTAGACTTCATTGAATGCTTGTGAGTTGCTTCATGCATAAGCCTGACTTGTAACATCTATATCTCATATTGTAAGGTAATATTTGAGCATTTACTCCTGAGGGCATTTTGTGCTAAAAAATTCTGTGCACAGTATTTTAAAATTCTGCAAAATTCTACAAATTTTATTTGTCAAATACCTGGTCTTGTTGCTTTTCTTTGCTTCCCCGTCAGAAAGTCATTTTTCTGTGGTGAAGCAAAGAAATCAGTGGGAGACATAAATTCTGTACATGTGCAATGGTGCAGAATTTCCCCAGAGTATACATTGTAAATCTCTGTTACTGTGTAGATCACCAGACAGGAGAGACACATTCATTGGAGTGAAATGCTGGTCTCCAGAAGGTGTTATGCCCTGCTTGAAAAGGAAGGCCTATTGACACCAGACAGGCTATAGTGCAACATTAAAGAGGAAAAAAGACTTTGTTTTACTCTGACCTGCTCTCCCAACATGAAGTTAATCCCTCCCATCGGCTGAGTTTGCAGTTCAGAGCAGAATGGGAGAAGGAAATAACTCCTAACAAGGAGAAACTGTATATTCATGCAGCTGGGACTTGGGGGAGGGGGAGCGGGCAAGGATGACTAGACATAAGCGAAAGGTCCTTGGTTAGCCCTGAAAGACATATAGAGCTTGCTTATTACAGAATCTTCTGTTACTTTTTGAAATTTAAAATTGGAACTTGTGGGCATATATGTGTGCATGCTTTAACCATGTAAATAACTCTTATTTCCTTTTCCTATGTAATAAATCTTTAGATAGGTTTATTATAGGTTTGGATACAAGCTTTCTCTTTGGTGTGAGATATAAGGTGCAATTGACGTGGGATAAGTGACTGGTCCTTTGGGATTGGGAGTAACAACACTATTCACGTAAGGGGCCATGTATCACAAAGGCAGGCTTACCTGGGTGGCAAGACAGAATTTCCAAGGGGACTGTCTGTGACTCTGTGTTAAGGCTGGTATAATGCATGTGGAGTTTACACTTGATAATAGGTTGATGAAATTGAGTATAGAACTCACAGCCAATTTGGGGTGTATGCCCTGGTTCTTAACAGTCTACCCTGAGGTTGGTACTCATGCTCTTGAGCTACTGCAACACAGCTTGACAATTGAGTTTTTCCATTTAATGGTTAACAGAATCATTTAATATTAGTATGTTTGCTGCATGACTCTTTTAGGCCTAATCCTGCTTCCACTGAAGACATTGGCAAAATGCTCGTTGCCTTCAATGGGAATGGTATCAGGTCCTTCTCCTTGGTTCAGTTTTTCACTCTTGATATCTCTAATGTCAGAAATAGTGTCATTTAAACAGAGTAGGAAAGTGATGGTTAGTTAATCTACAACACAGAAAGGAAAACACAAAGCAGATACAGGTGTTCCAACTGGAAAGGTGCTAAATCACCACCTGTGAAATGCTGTCTTGTTTCACTGATGTTTCATTATTTTCTCAGAGCCAGGGATGAAATGGACGAATGAATCTTAATTGCAGTGTCCTAGTGGCTAAATATCAGACAGTTCTCTAGATGGGTGCTTGGTAATCTGACATACAGAAACGTTTTTGCTTCAGAGCTTGGTTGGGATCTAGTTATAAGTGAAAACATGTTGGCAGAGGTAAAAAATAATCTCTCATTAGAATGGGTCAAGTGTTTAGAGTGACTGCGTTTTTAATGTAATCAATAACCATTAAGAAAATAGAACTACATACGGTATTGCATACCTAATCAGTAACCCCATAACAGATATCTGGCCAAATGGAGGCCAAATCTTGTATTCCTTCTGCATTCAAAAATCCATTTACTTCAATGTATCCTCCTTCTTCAGTATGTCTCAAGAAGAGCTTTTGGCATGCCAGGAGTCCACAGTGGCTGTAAAAAGTAAAAAGGCAGTGATCTTCTTTAGAATTAATATCCCATTGGGAAATATCACTTGCCCTGTTATTGTAAAACATGATTTCTTTTACTGTTGTTGTTTCTGGACTGTAAATACATGTATTGATGTTAAAGAGTTAATGACAAATTTCAGAAGACTTTATTAAATAGCAATAATGTGAGATACTACTTGTGCCACTTGATTTACCTAATTTATAACCCTGTTTGATTACAACAGCATGTCGTTCATCTGTAAAGATTGTACCCAAGGGACTAGTCAACTTATTAATTCATCACTTGCCTTCTTTTATGGTTGCAGTCTCCTATTATGGCGCAAAAGTAGAGAGATATACTAATCTGAAAACTGCCAGCCAACTGGTTCCACTCTAGTTGACCTTTTGTGTGCAGGTACAATCCTGATAACTTTTCTATTGGTTTCTGTTTCTCTGAGGTTACATTACAATCTATTCTTTTGTCTTACAGTACTATGATGAAAGCAAGACAGCGTGAATTGAATTTAATGTCTGCAGTTACTGTAGCTTCTAAAGAGGAAAGGCTGCCTCAAGTTAACCTGTAGCTCTTTTTTAAAAATGCCTTTTGATTTATCTGTCACCTGATCCATCAGCAATGAATAATTTTCATGGAAGGTGCACTTTAATTACATTCCCATTTGACTTGCATTATCATGCCTTATCTAGGTAATTAATCTCGCCAAGTATCCAATTTCGGCCTTTATTGCAGGCAGGCAGACCTTCTAAATTATGTGTGCTTGAATAGGCATTGGGCCTGTTGTTAAACCAAACAGGCCATGAAACACTATTGTGGGTGCTCCAAATTTTCTTTACAATTTATCTAGTAAGATTTTTTCCTTTTCTGTGGACTGCTGTAGCTCATTGCTGAGGTTGATGCTATCAAGCCTTTTAGAGTTTACAGAAGTTAAACTCTGTAGCAGATACTGACTGAAGCACAAATGATTTAAATAGCAGAATCCCAAGAGCCATGCACTCTTTGAAGTAATAGTCAGCAGGCAGTGAAACTAGGTATAAAAAATAATTCTTTTTGATCCTTGAATAATTTATCGAGTTCATAGGATAACCAAAGGTCTACTTTGTAATTGGTGCATTCAGAGGTCATATTAGTATTCCTCCTTCCACTATGAGATTCGGAATTGCAGTTGTGTTTAATTTTGAGTTTCACTGCTCTGTGGGGTGAAAAATAGAGTTTTAAGAAACATTGTGCCCTGAACCAGCAGATTAATGTACATTTTTTGTTGGGATGGTTATTCTTATATCTTATTCATTGCTACCTAGAAATAGTAGCTAAGGACTCAGGTGCTAGAGACCTACAGAATGTGGGAAGCTGTGGAGAAAATAGTCTTTAACAGTAAAAATGAATAAATAAAAGAGCACAATTAAAACCTTGTAGTTAGGTGTCTACTTTAATGGGGGAAATTCTATATCCATCTAATGAAAAACTTCTTAGTGCTTCTAAAACTGTTTATTTTTCCATCTTGAAAAAGAAAATTATTTGATCTGAGTTTTAATTAAAAGGAATCCAATTCTAGTTGCTCATATTTTAACTAGAGTGACCCAAGCTCCTTAGCTCATATCCAGTTCCAGTCTTCCCCAGAGTTCAAGGTGTCCAGGCGGTCATAGCCATAGAGTTTAAGGCCAGAAGGCTCAAGGTTTTGGACTGTGTTTTAGAACTGCATTTGGAAAGTATCAATATTTCTGAAGTCAAAGACTAGTTCTTAGTGGCAGTTTTTAAATTAGTTGTAGAAGGCGGTTTTAATAACTTTAGCATAATCCCCTAAAAACATAAAGGGAGTTTAATAGAGATGCAATGGAACTTGTAATGCTTTCTCCCCCCCACCCCCCGCCCATTAAACTTTTAGAATAGATATTCTAAAATTTGGTTTCAAGACTTTCTTTAATAGAAATCAGATTGTCTCTTGTTCAATCAGAATAGTCTTATTTTATTTGAAAAAAATCTTTTTTCATTTTATCAAGAGTTCCCCATACACAGAAATCTTATTGAAAATGTAACTTCAGTATCTAAAGTCTGAAAAAAATTAACTGGATCCAATTTTGGGGGGTGAAGGGATAAAATTGGTCTTTTGATTGTTTAACCCACATCACACCCTAGTGTCTCTAATTCTCACCGATAGAGAGAATTACATGGTTGATACAGAGAATTAAAATGTCCAGTTAGCTAACATTTAAACACATTTCCTATAGATTGTAGTCATTGCTTTGTGAATCACTAAAACCAGACCAGTTCACTTAACTGAACATAACAAGGAAAAACTAAAAATAGTTATAGCTTTCTCAGTGCTCTTAGTTTCCCTCCCTTTAATTACCATCTCTCTTAGCAACTATGATTAGTGACAAACTGATCATTTTAATAAGAAAAGGAGTACTTGTGGCACCTTAGAGACTAACAAATGTATTAGAGCATAAGCTTTCGTGACCTACAGCTCACGAAAGCTTATGCTCTAATACATTTGTTAGTCTCTAAGGTGCCACAAGTACTCCTTTTCTTTTTGCGAATACAGACTAACACTGCTGATCATTTTAATGTTACATTTAATCTTGAGTGAACAAATTTTTGAACATGCACTCTCATTTTTCTGTATCTTCAACATATTACCTGTTTTCAAAAGTGCCGTGTATGAAGTAGGCAGACTTAGAATAAAGTCTGAGAAGGGCCCACTGACAGGTTGGGCTGTGAAAGATTTTGAACCTTGCATAGCATGAGGTTTCTCTCGCTGTCTACTGTCTCTGCACCTCTTTGGAGTCAATCTGGTCCCTTTATTGCTGCCTCTGAAGCTAAATGGTTTTCTGATTAAAGCATTGGACTGAGACTCAACGAGATCTATGAAAAATTAGTCAGTCTCACAGACTTTCTGTGTTACCTTGGGTAAGTCATTTAATCTCTCTGCACCGCCATTCTCCATGTGAAGAATGGGGGTAATAGAACCTTCCTACATCAAAGGGGAGTTGTAAAGAAAACTCCAGTATCGATTGTGTGGAGCTCAATACTCAGGTGTGGGGGGCCATATAAGTACTTTGAGAGACTGAAATTCTCAATCTTCCTGCAAATTTTTTGTTTATAACACATAAAATAAAATTGAGCATTTGTGTTTTTTTTCCTAACTTGCAGCTTTTGGCCTCCCCTATTCAATAACAGGCAAATGCTGCCTTGCATAGACCACCCCCCTCACTCTCTCCATAAAGCCTCAGAAGGTCCTGAATGCAGCCTCTACCTGCTGCAGAGTAGAGCTCCATAGAGGTACCCTGAGTTTTAGTGTGCAGAGTTGTAGAGCAGGGTTGGGTGAATATCGCCACAATTATGTGGGGAAGTCTTAGTGATTATCAGTGTCTACTGAAGTCTGAGGACTGTGGTAGAATGCACAGAGTAGCTTAGCTACTGACTGAAGCCTAGAAAGAGGACTAGCCTACTTCCCCTACACATGCCTCTCCCCGTCCGACCCTGAAATAACTCCTCTGCACGCAGTCCATTCTTTCATGCTCTGCACAGATAACGTGATTTAGCGCTAAGGTGGTGGCTTGTTTTTGTTTTTAAATATATTCACTTACCAAAAAATCTTGTGATTGTGACTTTTTTAAAATAGCGTACGGTTTCTGGAACTTTGTTTTTAATCATTAATCATTTTGACACCTTTTTTTTTTTTGGCAACCTGGTCCTTGTGATTCTTTCTATAGTGCTCTAGGTCAGTCTCCCATGGGAGAAAAGTGAATCTTTGAATTGTGGATTTAAAATTGAGGCATTGATGTACTCCACTACTCCCTGTAGGCACTTATTTAAGGGCCCTCTTTTGTTGTGGTTAATAGTTCACCTAATGTACTAAAATAACATCATTGGTCACTTTAAAGTGATCTTGTATGTTTCACTCCCCTGCTCCCTGCCCCCCCCCCCCCCCGTAGGCAAATAATTTGGCTAGGTGTAGAATCACTGCTGTTTATCTTTTGTATGAAAAGGCCTTAGGATGTTATGTACCATAGATGTCCCTAAAACTCAGATATCACATCTGTCACCTTCCTGCTGATTTGCCAAGTAATTAAAAAGCTCAAGAGGTTGTTCAAGCATATGAGTATATATGATCAGTAGCCTGTATCTGAGCTGGTATGAGGCTAGGCAATGTTACATCTACTGCTCTTATAAGATGAGGCAGGTTGTAAAACAGCAGCTAAAATGATTGCAGATTTTTAGCTCAATTTTATAACTTTCATTTTTGCTGTAAGTCTCATTAAAGTGAATTACAGCTTCATAAAACAGATGTGGCAAAATCAGGCTGTAAATATATAGCTGACCATTATGTTTACAAAATCATTGAGTTTTGCTTAAGAAATCATGGAACACCATATTAAAAAGGTGTGCTGTATAAAGAAAAAAATCTTAATTCTTTATTGCATACATCTTGTCCCTTGATTTTGGACAGTAAATCCAAAAATGAGGGGAGGGATGAGAGTGAAAGAGAGTGTGAGGGAGCAAATGCTAAATTGCTTTGCAGTTTCAATGAGTATAGCTTTTCAAACGTCTTTATTCAGAGATCCTCCCATAAGCACTGAGTGGAGGATGAGAAATCTGGCTTTCTCAGTATGAAGACTAAAAAGACGCTAGTTAAGGCATAATGAACGTCAAGTTAATGACCTGACCATAAGCTAGCTTCTCATTGATCAGATTTTTCACTCCAAACTTTCTCAAAATTGTAAGCTCTGCTTCTCTAAGATTAAAAGGAAAGGAAAATAGTAGCACTGGGATGGATGCGGGGGGGGGGGGGGATAATAAAAAACCTGTTCCCAAAGTCCCCATTATTTCTTTGCCATTGCAAAGGAAAATGGGCAAGAATTAATTGCAAGCATTTTGGCTAATTTCCTATCAAATGTGCACAATGTACAATGGGTTCTACTGTGCCTTATTCTCCCAAATGTTTATTTCAAAATATGTTAAACCCTTTAATATGAGCATCTGCTGTGTAGCCTTTTGCTCACAACAAACCTTTTACTATCACACCACCTTGGGACCCAAGAGTGGTTGTGACCATTCACTGGTGTATTTCTAGTCTTTGCTTTTTTCCCCCCTTCACCAAACTGCTAGTTCTCCCAGGCCTTTCTGATGGTGATCTTCTCCCACGCTACAGACTATTTTTAAAGTTCCTCAACTTTATTAATAGCTTCCAAAGGCTGACCAATACGTCAATCTGATTACAAATCAAATTTGAAAGAATTCCAGTACTTGTCTGACCCCCACTTGTGGGTAGGCCTTGAAGCTTATACAGTAGAGCTATACCCAACTATTGTATTCAGTATAGCATATGAAACCAGTTAAAGTGTATATTAAATAAAAAGTGAAATTTTCCTCCTGCTATTTGAAATAAAAGAAACAGAATTTTATCAGTGTAGTAAGTACAACAGTTTTATACCAGTTTTACAAGCCAAGTGAGAAGATGGAGCAAAAACATTATTTTTTAAGAGACCTCTTTATCTTCTCCTCTGCAGCACAGAAATATATTCAACTTAATGTAACGGTATGATCCATTCTTAAACTGTCAGATTTCTAAATACAAGTCATGTATCATGGCAGTGCAGAACAATCTATGTGGTACCAAAGCAGTGTTAATGAAGGAGAAAGTATGTAAATTCTGCCTCGATCATTGGGGAGCTATGTTAATTTGCATTACTCTTTCAACCTGGAAACTGGTAGGTTGTGATCAGGTGATAGGGTTTTTTTAATTAAAAAAATAAACTTCCACCAAAATATATTCAACTACACAAAAAGTTCCTTAGTCTGTTCTATTTGATAGTGTTATCAATATGATTTGTTAGTGCATATACAAGCAATTGAAGATACTAAAAATTCCAGAGAATGTTTATCTTAGTTTTTCAAGGGAACCCATTAAGGGACACATTTTCAGGTCAGCCTTAGCAGGTCTTCATTTTTGTGCTCGTGATTTTGCAGGTGCATACTCTGCCAGTTAGATTATTAATTATTGTACTCACTAAATTGTGGACATAAAGCTGCCTACAGTTGCTTGGACCCACAAATTGCACTGAAATGTAGGCTAGAGTTTGAAAATCTAGTCATAAGTTTTCTATGCAAAATTATAGATTAGTACATTGAGGATCAGCAAAAGTAATTGCACAGTAGAAGTGCTTAAACATACAATCTTTAATTTTATTTAAACTCTTGCCTGATTACAGTGTTAACCATTTATAGCAAATGCATTAGCAATTACAAGTCCATTTTACTAAGCGAAAGTAATTTAACGGTAAGTTTACAGTGGATGAAATATTTAGTTTTTATGTAGGTGATTAGAAATGTGAGGCATAGACAGACAAATCTCTTGCAGCACATTTTGGAAGTAACTGGTCTGTGGTAACAGATTGTGCCTTAAACCACAGCCACTCAAATGTTCTAAGCACACAAAACATCTGTTTACTGTCTGTTGTGAACATATATATTACAGTAGAGCTCAAAAATAAATAAAGTGTTGGTGTAAATTTAATATAGTTTAATATTTGTCGAGATTAGCAGTGATAAAAATAACATAGAAGAGGCTGAATCTTATATGAATTTGACGAAATGTTCCACAATTTTGTGACATTAGATGTTGTTGTTGTTTTGTTGTTTGGGGCTAGTCTTTTTAAAAAGTATTGAAGGACATTTTGAGACTACGACATAATAATGGTTTTATCATTAATGTCAATAATACTGCACCAAATACCAGTTTGATAAATGAGACCTAATAACACTTATGTTTTGGGGTATTTATAAAGGTAAAAATATTTCTTCTGACAAGTACAAGATTGACCACCCTGAAGAATTAAACCGTGTGTTTATATGCAGAATTAAGACAATAGGGGCACCAACACAAGCTTCTCTTTGCTGTTTCACCTGTGTGATTCCATCACAGTTTGGTGGAAACGTAAAATACTTAATCCCTCAAGCACACTCCATGCTGGGCCTGTCTGCTGAGATAAGTCAGGGTACTAGTTGTAATAGTGGTTTTGTGTATACCAGCCCAGCTGACCATCTGTCTATCATGCTTATATGGCTCCTATTACAGCAGTATCTGAGTTCCTCACAATTTCTAGTGTATTTCTTCTCATAAAACCCTGGTGAGGTAGGGAAGTGCTATTATTCTCATGTAACAGATGGAGAACTGAGGCACAGTGACTGTGTGACTTGTCCAAAGTCACACAGGAAGTCTGGGGCAGAGCAGAAACTTGAACCAGGTCCCAAGCTAGTACTTTAACTACTAGACCATTTGTCCCCTCATTGCATTGTCCTCATTCCATATTCCTCTCATATTTCAAAGCTCACTGGATATCCAGCAGATGGCAACAACTTTTAACCACTGCAAATTTGTGAAAAGCTCTCTTGTACCATTCTCCAATTTCACAGATATATACTCCCTATAATACGATGGTGCTATTTTCCAGTAACTTAGAAAGATGGGGCATGTGCTGTTAGAGACCATCTATTTTAAAAGGATGAACATAGAGAAGAGAACTATCTAGTTGAGACTGTGTAAGTTTCTTAGAGCTACATGTGAACAGGGTATTATGAAATAGAGACAAGAACGATATTGTGCACATTAAGAATGTTGAAAACTTATGTATAAACAATGTTGACAGTTTATGTTGCTGTTTTAATATGGATGTCAAAACCTATAATAGCCTAAAATATTTGTTGTTTTTATAGGGTTTTCAAATTCCAATACAAATTCAGAACCAGAACAAAGATTTTTTGCCAGTTTGTTTTTTATTAATGAATGTTACATTTGTTAACCTCTAAAGATTTGTAAATTCTGCATTATTGATACCAAATATACATCAGGCTCTATTCTGACTTCATCCTTTTTCCTGGGCAGATTTTTTTTACAGTATATGGGAAGAAAAGTGCTTGGATTATATTAGAGTAAGTAAAAAGAAATATCCAGAAAACATTACTTCACATCTAGGGAACAGTTAGATGACTTTATATTTGAACTTTCTTTAAGGGTTGCATTAAACCATTTATGAGTCCTTCGCTTTAATCATATAAGAGAACTTTACGAGCCTGAATGTTGAGTGTGTCTTATTAATGTGTTTTTAGGGTTGGCCTAAAGGTGTAGTGCACAGGAACTACTTGGTGTTAGAACTTCTCGGTATAAATACTAATAGTACAGTCTTATGTGGTGTCCAGGTCTAATGCCTTTTAAAGGGAGCATATGTATACTGGTGCTGCTAATGTTTCCATATCTGATAACTGAAAAGCTGCTTTATTCAGATGGTGTGCTGCTAATGGCTCAGCACTGGATGGGGCATTAAAGTATACTAGTATAGTCAGGTGTTAAAATGAGGAAGTTTTTAATCCCATTGTAAGAAAGTTACTCGAGCAACAGATCATTGTTGTTCTATGGCACTGAACTCCTGGAGGAAGATCCAAAAGCTATGGATATTGAAGATCCCACATAGTAGAATTGCCATATGATACAGAATAAAGTATCTAGGCTAAGGTTTTAAAATTTGGTCTGTAAATTTGGGTGCATCCATTTTTGAGTGCCCAGCTATTGATACCTAGGGCCTGATTTTCATCAGTTATTAGAACTGAAGTTGTAGGTCGTCAGCATCTCTGAAAATCAGACTTTGAGGCACAGAAATTGAGGCATCCAAACTTAGAGGTCACATTTGAGAACTTGGGATTCAGTTCATATCCCTTACACTTTATTATCTTTATCATTATTATATATTATCATTTGGCAACTTAAACAGAAAGGGAGAATGGATTTCTCTTGGGTTTTTTTCCCCATGATTATGACGTCTTTGGTGATTAGTAATAGCTTATTGCAGTTTTAAAGAATAATGTATCCTTTTAACTGCCTTGTAATGTTGTCAAGATCAGCAAAATCTTAGGTTATCTGCCAAGAGGTAGCTATAATATTGTACAGCTTTTAAACTTTTTAAAATTATTTTATTTGTTGTGTTTTTATGAATTTTTGTAACCTGCCATTTAATTTTCATTCTTCTGTTTTCTACCCTTATTTAGACTAAAGGCTAATCTATATAGGGTTTTGTTCTGGAATAGCTATTCCTGATCAACTCCTTGTGTGAACCCTCTGCTTCCACATTAGCTTAATCTACTTCAGAAGTGGATTAAACTAATTTGGAATAAAACACTCTTATTCTGGAATAAAAGCAATTGTATAGGGAGTTAATAAAAACTAGCTTTTCTGTTTTAAATTCATATCCTACCTTAATCCAAATTAACTTCTCAGTGTAGACAAGATCTTACTTAACTAACCAGCCTCTATCCAATACATTTTTCAGTGTTCAGACCAATATCTATAGTAGGCTGAAAAATATTGCTTTTGGTATAGTCAAGAGAGATGCTTTTCTGACTAAATTATGGAAAAGTTTGAATGTTGCATGGTGTGTAGATACAGCACCTTAGTTATTATCTCCCCATATCTCATACTGAGTAGAATATTTGCAGTGAGAATTGGAGTATTGAAAGAAGTTGGTGATTCAGCAGATACTAATTTCTCTGTGTATCATACTGACTGAACCCATAGCTCATCATGAGGAAAGGAATTGTGCCATTGGAGTTGCTGCCTTTCAGATGAGAGACAAAACTAAAGTCCTGTCAAATGTAGCCTTGACATTCTTTTCAGGGTTATAGGTGTTAAGCCCAGTGTCATAAACAAATTCTAGTTTGAGTAGTTATGTCTAGCATAACTGTAAATTCAATTAGATAAGCTATTAATTCCCATCCCAAACTTTTGTGAAGTATTTCCATCTTCCAGGTGCTCTTTAGCTGTCTGAACATTTCATCTGAGACCTGATTGAAGTGATCTTTCTCTCTCTCAATCTTTCCCCATACACACGCAAATTAATTGTGAAGACCCTTGCAAGTTCATAGAGAAGCTTGCCAGAAGCCAACTACAAGCTCAAGAAATTGAAGTTAATATTCTAGTCTTTGCACAATCTCTATCTAGGACAGGACATGGAACTGAAACTTCTTTATTGGTACTGATGGATGATCTCCTCCTGTCAGTGGATAGAGGAAAGACAAAGACATCCATTCTCGTCTTCCGGGACCTCTCTGCAGCATTCACTACTGTCAACCATGAGATTCTGCTGTCTCACCACCAGGGAAATGTGGTCAAATGGTTTGGGTCCTACTTGGAAGGATGCATCCAGCAAGTAATATTGAGAAACTGCACCTCCACTACCAGACCTCTCACTTGTTGAATCCCACAATTTTCTCTCTGGTCCTTTTCAACAAATACATTCACCCGGTAGGTGAACTGGTCAGATGTCATGGACTCAAGGGCCAGAAACATGCAAATGACATCCAGCTCTACATATCCTTTACCACACTTGACCACCGCACTCCACCAAGCCCACACAGTGCTTAAACATGATCAACTCATGGATGAGGTACAGCTGGCTGAAGCTGAAGCCAAGCAAATTAATGGTGATACTGGTGGACGGAGGAAAGAATTTGCAGTCATGGTGCAGTCTCTTTTGATTGAAGGTTCACATCCACAATTGGTTGACTCAGTCCATGAATAATGCTTTCTGTCTTCTCCAGCTGGAGACTGTATCCCACCCTGGCAGATGTTGACCTGGCCTCAGTTATTCACAGCTTTGTCTCTTCTCAGATGGACTACGCAATGCAGTATACCTTCACATAAAGACTGTAGTGCTTAGGAAATTCCAGCTAGTACAGAACACTGCAGCATGTCTCCTCAGCAATGTAAACAACCACAAGCACATCAGACCTGTCCTCTTGTTTCTACGCTGACTTTCCATACACTATTGAATTAAATTCAAGGTCCTGGCCCTAATTTCAGGGTGCTCTGTGACCTAGGCCTACACTGCCTAAAGCTATGGACAGGCACTCAGACATTCTGGTGATGAGTGTGCTATAAGAACCTATACAGAATAGAATTGAATTTGGATCTTCCTGGGTGAGAATCCTATAAGGGTTAAGATCCTCAGCTAGTGTGAACTGGCACAGCTCTCAAAGGCCTTCTTTGAAACTATGCTGAATTATAACAGATGAAGATCAAGTCTATAAATCTATATTATAAAACCTGGTTGGATTAGATGGCTCATAAACTTCTCTTCTAAAGAAGTTGATAAACTATCTTTAGTTGTGCCAGTATTCATGAACATAAATAACACATTTACATTGAAATTAAATACCAAAATAATAAACATTGTGATATTCAATAATTTTTACCTAATATTAGTCATATTGCTGTTGTAGAGATATTGGGTTCTCAGGGAAGAGTTTGAAAACCAATCTCTTTATAGTCAATTCTGCCTATAGATATTATTCCTGATATTTTTCTTCAGTTTATCTCTTACGGAAGATAGATGATTCAATTTGTGCACTTTTGCTGCGGTAGTCTATTGGATCTTCTCTACTTGGATTAAAACTCAAAATCTGAAATTAACAGCTTTAAACTAGCAAACATTACAGCAATAAGAATTTAATCCTAGTGTGTCTGACATTAACAACTTTTTTAGAAGATATTAGAATTAATCAAGTTGATCTCATAGGATAATATTCTAGCCCAAGGTCCATTTTCTGTCTAACACGTTATTAAATTTGTTCTAGTCTCGGCACACAAATTAGAGTTGGCTGAGTCAGATAGGATAAAATATACACAAAACTTCGAGCAGAACTCTGCTCCCTTTTTGATGATCTAAAACGCTCCAAGGACTTCTGTATCTGGCACTCACCAGAGGTGTGTAAATTGTAGAGCACTTTAATTGCCCTGTGTAGACCCTGTTGACACATTCTAAAAAGTACCTTGTACACTTTGATGTAGTCCTGATACCTTGTGTAGAGCATGTCACCAAGGTTTTCATGGGGCAGAGAGAGTGCAACATTTTAGAACACTCTACAGTTTACCTCCTTGTGGTGCACATTGCTGCATGTGACAAGCCCTGAGGTGTTTTGTTTTGGTTTTGGGTTTTGGAGTTTTTTTTTTAATCTCTGCATTCTGAAAGACTTTTCTGTCTGGATTTTATACTTGGTAGGAACCAAGAAGTGAAGGAAACATTTTTAAAAAATCTATCTCCTAAGACAGGTTTCAGAGTAGCAGCCGTGTTAGTCTGTATTCGCAAAAAGAAAAGGAGTACCCGTGGCACCTTAGAGACTAACAAATTTATTAGAGCATAAGCTTTCGTGAGCTACAGCTCACTTCATCGGATGCATTCCGATGCAGTGAGCTGTAGCTCACGAAAGCTTATGCTCTAATAAATTTGTTAGTCTCTAAGGTGCCACGGGTACTCCTTTTCTTTTTATCTCCTCAGAGACACACTAAGGAGATTCAGGTACATCTGAATAAGCATCCTCCCTTTTAATTGCTTATCCAAGTATCTTACCCATTATTGCATAAAGCCTATTTGTAAATAATTTCCTTATATCTTTTGGCAATATGGAAATATTTGGAAATATGACTACATCGGAGCCCATGCAAAAAAAAAACCCCAATTTTATAAGAGAAATTTTTGTTTGGTGAGGGGAAAATCAAAATATCCAAAATACTTAATGCAACTTAATAGCATTTTAACAGTTATTTTCATGCCATCAATACTTCTAGTATCTGTGGGCCTGTTCTCTCTTGCAGTGATTTTCAATTGTAGAATTACTCTTTCAGTAGAATTACTCTTAATTTGCATGAGTGTAAGTCAGAGAAGCATTCAACCCTTTATTTTTCTAGATTTCCATCAGGATGTAATTGTGTTTTGATCCAGAATACACCTGCATCTGTGCCCTGCCATTATACTACTTTGTCAGAGATTCTCAACCTTTTTCTTTCTGAGCTCCCCTCCCCTGCCAATATGCTGTAAAAACTCCACAACCCACCTGTGCCTCAATAACTGGTTTTCTGCATATAAAAGCCAGAGTCAGCGTTAGAGGGTAAGAAGCCGGGCAGTTGTCTGGGGCTCCATGCCACAGGGGCCCCCATTAAACTACATTGCTCAGGCTTCAGCCCCGGGTGGTGGGGCTCAGGGACCTGGGCTTCAGCCCCAAGCAGTGGGGCTTTGGCTTTCTGCCAGGTCCCCAGTGAGTCTAATGCTGGCCCTGATGGAGACCCCCTTGGAACCTCCTCGAGGCTCCCTAGGGGGCACCAGACCTCTGGTTGAGATCACTACTTTATACTACTGTATGTGTTAGAAAATCACTCCATACATCCCTGGCCCTGTTTTTTTTTTTTTTCTGTTACAGATGAATTTCAATGTGGATCACTCAGTCAACCATTTTTCTCAGTTTACTCTCCATTAAAATCAGAGATAATGTCAGTTTTCAGGCAAAGTAAATTTAAGGATTTAATGTACTGGTTCCCGAGCACAGGTGTGTTTACCAAGAGAAATATTTCATTATCTTATTGTGATTATACTCTGCTTTCCTTTCTGCCTGGCCCATTGCAATGTTGCTACCTGTCTCACAGTCAGTTAGTACACTCCAACTTATGGAGGAGTTGTCCGACAATACTGAAAGAAGAACAGGAGTCACTTGATAATCAGGCCACTAATTTATTATTAGATGTCTGGAACTACCCAGCGGATAAAAGTATACAGTGCAGGCAACACCATCTTCATTCAATAATGGCCCAGAGGCTTCCGCCAGTCCCCCCTTTAATTTTCCATCCAGGTGCTTCAGCCAACCCATGGCTGGGACCTTACCATCCATCTTGCCCACCTCATAAGAGGGTTAAGGTGAGCTATAAGAAAGGGGGATTGGCTGTCTGCTGTACCAATCATAGCAGCCCCCACCCCATTCCGTTCTTTGAAACAACACCTCCTTCTTAAGTCCTTTACCAGGCCATTTATCCGATCACTGGATGCCTTCTCTATGGAGAATCTGCACTGGACATCCTCGCCACGCTTACATAATGAGTTATTACATATAGCCTAACCCTCTTTCCTCCTCAACAGAATAGGTCCTCCCTGAAATCCGCTGTGGGGAAAGCAAACAAACAAACAAACAAATAAATAAATAAATAAATAAAAAGAGCCCACTCCACCTACGCCAATCTGGTGGAGAGGGGAAAATTACTTCCCAGCAACCCAGCGCAATGCCCACAGCAGGTCCTAGCCAAACCTGATATTCGCCATCTCAGGGGGAGGGAGGGTGGATGGTGCTTTGCCTGCTGCATGGAGAAGGGGTTTCTAGTGCCCAGGCATGCCCGTTTTATAGCCTTCTGCACTTACATTCCCAGGGGATGAGTCAGCAGCACCACACTGACCCCCATCCACCTTTTTGCAGCAGCTTCTGACCTCCTTTCTCCCCCCCTCCCACACACACTACCCATAACTGCTACCCTTCCTCCGGAAGCTGGACAACAGCCCTCTGGCTTCAGGTGTGATGTGGTCATTTGGGCTGTTACATATCTTAATGGTGGGTTAGTGCGTGCACAGTTGAATAGAAAGTCATGGGTACTAGCTGGTACAAGTTAGGTGTTAGCTCTTGCTAACACATGGTTAACCAATTTTTTCACTCCAAAATATTCACAACTGTGCCTCTAAGGGAGCCCTCATTATTGTGGTGGGGCTTTGCTTGATTACATAACTTTCAGTATTCAAACAAACTGAAGCCAAGTTCATGCTTCTGAGCTTTCAGGAACTTGAAAACAAGAAATTAGTTTATCAAGGGAAAAGGAAAAATGGCCATTTTTATCAGTGAATTTCTTTGCACAGTAAAATATAAAGTAAAAATGCCAAAAGAATGAATACTAGGACTAGTGATTTAGACCCTAATCCTTCAAACATTTATGCACATGGTTAATATGACTACTGACATTTGCCCTATTAGTCAGTGGGATTTTTCATGATAATAAAGTTAAGCAAATGTGTATATGCAAGCTTGAGGCCTAAGAAAAGACAGCCTGAAAAAGATTTCATCAGCTCTAGAGTTCTAGATTTGCACATCCGCTCATACTTGCACCAAGCTTCTCCCCATATAGTTCCTTGAATTTTGATAGTTTAAGGCTGGCTGTTATTGCTACATAAATAGCTTGTTGCTTTTACTAAATATATTCATCAGAGGAACAAAAAACTGAAGAGCCACCTGGAGTGAAGATTTTAATATTTCGTTGTTACAAACTAACTCCAAACCAGTGTATTTTTTTCCCCCAGCAGATTTGGTGTGAAAATGTTTAGCGTAGCAGATGGAGCTACAGCTGGTAGTGTACATGTTTATCAGGGTAGCTGGCATTTAGCTGTATCCAAAACTGATATCAAGCTAAAAGAAGCTAAAATGAAGCAGTGATTGGAAGCTGAGATGATACTTTATTTGATCAGTTAGGAGTAAAATTCTTTAATTTTCAGCACTCCAGCCTCAGAGGAATAGTTTCAATCTGGAGAAGTTTTAAATTTAAAATAAAATAGAAAAATATATCAAATAAAATATTTAGATACTCTAACTATATTTTAATAAGTAGCCTGGGACATTCAGATCATAACCTTAGGTACACTGAAATTGAAGGCTTAAGTGACGAATAACATGCATCTGCAAATGTTTAATTATCTTGTATGTTTTGCATGCAGAATACAGAATATGTATGGTATCTTATTATACAGCAGAGTATTTAGATGGAGCTTAAGAAGGGATGCATGACCAGAGAGGAATAGGAACTGAACAATTGCAAATAAATTACTGTCATTATTAGTAGTAAGACATTAGTGCTTAAAGGCTCTTTGATTGGTGCCCCATTGTCCCAAAGAGTTTATAATCTAAATAAAGAGGACACATACGTGAATTGAAAACTTACTTACAAATTGTGTATACAACTGAAAGCTCTTAAGTCAAATTTAAGACATACAAGTGAAAGAAAACTTAAGTTTATGTACCCCGGGCTAAATCCAAATCGGGTGCAAATATGGCTAGAACTGGTCAAGCCAAAGTTACATCCATTTATTAATCCGAATTTGGACCACTGACTTTGGCAGTATTACAGGAATAATACTGTACTCAGAATGACCAGATCAAGCATACTTTCTTCCAGACACAATTATTCCTTCTGTGTTGTTTCTTTTCCTTTGGGTCCTCTGCAAACATAAGAAAGTTCTGACAGGTGTATTAGTTTTCCCGGTCTCTATTAGATACAATATTCCAGAATGTTAAGATGGTACACGACTGTGTTACACAGTGCTATTTTGTACAGGACAATTCCTTATAATTTCTGTGTCTAAGGAGTTATATATTGCAATTGAGATCTGTTCCTCTTATCCTTCCATCCTGTAGACTGCAGTGCTAATTTCCTTTTTTTTTTTTAAACACATGAAGTTCCAGAATATACTACTTTACTTGTTGCCAGTAGCATAAGTAGCAGAGATAAGTGTCTCTCTGGGCATCTGAAGTGGCAACATTATAGATGACTTGAGTTGAGACAGTTCTGCTCTCTCAACCTGAACCATAGCACTAAATTACTCCTACTCACTGCACACGGATGCTTGTTCCCTCTTTGGTGATGAGTAAACTTTCTGTGTCATGGATGTGACATTAAAATGTGACGGTGCCCTCAATAACAAAACAACAAAAAATCTGAAAACCAGGAGCTGATTATTTTATATATTTGGTACAAAGGTGGCAGAGCTGGGGCTGCCAAGACTTGGCCTTTTGTTATTGTCATTGAGATAAGTTAACATAAAAAGCATGGTGAGATCTTCTGGGCCCTTTATACTGGGAAAGGGCCAGAGCAGCATAAAAAAGGAATACTAAAAGCCCCAATGCAGGCACTGTTCTGCCTTCTGAGGACTGCTTGGAAGCCCTAGTGTGGGGGGCATACTGGGGGAGAAGGGCAGGTTGCAGCACACGGCTGTGGGGAGATTCCAGACAGCACTGCAGCTCATAGGCCAGACCTGGGAGGCTGCTATAATTTACACAGACCCCCAGGACTGTCAAAGTTAAACTTGGAACCTCTCTAGCCCCTGAAATAGTCTAGGAATGGGAGGGTGCACTGGTGGCTTAAAGCCACCTTGACAACCCCATTTCCCATTTCTTAAAAAGTTAAGAATGTGCAGGATTTTGCGCCTTTGATTCTCTGTTGTTGAAAAGTCCTTTATAAAAAAATATCTACAGGGCAGTAGGAAAGCCCTTGTGAACATTTAAAAACTGAAAAGGTTAAGTAATTCTATTTCTGTACCAGACATTTTTAAAAATTAGTCAGCTTCAAATAATTCAAAGTGACAGTGTCCCTTTTAAGGACTATGCATCAGACACACTCCTCCAACAGCATTGGGCAATTCTATGCAGTTAAGTTATAATTCTGCAAGACAACTGATGGTGAGATAATACTTTATGATGTAAATAGCCATGATATTTTATAAGGCAATGTCTATGTTTAATATATTCAAACTTCTACTCTTTCCATAGAACATGAACACAGTTACTTGTATTCAGGAACATGTGGAACCCTTTAAAAATGAGACGATGCTGTATGGATATCCAGATTCTTTTGTAACATGTGGCCCAGTAAGCTTATTCTTATCTTGCCTTTTAGCTTTTTAATGTTGTCTCTGAGCTTCACTAATTGTGTTGGGCCATGCTGGCTCCAGAGCAACTAAACATTAGCACAAATATGCAAGCTTTAAATATGAACTTGGCCAAATTATATTTTAGACTAATACTTATGTAATTTAGTATATTATGGATAAATGAAAAGGAATATCCACATTTTTATTTTTTAGTTTTGATAATATACTCTTAATTGTATCCAGATTAGATTTTTTTGTTGAGAAAATAAAATATATTGTAGATATGGTACCTTTAGATGTTCCACAATGTAATTTTCATAATAAAGTAAAGAGAGTTATGTTTCTCCCCGGTGTAACAAACTTGCACTAAAATGCTGTGTGTCCTAACGGTCATGTTATTTTAAAGCAAACCAATATAACTGGTCTCCAGCTACATTGTATATCATAGTAATATAATGTTCACCTTCCTGAAGGCTCTTTTCAAGGAGGAAAAAATGCACAAATGGGTCTGCTCAATAAGCACTTCCACTAAAAACTGTGATATGTTAAAATACAGCTCATTTCTCTTTTCCAATGAAACTAAGCATTTAATAAGCCAGTGTTGAGCAAAAAAACAAGTGCAGGTGTGAAAAAAATATTTATTTCCCAATCTCAGGATGCATCTCTTATTTTATTTTGATGGCAGCTTGCAGTGTACATCATGTTAAACTCAGCAGACGGAACTTGGGTTAAATCCAGATGCTGCTTTACACTAACAGCTGGTTATGAATACTGAAGTCAAAATATATAACAAAATGTTGAGATTTAGGGCCAGATCTTGCTAGCCTGTCTTTCTTTATGGGAGTTTTGCATGGTGACGGTCAGCAGGATTTGGCTGTTACTATAAGAGATCAGAAGAAAAAGAGTATGCTAAAGTGTAGTGTGTAGTAAGGATAAGAAGAATTATTCCAATTAGGTCAAAGCCTGTATTTCACTTAATAGTTTGTAATCCATGATTGTAGGTGAGAAAAATGGACTGGCATAGTGGAAATTTTGACCCTTATAAACAAAGAGATAATAAAAGGCCTTTCATAATCCATTTGTTATTATTAGGAATTGAAGACTAAAACTTAATCGGCAATACATAATTAAATTAGGATTGTCAAGTGATTAAAAAAATTAATCGCGATTAATCGCACTGTTAGACAATAATAGAATAACATTTATTTAAATATTTTTGGATGTTTTCTACATTTTAAAATATATTGATTTCAATTACAACACAGAACACAAAGTGTACAGTGCTCACTTTATATTTATTTTTGATTATAAATATTTGTGCTCTAAAAAAAAAAAGAAATAGTATTTTTCAGTTCACCTCATTCAGGTACCCTAATGCAATCTCTTTATCATGAAAGTTGAACTTACAAATGTAGAATTAGGTACAAAAAATAACTGCATTCAAAAATAAAACAATGTAAGACTTTAGCCCCTGCAAGTTCATTCAGTCCTACTTGTTCAACCAGTCACTCAGACAAACAAGTTTGCTTACATTTGCAGGAGACAATGCTGCCCTCTTCTTGTTTATGATGTCACCTGAAAGTGAGAACAGACGTTCACATGGCACTGTTGTAGCCTGTGTCGCAAGATTTTACGTGCCAGATGCGCTAAAGATTCATGTGTCCCTTCATGCCTCAACCACCATTTCAGAGGACATGCATCCATGCTGATGATAGATTCTGCTTGATAACAATGCAAACTAGTACAGACTGACGCATGTTACTTTCATCATCTGAGTCAGCTGCCACCAGCAGAAGGTTGGTTTTCTTTTTTGGTGGTTCAGGTTCTGTAGTTTCCACATCAGTGTTGATCTCTTAAGACTTCTGAAAGCATGCTCCACACCTCATCCCTCTCAGATTTTGGAAGGCACTTCAGATTCTTAAACCTTGAGTTGAGTTCTGTAGCTATCTTTAGAAATCTCACATTGGTACGGTCTTTGCATTTTGTCATATCTGCAGTGAAATCTGCACGAACAACATGTGCTGGGTCATCACCCGCACTCCTGTAACATGAAATATATGGCAGAACGTGGGTAAAACAGAGCAGGAGACATACTATTCTCCCCCAAGGAGTTCAGCCAAAATTTAATTAACACGTCATTTTTTTAATGAGCGTCATCAGCATGGAAGCATGTCTTCTGGAATGGTGACCGAAGCATGAAGGGGCATACTACAGATTGTGGAACCAGGTCCTCCCATTTCTAGCTCTTAAAATGCAAAAAATCTGTCCAAGGCCTAGATTAGTGTGAAAAACTCAGGATAAAGTTGCCAAATAAAACAACCGTGTTTGCTTTCAAAAATGGTAGTGTTGACAACTTTTGCAATATGACTGTGAGTCTTACAGTATTTAGTGGGTTTTTTCCCTTAAAGCCCCAGCTGTTGGAATCAAGAGATTGTATGAGAATCTAAGTTTTCATTTAAAAACAAATAGTAATTCTTCTTCGAGTGCTTGCTCATGTCAATTCCATGTTACATAGGCGTGCTCATAGCTATCATGGTATGGACATGAGCAACACATCTTGAAGAACAAAGGAATTGGCACCTGAAATTGCAAACCCATTAGCAAGAATTTTTAATGAATCTGTAAACTCAGGAGTTGTACCGTATGATTGGAGAATTGCTAATATAGTTCCTATTTTTAAGAAAGGAAAAAAAAAGTGATCCAGGTAACTACAGGCCAGTTAGTTTGACATCTGTAGTATACAAGGTCTTGGAAAAAATTTTGAAGGAGAAAGTAGTTAAGGACATCGAAGTCAATGGTAAATGGGACAAAATACAACATAGTTTTACAAAAAGTAGATCATGCCAAACCAACCTGATCTCCTTCTTTGAGAAAGTAACAGATTTTTTTAGACAAAGGAAACGCAGTGGATCTAATTTACCTAGATTTCAGTAAGGCCTTTGATACCGTGCCACATGGGGAATTATTAGTTAAATTGGAAAAGATGGGGATCAATATGAACATTGAAAGGTGGATAAGGAATTGGTTAAAGGGGAGACTACAACGAGTCCTACTGAAAGGTGAACTGTCAGGCTGGAGGGAGGTTACCAGTGGAGTTCCTCAGGGATCAGTTTTGGGACAAATCTTATTTAATCTTTTTATTACTGACCTCGGCACAAAAAGTGGGAGTGTGCTAATAAAGTTTGCAGATTATACAAAGCTGGAAGGTATTGCCAGTACAGAGAAGGACTGGGATATCATATAGGAGGATCTGGATGACCTTGTAAACTGGAGTAATAGTAATAGGATGAAATTTAATAGTGAGAAGTGTAAAGTTATGCATTTAGGGATTAATAACAAGAATTTTAGTTATAAGATGGGGCGCATCAATTAGAAGTAACGGAGGAGGAGAAGGACCTTGGAGTATTGGTTGATCATAGGATGACTATGAGCTGCTAATGTGATATGGCTGTGAAAAAAGCTAATGCAGTATTGGGATGCATCAGGAGAGGTACTTCCAGTAGGGATAAGGAGGTTTTAGTACTGTTATACAAGGCACTGGTGAGACCTCACCTGGAATACTGTGTGCAGTTCTGGTCTCCCATGTTTAAAAAGAATGAATTCAAACTGGAACAGGTACAGAGAAGGGCTACAAGGATGATCCGAGGAATGGAAAACTTGTCTTATGAAAGGAGACTTGAGGAGCTTGGCTTGTTTAGCCTAATTAAAAGAAGGTTTAGGGGAGATATGATTGCACTCTATAAATATATCAGAGGGATAAATACCGGAGAGGGAGAGGAATTATTTAAGCTCAGTACCAATGTGGACACAAGAACAAATGGGTATAAACTGGCCACCAGGAAGTTTAGACTTGAAATTAGACGAAGGTTTCTAACCATCAGAGGAGTGAAGTTTTGGAATAGCCTTCCAAGGGAAGCAGTGGGGCAAAAGATCTATCTGGCTTTAAGATTAAACTCGATAAGTTTATGGAGGAGATGGTATGATGGGATAACATGATTTTGGTAATTAACTGATCTTTAAATATTCATGGTAAATAGGCCTAATGGCCTGTGATGGGATATTAGATGGATGGGATCTGAGTTACCCAGGAAAGAATTTTCTGTAGTATCTGGCGGGTGAATCTTGCCCATATGCTCAGGGTTTAGCTGATCGCCATATTTGGGTTTGGGAAGGAATTTTCCTCCAGGGCAGATTGGAAGAGGCTCTGGAGGTTTTTCGCCTTCCTCTGTAGCATGGGGCACAGGTCACTGGATGGAGGATTCTCTGCTCCTTGAAGTCTTTAAACCATGATTTGAGGACTTCAGTAGTTCAGTTATAGGTGAGGTTTTTCGCAGGAGTGGGTGGGTGAGATTCTGTGGCCTGTGTTGTGAAGGAGGTCAGACTAGATGATCAGAATGGTCCCTTCTGACATTAGTATCTATGAATCTATAAATAACAGTTATGAGAGGTAGGTAACCATTATTTTCTAGCCCTCATGGCCATGGAGAAAAACTTGAAAACCTAAAGCGAGTGCACCCTGCTGGCTCAGCAATCAGAAGAAAAACAATCCTAAATTTATTTTATTTTTTTAAATCTCATGATTTTTTGTGGCCTGACTCATGCATTTTTTGGACGTCAGATTTGAAGTTGGCAACATGATGGAGTAGAATACAAAAGGCAGAGTGTTTCTTTAGCTCCCGCAGAAGGTCAAAATGCCAGAAGAAGAACTCTTCCTCATAACAAGGAAGATTCAGTAAATAATTAGTTTCATGCACAAGTACAGTAATTTCAGAATGGAATATATGTAATAATGGGCTTTGAATGGGCACCTACTGAAGTCAATGGCAAAAGTTCTACTATCCTTACAAGCACATTGGTTGGGTGTTTCTTGTTAATATTTAGTTGTGAATAATTAATAATGTGGACTTTGAAGAAATGTTATAAAGTTTCAGAATTAATAGTACACTGAAATGAATAGAAGAAGTTCACACATCTTAAAACTACAGTTTCAGAGTTTCTGCAGATGCAAGAAAACACCACTGCATTGATTTGCATGTTTTTCATATTTAAACATTTTTCTTTGCCATCAGGACTAAATAACAATTGTTTTGAAAATGAAATCTTAAATTCTGGAACCCAATTCTGTAGCATCTTCCCCACTAGAAGAAGAATATAATATTTGGGGTCCTGTTTAAGCACTTTCTGTGTTTTTGTTTTAAAGCATTAAAATTGACCAAAGAAGAGTCACTTTTTCTCTGATCATCTCATATCCTAAATGTATAAGAAATTTCTTAACAACAAAGGCCATAGTAGGTTCCTAAATTTAACCTGTTCACTGATAACCGTAACGTTCATAGAAGGAAACAATATGATGATTTCATTTGACTTGAGCACAGGCCATAGAATTTCGCAAAGTGATCCCTGCTTCCAATTAGATTAATGCTATTTTAGTTCTTGTAAAAAATAAGATATATCAAACATCAAAACAAAACTATTCAAAAACATGAAAATACATATTTTAAATACATTTGTGACAGAAGTAATAAAGCCACCAGAGGTATGAACGCTCGGCATCAAATGTGACTCGAACAGAAAATTGATATATGAAAGGAATAGATATGTTAAAATCTATTTTCTGTGTACCAAACCAAATTATAATTAATAAAAACAATTAAAAATTGAAGGGAAGTCTTAAATAAAGATTTGATTTCAGCATCAGTGTAAGGTATTTAACAGACTTTTTCTGTGCATCCTGCTGCTTTTCTGCTTTTAAAGCACATTTAGTTAATCTGTATTTTTTTTTACCATTAAGTATCACTACAAACTAATTTGACATCTAATAATATCCTGAATGTCATTCAGAAGTACCAGAAGGCTGCAGTCATAATCAAACAAGTTTGCTTTTAATCTCATTTGTCTCTCATTCCTGTACAAATACAGTGATTTAAGGGATGGAACCTCATGATTTCTTTTCGGAATGTTTGCATTATGTCAAACATTTTGCTATGAATAAGGTTCTGGGTTTTCTTTTTGTTTGTTTGTTTGTTTGTTTGTTTGATAACTGGACATTTAAAGTGTTCATGGAGCCTCACCAGTTTAATCCTGGTGGTGTCCTTGTTTTTTTTACAAATGTAAATGAATTTATATTCTCAACATCCCTGTTACGTGAAATGGTTTTATTATCCACATTTTACAAATGGGACATTATAGTGCAGGGAGCCAGATTTTTAAAAGTACTTAGGCACCTAAAGATGTAGATAGGGATTTTCAAAAACTCATAGGAATTAGGTGCTTAAGCACTTTTGAAAACTCCATTAGGTGCCTATCTGCATCTTTAGATAGAGATCAAGATAAAAAATATCCACTAATTTTGGGTGCCCAGTTTGCTGGAGATACACATATAGATCCAGATTAACTCCACTGAGGATTTGACTGAGTATAATTTGGCTCATCATAACTGCATATGGATAAAACAAAGATAAAAAAGTCAATGCAGTTTGTCTGAATATACACCTGATCATTTGTCTTCTGCCTGCCAGATAATTTTTGTGGCAATTCTTTCAATTATAAGAGTTTGGGATTTTGATGGGAATTTGAAATAGGTAATTAAATGTAAAACATTTATTTTAGCCCTTTAGCAAAGCACCTAAGCTAAATTAAGCACATGCCAGGGTCATTATGTGTATTTAATCCTAGCCACTTTCTGAAAATGCATTTTCTCCTTCACACCCCTGTCCTGAAAAACAGACGGAACTCTTTCAGAATTAGTAAGGAGAATGAGATAAGATTTAGTGTTGGAAAACTAACTGTTGAACAGTCATCCAAATATTTTACAGAAGTGAATCAAAATAATAATAGCACTTGCTCTTGACTAGTTATTTTGTACAGGTAAATTGTTTGTGTAGACACCAGGTCCAAAGTCATTCCAAGTGCAACTCAGAGTTCTACCAGAGATGAATTTGGCCAAGTGTGCTGCAGAAAGAAAGTATCATTGCTTTAAGTAGTAATGCTTCTTGATTTTTTAATTATTTTTGTTTCAGAATTAGCATTTCAATAAAAATAAGAGAATGTTTGTGCATAAAATAGTGTTTTCTGGGAGAGACAACGGTGTAAATGTCATCCTCTCTGTATGTTCTCCTACTCTCACTTCATTTGTTGAATTGCAGAGCTAAAGCTGCTTTTCTGAGCAGCCGGCATTTTAGCATATTGAGGAATTTCAGAAATTATAGTTTTTTCTAAATGTAATCTCTTCCAGGAGGAAGGGAGGGAAAGGATCTTGCCAAACATTCATCCTGTTAAAGAATGACTGATTCGTAAAATAGCATTCAAACTGATTTCATTGATGAGGTCGGAGTGGATCACATCCTGAATTTATTGCAGATTAGGCTTGATTAATCCATAGCCCAACATTCCACCAGCTGTGAGTTTTGCTGCAGCTTTTTTATTTTTTAAAGGCAGATTAGTTTTGATTTAGTTTGAAGGGGGAATTGGAAGCCACATTTTTCTTTCGAAAGCATGCTGCTAATAAAGGGCAATGCTTTGACAGGTCTTTCGTTGGGTTTATTGAAACCTCTTGCACTTGCCAGAGCAAGTGATGAAGGAACTATGTGAGCTCAGTTCAGCGAGCCATTGAGAAATATGTTGTAGTTTTCAGAAGCAATAAAGGTTTGGTTTGGTTAGATCCTGAGATGGAGCTTTGAGTTATCAAGTAGCACATCACTCAATAGTGATTAAGCCTCAAAGGTTTCCAAACAGTAACCAGTTCACAAGACAGAAAGAATACATTGTCTTACTAGGACCCCTTCAGTTTTTACTGTGCCACCGATCTTGTTTTCTCATCTGTCTTTTAAAACAATGCAATTAGAAGGCTTCTATCTCACTCTATCCTTTTATATTTCATGGTATGAGAACCTACCAAAAAGTCTATATTCATAAGAAAGTAATATTGAAATTCAAGAGCTAAGGAGAGGATTTCAATATTTTCCTGAGAATAGTGTCCTCTCCCTCTTTTCAAATCCTCTTTCATTCCCTTCATCTCAAAGTATATAAATCAATAGGATAGATATTATGATCTCATTAAAGATAGCACCATAAAACTAGTCAACACTGTGAATATATTTTTACAGCAGTCAGCCTAAATAATAATTGTGTACTATTTGTTTAAGTTGGTTAGTGTGATCCCATGGGAGGAGCACAGAATAAACATAAGATGGACATAATGTGTTTCAGTATTTTTTAGTTATTATTCCATGCTGAAAATGTACATTGCATCAGATTACCCTCCCTTACAGTACTGTTTGTATTATGGAGGGCTAGCAGAAATAATGAAAATGTAAAACAATTAATGTGTGTGAATGAAGTGAAAACAGGAGAATGCTTTTGCTGAGTTATAGCCCGCTGTATTTTTAAGGGTATATTGTGATTTACATGACATGCCCATGCCAGAGAGTAAGAGGGAAGAACCATTCATTTTAGGCCCGCTATACAGGCTATCTGTGTCTTGGGCATTTAGGCCACATGCTTACTTATGTCCTTCCTGGGACAGATGGGTGCAGTAGGGCAGGGAATGGGAGTAGCCTCTACTCTTTACTCCACCCCACTCCACTCACTGCCCCATGCTACTGGGCCAAAGCAGGGTAGTTGCAGGTGGGAACAACTGTGATGTTTGGGGTTCACACAGGCCAGTAAGGGGTTTGGTCACCATCTGCCTTGTAACCTGGGGTGTCTTGTGGCTGTGCACCTTCAGGCCAGATCTCTGACCCCAACACCTCATAAGCCTCACCTTGGCTTTGCCCAATCTGGTTACTCTTTGCAGCTGACTTTAGTATACTTTCTGCCCTGAATTCATCCCAAAATCATCCTACTGCAAGGACCTGTCCCTCTCACTGGACTCTCACAAAGAAAATATTAGGTTCACTACCTTTACAAAGACAGTATAACTCTCCATGCTGTCAGCTTTCTGAAGCTCACACTTTACTGAACTTACACAGTGATGATGATTTATAATGAAAGCAAAACAAGTTCATTAACAAAAGAACATGAATTAATTACACCAAGTAAAGGAGACAAAGATAGAAATGGTTACAAGCAAATCAAAGCGAAAACGCATCTAAAAGACTAAGTCTTAATCTAGCAAGATAGAGTTCGTTCAAGAGTGTTTCTCTCATCCACAGTCTTTCCCAGCATTTGCTAACTAGCTTGGCCTGGACACATCACAGAGACCAAGTCACTTGGTTCCTTTGTCTCACAAGGTAAAGGAGCAAGCTGGAGATTCTCTCTGTTTCTTATATTCTTTGTCTACAGGTCAGGAAGGCCTCTTGGGGACTCAGTCTCCTATGTCTCTCTGGGGTGCAGGAGCCATGGTAATTCTCTGTTTCTCCAGTTGAGGATCGAATAACACTTGCCAGTTTAGCTTGATGGCTTTATTTATGGCTAATATGTAAATTGGGGTAAACTACTATTCCTTTGACTAGGACAGACCTGTTCATCACCTTTACCTATGCTAGGCTGTTCTTAAACATAAACATCATACAGATAGAATTCATAACTTCATATATAATGTTAACACATACATTTTACAAGGATATTAATAATCAGTGTGGTGTTAGCGTTCATATACCCCACAAGGCATATTTTGCACAAATATTATTGCAGCAGGGTGTAGGGTATGAATATAGTGTGCCTAAGACCACACCAGTGTGGTTAGTAATTTATTGTTTGTGTAGGCCAGAAGTAAATTTCTACAACCTCCACCTTTGAGCTAGGAGAAAGCAGGAGAGAAGTTGTGACTCAGAGGGATTTGTCTGAGTAATAGTGCCTTCTAGGTCTACTTCTTGAGGGCTGCAGTTTACACACTACCCCCCTGCTCAGGGCTGTGTCTAAAATTGAAATCTCCCCATACGATCATGAAGAGAATCATTCATTTTTAACAAGAAATGCTCTGTGTTTTTAAGATTGATTATTTTGCCTTGCAGTGTGTGGATGGCTCCTGTTTTACTTTAACCCCTTCCTTTCAGTGACCTTTCATATTAACAAATAAAGCTCATCAACTAAGAAACCCATAATTTTTAGACAGTTTTGTCATTTGATTAGTAGCCAATAACAAATCTAGTTATTTAGTACAGAAGGAATAAAATAAAGTAATAAAGGAATATAATAAAAAACAGAGGCTTAATCCAGCCATGACTCAGATGAAGTCAATGGGACAAGCGGTTTGTGTAAGTGCTGCAGGATCAGACCCCAAAATGAAGACTCATAACTAAGCTGATCATAAACAACAACTGAAACGACTGTATAAAGCCACACCTGTGTGAAACATGTTTGGTTCCATGGCTATGCTAGGGCAAATTGTGGGGTATGGCCCAAAGGTGAGCTGCGAGACAGTCCTGGGTGCAACTGCATTCTCCAGTCAGACGGTTTGGTATCAAAGATCTTGAAGCATTTCTTTGAGTGCATAATGCTAGGGATTTCTGTCACTACAGTTTGTTTACACTAAAATGAAAAGGAAACATACACCTCAGACATGGATGAGGTTCTCAGACATGGGTGAGGTTTTTCATAGGAGTGGGTGGGTGAGATTCTGTGGCCTGCGCTGTGCAGGAGGTCAGACTAGATGATCAGAATGGTCCCTTCTGACCTTAGTATCTATGAATCTATTGTTTATTTACAGTGTTATTGTTTATATGTATGTAATAATTAAAATTAATAATTTTCTTTAATAAACTTCTATGGCTGTAATTTCCAGACCAGGTCTCTGACCAAAGGTAAGTTTTTATTTGTTTTTTTCTTTAAGAAAGAAGGGACTTGACTGTTTAAGGGGAAATGTTTCAGCTATTTGGAGATATAAAAAGAGTGAGTGAGGAAAAATACACTCTTCAGCTTTAAAAAAATAATCTTGCAATATTATTTGAATAGCTCTGGCACCAAAATTACTTGGTGATAGAAAGTTGAAATTGGTCTGGAAAATAACCATGACTAAGGTGACATATCCATGATTATTTTGGTGAAATTTTTCTTTGCTTTGGCAGAGTCATGAGCCTTTGAAAACTCCATGTAATTCATGTGGAATACCTTTTGTGGAGCCCTACTTTATTTACCGCTTATGTTGACATTCATGGACTCTGTCTGGCATACATAGAGTAGTAAATCATAATAAATAGTACACATGTGGTGGGACCTTGCCTTCTTTTTTGTTTGTACAATGCATAGCACGTAGGATCTACTAGAAACAAATAACCATTATTAATAATAATCAGACCAATATTTGGCTCTAGGTTACCACCTATGTTGTTGGTCACCTGTTTTTGTGGATGGTAGAGTAAGATAGAAGAGTGTACTAGTAGAGTCCGTTACACAACTGTTTTGCCTATTTATACCAAATGCAAACATATGGCAGACTTATCCCAAAGGCATAACAGTTTAAAAAATCTTTCATAGGGGTGTAAAATTTAGAAAAGCACACTTGTATTGGAACCATTTCAACTGACTAATAATTGTCCTTTTCTCCACTCCATTTACATTTATTTCAGGTATTTTTGTTTGAATAAGTGCTTTTCCTCCCACAACCCATCTCCTACTGACTGATCCTTCAAGATAGTCAGAATCAAGTTTTCATGGTGGTCTCTTGCTATGAAAATTAATGTAATATCACAAATCAGGTTAGAGATTGCACTGCAGGCTCAAGTCCTGCTAAAAAAGATGGGAAGAGATGTAGACTGTCTTGTTTCAGCACAGATATCCTTGATAAATTGACTAAGTGGGAAGAAGAGTTGTCCAAAACTGGTAAAAATAAACAGATTTGTTTAAGTCTGTTACTTATTCTGCTTTGAATGTGCCTCTTTAAATCCATGGAAATGTGGTTTGAAAAGCAACTTCTTCACCTTGCGTTTGGAAGTGCCAATGAAAATATCACACGTCTGCAAGGCCAAATCAGACCACGCTGCCAGTCTTACATAGAGGGAGAATCCAAGTTCATGATTAGGCATCCTTCATTATTAGTTATTGGATATATGTTGCTTGTGTGGTTGAGTCTTCTGTCGGGTTCCAGACCTCATTATGCCAGGCATTGTGTAGACGTATAAGCAACATAATAATAATAAAAAGGTATCTGACCCAAAGATAGTAAGACTAAGTAACAGTGCTATCCCTCACCAGGGACACGCTGAAGTGCAAGTGTCTTATTTACTGCTCATGCTGCATGGGGAAGATGAGCTTTATGCTTCTTATTTCTTGAGTTCCCTGAGTAATTAGGATATATCCCTCTGTTATGCCACTGTCTGGAGTACATCACAAGTTCCCCACTTTTCCTTTCACCATTTTAAAAGGAAATCTCCATCCCATAGTTAAGTACATATTGCCTCCTTTCTTATCGTTTTCCATGGTACTGATTCCCTTCAGCGTATACAGCAGAAAAATTGGAGTCGGTGAGACAAATTTTAGGCCTTGCTGCGGGGAGCACCAATCAAATGGCTTTCCAGGTAGTCACTGATTTACTTGAACCAGCCTTGATCACCTATATCATCTGTGACAGACCCAAACCAGTGGGGTACAGGAGTCTGGTAAAAAGCAAATATGCTGGCCACTGGATGAATAGTTTTCTGTTCCCTGAGTGACCAGAGCAGGGGCTGCACTAGAGCAATCAGGAACCTGCTAGAACCAATTAAGACAGACAAGCTAATTAAGACACCTGGAGCCAATTAAGAACATACTAGAATCAATTATGGCAGGCAGACTAATCAGGACACCTTGTTTAAAAAGGACCTCCCATTAGTTAGGGGAGGGTATGCAAGGAGCAGAGAGTGAGAAGGCATGCTGCTGGAGGACTGAGAAGTACAAGCGTGATCAGGCTTCAGGAGGAAGATCCTGCGGTGAGGATAAAGAAGGTGTTTCGGGGTGAGGCCATGGGGAAGTAGCCCAGGGAGTTTTAGCTGTAGCTGTCATGCAGCTGATACAGGAGACATAGACAGCTGCTATCCACAGGGCCCGGAGCTGGAACCTGGTATAAAGGGTGGGCCAGGGTTCCCACCATCCCTCCAACTCCTGATCGGACACAGGAGGAGCTGACCTGGTCTGTGAGCAATGCCAGAAGGGAACACCTAATTTGGAAAGGGATCTGGCCTGTCCCCGACCCACTAGGTGGGACAACAGAGACTGTGGAGATTGTTCTCTATTTCCCCCATGCTGGCCAGTGTTGAGGTTAAATGAGTGAATGGCAGGTTTCAGCCTCTAGCAGAAGCAGTCAAACTGAGGGCTGCCATGAACCTCTGAGGTGAGCAAATCCGCCAAAAAGCGCAGGACCCACCAAGGCAGAGGAGGAACTTTGTCACACATCGCATATCTGTGATGTGAAGCATTGTGGGTCAGAAATGTTTGATTTAACATATCCACATAGAACTAGGAAAGCAAAAATGTCATTTCTCTGAAGGATTTAAACTGATGCATTTACCAGCCTGGAGGATAACATCATCATAGACAAGACCACAGAAATATACTTGTCTTTTCTAGAAAAGTTATTGCTTTTAACTGTTCTGGTTGGTGACCTATTTTGAGATTTCTGGATACAGTGAGCAGTAATAATTGCCAGATAAATATTCATAACAATGATTTATAATTTGTCCACAAACAAGTTTACTACAAGAAATGCAGTGGTATCATTGCTTGTATCTCTATTTTTGGCTAAAACAGGAAATATTTAAATAGTATTTATAAAGATTTTTGACAGTTAACCTATTTGCCAGTTTCAGTGTTATGCAAGTTTATTATGACAATACTCTTGTTTTATCGTGCTATAATTATCAATATATGTTTTTCTTCTAAAATAGAATAAAGTCCTTATAGCTTTTGGTAACTTTTTTTAAAATGTATTTAGCAATTGTCTTTCTTTGTGGTTATAGAAGAATACAGATCCATTAATGTAGCTCTGCTCTCAAAGACCACTTTAACATTTCAGCATATGTATTTATCACATATATTGTTAATGATGAGAAACTGGATTAAATTCAAAGAGATGAAGAACACCTAAACGGATTTTTTTTTGTATTCTAATTGAAATTATAATGAAGAAAAAAATCTCCCTTAATCACAGCATCTGTCTGGGGTGGAGCAATATTCTGGTCTCAGTTACTCTGTCAGTAAAGTTGCACTAGTATAACAGAACAGAATTTGGCTCCTGTACTTAAAATAGATCAGTCTTTCACACACATTAGGAATACATATATGTAAATTAATGTATAGTACTTATTGGAGCTATTTACATGAACTGAGGTTCTGCTTTAAGTCTGCATAATGGGAAAGGCAAGAGTACAAGGGCCACAGTCAACCTAGCCATTCTAACATAAGCAGATAAGTAGCAGAGACCACATCCCAGATAACCTTCCCCTACTCCCTAGGGCATCCAATTCATATGGAATCAAAAGACAGTGCCTTCTTTTTTGACTAATACAGAGAATTATAATGGTTGCCATCAACAGATGCTATTTACACAGTTACCACACAGATATCCGAGATATCTCATCACTGTTTTCCTACACTTGGCAAAACTGCCAGTGACTTCAGTGGGAGCAGGATTGTGTCTGTAATAGGAAATAACAAGAATAATCTTGTGTGACGACTGAGGGTAAAAACTGAATGGTTAATATTGACCATTGTTCTATTCATAAGGAAGTGGGTCGTAGGCTAACTTTATCTTCTTCTTGTAGTAACAAGATTCTTTAGACACTGTCAAAGAAGGTAAAGTAGAGTCTTTAATCACCAAGGCAAAGATGAGTATTGTGTTTGATATGTTGAAAAAGGGGGAGCCAATGAAGGGACGCAAAAAGAAGGATGTCACTGTCAGGATGAAGAGCCACAAAGATGCATCTGCATTTTGAATGGACTTGTAGGGACAAGGTTGTAGAAGTCAATGCCAGATTATAGTCCTGACAGATTGTTTTCTTCAGGTCCACTTGCCAAAGTGTCCTTTCTTAAGGACTATCTCACGCAGTCTGTGGCCAGCTTCACCTTCTTAAGCACCACTTCTCCAGGTAGAGCATGTTCTGCAGGTTCACCTAATTGGCTCTACCTGAGTGGGATGGGGGCAGATCCTATCATGGATTCTCCTAAGAAATGTCCCTACTGTGCAACAGACACACAATCTTCCACCTCAGAAAGCTAGTGATGTTTCCCAGGATATCAGAACTACAGATCTTCTCTTGTGAATTGCTGAAATCAAAGCCTTGGCAATAGAGATGTCAGGCAACCCTTACAAATAAACTATTTTGTCATTATTTCAACAGGGATGTAAGGACTAAAAAGATTATTAGTTTTACACCATTTTCTTTGTCACCAAAGCACAAAGTCATTAGTAGCTGTGATTATTTTTGCCAGAAAGCAATATAAAACAGAACAGAAGAACAAAGTTCCATGCCTGGTTGATATTTCAATGAATCAGATTGGCCAATCCTAAACTAAATGAAAAGTAAATTATATATATGTGTGTATATATGTGTGTGTGTGTGTGTGTGTATATATAAATATATATATATATATATATATATATATATATATATATATATGTATATATATATATATGTATGTGTGTATATATAAAAAGAGAGTCAAGCAGTATGTCTTGTACGGAAGCACATTTTGTTATCTCCGTTGTGCTGGAAGTTTGAGTCAAAAAATGTCCTGGTACTTACTTGATTTTTTCTGTCTCAACTAGGGCTATTAAGAGAACACAAATACAAAAGCAAAGTAACATAGAAAGTTAAAAATAAAGGTAGAGTGTCCAAATCAATAAAGAAAAGCATGTCACAAACAGAGTGCAATGGTTTTAGAGAACAAATTAAATTAAAAGCTTGAAAATTACAGAAAACGAATTTGGGGGAAAAAAACAAAGCCTTTGAGACTGAAAAAAAAACGTGAAGAAAAGACAGATTCAGCATAGAACAAACAGAGATGGGACAGACAGGAAAACAAGAAGGGATACAAAATTCAATTTTTTTAGGATTATCATTTCATACCATATGTGTAATTCAGCCTTTTCAATCTATGGTTTAAGGCTGGGTTGGCTGATTCCAATGATTAAAAGACCAGAATTTGTTTTTTAGCACTTGGCAGAGACTCCTGCCTCAGAGCCTGCCTCCTTTTCACCAGTACACACTATCTTCATTTTTCTTCTGGAATGCTGGCATATACCTCCCGTGTCTCTCAATGACTGGTCTGTGGACAGGCACCGGTCCCTGAGATCTTCCTGACACAGTTTGGGAAGGCAGCAAGCCAGTCCCTGGTATCAAAAAGATTGAGAAACACTGCCATAGATCACCTCTGAGTAGCTAGGCTCAGAATGATATTGCAGTTACTGAAAAGATGGTTCCCAGGCTTTGAGGAGTGCAGTGAGATTTTAAATGGAAATGATGAGTTCAAGTGAGAGCAGGTGAAAAACAATGATAGAGTTCAGTTTGGATGGAGGCTGTGCAAATTAGTCTCTTTTGGAAACCCTCTCTGCAATGACCTGCCCAACAGCACTGGCTGCCTGTTCTCATTTGGCTTGACTTCTGGACTCTTCTCTCACTTCGCTCATTGCCTTTCTCTTCTGCAGTCGAACTGGAGGAGAACCAGGACTACACTTTTCCACTTCTCTGTTTGATACTGTAGCTTGGGCCTCCTCTTCCCCTTCTTGCAGTCAGTTTGGCGTAGGGCAAAGGACTCCTTTCCCTGTAGAGTTACCTTGATAGAGCAGGTTTCGGAGTAGCAGCCGTGTTAGTCTGTATTCGCAAAAAAGAAAAGGAGTACTTGTGGCACCTTAGAGACTAACAAATTTATTTGAGCATAAGCTTTCGTGAGCTACAGCTCACTTCATCGGATGCATTCCTCCTTTTCTTCTTGATAAAGCAGGATGAGCGGAGACTCATGACTCTCTTTCGCCACGGTAACTGGGCGCAGATTCTCCAGTGGCGCCTCCTGCTGGTCGTCTCAGGAATTAGCATTCCAGCTTCTGGAGCGCTCTCTTCAGGCCTGTGTCTCGCCTTGCTGCTGGCTCCCGTGTCCCTCCCAGGACCCCGGTGTCCCTTTCACTGGGTTCTGCCCCCTGGCAGTACCCCACAGTTCTGGGTCTCCCCCTCCCAGGGGAACCCCCCACCCACTATCCCTACCTCGCCTCAGTCATAGGCTCCTGCCAGTCACCAGCTAGCCCGCGCGCCCTGGGACAGACTGCAGTATGAGCCACTCATCACAGGCAAGGTTTGGAGCTGCTGCCTCTGCCTACCCATGGCTGCCCCTGCAACCCTCATACCTAATAGGCCTTACCAGGCCCGCAGCCTGTGGCTTTCCGAGGCCGGAGCTCCCCAGCTCCCTTGGCTTATCCCCAGCCCTGCTCCCCTCCAGATACTTGGTTAAGCCCCTGCAGCCAGGCCCTTCTCTCTCTCTCTCAAGGCAGAGAGAGACTTTCTCTGGGCTTCTGGCTCACAGCTTTTATAGAGCCTGCTAGGCCCTGATTGGGGCATGGACCCTAGTTGAGGCTGCTTCCCCAATCGGCCCCGCTGCCTTTCTGGGCCTTCTGGGCCTGAGCAGGTGTCCACCCTGCTAAACCCCCCCTCCGACAATTCCTCAACAGGGGTGAAGCCTAAGATCTTTCTTCTCACTTCATGTAATGGCATCGGTGGGATTCAGTCTCTCAGCTGGGCCCTACTGTCACCAAATTAAAATTCCATGCTCTCTGCTGTTAAATCTCAGAGTGCAACATGCAGACAACTTAAATTTCACATGCTCAGGTGGTCAGTGGCTCAAGAACCACACAGAGGTGGCTAGAAATAATGCATGCAATTCAGTAAAGGAAAAGTAAACAGGGGAGGGATCAAGGATGGACTTATAGAGTTGCAAGGAATCCAGAAGCATCCTATTAGAGAGTCACAGGAAAGGGAGGAGAGAGAGAGAGAGAGAGTAGGAGCTATGTCAATATCTTCTTCCATCTTGTTCTCATTTTTCTGGGGAAGGAGAAAGATGAACATCCTCATACAACACCGGTGGAAGTCAGTGGACTAAGTCTCTGGTTCCAGGCCCTTAGTGACATTTTAATCTCGAAGCTATGAAGTCAGTTCTTATTTGAAATTAATCAGAGAGGGAAAAGAGAAAAAGAGATTTACTCTTTTAACAAGAATGAGTGGAGCAAAGGGTGCCGCTCTAGTCATAAACAGCATTCCTGAAATTATGCCACTGTATGGATAATTAGTGACAGCCGGGCAATCTGGACTGCAAAGAAATGGTAACACAGTTGATCCACCTGTCATTTCAGTAATAAATAGACTCTCAGTTTGTTCCATTTATTTATTTGTGACAATACCATAGTTTTAAAGTTCTATTGATTACATTATTCTTTATTTCATCTTTTTAAAAATTATATTACTGTAATTTAAAAAGAATTTTAAATACACTACTATGCCATTTGTTTTTATTGATGTTTTCACCCTGGGGACTGTATTCCTTTGTGGATAACCTTTGAAAGTAACTCTCTGTTAATGTGTTAAATGCGTTAGGTAATTAGATTGTTCCCTGAAAAGCACTAAAAAACACCTGCAATGTCTTAAGGTAATAACCATCAAACTGTCATAGACTAAGATGACAAGCAAAAATGTTCACAACAAAGGAAAGGAGAAGACAGTTCTAGAAAGGAAAACAAAACATAGTATTTATAAAATAGATTGTAAAAATTGTTAATGCTATACATGTGATGTTTGTGCCAATAGAATGAGTCAGATCTACTTTGAGTGAAATACTGTATTACATGCTGCTGAATGTTACCAGTGTCTGCAGGGACAGTTTGCTAACCCTCCATGGACATATACAGCTAGCTCTTCAAAAGAAATTTCCATTATATAATATTAGAGCTTTAAAGAAGTCCTTTATTGATCGTGTTTGTGTGCGATTTGACTTGTTAAACACTTGAGTCATAGGCAAGGTTCCTCTGATAAATATCAGCACTATATGGGGTAAGGAGAGTTTCTGCAGTCTAACCTATATTAATTGATAATGTGCTCTAGTTATGCTGATTATTTGGCTTTTTTGCATTACATCTCACAAAGCTGCAGTAATCACAATACTATGGTACATATATTTTTAAAAATCCTATGGAAAGGGTTTTCAGGGCTTTGGGTGTTTTAGTGTATAAGGGACGAGAATTGTTTCCAGAGACCTCAGAGAGAAAAAATCAAGGTGGAGGCTTGAGTGAATGCAGAATGAATAAAGTGACATTGTCCATCTATGCTGGAAGACAGGCAGGAGGCAATAGATGTGATTTAATTGGGCCACAACATTATTCACTTAAAATAGCTGGGCTTATCTTGCAATAAATTGCATAGTGCAAATGGTTATCATGTCCTTAATCATTTCCACACAATCCCCAACCTGGTCCCAGCCATCCCATGGCTTGGCACCTGCCACCCTCTCCTCATAAGAGGTTAAGAGGGCTAGAAAAGGACGGGGGATGGCTCCGTGCTGTACCAGAGGTGGGAGCTCAGAACCACACTTCGTAAGCTCCCTTAAGGAATGTTTTCTTTCAAATGCTTTTCCAATCCATTTTCTCCAATAATCATATCCCTTCCATACAAAGTACCTACCCTGGACATCTGCCACGAGGAGGTACCAGCACTTTTGTTTGCTGCCTCCCTCCCATTCCCCACTGGGGTTCCCAGATATTCTGTGGCCTCATTGGGCTGTGCCTCAACTTCCCAAAGCTGAAAGGAAGTTCTGCAGATAATCCAACCCCAGGTAGTGTGCCCACATCCTATTTGTAAGAAGCTCTCTTTGTTGTTACCCAGGAGGCACCTGTTTTATATTTGAACAAAGTATTTCATGCCCCAATATTATCAGACTCCAGATGCACCTTTTCACAAAACCCTTAATTCACTTAGGAAAGGATGGATACAGGGTTAAAAAAAACCCTCAAAGTGATTTAAAATAAGATTTGTCCTTATCCTCATCAGTTATATTTTATGATTAATTGAGCCATTGATGGTTAATTGGAACAGAAGGTGAATTCTTTTGCTTCTTTATTATTTCCGATCCTTGAATGCAGTGAAGCTTTCAATGAGTGGTTGAATAACCATCTCTCTAATTCTGAATCCAGCAGGACTCATGCAAAAGCTAGAGATGGCCTCAATAGAAAACTGCATCCTGAGGTAATGAGTCAGTGAACATTTTAATTACTGAATAGCCAAAGAAGTGTTTTGTCATAGCAACATTCTAAGCAGGGTTTTTACATATGTATCCGAGGGAAAAGAATTAACATGCACTATATTTATTGCCAGTCTGTGTTGCATTGGGAATCATAATTTGTTTTTCCATTTTATAAAAAGAGCAGCAGTGAAAACATTAAGTTTGGTACTTTAAATTCAAATTCAGGAAATAAAAGTTATAGTTGACCATGCAACTTTAAGTCTATCCACGTGTGTGCATTCGTTATGATATAGGGCCTGATCTCACTTACATTGGTGTGAAAAAAAGGAATTCCATTGAAGTGTGGTCACATAGACAGAGCACAGGATTAGCAGTCAGACAACATGGGTTCTGTTTCTGACTCTTCTGTGAGTTACAGTCTTGAAAAAGACACTTAACTTTTCTGGCTTCTAGTTCTGTTAAATGTGGACAATAATGTTTGTTATGTCCACCCACATAAAGCGTATTGAAATCTGTGGATGAGAATTATGGAAGCATTAAATATTATTTGGTTGATATGACTGGTAAACACAAACTTTTTGTGATATATTTTTTTGTATCTTTAGACACATTACTGTTTTGTAACCTTGGGGCCTCTCTGTGAAAAGTTGGTACTTGGAAAGCTGGTATCCTTATACAGTCTACACAGAAAAACATCTTCTGTACTGAAGGAGGGCAGGGAATCCTAGATAATAGGTGAAGGTTGTAGACAAAACTACTTACAGAATAATAACATAATCATACCTTGACAGAATTCACAAGGACATTTTAATCTGGTTGTGAAAAATGAGAGACTAGCTGATTAGTGATGCATCTAGGTTCATGATCAGTGGCAATAATTAAATTTTTAATGGCATGGAAATGCTTCATATTTCATTCATTTTAAAAAATGCAACTCATGCAATAAAGCATCATTTTCACTTCTAGGGCCTGAATCTGATCTTGTTTACAGTGGTGTAAATGAAGAGTAACTCAATTGAAATCAATGCAACTGAACTAGTCTATAATTGAGGTGAGATCAGAATCTGTCTCTGCTTAGAGTGGAACTAATCAAAAAAAGGAAATTGATTTATAATTTGCACAACTGACATTTTGTAATGTATATCAACACCAACTTTGGTGGGGAATAACTGCAGAAAGTAGTTACCCTTTGGGCAGTAAGCTTATGTTCCTCTCAGATCCATGATAGACTACAGTAGTGCATAGGAAAATGTAGCCAATAAGAGGTGTCTAACAATTTTAAAATTTCCTAGTACCCTAAAATCATTCAGTTAAGTCTTTCATGGCATGACTGATTTCTGCCCAATCGTACATGCTTTTACATCATGCAAATGCATGTGTAAACTTCTGTTATAAGCAGAAACTGGAAAGTGAACAGACTTCTGTGTACACTGAAATGATATATTGTAACATTTTCAAAAGCACCTAAGTGACTCAGGAGCCACTGAAAGTCAATGAGACCTAAGAATTTTTGAAGATAGTAGTAGTGTATTGTCTATGCAAGAGGAAGGTCGGATACACTGACAGTAAGAGTATCTTTTAAAATTATGCTAGATAAATTTTTAGGGCTTGTCTACACAGTGCAGTAATGCACATTACTGTAGTATGATTTCTAAAATGCACTAACTGACCCATGTAGACCCTGCTCGTGTGCACTAAAGGTTCCCTAGTGCACTTCAGTGTAAGGCTGTTTGAAACTAGTTGTGAGGTAGGGTTGTGATTCCCAGCTTACGTGCACATACTCGCACTAACTCTCAGACAGCCAGCTCAAATATAAATAGTACTGTAGCCAAGCTGTGGCAAGTGCAAACCCACCTGAAACCAGAGGGTACATACTCAGCACAGCTAAGCTATGCTGCCCTTGCCAGTACAACCTTGCCTACACTGCTATTGGTCCTCAGGCAATGAGGACTGGTGAGAGTATGTGTATGCAGACTGGGATCACACCCCTATCTCGTAGTATAGATGTAGTCTTTGTGCTCACTATCAATGTCTACACAGATCAATTAATGCACAACACATTAGTATACTTTATAAGTCCCCTCCTTCCCCGCCGTAGTGTTCATTACACCACTGTATATATGTATAAGTGTATAAACTAGCCCTTTGTAAAGTTACATAAACCCGGGAAATACGTTATTTTTATCAGTATAATTGGTTGAACATGATTTGTAGGAAACTGAGACAGTATAATAAACTTCAAGTATTTGCATATATTTTGGGCATGACTTTATTAAAGGAATACATATATTCTCTCTTTGAAATATCTATTATTCTGTTTATAAATAGAGATTCTTTTTTAAGATTGAATGCATTTTCTCTGTCTCGGTTTGCCAGATCTAATTTATGGAATAGTTTATGGAAAAAAGATTCTCATGCTTGAAATGACTTTCATTTAACATTTTGTTTTAAGGATACATCAAAGTAACATTGTATCAAATGGAATTTCTATCAATGATCAGGAGGTTTGTACATTCATAGACACAAAGCCAGATGCTGATCACCTTATTCACACCAGAGAGTAATTACTCAGAACGGTAATCTCACTTCCATTAATGGGATTACTGTTGTGATTAACTTTGCATCTTTGTCAGTAAGGAGTTCACAGTCTGGCTTCATTTACACCAGTTTTATAGCTGTGTAGCTTCATTAAGTTCAGCAGAGTTACTTCTGATTTATAAAGGAGAAGAGAATCAGGTCCATAGTGTATACTTGCGAGCCCTCTGTTCCAGGAACTCTCACTGTAATCTCTGGGACTGCCACCTGCTGTGCTTGTATAAATGTACTCACTGTTAGCAGTGCTATTATAATGCATTTCAAATGAATTTGGAAAGATGGAATAGAAATTGTACACATTTTAGGAGTGCTAGCAAAGAAAACTTTTTTTTCTCCAAGCATACAGTTATGTCCTTGAATGTGGCATGGTACTAATTATTGTTTTCCATTGATATCTTTATAGAATATTTATACATTTTGTAGTTAATATTTGATCAGTGATTTTTTTTAATGGCACTCATCTCCAGGGTTTTGTTGGCTATGTCTGAAACAAAATGTTTTTTTCTGAGATTGGAATGTATTCAAGTATCACTTGGACATCGTACTGTAATAAACATAATCATACCAGTGTGCAGGCCTCTGAAACCATTGTTTTAATCGTCAGGCATCATATTTCCCTACAGAAATATTATTCTTGTTTGTGGACAAGTTAAGCTTGAATGGTATTACCAACTATACAGTAAAAATCAACATATATTAAGATATTTTTCCATGACTAACATCCTTGAAGTTAACATCTTCTTGTGACTGAGTAGAGAGCAGCAAGGAATTCAGTTACAGCAAACAGTCTCTGTCATTACACCTATCCACTTCCATAGGAAGTGATTTGTAAATTATGCTTTATTTTTTCATCCCATCAATCTTTTGTCCATAATTGACACTTGTCACTAGAGATGAATAGCAAGAGAAAGAAAACAAAAAGTAGATGAGTAACCCACTGGGAAAACAATGTCTCTGTGTTTGGGAGACTTTTATAAATTGCAGGACCTTTGGGTCAGGGTTTTAATACAGAAGCAGATGTTTTGCTTTTGAAGAGTCAATATAATAGCTGAATCTCAAAAAAAGACAGAACAAAAATAAAAAACCTAATTAATAGAAAAATATTTCTTCTGTGGAAGAAAACAAACACTGCTAGAGAACAAAAGCCTTTCTGTGTTAGTTGTAAGGCTAGTTTATTATTCTAACGCATTTGTAAGAATCCACTTTGTTCCCGACACGTCAAAACTCATTCGGGAAGCAAAAGTGGTGGATGTCTTGGGAATTGATATTGTCACTTGTTACACAAGTCAGCATCAGTTTGGTGCTGATTGATACCCATGTCAGCAGTTTTGAAAAAAACAGGACACACAGATGCCAACATTATTTGTACCAGATGTTAGGCAAAAGAAACAGGGAAGTTCATACAACAGGTCTTGGAGCAGATTATGGCCAGAAATACTTAACAGACAAACATTCAGCTCTTATCTTCAGAAACTGTTTTTGTTTTGTTTGTTTGTTTGTTTGTTTGTTTGTTTGTTTTATGTCTTTTTGCAAGTTGGAGTTTTTGTTTTGTTTGTTCTTTTGTCCTTATAGGTTTCTGTCCCACAATTTTGTCACTGTGGACAGTACACATAACTGATCCCAGGGCTGACTTACAGAGTTTGATCATAGGAATGAGCATTGAACCTCTTTAATTATTCTGAATACATCAGCAATAACAAACAGATGGGAATTTACTAAATTATTGCACATCCAATACTAAATAAGGGCATTTCTTGCAAATTTTAAACTGCATAATTTTAATAAGAACGGTGTTAATATGATCATATTTAGCTAATATGTGAGGTGGAAGGGGAATTAAAGCCATTCGATCAGAATGTAGATACCTTTTAATCTATTTCTGAGTCCTAGCTTTTCCTTAATTGATTTGCAGATATATTCAAACAGCCATTCTTACTGTTATTCCCCATAGATCAGCAGGTAATTTAGGAGCTTTTCAACCACAAAAACAATGAGAAAAGGCTGTAATGGAGTAGTGCAGTCAGCTATTACTTGAGTTTGTTGCCTTTTACCATCTACTACTTAAAAATCCCCAAGTGGTTCAATGAGCTGGTTGCCTCTCTGCCCACAGCTTACAGAGCATTGTAAGCACACAGTGTTATATTTATGAGCCAGAAAGCAAAGTGTGTCTGAGGAGAAGTTAAAGTGGCTTCTCTGTAGGATGTTGTTAGTGTAAAATAACTGATTTATTTGGATATGTTTCTGTAGGCTGCAGCTGGTAAACACAGTGGGGAATTTCTCTGTCATTGATCCAGAGCAATAGGTACTAATGGCATAATACAGTGGTACTCAATAACCTTTTATCACAGGCTGCTTTGTCATGTGGAGACTTAACTGGGGGCCAGAGATATAAGCTGTAACAAAAGTGAGAGTGCTGTAAATTTTTGTCCATCTATTTTAAAATATTCAGTTTAAGAGCTGCCATGGTTTCTACTGCCACTTTTGTATGTATTACTGTGTGATTTTGGCACATTAGCACAAACATGAAGACGAATATACACAAATGTTTCATAACAACCAAACATTCTTAGAGAAAGAGGTAGACCAGATCACTGTCAGAAGCTGAGCATCAGTGTCATACTGGAGCATGGGCTATTTTGCTTTGTTCCTGAAAATGCTTTGCATGTTTGTGGAAAATTTAGTAAACAAATAAGGGAAATATTTACACCGATAAAATTATACAATGCACGCAGACATGGGGCAAGATTTAATTTTAGCTATGCCTGTGTAAACCCAGAGAGACTGTGAAGTCAGTGCCGGCATATCCTCTCTGGGTTAAATTGTGGCATTTAGCTACAGTCTAGCATAAGATATGGTGTGGAGTTGCACCATCTTCCAAAATTACCTAGTTGCATGGGGGGGACAGTAATTTGTTATAGTCCTTACACAGGATTGATAATGGAGAAATGGGGAGATTTTTATTCCCTCCTTGAACAGCCACAAAAGGACTAACAATAATCTAGTCCAGTGGTTCTCAACTGGGGGCACACAGAGGTCTTCCAGAAGGTACATCAACTCATCTAGATACATCCCTAGTTTTACAACAAGCTACATAAAAAGCACCAGTGAAGTCAATACAAACTAAAATTTCATACAGACAATGACTTGTTTGTACTTCTCTATATAAGGAAATGTAAGTACAATATTTATATTCCAATTGATTTATTTTATAATTATATGGTAAAAATGCAAAAGAAAGCAAATTTTCAGTAGCAGTGTTCTGTGCAACTTTTTTATTTTTACGTCTGATGTTGTAAGCAAGTAATTTTTCAGTAAAGTGAAACTTGGGGGTATGCAAGACAAATCAGATTCCTGAAAGGGGTTCAGTAGTCTGAAAAGGCTGAGAGCCACTAATCTAGTCCTGTCCTAATATTTTCCTATTTCAGTTTCTTTCTACGTAGACTTTGCATGCACTGTATATAGTGGGCCACATACTGAGCTCAGATAAAATGGGTATAAATTCAGAGCAATTCCAGTCTACAATAATCTGCACAGAAAACAGATAGGCGATATATATTTGAAAGAGATATTATTTAAATAAATATATTATCGGTACTGGAATGATTGGTACTTCCATTTATGATTTGCATTTTTAGGACTGATACCTGAATACTGAATGCTTCATCAATTGGTACAACATGCCCTTATAGAAAAGCGTTGTTAATATTTCATGTAATTTTATTGTAGCCTAAAATAAATATTTGCAGTGATATAAAAACAGATCTGAACACTTCATGACGAAAAATCTACCATTTCTGAATAATTGCAGCATACATTGGGGATGCAAAAAAAATACAAGGCCAAAAGCCACACAAGAAATTCTGTTCGGATGCTGTACAATTAAAGCGAATGGGAGTTTTGCGACTGACCTCAATGAGTATAGCATCAAGCCCTAATTGTCCCAAGTATCTTATTTTTGTCATAAAATAAAGGGATATATCAACTCTGTTCACTTACTTATTATGGCAACCCTGATCAGGAAAGCCCAGTTGCATCCACAGATCCACTATCATTTTGTAATAGGGATCCCCCAGTTTTGCAGTATCTATTGTCATCAATTCAACAGGACTTCTTCACATAATCCATAGCTGCAGAATTAAACCCCTCTTTCCTTAAGGATTTGAGCAGTTTTGTTTAATGCAAACTCCACTTCTACATGTATATTTGTTGGCTGGAAATGTTATTTCAAGACAGATTTCTCACAAAGCACATCAAATGAAAAGTTTCCGTGACTGGTGTTCCAGTGCATTGATGTACGGGACTTGAAGTCTAACAAATCTTGGAGAAACGGCTGAGTAGCTGTCTTTTGCAAAGTATTTTTATGAAAGCTGCATTTCAGTTGATTTTGTACTAAAAGTGCTCATGCAATACCTTACTTGCTGATACACAGCAAACTCCAACTTCCCATACTTTCAGTTTTTCAGCTGACATTGTTTTGGTTGTTTGTTTGTTTTTTTTTAATTCTGGTTTCAGGTTAATATAAAGAGGAAAGCATTTCATTTCACATCAGTCACTGTGCTTTGGAAATGTTATCACATTGTATTGAGGAAAATTCTAGGACTGAGAATTGTAGAGACTAAGTACATTTATTTAGCTCAGGATGTAGGTTAAAGGCCTGGGCAAGTAGCATGTTTTTAAAAAAAAGTGTTAAAAAAAGTTGGGTGTAAAGGATTAGTTTCTAACACTGTTGTTTTCTGTCTATAAGTATTCATATATATTATTAATAATGTGTCATGTGGTTGGTTTAGGGAGATGGTTGTAACATGTTGCCCTACCAAATGCAATGTTCTCTCCATAACAGAGTATTTCCTTGGAATATCTTGCTCCTTTTGACATTTCAGTTTTAATTTTTTCTACAGCCTGATCTGAAATGATGACCAGCTTGAAATCCATATAACTTGAAGGCTTTATCAGCAAAGCCCAGCAAAGTTATATTTCTCTATGGCTAAGATGTTGAAAACCAGTGAAAAATCAATTTTTTCTTGGGCTGAATGGTGTATTTGAAACACTTAAAAAACGGTGAAAGGGTGTGCTGAGTGCCTGGCATGCTATCAGTGCTTTCTTCTGCAGCATGTGTAGGGACATCCACCTGTCAGCCCTGGTAGGCTGTGACAGTTTGATGCACTGGTTGTTGTGTCCTCACAAAGGAAAGAAACGGGAGGTGAGGAATGTCAGAAAGAAAGTTGGTAGCAGACAGTGTTCTGAAGAGCATGGCTTCCCCGATAGAGCACATCATCGAAATAATTAGCTGGATTCTGAGAAATGGTGACTCTTGGGAGCAATGGTGCACTGGGAATTGAAGAGCGCACAGCACACCACCCTACCATTAGGTTCCTAACTGACTGGGAGTGCTGTCAGGGATGGATTAACATGCTTTGACAAATTTTCAACTCACAGAAATGTGGATTAAAAAATTCTATTGGTTTGTTAATGAATGTTCACGTCCTTCAAGAGAGACTGTGGGGAGGTGTCTGGGCATGGGTTTTAGGATCACAAAGAAGCCAGAAAGAGGTGGGGGGGAATCAATGAAAACTTGAATACAAAACAGATAGTATTAAAAGAGAGAGACTATGGGGAAAATGACCATAGAGAACAAGAGAGAAAAATTATAATGGAAAAAAAATGCAGAGACCCTGATTCTGAGCTGCATCTTACACAAAGAGCTCAGAAAATGCAGCCCAAAAGCCCAGGTAAAGGTGGCTTAAAGTCACCTCTGTGCCTGTTGAGTTTGGGACCAGCACCCAGACAAAGTTGGAGCAGCCCACGTTGTTGCTCTAACTCACAGTGGTTTCCTAGAGGCACCAGTGAACTGCTCTGCCAGCCCAGAATAGCGAGGGTAGAACACTCTGGTTAGTCAGTCCCTTACCAACATCCCTCCCACCTTCCCCTGCTCTATGTCAGGGGCTTCAGGCAGAGCTACAGTGTGTCTTGGGGCCACCTACACCAATCTGGAAACCACTTTGCACCAAGGGAATTACTGATTGTGGCTTTTTTTTAGCACTAGTACACAGCACAGTCTTTCCTTTAACTAGGAAAAAAAACATATTTTATTTTGCTTTTAAATCAAATCAGTCTTAGGAGATAATAGGGCTTCCAGTTAAGAGGAAGTAAGGTTCCCAACTCAAACTACTTTTGCACACCTATAATATAACTTGGAAGTTTGCAAAATAATCTAATTTTCCTCCTCTTAATTTTTTTCACTAAAGGAAAAGATGAAATAATCCCTTTTTTGTTGTACGCTTTGTCCAGAGGTTAAGTGGGAGCCATGCATGGCACACACTAGTTTCCCAATATCCCCAGATAAGCAAGGTTAACTAATCCCAAAGGGGGTTGTTCATGTTGCTTCCTTGGTTAAAAGAAAAATAAATAGGATGACCAATGGAATGAAAAAATTAAATCAGATAAAACCAAAGGGAGTGAACATTGAGAACAATTTCAGATGATCTCAGTACTATATAATTGTATTGAATAAGTATGAACATTAACAGTTTTGGACATCTAAAATTTTAAATTAACAGCCTGAAAACATTTTACTGGATGAAATAGAATATGATACATGGAACATAAGGATCCCTCTGAAATTCAGCCAGTATGCTGTTGCTACTCATTTAGACAAAGAAGACAACTAGTTAATCATCACAAAGAAAATTAGACAGAGTAAATTGGTTTGCTGCATTCCAGAGTCTTAGCTACCAAAGGAGTATATGCCACTAATTAGAGTGAAAATACTCCAAGCATGCAGTTATCGAGAGAGAGAGATTTGGAATGCTTCTACTAAACCATGAAGTTTGTGTGATACAGTTATAAGATTTTATCAGTTCAGCAGCCTATGTTAAGGGACTTCAACTTTGATTATATTGACTAATGACATAATAGGTTATAATGAAAATTATCAGGCATGCTTTGAATCCTTTGTTTCCCTGGATTCTCTGAGCCCTTTAATGAAACATAAATAGGTTGCATTTTAAAAGGTATACTAATGCGCAATTAAAATAAAAAGAGATTGGGAAATGCAGAAATTGAGTTTCCTAGAGCAACATTAACTTGGCCATGCTGGGCATATTTTGACTTTTTCGTTATATTTATACAACATTTAATTTTGAATTAACTTAAATGTTAGAGTTTAACTTGCATATTCTTTAAATTAAGAGAAGAAAAATGCCCATGCTTAATATTGGAATGGAAGCGGTTCAAATTAGGCTTTGGGTGAAGGAAAGCAGAGTTCGCCCATTTGCTGCAGCAAAAGGCCCCAGACCTTCTCGGGGTTCCTTATGGATAGAGCCTGAATCCAATGAAATCAGTAGGATCAGGCCCATTAGTTGTCTAGAGATACAGCCATCACAGTGTGAAATGATGCACTATCTGCATATCTGAAAACAAAGCTAACTTTTTTTCTCTGACTAACGGGTTATGACTTTCAGAATCTTAGAGAATTCAGGAGAACTTGTGGAAAACTCCTAAAAATCATGGGATACACAATACTTTTTTCACTGATGATTTTCTCCTGTTGCTGATATTAAGCAGTCATTTTTTAAGGCTTGACTTTTGTGCATTTCCGTGAGAATTTTACCATTTCCCCTGTGCAGCAGCCTCTTCTCCTATAATAGAAGAGAAACTTTATGATATCATAAAAGGTGTGGGTTTCATCTAAAAAAAACCCTTAGATGCCAAGGAGCATGCTCAGAAGTGATATTCTCCTTTGTTCTCGCTCCTTTGGAAGGGTGTCATAATTCATGGTATTCATGTTCAGCTCAAGTGAATGGAAGCAGAATTCCTTTTTTAGGAATTAGGAATTCCTCCTGCCTGTTAGCATACTTACTACATCTTCCTCATTTTTATCTTCTTTCACAAAGTTATTTTAAACTCCCATTAGAGACTTATTCTGACAGGCATATGCAACACCTTGGGTGGGTAACATTTTAAGCCTGGTTGTCAATATATGCTTTTTCTAACAATGGCAAAACTGAGTTGCTAGTTTCTTTGGATGCAAATGCTAGATGTCAGATCCTTCAGTCTGTTCTAAGTGCCTTGATTTCAGGTTGAAAAATTGTGATATTTAAAGAAGAAATGAAATTTACATATTATGTAATTTTATGCATAAAAAAGCGGGGGCAGGAATTCTTCTGGAAAACAATATTTTTTTTAGTTTCAGAACTAGTTGAATAGTCTTTACTGCATCTTTTAAATTTCCGACTATTTCCATCTTCTGAAAGCGTTACTAAGTGATTCTTTTTCTGTGCCCCAGAGCCACCCCGTTACCTTTGTTGGTAGTGATTATTTTTGTGGTTGTTTGCTATTTTATTACTTTCCATATATAGTTGGTCACTTCTCATGAATTATGACATCTGACCAAAGCAGTGGATCCTGTGTCTGACAAAGGTAAAATCAATTTTATTTCTAATTTTGATTTCTCCTAATATGTATGGATCCATTACTCTGAATAGATTTTCTGGATCTGATCCAACTCTCAGAACAACAGTGGGAATCTCACCGTTGATTTCAGTGGGAGGAGGATTAGACCCTCTTAATAACCTTACTCTACATGAACTTGATCCTGCACCATTAGAGTTAATGGTAGCCTTTCCATTGACTTGAACAATAGTAGGATCCAACTCTGATTGTGCTTGGTATACCATGGGAATGTTGTAAGGACAAGAGGTAACATCAAACAGGGCTAAAATGTCATACAACTGACATTTGCGAAGTGGTTATATTTGGGTAGTTTTCTATTCCACGTTGTAATTTTTTGTCTCCACACGTTTGGAAGTATCCATTAGTGGGATGAAGAAAAGGAGTCTCTATCACCTTAGAGACTAACAAATTTATTTGAGCATAAGCATTCGTGATCTACCGCTCACTTGTGTTACTAGATCCATTTAATAATAAATAAGAAAATCTGCCACCTTTCAGTATCTTAGACAGGATTATCCACAAATTATTATTTTTACCCAGAACTTGGATCTGTTGTAAGAAAAATCAAAATGACTTGTGCAAAAACTTTTTCAATCACTTATAACTTAATTATCACTTTATTACCTGACCAATATATTTTCAAAGAGACTGTGGTGTCACATTGTTTGCTCACCATGCTTCAAGTTCCAAAATTCACCTGGTTTTTGTAGCATGTTTGTCGAAAGAATGGTGCAGTAGAAAAAACATAGAGTATGGGGTTTGGGGGTTTTTTTGGTTTGCTTGTTTGGGGGGGTTTGTTTTGTTTTTGTTTTGTTTTACCTCTTCACTCCACAAAAACATACTGTATTAATTAATTTGTCAAACGTTCATAAAGCACTGAGTTCAATCCTTGAAAATTTCACCCCAAAAGGAAAAATGTTTCAGAATGTTTTGAGTGAGTGAAAACAAAGGATTATAATTGAAACAGGTTTGTGATGTTTACTATGTAGTTTTCACTACCAAGCAAATGCAGTCATGAAAGAACATTGCTGGCAATTGTTTGAACTGGATCTGGAAGCAGCAGTTTGAAATCAGCCTGAATATGATAGTCTTTTTGTTTCTTTCTCTTAATTTTTCTTTTCTTTTTTTTTATGTGTTGTCAAAACACGTGTAATAAATATTTAGACTCTTAATTTACCACAGGAGATTAATCTGAAAACCTACTTTCCTGGCTTAATTAGAATTCATTTGCTTAATTGTCATTCTGATCCTATCAATTCCAGTTTTGCACTATCTTGAACAATGATATCTTATTGCTGTTTGCACTTTAATTTAGATTTCTATTATGGTTTATGAACGGTAATAAGGTTCTGCTTGAATATTCATTAACTTTTGAATTGTGAGCTATGAAAAGGTGCTTTCCTTTACCTTAATGAAAGTGGCACAGCATGGGACTGATTGGTAGTGACGTTTGATTTGAGACATCCAGCAAATTTGCTCATGGTTTATTGACACATCTCGTCCAAACAGCTCCCTCGCAAGTTAGCGAAGTAATGAAAGAGCGAGTGATGCAGAGGAGCGTGGAGCTTTCCTGGCAGGAACCAGAACATCCTAATGGAGTCATCACTGAATATGAAATAAAGTATTACGAGAAAGTAAGTGCATGTGAAATGCACAACAATGTGCTGTTTGCATCATGTCATCCCACTCTTCCATGGGCAAATTTTAATGCCATGGTAATTATACCAGCTATTATCTGTTGGTATCATTTCAGGATGTAGTTGATTTTTAATAACCGTCTTCCTATCCCATTAATTTATTATCATGATAGGTTCTGTATATTGTATTTGTATATTACACAAATGAAAACATTCACTCAATAGCATGCTTATTTTGCTTGTTTTTATATGATTACAATAAGCAGGACTGTGAATGTTTTTACAAGAGACTTGTGACTTTTCTGTCTCTTATCCCTTGTTTTTAATACTTCTAGGCTGTTGGAAATGTGCTGTTGAGATCAGACATAAAACAAAGCTCCAGATCATTTTTGCTAATAAAATAACCTATGGCACTTTTGCAGAATTGGGCATGTTAGACCTGATGCTTCAAATCTTCATCCATTTTCCCTGAAATTTCAGCTGGATGAATTATTTTTCACTTGCTCCCCTAAAAGCTCTCAATAATGTGTTGGTAGAAAGTGGTTGCATTTCCATGGTGGGTGGAGTTAAATTGTATATGTAGCGTGAACTCCTGGCCCCAGTGAAGGTGAAGGTTGTTTTGCCATTGACATCACTGAGGCCAGGATTTTATCCATAATCTGTTTTTAAAAAATGCTCTATGCATGCAAGATATTAATTAATGCTATAAAAGCTTCTAAAAAAAGGCTGAATTAAGATATAATAAAGGAAGGAGCTCTTTTGTGATCACTGTTGAGGATGTATTTTAACTCCATATCTAAGCTAATCATTATATTTATTTCAGAGCTGAGTATGTCAAGTTTCTAGGTAACATACAATAAAATTGAGACCATATTGTATCCAATATCAAATGTCTCATCTAGTTTTCTGTGCTGACTAACTCAAATATACTTGTCTGATTACTTTTATATAGATTAGAATGGAGAGTAAAAAGGTAGATAGCTGAATGATCACAACTCTGAGTTACTTGGTTTAATTACTCTTATTACAACACTTGTCAGAGAGCTGCATACCTCAATTTTTATAGCTTGTAACTTGTACTGTTTCTACAAGTTAATTCATTTTTTCACAGACACATAACAGTGAAATTCTATCTTGGAATAAATTACAAGTCTTCAAATGTTTAACAATGATTAAACATTGTTATTTTTTACATCCTAAATAGTTTCTTGCCTATAAAAATCATCATTGGTCTTTGTAAAACACTGAAAATGCTAGATGAAATCACAAAACATTTAGCTTTTTGTGAATAGGGCTCATGAGAATATGTTTTTTATAATTTATTCAATATATTTGTGGTGTTAGTGAGTTGTGCAAACAGGAGATTGGCAATAAATGTATTAAATCACTGCTATAAGGGAAATATCTGCCAGTCATCAATTAAAATTAAATTAATTAATGAGAATTCAAGACTAAGGATCTGATCTTGCAGATATTCACTCAGAAACTAAACTTTGCATCTGTGAGTAGTCTTTTGAATTCAATGGGACTGCTCACATGCATGTACAAATAAATGTATTTTAATTTGAAATGTGTGTCTGACTCTTGCTTACAGGAAGAGTCACACAGTTATATAACTTCCTGAACTTTCACCTTGTTTTAGAACCAAACAAAAGTTTCAAAGGTTCTGAAATGTTCTGATAAGTGTTTCTTCGTGTCTGATTTCTGGCTAGGGCTGGAACTGGAAGTGCCAGAAATCTCACAGGTAAGTCTGTTCTTGTGAGATTTCTAGCCCAGTTTTTCCCCTCAAATTCAAGAGGTTTTCAAAGTTCAAGTACGCTCAGTTTATGTTCGAACCCAAACTCTGAACTTCTGAAGTTCTACTGATGTTTACAGTACTATTCACCATTTCCTGGTATTTCTGCTTCCTTCTCCTTCTGCATCCCCTTTCCTCTCCTTCCCCCCACATACACACACATTTCACCATCCCTATCCATGCTTAGAGATGATTGATTTCCTCTTGGGGAAGATATGAAAAAATATTTCTACACTAACTGACATGCTCACTCAAAAGACAGGGTGGACAAACTATGGGAGAAGGCATTATCACATCTTGTACAAGAAATCTGACACATCATATGAAGAGCTATATTTCAACAAAAGGGCTTTGTTGTTATACTGAAATACAGTGGACAGAATCCTCCACTGGTATAGTTGGGCAAAATGCCATTGAAATCAACAGAGTTGCCCATAGCTACACGGAAAGAGAATTTGGCCCAGCAAATGCCTTGTATGGGTTGCTATTTGAATTATTTTATAGTTTCTGATATAGTTTGTGTAGTATTTAAAAAATGAATAATTATGTATAGATATTGGTATTTTTTTATTTTTTATTTTTTTCCAAATCCTGAACTCCTTATTCAGTTTTTAATCTGTTTTACCTTATGAAATGGAATCAATGTCAATTTGCCTGAGTGAAATCTGTGTTAATAGTCAAGGACCTCCATGTTTGGCCCAGTATCTGGTATATCGCTATTGGCACTAAAATAGATGTAAAAAGCTGTAGAAAAGAAAGCAAGTAGCACTGCTCTGATGAAAATAGAGCACTTCCTATCTCTTTTGAGGACAGTCAGAATTGTCTGAATAAGGGGTTCAGGATAAAGACTATTTACTATATAACAATACGAGAAATTGTTTTCATTAAATGTAGGAGCTGAATTGTGAAGATATCATTTTAATGTTAGGTTTCAGAGTAGCAGCCATGTTAGTCTGTATTCACAAAAAGAAAAGGAGTACTTGTGGCACCTTAGAGACTAACAAATTTGTTAGTCTCTAAGGTGCCACAAGTACTCCTTTTCATTTTAATGTTGTTCCTCAACCAACAGAGAACTTCTTTGGAGCTCACTGATGATCAAACTGTTCGTCAGAATCTGAGGAAATGAGGCACAAAGGCAATCATTTTATCTCTGGATTTCTATGACTAACAGCATGTGCTTCCCATTTAAATTTTCATGTCATTTTAAGAACCCCTGAATGAAGTGACACTGTGTTGTAATGCTCCACAGTGTGTGCTACATTCTTTATAAGGGGGAAAAACCACAGCAAGTTGAAATAAACTGCCAGGACCAGTTGTCAGTTGCTTGTGTACAAAAATAATGAAATCTGATTTGGAAATATAACTTCATCCTTTGTCTTATTGTTTCTAGGATCAAAGAGAGAGGACTTATTCAACAGTAAAAACCAAGTCCACTTCAGCTTCCATTAATAATTTGAAACCAGGAACAGTGTATGTTTTCCAGATTCGTGCTTTTACTGCTGCTGGTTATGGAAATTATAGTCCCAGACTAGACGTTGCCACATTAGAGGAAGCCACAGGTAAAATGTATTCACGTTTGAAGGCAATTAACATTTTTAGTAGGAAAAAATGATATACTATAGTGTTATCTGAACTAGAAAGGATGGAGTTTGTACTAACTTAGTATTTTCTGTGGATGAAATCTTATACTTTGGGAAGACATGAATTATTACCATTGTATTTTGGTGGGTGATGAGCTGCCTATTGTGTTTTACCATAATACTAGTAATTATAGTGCTATAGATAGCCAGGGAAGAATTGTAAGTTATTGGGCTACCCCTGTCTGATGGCCCCATTCTATAGAGAGAAGGGATGTTTAGCCCTAATACTACCCTTCGCTCTCCCCACATAAAAGGAGATTGGTGGAAAGAGGGAGGACCCCACAGGACTTTCCAATAATAGGGAGTGTGTCTCTACTCACACTTTGCCAGATCATTTAATTTTTTCTAAGAAGTACATAGCCTTCTTTTCCTCCTAACCCCTCACCACCACATAGCTACATATAATGAGGACTGCAGGACTACAGCAGTTCTTGCATGTTTTGTGGGACCAGATGGGAGAGGAAGCAGAAGAATGAGGAGCCTGAGAATGTTAGTTACTGAGCTCTAGAAACAGTGAGATCCCTTACACAAACTACCTACTGACAGCTCCACAACTCTGCTGCCTCTAAAGCAAAGGTTTCTCTGTTTTGAGTCATCTGCTTTAGGCAGACCTTTCTGCCAAACAGGTCAGCCTCATGGAGCCAGAATATGTAGCCTGCATTGCTTGCAAGGTAAAAAGGCCATGGATTTAGTATGCTAAATGTGATATTTCTTTATGCTTTGCAGAATTTCTGTACCAAGATACACATTCAGTGCCTGACTTTAATTGTATTTAGGTATTACAACCATGAGACAGAGGAAGTTTATAGTTAGGTCTTGCCGCTGACCTTTATTTGTTTGAAAAAATGGAAGACTGTGAAAATGAAGTTCAATGCAAATTATAACACATCATATTCTTTCCATTTTAGCCAGTCTCTTGATTGATTTTGCTTTGAATATATTTTTGGCAAATAAATTCAATGTTTAGTCCTTATTTATGATTCTCTCTGTTTTAGGCACCCATCACCTTGGTATTTAAGTTCTAATTATCAATGTCTCTAATTTAGTATCTGTAATCTGTTTCATTTTGGTTGACCAATCAAGAAGAGGTTCTCCATGTTTATAGTCCATGTTGTAGACCAGAATAGTCACTGAGATTAGCATAGATTATTTTAGGAGTAAACATTTTTGACAGGATCTACAAGTACCAGTAAGTATGCCAGTGGTTCTCAAGTTACTTATCATTGTGTGCCACATATGTCGCAGGAGCCGGGTGACAGGGCAGCAGCAGCCCGGACTCCTCCCGCTGCGCAATGTGGGCCGACTGGCTGGCTGGCTGTCCTGGATTTCTCCCGCCATGCGGGGCCTGCCTTTAGCATGTAGCTGAGCTGGGCTGCAGCTGTGTGATAATGGGGACACATGCAGCCAGTGGGCCACGGGTGGAGAACCGCTGATGTATGCCAACATTTGACAGACCAGGAAAAACAATAGTGTAAATATTCCATAGGCTTCTTAATGTATCCCATTTTTGACTCTTATAATGAGAAATTTCAGACAGACTAACAATCCAGTATGCACTGAAAAACTTTGAAATTAGGCTGGGCAAAAACGTGTCACAAGGTAGTTTTCTGTTGTGACATACCACATAAACTGCCTCATTCCTCAATTTAAAAAAAATTGGTTTTCACTTTGAGAGGGATTTTTTTCTCCCCCGATACATTTAGGGTTTATTTATGTTCTTTCTCTGAAGCAGGGATAGCCATATGTGAACATGGGGCATTGGGTGGGGTGGGCCAGGGCTCTGAAATGGCATTGAGCATTCTTTCTCTCAGGTGCTTAGCTGGCAGGTTTTTGTTCACATGATCAGGGTCTGACTGTTTGCCATATGTGGGTTCTGGAAGGAATTTTCCCCAGGTTAGAATGACAGTGACCTTGGTGAGTAGGGGTTGCCTTTCTCTGCAGCATGTGGGTACGGGTCACTTTCAAGCGTTATCTGAGTATATCTTACTTTATCATTTCCCTGCCATTGCTGGGGCCTTGGGCATCATGCCCCTTGGTCCCTCCTGTTCTCTGCCTATGGACAGAAAAGTCTAGTCTCCTGTGGGTTGTAGCAATTTGGTTTCACTTCTGTTGTTGGGTTTAGTGTGCGGGTGCTGGGTGATGTTGGTGGCCTGTGATGTACAGAAGGGCAGACATATTCTTGTGGTCCCTTCTGGCTTTAAACGCTGACTCTATTTCATAATTTAGTCTAATTGAGGCTTTGGCAGGATTTAGAAGGGAGACCTCCAAGAAAACTCACAATACTTCAGGGAGCTGAGTAGATAATTTTGTATGTGACTCCCATCAAAGCAAGAAGCACACCAGTGTTCTGTAATAGTGGTAGTGGACCACTGTCAGGGTGGTCCCTGATTTTTCACACTTCCTATCTGGTCACCCTAGCCACTCTACTGCTGGAGGTGCCATCTTCCACATGATTTCTGGAGCTGGTTTTTGGATCTGGCTGAAGAGATCAGATCCCGTGAATGACATTTTTGAAATAGTGATGTTGATAACCCTAGTGTTCAGCATCCACATTCAGATAAATATATTTTGCCCACCTAAATTTTCCATCAAGTTTCAAATGTGTTTTCACTTATTATCACAAACTGTTCAGTGAGCAGTGGTGCTGTACTCATTAAAACCGGTATTATCTTCCTTTCTGGATGGCAGCATTTCAGTATTGGGAGAAGGAGACCCTTTATATAGTAAACACACACACATTTTTATGCTGTATATATTTGTATAAAAGAAGTTTAAGATTATCTGTAAAGCAAGATATGTGTGTTCTGTATGTCACAGATCAAAGTGAATGAACCATTATTCATTGGTTTGTAGAGACACAAGTCCCCAGGGGAGTGTTATAAATCTACACGATGTCCCTCAAATGATCATTTTGTCTTTTGATTTGTTGGATTTATTTGAAAGATGGTTTAAATCAATTACAGTCAGCATATCTGAAGAGGTTCATGTGCACTATTTATTCTAATAAGTATATGAAATATATTGTGCTCCTGAATTGTACTCTTGAGTTCAAACAGAAGTATGTAGCAAGCTGGTTGAAAAACTGGATATATTGGTATTTTTATCAAAATTTTGGTAGGAAAAAAAGAAACAAAATATTTGTGAAAGTATACAGTTATCTGTGAAGTAGAGCTATAACCTTCCTGCTTTTATCAGACCACACACTGTTTGAGGACTCTTTCACCACAGATAGAGCATTAGACAGGGATGTCTATTCTTAGATGGGGATATACTCACTTGAAGACTTCAGTATCAAAGAAGGATTTTGTGGGGAACCTGTTTTAACCCTTCTTACACATGATTCCACTGTGTGTGGGGGGAGAGGAGGGATGAACTGGGATCAGAATCAATTATTTAATATTCCAGGCATCCAAATGCAGTTTGGAATGAGTTACCTATCTCACAAGCATGCAAAGTGGAATATATTTGGTCTAGAATTAGCATTTCAAAATTATGGGCTTTAATAGGAAACTCTATCATCTTCATAACTGTGGCAATCAAGGAGTGGTTAGCGCAAATAACTACTCCATAATCGGCAGTTAGAAGTTTAAGTCCATCTCCATATATTCCTGTTATCCACTAAAGAGGTAGTCCATTAGGCATCTCCATAATTTTTCAGCCCTTTAGCTTGTCAAAGCTTACCCAAATCATAGTTACCCATGACTACCTTTAATAACATCTCATCCTTATTTAGCGCTTTTTATCCATAGATCTGAAAGTACTTTACAAAGCAGGTTAGTATCATTATCCCCATTTTACAGGTGGGGAAAGGGAAACCCAGAGAGTTGAAATGACTTGCTCAAGGTCTCCCAACAAGGCAGGGGTAGACCCAGGAATAGAACCCAGGTTTCTTCAGTTCCAGAGCAGAGCTCCCAACATGAGGAGTCATTTCCTCTCTTTAAAAGTTATGCACTTGCAACAGATATTTCATGTGAGTATTTCATATTTCATTAAAGAGTGGACATGTATACGAATAATGAGATCTTCCACAGTTATATCAGATAGGAAGTTTGAAAAATATAGTTTGGAAGGGGTTTGTATCCTCATTGTTTGGGGAATAAACATTCTCCCAACTTAAGAGGGTTAGGAAGAAAGTTCCCTTATTGGCAGTTTATTCCATAACTGCCTACTGAGTGGTTTCTTACACCTTCTTTTGAAGCAACTAATACTGGCCACTGTAAGAAGCAAAGGAATCATGCTGACTGTCTCGCCTGCTACCAAACAGAGCAAAGAATATGTGAGTTTTGTTTCCGTGGGAATTCTGGAACAGGAACCTGATTTTGAGGTTATTTCAGTGGCCCCAGACCTGTGGAACTCAAAGGGCCCTGACTCCAGCCATTCTTTTTTAGTTAACAATACAAAGTCTTAATCATATAAAAATACCACCTCAGATGTATTTAATGAGCCAGTGCCACACTTGCTTGCTCTTATCCCTTCACAGTCTCCAAATGACTCACTTCCAGAATGTTTTTTTCAACAATGTTGCCTGACATCTGTTACTTGAGTCTAAAGTTCATGGGCCAGATCCTCAGTGGGGTAAATCAGCAGAACTCCATTGACTTCAGTAGAGCTCTGTTGATTTACCCTTTCTGAGCATGTGGCCCCCTCAATATATGGCGAGCAAGCTACATATGTTTCAAACAGAGGTTCCTCAAGTAGGGTGCTTATATCCTCAGTTTACATTAATGTGACATGTATATTAACAATAGTAGAGTCACTGCGTAAAAAAATAATGGAATAATGTGCAGATTTCTTGGAATGTAAGTCCTTTGAAGCAAGGATTGTGTTTTCTCTTGCATTTGGAAAGCACCTAGCATGGTGAGTGCATCTGGAAACAAATAATAAATAATAGTAACAATAATTATAGCGATGAAAATGATCAACATGTGACAAAAATATGATGATTCAGAAATTAATGCACATAGGGCTCCTTTAGATTGGGTCCAGTCCTAGAAAATAGTTATTTTATAACTATTCAACTAAAACACCTCTCTTCTAAAGTCCTGTTCCCCTTGGATACTCATTAACTCAGCCAACATTTCTGATGAACTTAGGATAGATGCCTTTCTTTTAGACCAACGTTATCGTGACATTTAATGTATGTACAAAGTTTCAGGTTACAGAAGAGGTAAACTATCTGTGATTTATGAGGGTTTATTTAACCTTTGCAGTTCCTTTCTACAGTATATTTTGAGTTAATCTTTAGCTCTTTGCTCTGTTTGTAGCCACAGCCGTTTCCAGTGAGCAGAATCCTGTCATTATCATAGCTGTGGTTGCTGTGGCAGGCACCATCATTCTGGTCTTCATGGTGTTTGGATTCATCATTGGACGAAGGTACTGTACATTGTGTAGCTGTCGGCATTTCTGGCCCGACTGTTGTACATTCTTTGGAATTATACCAGCCTGTATCTTAGAATCTGTAAATGGAAATGAAAGCAATGTATAATCTAATATGGACAATTTAGATCTAAATTCATTATAGGATGACAAATTAGCCCACTTATTTTACATTTGGAAGGACTCTGTTAGCTTAAGAAATGCTTTGTGTCTTATAATAGGTGTCTTCTAAATATTTATAGCTTCTCTGATCTTTTTCCTTGAAGTGTGCTATTTCTGTTGAATTGTTCACACATGGAGAAGCTTGACATTTTACCTATTCAGCCATTAAAATAACACTTGCATTTGGGGACAAGAGCTGGAGAAGTAAATTTAAAAGCAGCATCATGTCAAAAATGCCAGCCTTGTCACTCCTTCTTCAGACTATTTAATCTTCAGGCTATTTTGCTCATAGAATCACAGAAAGTTTCTAATGAGGACTGCAATTTTGTTGTTTAAGCCTTTAGGACTCTTCCCAGCAATTATTAGATACAAAAGCCTTTTGATTGGAATTGTTCGTGTTTTGTTTTAAAACCTGTTATCGAAAGAATTACAGCTGGGATATTTTTTAAATGCCTACTGGAGTTAGGCTGCTAACTTCCAAAAATTCCAATCTGGTAGAACTTTAAATATGAGGGAGTAAATCATTATATTCCTGTAAAACTGACCTGCTTTTATTTTATTTTTTTCAGGCACTGTGGGTATAGCAAAGCTGATCAAGAAGGGGATGAAGAACTTTACTTTCATTGTAAGTGTTTTGCTTCCTCCCCTGCCCCTCAGGAATTCCCAACCCAATTATAAGACATTTGGACTGGCAGTACTGGAATATAGACAATACCAAAACCACATTCATATAAAGAAAGGGCTATAATAAATCTGAAATGCTGTGTAAACAGCAAGTGTGAATTAAAAAACATAAAAATATATGACCTACACAAAAAAGGAGACAGATATCAACATTGTTCATGCCATGCATTTTATTTCTATACATTTGTGCAACATACTGTTGTTCCCATTCTGAATTTTTCTTTTGAATAATTGTTTCACACCATCCTAATGATCCCCCTGGAGATGCTGTAAATTGATAGGTCCTTGGTCAAGTGGCTGTGTGAGCTTTCCCTCAGGCAAGCTTCTGATTAAGAAAGTAAGGGTCACTGTGTCACCCCAATAGTGAAACTGTTCTGGTCAAGCATTGTTTTCTGCTACTGTGAACTTTGCATCACCAACATTTGTGGATCATAATATTAATAGAAAATAAAATAAAATGATGTGAGAAAAGGCTCATCTCTGTAATTCCCATTCTCTGCATTGAGTTGCAAAAATAGCACTAAAAACTGTTCCCACTGAAATCAGTGGTGAAAGATTGGCCTAATACCTGTTCACCCAGTATTAAGGAATGCTGTCAAGACAACAAAAAGGTTAATAGATACTCAGTACATTTTGTTTCTTTGCCCATTTCTCATACTTGTCATTAGGCAGACTATTATAAGACTTATTAGAACCATGCAAAAATAGTTTGACCATCTGTATCAGTTCAAACAAGTAACATAAAATCATGAAATACAGCATAATTGCTTTTCAGTAGCGCTTTCAGGAATCTTTTGACATTTTTTTTCATCGGAAAATGCCAGTTTATCAAAACCAAAACTTTTCATAGATGGTTCTAACAAATGTCTCAACTCAAAAAATCTGAAAAAGTTTTAAAATTGTCCAAATGTTTTGTTTCAGCATTTTCTAAACAAAAAATTCTAGTTTGGGAATTGACTTTTTATTTTAAAAACATAAGCTAATTGTAGTAGAAATAAATTCAAAAAACTTTAAAAATGATCAGAATGGGAAGAAAATGTTACAACTGATGCAAACAGAATTTTTTTATGATTATTATTTTCAGTTCACCATTTCTTTTTTTAAAATTGTCTTTTTGTTACAATTTAGGACAGGATTTTTTAAAAAAAAAATCTCAAATTTTTTCACAGGACGCAAAAACCATTTCCTATCCAGCTCTAATTTTAAGTTGTTATACAAAATAATGTTCTGACTATGCCAGTATCCTCTCATACCTTATAATTTAAATATCAATATAATACACTGCTGATTCTTACCATGCCACCAATTATCTTTATCACTTACTGTCACTGCAGCCATAGGTTAATTCTTACAAATGACTGCCAACAAAAATACATATTTTAATCTTGTATTGCTTTGTGTTAAAGTTACTGTGTCAGTAGTTTATCAGGGTCTGGTATCACATAGTGGATGAGGCAGTTACTAGCCACAAACCTTACTTTCTAGTAAGGCTAGCCAAAGACTGAGGTCAAAGTTGTGTGAAGATTTCTGTCTGACCTTTATAGCCTGATAATATTAGGTCAGCCTGGACTCCCTGAGTTCTGGATGTGTCACTACCTTAAGTCACTTCATTTATGTGCAGGGTGTATTAAATCAAATGGTGACATCATTACAGCCTTAGTCAGACAACCTATTATATTGTACATAAAAAGTGGAGAATAGAAATGGGAGAAGGATTAATTATCACATAGCCTGCACTCTAGTTTATTTTTAAAAAAAACACATCCGAAATCTGATGCTATTTAACTGTAGCTACTCTAGACGGTTACAGATTTGAAAATTGCTTCTTTTAGTTTACAATATAGGCTTTATACATCTACAAAAGAGCCACTTCTTTTTTATCTGGGAGGGGAGAAATCAATTGCATTTTCTTTTATTTGTCTGTAGAGAATATACCAGCTAAAGAATTCCTTTCCCCAATCTAAATTATGAATGATCATTTTCAGATTCTAAGTTTCAGTGAAAATGTAAATAGGTTGATGAGGAAGCTAGTGCTGAAGCTAGTGCTTAATAATATTCGGCAGCTGGTCAGGAAATTCTTTCTTTCTTTCTTTCTTTCTTTCTTTCTTTCTTTCTTTCTTTCTTTCTTTCTTTCTTTCTTTCTTTCTTTCTTTCTTTCTTTCTTTCTTTCTTTCTTTCTTTCTTTCTTTCTTTCTTTTTAGAAATCTAGTTATATAATATTCAATAACTAGAAAATATGTCAGAACAATTAACATACACTGCCTTTATTAATACTGTAGCATGAAATATTAAAAAATATTTTTACCAAGCTACTTTTTAATGTTTTTGATGGAAAGTTTGGTATTTAATTTGATCTGATGACTAAATCCCCAGTGAGATGAAACACTGTGGTCACCAGCTATTTACAATTTGTTGTCCTTTTGTTCCTTTTAGTATCCAGACAATTTTCTTATGTGCTAAGACACAGATTCAATTTTCACAGTAACTTGAAAGGAACCATTTAACTAGTTTTTAGACCACTGCATTTAATGGAATGTCCAATCTTTTATTTCAGTCCTCCTCAACTTTCCATGGCCCCAAGTGCTACACTTAAAGATGTAAGCACAATGGAGGAGTTTTGTCAAGCAATTCCAATTTACATTTTGTTTCCTCCTACCATTTCTTTTAACAATGTGTTCGAATCCACAGCAGCACTATTTCAGGTTGGTATGCCAAGATAGCTTTGGCCTGTCAAAATGTTTTATGACAGCTTGAATAAAGAACCATCAGAGCCCCATTTGAGATTCACAAGGTTACCTCCAGTTCAGGCCCTTATCACAGACTCAAGAGGATGGCTCATTCTCCATCTGCCTGCCTGAAAGCACAATATAGGAGGTTAACCTATTGTTTTCTTTTCTTTCTTTCTCTGATCTTCTTGTTTCATTTAAATGACAAATAAATGTTTATCTGCTCAGAAACTTGAAATGTAATTAAGATTAGAAATAAATCTGTCAAAATACAGATTATAGCAAAAATTAACTTCTAGATGAAATCTTAAATTATTTCTACAGGAATTTGGTATATTCATTTGGCTTTTCAAGCTTCCTATCTCTGGTTTTGTCTTTTATCCATTATATGATTTTTTTTTCAATTATTTTATTTGAAACATATTAACACATAACACTAACTGAGCTATTATTAATTACATTTCAAAATATGCAATAGATTCACATATAACTAAGAGGTTGCATAGCACCCTTACATTATCTGTTTTGTATTGACTTCTGATCCAATTCCTACATCTCAATAATTCAGCAATTCAATACTGTTAAAATGAGAACATTCTTTCTTATTTTCATATAGAGAACAATTATTATATCTTTTTAAATAGGCTGATTTGATTGCAGCCCATTATTGTAATAGTTGAGATCCAAACTTCTTCCATAACAATAATTTAGTTAACTGACTTTTAGTATGGACCCTCAAATTTATTTTGGCTTTACCACAAGTCCTGAACAAAGGGCAACGTGTAGTTGTGTTGCCCCAGGAGGAAAGCAGAAACTGATTCTCCCTTGGTTACCCGTCTGCTCCAGGAAGGAAGCAAACTGCATCAGCCATATAACTGGTGCCCCCTACTTCCTCAACTGAGATAGTTGGTGCATACGGGGGGAGGAGCTCAGGTTCCACCCACTTACTCCCTTGCTTGGAAAGGGAAGTATTTGTCCCATAGAATCTGCTCTCCCATCCTGTGTTTCGTCCATTAATGTGGGTAGCCCACAGAGAGTAAGGACATTCCTGCTGTCCCCTTGCACACCAGCTCAGGAGCGTAGCCAGCCTTCTAATGTGGCCTATGAAATGATGATTAGCTTCTGTAACCGTAGCCTATAAATACTGTTAAATTCTGCTAAATATTGAAACAGGAGCGGGAGCTCTCATCTCCAGTCCAACGACAAGGAGTAGCTGTGGGAGAGTGCTGCTTACCCAGGCTAGGATAGGAGGTGGTGGTCCCCTCTACTTTTTTGGGGGGAACTGTCCCTTCCTTCCTCCCAGTTCCCTCTTACTTTAATTCCTGATTACATTTTACCCATTGAAAACTATTTAATATTCATTACTTTTATGAAAGACTTCACACTTCCAGCCACAGATATAGTTGCTAATGACAAAGGATCAAGCACTTGTGTGAGGAATCTTACAGATGATGCCTCAGACTAAAGTTGTCTCTTAAAGCTGCTCTGATTCAGGTGGCATGGAAGCAGGTTCACTGTTCCAAGGAGCATTCTGCATAATGAAATTCCTGGGCTGACTGCACAATAAGTGCTTTGCTTCATCACAGTCATGCTTTCTTACATCATTACAGTTAAATTTCCAGGCACCAAAACCTACATTGACCCTGAAACCTACGAGGACCCAAATAGAGCTGTCCATCAATTCGCCAAGGAGCTAGATGCCTCCTGTATTAAAATTGAGCGTGTGATTGGTGCAGGTAAGTCTGCTGTGGCTTCTATATTCAGCTGTTCCATTTAGCTGGGATCAAAGCTCATACATCATAATGACAGGCAAATAATTATATCTCAAGTATAGAACTTTTTGCATTTACCAGAGCGGATAGAGCAATGAAGCTGCATTTGCTTATAAAATGTAAAAAATAATTATAGAAAAATAAAGATGCTTGTGTGGGATTAAAAGCTTGTACGAGCCATTTAAAACAATTGCAAACAACATTTTTTTTAAGTAATTTTTTTACCTGTTCATTGTCGGAGTAAAGAGGTTGGATGTTAGTGTAAATCTTGCTCGCTTTACTCACATAAGTAGTTCCCTTGACTTCCATGCATTAAGAAGGCAGGATACAGCCTGTAATGTATGGTCTAATGAGGTCTTTTTAATAGAACAGAATCCTCTTTTTTACAACTTTTTGTTGTAACCATTCTACCTTTTTAAAAAATAAATAAATATATTTTATTAGTACAAAAAAGTTCTTGTTTTACCTCTCATGCCGGATTGTAATTGTACTGGCATTACATTGTTTTTCTTCCTCTTGAACTGTCTACCACCTACTTAAGTAGTGTGATGTTCATACTCTAAAAAAGCAGTTTCATTTGTTTGCATTAATGAGATATTTGACATTTTTATTGCACTAGTCGATGTAGTGAAATTAAGTTTCCATGGGTAGGAAAAATATCAAATGCTTTGGATTCCTGGAAGAAACGTTCCTTTGCCTTCCTGTTCTTTTTATCAAGTATTGTTAGAATACTTTATAAATCACCCTGCTATGGTTTGTCAAGCACTGTATATTATGTGTAACATTGCTATTTAAAAATAATATCTACAAATATTAAGTTTTAGGCTATAAAAAGGAATGACAGCACTTAGAATTAGCTGATATTCCAGTTTCAGAATCACGTTCCTTAGGTACCCTTACACATGATGAATGTTACCTTACTTCAGGTGTAGCCCCACTGAAATTAATAGAACTTCTTACACAGAAAGCTGCTACTCAAAATGAGTAAAGGCATCCGAATCAGGTTCTTAGACTGGGTCTACACTACCACTTTCTTCAGTATAACTTATGTCACTCAGGGGTGTGAATAAGCTGCCCTCCTCCGCCGCCCCCCAAGTGACATAAGTTACACCAACCTAAGCACGAGTGTGGACAGCACTATGTCAGGAGGAGGTCTTCTCCTGCCAACATAGCTACTGCCCCTTGTGGATTTATGTGCAGTTGCGCCGATGTGGCACTTCTAGTGTGGACTAGCCCTAAGTAAGTGGCATTTAGCATGGTACTAGAACAGCAGTATCTCTTTCAATACAGCATTACTCTTTATATTTAACTCTTTAAAATTCTAGATTGGCACAGTACAATCAATAAACATGGTCTTTGCTGGTGTGCTAATCCATTGTTTGAGATGAGAGACTAGCACATCAACAGTTTAGAGTAAAAGTGCTCCTCCTTTGATTAGGCTGAAATGCTATTTGTCAAGTCACTTTGAGCGAAATCTTGAAAAACATCAGATGTAAACGAGGTGGAATTTAGCACAGAAATCCAGTTCTGCTCTCACTTACAACAGTGTAAATCCAGAATAACTGTTGGCATCCCTGGAGTTACTCTGGATTTGCACACACATAAGCAAGAGGAGTTTGTTTTCAGTGTGTAAAATGGGCTTTCTGGAGCATGTAAATTAGAAGCAGAGTTGTGGTTTAAGTGTCATTTTTTTGCTGTGTTTAGCTCTGGTCCAAATCAGGGGATGCGATTAGCTAGCAAGATTGAAAGGGAAGGTATACCTCTTACAGCAGGCTGACAGAGACACAAAGGAACTGCTACACTACACAGCAAAAAAGACTATAGAGCGTCTGCTAGGGACATTTAGAAAAGCAGCATAGAATTCTCAGTGTGCCTCAATTATTATGGTAGGATAGAATACTGAGCCGGCCTTGGATGAGTGCTGTGTGAGCATGTGTTTGTTGATTTTCACAAGGGTTATGGGATTTTTCTTGCTAACTTTGTCATTGCCATCCTGCTGATGCCACCTGTTATATGCAGGAATTGGTGCCACTGTGGTGAGTCTTTGTTCTACACAATAGCCTTTTGTTTCTACCCACCAGTTCCCTGGTGTCATGCTGAGCCAGTGGATGCTTGGCTGTGAGTATTACACACTCTATGACATATCTTCTGGGGCCATCTATGAGCATGGCCTTGAATGCCTATGCCAGATGACCAACTTTAGCAGTCATTATGGTTGTACAAGCAGTGTTTGTGAAGGCGTTTGGACTTTGCCAGCCCTTGCTGTTTTATTATGTGTGCGTGTGTTCCTATTATGCTGACTGGTAGAGCTGTTTGGAACAAATATGCACTTTCATCATGTAATCAAACAGAACATTTTGGTTTCTATGAAACTTTCATTAGAAAGGTTTTGATGTTGGGTCATGGGAGAGAGAATTTACCCATTTTATTGATTCATTAAATTAATATCTTCCATTTCATAAACTTCAGTGTGATTATTCTATTTTTGACAATCCTTTACAGTCTGATTCTGACCTCATACCAATATAAATTAGAAGTAACTCGAAAACAGGTGTGAGTTAAGGATCAGGCCTAAAAAAAGCAAGAAAATCCATCATCCTTTACAAAACTATTTTATTTTATTTTACATATTTAAAGAAAACATTACTGATATTTTATAAAGACATAAATATCGGGGCGGGGGGAGGGGCTGACATAAAATGTTTGCTGTTTAGGCCCAATTCGTCAAAGAACTTAAAGCATGTACCTAACTTTAAGCTCTTGAGTAGTTCAGTTAAAATCAGTGTGACTATTCATGGGATTAAAGTTAGACATGTACTTAAGTGCCATGTTGAATGAGGGCCCAGAGAGGATATTATATAAATGAAATGTCATTCGTAGTCAATCTGCTTTATTTTAGGAGAGTTTGGTGAAGTGTGCAGTGGGCGTCTGAAACTTCCAGGCAAGCGAGATGTTTCAGTAGCCATCAAAACCCTGAAAGTTGGCTATACAGAAAAACAAAGGAGAGATTTCCTGTGTGAAGCAAGCATAATGGGACAATTTGACCATCCCAATGTTGTTCATTTAGAAGGGGTAGTTACCAGAGGTAAGTAGTGGCTGGATGTATCAGTCAGATAATAAGCTAACTGTCAAAATTGCTATAATATGTCCATGGTCAAAGATTCAAATTAGAAATGAAGTGCATACTCTTAATGGATTTTCTCCTGAGGCATAAATAACTAAAACAATACTCACTTAATGCTACAACCTGAGGAAAAAATTAAGATGCACACATGATTAAAAGATGGAGTACTTTGAAATACACTATTTTTCTACTTTCAATTAGCCTCAAAGACCTTGCTGGAAGATAAGGTTTCTTATGTCTTTTCATATTATCTGAAGTGTCATTTTCTCAGAGTCCTCGTCACACAGCAGGAGTCAGGAGAACACGCTGACATTTTGATTTGTAAAGTTTAATTTTGCGAATCATGACCATGCTTCATGCAGACATTTAAGGACTTAGAGCTCAGTAACGGTGCTAGAGGCTTCAAGAAGTTGGTCTCAACTATTCAACCCTTTTATAGGAGCAACATGTGTTTTATCAGAAAAAGGAACTCAGTTCAGATTCTGGTTTTTCAAACAAAATGTCCCTTCTTTTTCTTTAGGGAAACCAGTTATGATTGTAATAGAATACATGGAGAATGGGGCCCTAGATGCATTTCTTAGGGTGAGTACCTAAGGGAAATATGTACAGTAATTCAAAATATATTATGTATGTTACCAGTTTAGCATAATAAAACATTTTCTCAGTCTGAAATGTGAACATGGCAAACACCAATAGATCTTTAAATTGTCCCAGCAAAATCAGATTAGAAATCAGAAGACCAGGCAGGATCAAACTGATACATTTCTTGGCATTTAAGTGATCCAATGTGGTACAGAAATCATGGTTTTGATTATCATCGAAGATTGACATTAATACCACGATACTTGAAGCCCTGTCATGTTAATGCATTTGTTTAGAGGAATAATTTATTTTTTTTAGCATGGTCCAAGTCACTGCACAGGAATCCCTAAATGAAGTACAGTACTATTTCAGAGAAGAATGAAGGGAAAAGAAAAACTATTTTGTGACAATTTAGCATTTGCTGAGTGAGTGCTCAGAACTGCCAAGCAATGTCTTCACCATTTTAGCATTCCACATGTACAAGCCATAAAATGTAGACCGACTTGCTAAATGGTAGAGAAAGCAGAAAGATAATGATGTTTCCTTGATAAATTCTGTGCAGTAAATATATCTTCAGTATTTAGGATAAACAGAGGCTTTGATCCCAAAAGTGTAATACAGTTTATTTTTTATATATATTGATCATTGTAAAAGGTGAAGAACATGGAAGTGAGTACAGACAGTGCTATATAAAGTAGTTTAAAAAAAAAGAACCTGTCATGTCACAGGTTAATTAGGCTTTTATAATTTTCAGCAGGTTCCATTAGTTTTAAGAATTTAGCTATTCAGGCCTTTCTCAACCAAGTGTCCTGCTTTGTGGCTAAAACACATACAATTTTCTTTAAAATGGATTGCTTTGCCTCGAGATGCATTGCCTTTGGGGTAAGAAGTGACTAGAATGAAGAAAGTTTGCAAAGCTGATTTTCTTTTTCCCCCTCAAGTGCATTAACAAGTATGCTGCTCCTGTCTTCCCTTCAGAAACATGATGGGCAATTTACAGTCATTCAGCTAGTGGGAATGTTGAGAGGAATTGCTGCCGGAATGAGATATTTGGCTGATATGGGATATGTACACAGGGACCTAGCAGCACGCAATATTCTTGTCAACAGCAACCTTGTTTGTAAAGTGTCAGACTTTGGCCTGTCCAGAGTTATAGAAGATGATCCAGAAGCTGTCTACACCACTACAGTAAGAAACACAGCCATTTGACAATATTTCTTAGGGGTTAGGAGATCTTATTACAAACCAGGCAATAGCCTCTTGAAGATATGGTTGAGGGAAATACATTAAGGGCCAGAGAGGTGCTAAGTAGTCCAAGGGAGTTACAAGTTGTCTTCAGAAACCTGGCTTTAAATAACTTTCAGTAAATGTCTAATAACATAATCCTCTAGTGAGGAGAATTCTTGGAAAGTTTTACTGGTTTTAGTGTCTCATTCATATCTTTATAATTTTCTGAATGAATGGATATGGAAGTTTGATTTATAAAACTGTTTATCTCCTCTTTGAGCTACGTAAAAGTATTTACATGGAAATCCAGGGGTACTTATTTTTCAGAGGTGAGAATTAATCTCACCTGAAAGCTAACTAATGTAAGGCATGACTGAAACATTGCTGCTACTCCCATATAAGGTGTAACAATTCCCCCCTGGATCTTCCCTTATTCCTGGTTGGGATAATTTTGCCATAGCTGTTCATAGAACATAGCTTACTCCTCTATTCTTTTGTCTAGCTAGCTCCACTTCCCATTCCTCCCTACCTTCAACCCTGCTCACTTATGGTGTTGATAATAGCTGCCTCATGGAGCTGATCCCTGGTGCCTCACTGGAACAGCAATCCAGAGAGAACATGCAGGATGCTAGAGCTGACACTTATGCCACAGTAATATTAATGACAATCTGGCCCTACATGATCAGACATGGATTTCGAAGGAGCCTTAAGAAATTTCAATGTGATTTGAACACCTAATTCCCTGAGAGTCAGACTTATTTGAAACTCCTCTGAAAATTCCAACATCGATCAACGTTTGAGAATGGCATAATTTTGGTGCTAAGGTTAATGAAATAATTGTAAAAATAATTGTAAGAAAAACACTATGGACATTTTATTTATAAGCAAATCTTTTTTTTTTAAATAGGGTGGGAAAATTCCAGTACGATGGACAGCTCCAGAAGCCATCCAATATCGTAAATTTACATCAGCAAGTGACGTATGGAGTTATGGAATAGTTATGTGGGAAGTAATGTCTTATGGAGAGCGGCCTTACTGGGACATGTCAAATCAAGATGTAAGTTATACATTTGCTATATTTGTATGATTGCATACATGAGTACATATAAATAATGGTCATATCAATTTTTTCTTTCTACACACACAACTTGTTTTAACTCATAATAATTTTAGTAAAAAAGTCTAGGATTTTTATATAGTGAAAAAATAAATATATGATTATCTAGCCAACAACATTAAAACTGTCATCTTATTAGACACAAGTATGGATTTTAGGTTTATATCATGAGACTGAAACAAGATTGGGGCTCCAGAAATGATAAGACAGACAAGTACTTCTTATTTTATTACATTAAGCTTAGCAAGAATGACATGTTTTCATTCAAACAAGAATTCTTAGTTTCTTGAAATCATAATTATGGTTAGTCAAGTGGAAAAAGTTGTCCAAAGTCCAAGTCAACAGTTAATGACATACTCTAGCAATTTCACTATATTTTAACAATATTCTTGTTTGTATAACATGTGACCTAAAGCAGTAGGTTATCAGTAATCACACAGAATAGTATTAATCTTGACTTTCTTACAAGGATATCTGTTCACACCGACTGTATACATAAACATATGCCAGAATTGTTAATCTATCCAACTATACTCTTAGCCCAGCAGAAGAATCTGTCCTATCTCGGGGCCTCTCCTTTTGCCCCTCCACCCCCACGAACATGATACAATTCTGTGGTGACCTAGAATCCTATTTTCGACGTCTCAGACTCAAGGAATATTTCCAACACACCTCTGACCAACATATTAACCCACAGAGACCTTCCTGCCAACACTACAAAAAGAAGGATTCTGGGTGGACTCCTCCTGAAGGTCGAAACAGCAGCCTGGATTTCTACATAGACTGCTTCCGCCGACGTGCACGAGCTGAAATTGTGGAAAAGCAGCATCGCTTACCCCATAACCTCAGCCATGCAGAACACAGTGCCATCCACAGCCTCAGAAACAACTCTGACATCATAATCAAAAAGGCTGACAAAGGAGGTGCTGTCGTCATCATGAATAGGTCGGAGTATGAACAAGAGGCTACTAGGCAGCTCTCCAACACCACTTTCTACAAGCCATTACCCTCTGATCCCACTGAGAGTTACCAAAAGAAACTACAGCATTTGCTCAAACTCCCTGAAAAAGCACAAGAACAAATCCGCACAGACACACCCCTGGAGCCCCGACCTGGGGTATTCTATCTGCTACCCAAGATCCATAAACCTGGAAATCCTGGACGCCCCATCATCTCAGGCACTGGCACCCTGACAGCAGGATTGTCTGGCTATGTAGACTCCCTCCTCAGGCCCTTCATTACCAGCACTCCCAGCTATCTTCGAGACACCACTGACTTCCTGAGGAAACTACAGTACATTGGTGATCTTCCTAAAAACACCATCCTAGCCACTATGGATGTAGAAGCCCTCTACACCAACATTCCACACAAAGATGGACTACAAGCCGTCAGGAACAGTATCCCCGATACTGTCACGGCTAACCTGGTGGCTGAACTTTGTGACTTTGTCCTGATCCATAACTATTTCACATTTGGTGACAATGTATACCTTCAAATCAGTGGCACTGCGATGGTTACCCGCATGGCCCCACAGTATGCCAACATTTTTATGGCTGACTTAGAACAACGCTTCCTCAGCTCTCGTCCCCTAATGCCCCTACTCTACTTGCGCTACATTGATGACATCTTCATCATCTGGACCCATGGAAAGGAAGGTCTTGAGGAATTCCACCATGATTTCAACAATTTCCATCCCACCATCAACCTCAGCCTGGACCAGTCCACACAAGAGATCCACTTCCTGGACACTACGGTGCTAATAAGCGATGGTCACATAAACACCACCCTATATCGGAAACCTACTGACCGCTATTCCTACCTACATGCCTCTAGCTTTCATCCAGATCATACCACTCGATCCATTGTCTACAGCCAAGCGCTACGATATAACCGCATTTGCTCCAACCCCTCAGACAGAGACAAACACCTACAAGATCTCTATCATGCATTCCTACAACTACAGTACCCACCTGCTGAAGTGAAGAAACAGATTGACAGAGCCAGAAGAGTACCCAGAAGTCACCTACTACAGGACAGGCCCAACAAAGAAAACAACAGAACACCACTAGCCATCACCTTCAGCCCCCAACTAAAACCTCTCCAACGCATCATCAAGGATCTACAACCTATCCTGAAGGACGAGCCATCACTCTCACAGATCTTGGGAGACAGACCAGTCCTTGTTTACAGACAGCCCCCCAATCTGAAGCAAATACTCACCAGCAACCACACACCACACAACAGAACCACTAACCCAGGAACCTATCCTTGCAACAAAGCCCGTTGCCAACTCTGTCCACATATCTATTCAGGGGATACCATCATAGGGCCTAATCACATCAGCCACACTATCAGAGGCTCGTTCACCTGCGCATCTACCAATGTGATATATGCCATCATGTGCCAGCAATGCCCCTCTGCCATGTACATTGGCCAAACTGGACAGTCTCTACGTAAAAGAATGAATGGACACAAATCAGATGTCTGGATTATAACATTCAAAAACCAGTTGGAGAACACTTCAATCTCTCTGGTCACTCGATCACAGACCTAAGAGTGGCTATACTTCAACAAAAAAGCTTCAAAACCAGACTCCAACGAGAGACTGCTGAATTGGAATTAATTTGCAAACTGGATACAATTAACTTAGGCTTGAATAGAGACTGGGAATGGATGAGTCATTACACAAAGTAAAACTATTTCCCCATGGTATTTCTCCCTCCCACCCCACCCCGCACTGTTCCTCTGATATTCTTGTTAACTGCTGGAATTAGCCTACCTTGCTTGTCACCATCAAAGGTTTTCCTCCTTTCCCCCCCCTGCTGCTGGTGATGGCTTATCTTAAGTGATCACTCTCCTTACAATGTGTATGATAAACCCATTGTTTCATGTTCTCAGTGTGTGTGTATGTAAATCTCTCTTCTGTTTTTTCCACCAAATGCATCCGATGAAGTGAGCTGTAGCTCATGAAAGCTTATGCTCTAATAAATTTGTTAGTCTCTAAGGTGCCACAAGTACTCCTTTTCTTTTTGCGAATACAGACTAACACGGCTGCTACTCTGAAACATATGCCAGAATGATTTTCATTTCGAGTTGTTCATTTTTTTTATTGAATGCTCGACAACAGAGTTTAAAAAAAAGCATATGAAAGTGTAAATGATGAGTCAGTTTGGCAGAGTGCAAAGTTGTTAATATTTGACAGGTCTCAGTGTCAAAGATTTCATGGACTGCCAAATATGGGCAAACAAGTCCTTGGGGCAAAGAAAAAGAAATATTTACATTCCCTAGATGCCCAGCGGAGTTTCATTTCTTTTGACACCTTCCTTCTGTACTCAAGTCGAACATAAAAGGGGTCTGACAGGAATATAAGATGCCTCAAAGGCAAAGCTTACCTGTCTTTCAGGGAAGAGTAAAGAAAAACTTTAAAACTGAAAAAAAAAATCCAGTATCTTCTTGCTGAATTTTTGAATTTTTTAAAATTTATTTCCTTATATTGTAAACAGCTGAGGGAATCATGTAATATTATCCTTGTTCATAAAATTACTAATCTCAAATCCTTACAGTGACAAAAGAAATGAAATGACAAGTTATATCCCAATTAGCACGTACATTAAGGATTTATAAATTTCTGGTAAAATAATTTCAAACACTGATGTGTATTGTGATATGCAGGTGTGCCCTAAAATGCATACACACTGCGCACATGCACACCAACTAACCTTGGAGACTCACCCATGTGGCAACATTTTAAAAACTGCTTCTAATTACCCAGAATGAATTACAATTACAATTAACCACAGACAGAAATGATAACACTTAAAATGTGCCTTCACCAGAGTTGCAGACACTGTCAGCAGTTTGTTCACTTAAAATCATCATTTGTGCCTACAATTGAGTGTGGATGCAGAATTACAGGCCATGCTGTTGTTCCTTTAAAAATATGCCTCATTGAGTTTTCTGAGTTTGAAGGTGGTTGTTTTTTTAATCCCCTACTATACTGTTTTATCCTATACTAACAGTTTTGGTGCCTTTGGATAGATTCGTGCGTAGCAACGCAATCATGACCATCTAAGCACATTCCTGTATTCAATGGATATATCCATACAGCGCTGAGAAATACTAGCTGAGTATTCAACCCAAGAGCCATCCTGCAGTTGCACAGCAGGATGGCTCAGGGTGAGTGGCACAGAACCCTGCTCGCTGCCTTTCTGCAGGCACAGTGCCTATGAGTTCCTAACCCTCGCTGCCAAAACTAGTGAACAGTAGTCACTAACTAGCTCAACTACTGTGCATAACACTTCTCTGGTACCCATTAGAGCTTTGGTGTGTTTCCCGTACAGGGCTACTGGTCCCCATATTTATGTGGAAGGAGAAGTTCACTACACTCCCTTTTCTCCATATTTGTGTTCCTCATAGGGCAGGATGTAGCCATGCAAATGATGATTTTCCTTCAGTTACTCAACTGTTTTCTGTTGTGGCATTTTAAAAAGGGAGTTTCTCTGGCAGTGACCTGTTACAACAAACAAATCATCACAGTACCCAATTAACACAGCTCTATCCCCAGAGCTGGTAGCTCCTTATCTGAAGCCTGGACTAGGCAGGTCCTCAGGCAGCCTGGAAATTTGGGAAGCACAAAGGTGTCTAAAAGAAACAATGGGCCAAGCACAGAAATGGAGGAACAGAGAATTGAGGCAAATGTAAATTATACGAATCTATGCTATTAGCATGAATCCTTGCTGTATCTGATTAGCTATACTTGTTTCTATAAACTATATGATTATAGTTTATAGAAAAAAATCCCTTCATTCATTTTTATTTATTGTTTGTTATCTAGTTTAGAACTGTTTTTTCCCTTTACATAATAGTAATATTTTAAAGCCACCAAAAATTTTAGCTATTAACCGTCAATTTGGTTCTTTGAATCTTGAACACGCATAGACTACATTTTTAATCTTTTGAAAATCACCTTCTTCCTACTCCCACCATTCTGGCTATAGCCAAATCCATTCTTTTTTGTTTCCCAATTTGATCCTTCAGACTTGTTTGCTCACACCAGATGTCAAGGAAACTGGTCCTGCTGCATCCCTAAGGCCTTTCTAAAAATAATGCCATTATCATAGTCACTCCCTATCTTTTGGGATCTCTCCAGAACACAGTGCGCATGTAAAAATACTTGCTAATGTGCCTCTCATTTCATTTGCCACTTCCTCTAAAGCTTTTGAATGGATGTTGTCATTCCGAGGAATCTTGTCAGTTTTAAATCCCTTTAACCTTTTAATGGCTGTGGTGGTGTTGTCTGGATGCATTTTTTATTTTTCACTGATTGTCTCTACAAGCCTGATCTAAAACTGATATTTTTATAATGATAGATAAAAAAAAGATTTCGATGTGTATTTTTCTTCTGTCTGTAATTCCTGTATTCATTCTTTAGCATATCAGAATAGCACTTATTTTTTTCATTTTGAATCATTTGTTTCTTTTAAAAGTGTAAATCTTACTAAGGGATCTTATCTTTTACTCTTTAAAATATTTTCCTTGTGTGTATACAGTGTCCATTATTTGTCCCCTCACCCTCCTGTTATCTGAGTGGCACTTGTACTATCTCTGAGTATTCTTTGTCACTGTCTATCTTAGGTATTTATATAGCCCCCATTACTGAAGGGGCTGAGAACTTCACAGTTTTTAATGTATTTATTCTCACAACACCCTTGTGTGGTAGGGAAGTGCTACTCTTTATTTTACAGATAGAGTATGTAGGCACACTGAGGCTGGGTGACTTGCCCAATGTCAGAAAGGAAGTCTGTGGCAGAGCAGGGTATTGAACCTGTCTCTGATGAGAGCCATTTCCACTAGACCAGTGGTTCTCAAAGCCAGTCCGCCGCTTCTTCAGGGAAAGCCCCTGGCACGCTGGACCGGTTTGTTTAGCTGCCACATCTGCAGATTCGGCTGATCGCGGCTCCCACTGGCCACGGGTTGCCGCTCCAGGCCAATGGGGGCTGTGGGAAGGGCAGTCAGCACATCCCTTGGCCTGCGCTGCTTCCGGCAGACCCCATTGGCCTGGAGCAGAGAACCGCGGCCAGTGGGAGCCCCGATCAGCCGAGTCTGAAGATGTGGTAGGTAAACCAGCCCGGCGCGCCATGGGCTTTCCCTGAACAAGCGGCAGACCAGCTTTGAGAACCACTGCAATAGACCATGTTTCCTAGGGCTTCACTCCCCCTCTGTAAAAGATTCTGATACAACCATTGAGTCCAATCAACTTTCTGAAGTTCATTCTGCATTCTTTGCAGTTGCCTTTAGTTTGCAGTCCAGTGTTCTTGCACTTTCTCACACATCCTATGGAGTATTTTATAGATGAAGTTATTGTGTTGACTAAACCTTGGATATTCACCAACTTTTATTTATCATGGCAGATTTATTTCATAGGGCTAAGCCCAGACCTGATCTTGGTTTTTCTACAAACTGAGAGGAAACGGTCCTGTGTACTCCCCGTCAAGATTCGACACCCTTCCTTAGCAATTCTAATACAGTTATGTCAGTCAATGTCACTGCACTTGAAATCTCCCACAAACAGTTTTTTCGTCCTTTTTACAAGCCTTTCTTATCTGCATTGTTTCCTGATATGCTTTCTTATCCTGCCTGCAAGGTGCATAGCAGTTTCCTGTGATTTTTCTTTAATCATTTCTATCTTTCTCTTAAATCCAAATGGACTTGACTGAGGAAGTCAAACAGTGGGTGTAATTCTTGCTTCAGACATTATGTCCTCCCTCATATCAGCATGTGCCACCTTCTCATATTAAGTCTGACCTTGCTTTAGACTGTTACATTAATATATCACTCAGCCAGGCCTCACTTTCCCATATCACATTGTATTCAGATTGCTTGTTTGCCTCTAATAACGTGGATTGGCATAATATGCAAGTTTTTCTTCCTAATAATTTCTGTCCACTAAATATTTCCTGATTTTTTTTAAAGTCTGGGGGCTTTGGGGATTTTGTGGGTAAATGCACAGACTCATATCCATTTACAAATCAGTGCTTCAACTGCATCCTCTCTCTTAAAGGCCTTTGGGCAAATAATATTGCTTTCTAGAATATCTCCATCTATCCATTTATCTATTGCACCCTAGGTGCATTTAATTGTTGCTCCCTGCTGCTGATTTGACTAGGTTATACAACTGTGTTCTGCACACCATAGAGTAATATGTTTAATAATCATGGAAGATAAAAATCAAGGGTATTGTATGAAAACAAGAATGCTAGTATCAAAACAACAGACTCTGCTTTCATAATGCTTTGACTGTTTAATTTAGTTGCTTGATTTTTTCCCAGTGATTAAAATTCATTCTCTAAATATTTCTGCCTTGACGAAATCCTCTTGTTCTGGCCATTAGGTTATAAAAGCAATTGAAGAAGGCTATCGTTTGCCAGCACCCATGGATTGCCCAGCAGGTCTTCACCAGCTCATGCTGGACTGTTGGCAAAAGGAACGTGGTGAAAGGCCAAAGTTTGAGCAGATAGTTGGTATTTTGGACAAAATGATTCGGAACCCTAATAGTTTGAAAACCCCTCTTGGAACCTGCAGCAGGTAAGAAAACTGCCAGTGAGGGTTTATAATTCTCTGAACATATATTGACTCTGAATGTGTTCTGATTAGCTGCTGGATCCAGCTCCCTCCAGCTGCTCATCCCTCTACTCTCCTTTCTTCCTTCCCTTTTTGTTCCTTCTCTCCCCATTTCTTCCCTAGATGCCATTCAGTAAAAATAAAATCCACCCAAAAATGAGTTACCTAAAACAAAAATACCAAATAAAAGAAAAAAAAATTCTTGCCATTAACGTTCCTCCTGTTGGCAAACCATGAACTCTGTTCACTCTGCTTGTATGTTCTATCCAATTTCCACACCCCTCCCTTTGTATGTCTTGTCTATGAGACTATAAATTCCTCAGGGCAGGGACCATCATTGTCTCTGTGATTGCATGACGGTGTCCTGGCCTCTATGCACTGCTGCAATAAAAATAATGGTAGTAATACAGTTAAGCTCAGAAGAATTTGATTTTTATCAGTAAACTTCAATTTCACTGTGCTTACACGCAAACGGATGACAAAATATTTCCATCAATAATAATCAACGTTTACAAATGCAAAGTGAGAAAAAGGCTGCTTGAGAACTTAATTAGGGTTTGATTTAAGGATAATTATTTTGACATGTGATGTTGACAATTTTTGTTTCAGTGGTTAAAAAGCTTTAACTTTTTGAATCTCAATGTCGGCTGTCATTAAATAATTATTGTCTGATCTTACCATTGTCTGAGACCCCCCTCCAAATTTCCCAGAACTGTGAAAATGTAATCAATAAAAATTGCTTAAAAATAAACATTGTTTTCTGTCAAAATTATAAAAAAGAATCAAATTCTGCCAAGCTTAAATAAAGTGTCTATATAGCCAGCCTTTTTTCATTGTGCTACAGAGGGACCACTCCTTTTTACCCTGACGACTCTATTTTTAATTCCATTCAGCCATTTCATCTTACTTAATTTTTTGGTATGACTTCAATGTTTTCTTCTTATAACTTGCCTCCTCCCATGAGTTACTCAGTCACAGTTATCTTGTGTCAGGAGTCAGGAGCCATGTTCAGTTTCCAGCTTTGACACTGACCTCATGTGTGACCTCAGGAAAGTCACTGCATCTTTCTCTCTTTCTGTTTCTTTCCATCCTTTGTCTGTTTTATCTATTTGAATCACAAGCAATTTGGGGCGGGGACTCTGTTTTTGATGATGTTCTTGTACAGGGTCCAGAACAATGGGACCCTGATCTTGTTTGGTGCTACTATAATACAAATAATTAGGGCTGTTGATTAATCGGTTAACTCACACGATTAACTCAAAAAAATTAATCGTGATTTTAAAAAAAATTAATCGCAGTTTTAATCGCACTGTTAAACAATAGAATACCAATTGAAATTTATTAAATATGTTGGATGTTTTTCTACATTTTCCTATATATTGTATTCTGTGTTAACTAAAATCAAACTGTATATTATTTTTATTACAAATATTTGCACTGTAAAAATGATAAACAAAAGAAATAGTATTTTTCAATTCACCTCATACTCTTTATCATGAAAGCGCAACTTACAAATATAGGGTTTTTTTGTTACATAATTGCACTCAAAAATAAAACAATGTAAAACTTCAGAGCCTACAAGTCCACTCAGTCCTACTTCTTGTTCAGCCAATCGCTAAGACAAACATGTTTGTTTATATTTACAGGATATAATGCTTCCATGCTGATGATGCTCATTAAAAAATAATGCATTAATTAAATTTGTGACTGAACTCTGTGGGGGGGAAATTGTATGTGTTCTTCTCTGTTTTACCCGCATCTGCCATATATTTCATATTATAACTACTCGTGGGGGAATTCTGCGCAAAAAAACTAATAATTCTGCAGCAGAAACTTAAAAATTTGGTGCATGATATTATAAAATTTTGCTTTCTTTATTTGTCAAAATAATGCAATATAATCAGTCTGGTTTCAATTATTTTGGTAATTTATTTAAACTACTATAAAATGGATGAAGAATTGAGATGGGGAGCATTAGAGAAAATTCCCAAACCCCCTTGCCTAACAGTAATGTACATAGGTTTGATCTTTATTTTTAGTTATTAATCAACAGATATATGCAGCCACTTGCTCAGTATTGCATCATAGCCAATTGAAGACCAAGTGAGGGCTGAGGAACCAAACTCACAATTTAGTCCAAAAATTTAGACCAATTCTGATCATTAAAGCACCATAAGCATTTATAAGCCATACTGTCCTTTATACCACTCTGGCAATGTAAAGGAGCTTTAAAACTTTTACACCTATTATACCCCTGGGGGAATTCGCAAAGAGAATGGGAACAATTCATTAAGCAGGCAGGCTGCTATGTTCTGCTCTGCCTGAAAGGACAGTGCTTGTCCCAAGACCTAACTTCTCAGAAACACCCCGAAGCCCTGCCTCTCCATGTCAAGCATGCTGCAATAGCGAGCGAGAGGGCCAAAGTGTTTCTCTCTCTCTCACACACACATGACTGTGGTGATTTACATCTCTATTGGCTGCTCCGGTGCCTGAACCAACCTGCCTGAGCTTCCGGAAAAGGGCGTGTGACCACTCTTGCGGCTTCCTTTTGCTTTCCTATCAGAAGTCATTTTTCTGGGGAGAAAGCAAAGAAATCTGCTGGGGGCATGAATTCTGCACACACTCAGTGATGCAGAATTCCTCCAGGAGTAAAAATTTTAAGAACATTTTCACTGCAGATTTGACAAAATGCAAAGAAGGTACTAATGTGAGATTTCTAAAGATAGCTGCAGCACTCAACCCAAGGTTTAAGAATCTGAAGTGCCTTCCAAAACCTGAAAGGGATGAGGTATGGAGCATGCTTTCAGAAGTCTTAAAAGAGTAACATTCTGATGCAGAACCTACTGAACCTGAACCACCAAAAAAGAAAATCAACCTTCTGCTGATGGCATCTGACTCAGGTAATGAAAATGAACATGCGTCAGTCTGCGCTTCTTTGGATGGTTATCGAGCAGAACCTGTCGTCAGCATGGATCCATGTCCCCTGGAATGGCGTTGAAGCATGAAGGGACATATGAATCTTTAGCACATCTGGCACAGAAATATCTTGCAATGCTGACTACAACAGTGCCATGAGAACACCTATTCTCACTTTCATGTGAATTTAAACAAGAAGCGGGCAGCATTATCTCCTGCAAATGTAACAAACTTGTTTGTCTGAGCAATTGGCTGAACAAGTAGGACTGAATGGACTTGCAGGCTCTGAAGTTTTACACTATTTTATTTTTGAATGCAGGTTTTTTTTGGTACATAATTCTACCTTTGGAAGTTCAACTTTCATGATAAAGAGATTGCACTACAGTACTTGTATTTTTCAATTAACTTAATACTATTTTTTTTATTTTTTACAGTCCAAATACTTGTAATCAAAAACAAATATAAAGTGAGCACTGTAATCTGTGTATTCTATGTTGTAATTGAAATCAATATATTTTAAAATGTAGAAAACATCCAAAAATATTTAAATACATGGTATTCTATTGTTTAACAGTGCAATTAATTGTGATTAATTTTGTTAATCACTTGACAGCCCTACAGATAATAAAAAAGAATGTTGATTTCCAGTGGATAACAGTAGCCCATCAGGTTGATTTCACTCTTAATGAACTTTTGTCATGCATTACAATATGCTAAGGGGAATGCTACCAAAAGCTGCAAAATACTCTTACATATGTGATTGCTAGCCATAGCAAAGCAATTAACAGAACAGGTGAAACTGCATATTTGACCCTATTATTTTCTATTACTATTTCTATCCTCCACCTTCTCTGACTCTGACTCTCCCAAATACTCCCTTTATGGTTTATTATTTTAGGAAACAATTTATGTTACTGTTTTCTTCTGCCTAGACCACTTAGCCCTCTTCTGGACCAGAACACTCCCGATTTCACCACGTTCTGCTCCGTAGGAGAATGGTTACAAGCTATTAAGATGGAAAGATATAAGGATAACTTCACAGCAGCAGGCTACAACTCTCTTGAATCAGTAGCCAGGATGACTATTGAGTAAGTTGGCACTGGGCATGTTTGACCTACATTTCGCAACCTTCTAGGTAAAAGCCAAATAATATTAAGCTGCAAAATACTAGACCCAAATAGTACAAACTCAGTTCATAAGGCCAGATTCTGTCCTCACTGACGTTTACTCAGCACAGGAGAGTGAGTCCAGGAGCAGTTCCTGGCTTCTTGATTCTCTGCCCTACACAATTAGTGTAGTTTAGAGCAGCCCAGCAGCATCTCTAACCTATTCCAGTTGGTAACAGTCATTTTAGGACTGTCTGCCAGCAGAAAATTGGCAGAGGACATCAATAGAACAGGAACAGCCCCCTTCTCCTCCCTGGCATGTACTTATGCTAGGCTGAGGAGGCAGGAGGCTTAGAAGCTGGCCGTGCCAGCTGAGAGCTCCCCCTAAAAGGGGGAATTCTCAGCTGCCCAGATATGGCCAATGTTTGAATTTTTGGGCCACCTGAGTAGTACATATGTACCGGACTCTCAGAGAGATTGTAGCCCATTTTTTTAATATATATGAAAATCACCACCACCACCATCCCCAGATCACTCCCTGCTAACAAGCATATCTCAAGGACTGGAAGATATTGACAAAATAACGAGGAGTCCTTGTGGCACCTTAGAGACTAACACATTTATTTGGGCATAAGCTTTTGTGGGCTAGAACCCACTTCATCAGGTACATGGAGTGAAAATACAGGAGCAGGTATACATAAATACATGAAAGGATGGGGGTTGCTTTACCAAGTGTGAGGTCAGTCTAACCAGATAAATCAATTAACAGCAGGATACCAAGGGAGGAAAAATAACTTTTGAAGTGGTAAGAGAGTGTCCATTACAGACAATTACATTTTATTATACATTTATACATTTACAATTACAATTACAGACAAGAAGGTGTGAGTAACAGTAGGTAGAAATTAGTATTGGGGAAATTAAGTTTAGGTTTTGTAATGACGCAACCACTCCCAGTCTCTATTCAGGCCTAATCTGATGAAATCCAGTTTTCAAATTAATTCTAGTTCTGCAGCTTCACATTGGAGTCTGTTTTTGAAGTTTTTTCCTGAAGAATTGCCACTTTTAGGTCTGTTATTGAGTGACCAGAGAGACTGAAGTGTTCTCCTACTAGTTTTTGACTGTTATGATTCCTGATGTCAGATTTGTGTCCATTTGTTTTTTTTCATAGAGACTGTCCGGTTTGGCCAATGTACATGGCAAAGGGACATTGCTGGCACATGATGACATATATTACATTGGTAGATGTGCAGGTGAATGAGCCCTTGAAGGTGTGGCTGATGTGATTAGGTCCTATGATGGTGTCCCTTGAATAGATACGTGGACAGAGTTGGCACCGGGGTTTGTAGCAGGTTTGGTGTTTTTGTTGTGTGGTGTGTGGTTGCTGGTGAGTATTTGCTTCAGGTTCGGGGGCTGTCTATAAGCGAGTACTGGCCTGTCTGCCAAGGTTTGTGAGAGTGAGGAATTGTCCTACAGGATAGGTTGTAGAGCCTTGATGATATGCTGGAGAGGTTTTAGTTGGGGGCTGTAGATAATGGCTAGTGGCGTACTGTTACTTTCTTTGTTGGGCCTGTCTTGTAGTAGGTGACTTCTCGGTACCCTTCTGGTTCTGTCAGTCTGTTTCTTCACTTCACCAGGTGGGTATTGTATTAAGAATGCTTGATAGAGATCTTGTAAGTGTTTGTCTCTGTCTGAGGCATCAGAGCAAATGTGGTTGTATCTTAGAGCTTGGCTGTAGACAATGGATCGTGTGGTGTGGTCTGGATGAAAGCTTGAGGCATAGGCATAGCGGTCAGTAGGTTTCCGGTATAGGGTGGTGTTTATGTGACCATCGCTTATTAGCACCATAGTGTCCAGGAAGTGGATCTCTTGTGTGGACTGGTCCAGGCTGAGGTTGATGGTAGGGTGGAAATCGTTGAAATCTTGGTGGAATTCATCAAGGGCCTCCTTCCCATAGGTCCAGATGATGAAGAGGTCATCAATGTAGCGCAAGTAGAGTAGGTGTGTAAGGGGACAAGAGCTGAGGAAGCATTGTTCTAAGTCAGCCATAAAAATGTTGGCATACTAAGGGGCCATGTGGGTTCCCTTTTTTCATGTTGTCTGTGTTGTGGAGAAAGGGATTTGCATCCTTGCAAAGGAAGCAGGTGGTTAGTATGAGGCACAAAGGTTTGCTGGAGGTCGAGTGTGCCTCTATATTGGCTCTGTGGTCTCTCATAGGTCTTCTTGGCTTTCAGGAAGCAGAGCCACAGGCCCTGCCCATTCCACCCTCTTCCCAGAGAGGCTTTGCAGGTCAGAATGTAGTGGGGATGGTTTTATGGAGACAGCTCCATCCTACCTTCCACCTATATGGCAACAATAGGTCCTTATGCAGAGGTTCCTATGTGCATGTCTCTAAAGGGCACAATGTGGTCACAGTAATCTTCCTTTTATACAGTGACTTTATCCTGAAAGAATCCCAGTAGGAGTGTTTTCCTACATTGAATTTTCTTCATAGGTACAGTTACACATGATAAGTGATGCAAAATAATGTCATCTCACTCCCAAAACTAGGGAAATATGTACATTTCTGATTAAAAGATTGAGTAGGGTTTTAGGCACGATTCACAATATTGATATTAGGCTCCAGTATAGCTTTGGTATATTCAAACATGGTTGCCCAGAGTACTACTCAGTTTTAAGTGACTGCTTTATCCCATATAAATTTACTGTACATTGAATAATTAATACTGTACACATTTCTCTTTCCCAGTGATGTGATGAGTTTAGGGATCACGTTGGTTGGTCATCAAAAGAAAATTATGAGCAGCATTCAGACTATGAGAGCACAAATGCTACATTTACATGGCACTGGCATCCAAGTGTGATAGATATTTCTCCCTTATGAGGGAGGTGACGGACTGAGAGAACAGCACTGGCCTTCCGTATACATGAAGTGCTGCTAGAAGACACTTGATCTCCTGGGTCCTTCCTGCAGTGAAGAGAAGATCTACAAGAAGCACCTATAGACTTGAACTCCTAAGTGCCACCAGAGGTTAATAAAAGGGAATTGGGATCCACCACTGATGGCAAGGAAAACAGCAGTGACAATAAACAAAGTACTACCTGAAACACATACAAACACCTTGAGCTCTCTAACCTCCTTTTTATCTAATAGACTTTTTAAAATGTACATAAAGAATTTAAAAAAGAATATATTTGTCAGATCAAATCATGATACTATTGTTAAATTCAGCAAAATATTTTCCTTAAATCTTGATTTAAGAATCTTTTTTTAATCATTTGTGTTTATTCTTCATAAAGACCTTCTTTTAGTATGATGTTTATATCTCTGGACCTTTCTAGGGCTAATTCTATGACACATTACTACACTGGGTACCTCTGAAAGGTTACTAGAAATTTTAGAAATGTAAGAAGCATGACTGAGCAACATATATCTGTCCAAACATTGGTATCCTCTTTTGTGCCATTTTATTCTGTTAAATCAACACTGTATTGACATGGTTTGCTAACTGGCAGGGAGTCAAGAAAATGCAAGTTGCTAAGAGCTCTGATATTTTTTAAAGAATTTTTTAAGGTTAAACATATATTATCTTTTAAAGGAAAAAAGGAAAAAAAGCAATAATGACCCCTAAGTAATCCTAGGCACTTTTAACAAATTGTTTGCAAGATGATTTTAATGGACTAGATTTAAGATGAGATTTTTTAAGGAGTAGATCCATAACTGTAAACCTACTGAGGTGTTTTATGGAGTGGATGACAATAGGAGTGCCTCAGAAGTCAGGTGCAATTCTCCAGTGTTACCTATCTTAATCTGAGCACATCACATTTTTTTTCAATGCTCTGCATTAGCAAATCTGAGAGAAATGGCTGGCATATATTTTATATGCATTTCAGTTGAGTACAGTCCAGCTGTGAGAATAAGAATTTACCTTTTATATTAGAACTGTAGAGCATGAGGCAAGGGGCAGTTCAGAATTTTCACATTTTTTACTAGCTTTCATTGCTCTCAACACAAACACCATACACACTCACACACATTCATTTGGGAACTCGAGTGCAAAAGTACTTGTTCAATTAAAAACTTTTACACCATTTTTATTTATATATGTACCTTATTTAACTAAAATGTTAAACTACCATAATTAATAAGAAAGCGTGGCTTCAGATATTGCAGGAATGTATACACATCAGAGAGATGCTTTCAGAAATTATGAAAATTGTGAACTACCCCTTCAGTGAAATGCTGAACTTCCAAAGAGAATTGGGCTGCTTCCATTGATTTTGATAGAGAAAGATCCCAGGGATCAGTCATGAATTGGTCTTGTTTGATAATGTGGGCATCCACAAAAATACTGTAAATGTTCCTTTGTAAAACTTGTAAATTTAATTTATACTGTCTGTTTTGTACACACATTTCTGTGTAGTGAGCTCTGAATACATTGAAAATGCACTATATTTTTCTATTTTACTTGCAGAGCATCACAAAAGAACATGTATTTTCAGTGCTACATAATGTGTTTTCCCACATTTAGACCAAAGACAGCTACAGAAAACTCAAATGGATCATTCCTCTCCCCACCCCACCCCACCCCTTTTTTATCGCTGTACAGTGTTACATTTTCCATTTTATTTATTTGTTTGATTAGAAAAATCAATTTGATTATACCAATTTTTTTCTCCTTCTGCCTTTGTTGAAGAAAATCTGTAAAAAGCTTTTAATTAGCATAATCCCGTTACATAGACACTTCCATTTGTAATCTTTGTAATAGACTGTAAATATATTTTTGGAACTATAACACAATGTTCACAAGGATTATTTTTCAGTGTCCATATATGATCGTTTATACAATTCACAACCCTTTGTGAAGCATGTTGAGAAGCATACTTTATGGCCTGGTTTGGCTATAAGAAAGAATGGCGAAGTTTCTTATTTACTAATAGATTATCAACTCAGAAGAAATGGAGTTATTTGCATACACATAAGTCAGCAGGCTTTTTTTATTATTAATTTTTTTTAGAAAATTATTAATAGTAGAAGACAAAATGCACCGCAAGCCCAAATTTTCAGACTAATGCACCTAAACCTTCAGGCACTTAAGTTAGCAATTGTGTTGTAGGCAGCCAGTTTTGAAAATCTTGACACTAAATCTACAATAAGGAACCTAGTCTGGACTTTTCAAAGGGGCCTAATGTACTCAGCTGCCCACATCCCATCATATTGCAATGGAATTTGGGTGCCTAACTCCACTAGGCTATTTTGAAAGCCCCAGTTCTAAATATACACATCTCATGGAAGTTGTGGACAAACCCTCTTTAAATGGAAAATGAGGCAAACACCTGTATGTGACTGTGTTCAAGAGGCACAAACAATGGAACACATCATATCTGAGCATCCCCTTTGTTCTTTCACCAAGGGCCTGAAGTACATTCACCAGCTCACTGCTGCGGCAATGTGCTGCCTATCAAATCTAGATACAAATTTGTAATCATTGCTACCTAGCCAAGCCATACGAAAGAAGAAGTTCTAAGTGGTCTGACTTTCAAAAGTGTTGAGCCTCCTCCAGCATTCAATCCTTGATTCAGCAAGATATCATTCATAAGGATTCACTTTGTAGACCCTTCATGGGACTTGGACACATGTTTAACCTTAAGCACATCTTTAAGTGCCTTGCTGAATAAGGGTTAACTTAACATGTAATTAAATGCCTTGCTATATTGGGGCCTCATAGTCTAGAAGCTGTAGGATGATCAATTATTTTCCATATCAAGCCACTTACTTAAGTACCTAACTATGGATTTAGGAGTTGAACTTCAAGCATCCACTTTTGAAAACTTTTGGGTTCAGGGGCTCGATCATGCAAGGTGCAATGCTACTCCTTTTTAATAAGAGTTGAGGGCCACTCTGCACCTTTAGGAGTTGCTGGGCCGCATGGACTTATCAATGCAGGTTTGAAATCTTTACTTTAGGCAAAGAAATTTTAAAATGAGGCTCATAATATTGATTATGTCTACCTTATCTTTCCCCTTTACGGTCATAGCCAAGTCAGATGCTTTGAATAGATAATAAAACATTGATTGTTCGTCTATATATCTTGACTGTCTTAAAGTTGCTACATATTCGTATGTCTTTGAAAGGGGCAGGACAGACCTTCAAAGCACAATCAATATTCAAATACCTAGTCTATCTTTCTGGCTAGAACATTATTGCAATTAGGAGTATATGTATGCATATCCAATTTTTAGCTGGCAAAGCATCAACATTAGACTGTTGCTTTCAATTCTCTATGTTTGAAGAGAGATGGAACAAGGTAAGGAAAACAATGGCAGAAAAAGGTTGGAATCCTCTATTGAGACTCAAGCATTTGGAGAGCAATGGAAGAAAAAGTGGAAATTAAAAAAAAGTTTCCAATTATTTAGATAATGAAACAAATCACTCAGGTCAAATTCTAGTCCTGTACCCCATCCAACTAAATTGAAGTCACTGGGGTTGTACAGGCTGTAAATCAGATTAGAATTTCTCCTTGTGTGTGCTTGACTGCTAGAAAGTTATTTTTTCCCCAATGAACCAAATTTTCATTTTATAATTAAATAAGCTCTTCCATCACGAATATCTTCCAGATTTTCTTAAAACACACTTGTCACTTCCAACAATGTGCAATGGATCATCTACTGCAATTGTTAAATAGGGTATTAATTCTTTATTGCTCTAATTGTGTTGATGTTCCAGTGAAAGACCCAACTGGCCCACTGGTAAATAGCAGTTCTATAACATCTAAAATAAATTGAAATGTTCATTTACATACAACTTCACTCAAGAGGCTATGTGATCATATATGATAGTTATTGTTTGGATAAAATCATATTTTACTGAAACCCTGACATGGCAATGTTAAAAAACTCCAGGAAGGAAAAAAATGCTTTTATGTATCTAAAACTGGAATGTTGTTCTTAATATCTCAATAATTCAGCTCTGTTTGTATTCTCCATTTTAAAATTAGTTTTTGATACGTTTAAACTGGAGTCATTTGGCATCCACTGAGTTAGTTTAAAGAAATTATTTTAAATTACACTTGCTTTTCTACACTAATAATTCACAGAAAATAATTTCCCAGTGTTTGGAATGTTACAAAAATTATTAGTTTAATGTAGGGAATGAGTTTTACTTTACATTTGTCAGGTAAGTGTTGAAATAAAGCAGAATTTGTCCTTAACTTCCAAAAGGATTGATATATAGCAATATAACAATAGTATAACAAAGTATATTACTAATTTAGGGTAGATTTGTGTAATTTATGCATAGCCCGTAATTAGAAGTGATGCAGAAGTACATTGGCCCAGGGTGAGTTTCAGCAGGCATTCTACCTCTGAGAAACAGAATGGATCAGATAATGGGCAGTAAGCATGGAGTATGATGTTACTGAGCCAAAATAAGAGTATGTCCTTTTGTCACTTCACTTTAAAAAAAAAATGCTCAAAAAGTTAGAGGTTAAAAACTATCTTTTTTAAAAAGCCAACCATTCCATTTCTGAAGTTAAAAATGATATAACTCTTTTCACAAATGTCTGTTGTTTTTCTATTTCAAAATTATTTATTTAAATAAAGCATATATGGAAGGCAGGGGAAGAGACCAGTTCCCTGGTCCAGGTTAGAAATCCCGGTATAAGAAATATGTGATACAAATGCTTGCCACAATAACTCTGACACCTGAGCTGAGGCTGCAGTAATACCAAACTCAAGTTTCAGGGGATTGGCCCAGGAAAGTTATTGTGTGTACTCAGATGAATTAAACAAAGTCGATACACAGTGACAGAGTAATTGTTTTTATCAAATTTGGTAGCCACCTGAAGATGGTAGATTCCGGATTTAGGAGACAATTCAAAATGTCTCAGCTTTGAGGTAGCACATAGGACCAGAAGGGACCTCCTAGGTCATCAAATCCAGTCCCTTGCTAACACAGGCAACCCGGTCATAAATCCTGTATATAATTTTTTCTGGCAAAAACTAGTTAGATTGTTTGCCCCTACAGCTATTGGAAGACTGTTCCAAAATCTAACTCCTCTGATGGTGAGAAACTTTCTTTTAATTTTCAACCTAAATGTATTTGTGGCCAGATTTTACCTGTTCCTGTGCCAACATTGTACTTTATCTTAAATAGCTCTCGTCCCTCCTTGCTGTTTACCTCTGTGATGTATTTATAGAGAGCAGTCATATTCCTTCTCAGCCATCATTTTAGTAAGCTAAAACTCAAATTCTGGGCAGCAGCATATTTTTCCCCATTATTCCCCTAAGAATCAGAAGTCTGGCCAACAATTACTTTCAAGCAAGAATCTTTATTGCTTGCATAGTGCAGCCTGCCATCTACTTAGGCATATACAGACTTAAATTAAATTTCCCTTGAAAAACAGTGGTTTGAAGGGGAAAAAAAATAAGAGGTTGGTGAACGTACAAAAAATATGACCAAAAAAAGAGACCATAAATGTCACAAAACCCAAAATATTACTGAGTTCTCCTGTCCTTATTGGTATTGCATTCTATATAGTCCTTTGCAGAACATGTATAATTACTGAAGGATATTACATACCAGATTAAAAGATGGAAATAAAAATGCATTGTATCCTAGAACTGAATGGAAGCAGTAAGCAAGCTAGATAGTTGTTTTTGTTTTAAAGAATATATTTAAAATGTGTTAAGTTGTGTGGCTTACACATGTTAAGGCAGCGATTCTCAACCAGGGGGGTACATATTTGCCCAGTTTTAAAATAGAGTCCATAAAAAGCAGTAGTGAAGTCAGTACAAACTAAAATTCCATACAGATAATGACTTGTTTATACTGCTCTATATACCATACACTGAAATGTACGTACAATATTTATATTCCAATTGATTTATTTTATAATGATATGGTAAAAATGAGAAAGTTAGCAATTTTTCAGTAATAGTGTGCTGTGACATTTTTGTATTTTTATGTCTGATTTTGTAAGCAAGTAGTTTTTAAGTGAGGTGAAACTTGGGGGTATGCAAGACAAATCAGACTCCTGAAAGGGGTACAGTAGTCTGGAAAGATTTAGAGCCACTGTGTTAAGGTACAGGCTTCCATAACCTAAGGGCCACAACAGTGAATGTGTGATACCCATGAAACTGCGGGTGGGCATTTAGGACAGATACATGGTGTACAGTTTAAGAGTGATGGGTACTATTTGAAATTTATGAGATTAAGAGACCTGGTAGGTTATGTGCAGTAAGATCATGAAAAGCATTAAAAATTAAAAAGCAAAAATCTTGTCCTGCACTTGACTGGAACCAGAAAGTGAGTGCAACAACAGGGGGAAATGTGAAGATGTTTAGAATGTGTGACTCTTAACGGTGTGGAGTTCTATAATGTCAAGTTTCAAAAGCTTGCAGGGAGGCCAAGAAGCATCAAAATTTATTTTTAAAGTCTCATAGTTAATAAAATATGGCTAATAACCTTGAGTGGAGTGTTTTTAATACTATGATTTTTCTGAAGGCCAGATTGGAATTTGTCAAAGAAACTAAATTGAGACAGATGGGAAAGCAACTGGTAATACACAGCCCATTGAAGCAGACTTGAAAAACACATGAAAGGAAACTTTTACATTAAAGGCATGAAAATAAAATGTGAAGTATGATGATATTTCATCTCAGAGGAATCTAGAATGCCTTTCTTTGACTGGTATAATGATGGCATATTTCAGTACTGATGGTATGCAAATTGGGCAAAGTGAACTCTTGATTAGACTTGATTAGACCAGGAAAGAACCCCAAGTCAAGGAAGAGTCAATCACAGTCATCATAGGATAAGACGTGATATAGCCATGCCAGACTAATCCAGTCAGCCAAATGCATATTGGATGAAGACAAGGGAACATAATTTCTAAAACCTGAGAGGCTAAATCAAGAATGGCAAATATAGTCATCTATGGACCAAACTGCCCATGTTAAATTGAATTGAGCACCTGATTGTAGAAAGGTAAGAGTTAGTAATGAATAAGAAGCAATAATTTAGGGGTCATCTACAATAATGTAGTTAACAAGGGAAAACACACCCAGTGGTTAGCTTGTGTTACAGTCAAAGGCCTGCCTGTGCCACTGATATTAAAGTAGGATGTCAGAGCTCTCAGATGCTTTAGTCTAGTTGTGCACTAGAGAGATACCCAGTTAATCAACAATAAAATAATTAAATACTTAAAGTGTGGGGGGGGGGATGAGGGAAGAGCACATTAAAGAAATCACTAATGCTCTGAAGCAATATACATTTGACTTTACCTAATACATTGAAAGGCAGGGTCCCTGTCCCAGAGACCCAATCTAAGTCACAGGGCAAAATATGGCTCCTATAGAACTCAGCAGGAGTTTTGCCATTTTCTTCAACGGGATCAAGATTTTGCCTGGAGAGAGGAGATCTGTAAACAGAGGGGAAGAAAGAAACATGACTATTGTAATGAGAAGCATTTTGTGCAAGGAGATATGTTACTTAGGAAACTAGTGTTTATTCAACATAGGATTATCCTGGTTTCCACTGGCTTACTGCGGGACTATCTACAGGCCGTCTTTTGAGGTAAGTCTATGTGAAGGCAAGATTCACTGGCTCAAGGTACCAAACCCCTGGTTCGACAAGAAAGTAACTACTGCCAACCAGGGACCCAGGTTCACGGGTTAGATCATTAGCTTAAAACTTGAGAGAGCTGGGTTCAGTTCCTTGCTCTACTACTGATTGTCTGGCTGGTTTTGAGCAAGTCACTTAACTTCTCTGTGCCTATGTTCCCAGTCTGTGAAATGGGAATTGCATCACTTCCCAACCTTACAGAAGTGGTATAAAAATAAACACATTAAAGATTGTGCGGTACTCAGATGCTAGGCTGATGGCACCCATAGAACTATCTTAGAGAGATGTTGCGCACAAGACACAGAGATTCTGTTAATTTGTCAGCTAGATTTCATCAATGGCGTTCGACTGGTGCCATGGTTGCAAATTAAAGCTGCTCTCCCATTGAGGTTACATGTGAAAGAGCTGCAGTGTCTGTCCTCATATAGAGGTGATGCAGGAAGATGAAAATTGCACCACTCTGCACCACTGAGGAGTGAATGGTAGCCCTATGAGTTTAAATTTGAGTTCCCCTCCAAGGGAAAAGACAAAGAGCGTGGCCATCCAACTGAGTATGTCCCTCCTGCTGAATCAATAATTTGGGATCCCTCTAGGTCTTGAAATAATTTTTGTTGGGCTCAATAATGAGGGCAACAAACTCTTTGCACCACTGTCTTGTCTTCCTTTTAGCCAGGGTGACAGTGCTGGCATTAATTACCCAACAGAACCTGTGGTCTAGGGCTAGGAATAGGAACCATGGTAATGGAAAATAGAAATTCCCCAATGGAAGTTAATACTGCTGCTCACTATGGTATTAATATTTTTGAGTTGAGTTAGGTGTTTTGTACCATTCCCTGCCACTCTGCAAAACACCAGACCTGACTGCTTCCTTCAGTGGGATGTCCATAGACTCTGGACAAGAGGGATATTACTGCTGGGACCCCTATATTTGTCCATCATCCATTCCATGCAAACACTATGTTTGTGTGTGTCAGGGGAGGGAAGGATAGCATGGCCCTAACTAGGAACAGAAACAGTTAGCAGATTGGCAACATGAGAAGGCAATGACAGGAACAGGTTGAATATTGCGTGGTTAAAACAACAATGAATGTAAATGAACATTTAGAGGAACAAGAGCCCTGATAAGATAAGATAATATGACACCTTTAGAAATAATACCCAAATCCACCACCCCATCTGAAAATGTTATTTAACACAATCAAAGCAATCTCACTACAGTTAAGGCTGAAATGAAGAAAGCAAGACATTGTGGGGGCGATTATTTATTTAACTTTCTTTAGTTTTTATACATTGCAGATCAGCACATTTGTAGCTGAATTTAATAGGCGGAAAAGCTCTTTCCTTCATTTTCTCTAGGCCTGCACTAGTATCACAAACTTATTGCTTATGCATTTCAGAATATGTAGATGGATTAATGAAAACTGTATGGAAACTCTCTCTCTCCCTCTGTTATCTCTTTCTGAATTATTTTCTGAAGAAAAAGCAGTTTGCACTAAAATTATTTTTTTAGCTTGAAGATATCTATAGAAAGGACCATACTCTATGGATATCAAAGTCGTCTAATAACTATGCAAAACGTAGGAGCAAATCATTATAAAATAAGTCAGCAGAGAATCCAATGCTGCTCTTAATATCAATATTTTGGAATAGGATCATGTAAACCTGGATAATTTTTTAAGATATTGTGAAATAATTTAAAAGGAAAATCCTAGGCAGATGGATATTTTATATTTTCTCTTCCACATTCAAAAGTGTGTATGATGCTTAAGGCTGATTTTTCAAGTTCTAAACTCACAATGTTTAACTTCAGATATGAGGAAAGTAGAAGTCCTGTGTCATTATGTGTATCTGTATAACATTCCTTGACTGCATGAAACCATCTCAGCATGTTCTTCCTGAGGAAAAGTTAACATTAGATAGTATTAATCTTCTTTTTTTCCTGTTTTTGGTTATTTCCCCCCCTAATTTATTACTTGTTTTATTTTTAAATTATTTTTTAATAGTTTAAGATAATATTCATTGTCCTTTTGTGAGTCAAAATCCTCAGCCCTACATCCAACCCATGTCACTGGTCTCCATGCCTAGTAGATGTGCAGGGGCTGAGGTCAGTGGAACCCTCTCATTCTAAGTGTGGAGCCATTCCATGAAGGATACTTTTGCCCAGTCGCTGAATCCCGGGGTTCTAGGTGTGAGAACCAGAGTACAACAACAGAGCCTCTGGCCCCACCCACATATAACAAGAACATACATAAGAAAGATTGCACCCTTCCCTACAAAGTCCAGCATTTCTGGCCCCAGTACTGCTCTGTGGTCCTACTACATAAATCTTTGTATCTATGCCATGCCCCACTGACTTTGCTGCCTAGATCAGGATATATTGTGGAACTACAAGGGAAACTACAAAAACAAGGTGTAAGTTTCAAGGTTGCACAAATAAGATGACATGGTAATTTAACTTGGTCATATCCACTTAATAATTCAGGGTTTGTGTATTTGTCTGTAAGCCATTGCACTCAGTACCTGGCCGTGAAAAAGGCTAATGCAATCCTAGGATGCACCAAGTGAGACATTTCCAGTAGATATAGGGAAGTGATATTACCATTATACAAGGTAATGGTGAGCCCTGATCTTGTGTGCAATTCTGGTCTCACATGTTTAAGAAAGCTGAAGTCAAACTGGAATAGATGCAGAGGAGGAATAGAGGAATAGAAAACCTACCTCAAAAGAGGAGCTTGACTTGTTTAGCCTAACCAAACGGAGGCTGGGGGATAAATACCAGGGAGGGAGAGTAAATGTCAATGTTGACACAAGAACAAACAGATATAAATTGGTCATCAGCAAGTTTAGGCTTAAAATTAGGTGAAGATTTCTAACCATCAGAGGAGTAAAGTTCTGGAAGAGCCCTCCAAAAGGAGCAGTGAGGGAAAAATTGCTAATTGGCTGCAAGACTGAGCTTGATATGTTTTCGGGGGGAGGGGGGATGGTATGATGAGACTGCCTACAATGTTATGTTGTCCATTTGCAACCAATAGTAGCAAAAATCTCCTATGGTCAGAAATGAGGCAGTAAATGGGGAGGGCACTGAGTTAGCACAGAGAATTCTTTCCCAGCTGTTGGGTCTTGCTGAAATGCTTAGGTTCAACTGATCTCCATATTTGGGGTTTGGAAGGAATTTTCTTCCCAGTCTGATTGGCAGAGACCCTTTGGGTTTTTCACCTTCCTTTGCAGAGTGGGACATGGACCACTTGCTGGCTAAATGGTAGATTCTCTGAAACTTGAAGTCTTTAAATAATTATTTGAGGACTTCAGTAACTCAGCCAGAGGTTATGGGTCTATTACAGGAGTCAGTGGGTAAGGTTGTGTGACCTGAGAAATGCAGGAGGTCAGACAAGATGATCATGATGGTCCCTTCTGGCCTTGAGGTCTATGAGTATGTAGTATTAATAAATGGAGAATAAATAAAATTTGTCTTAACTGGGGGAAAATAACCTTTTCAGATAAAGGAGAGCTGAGGAGGGTGAGGTAATATATTTCATTGGAACAAGTTCTGTTGGTGAGAGAGAGATGCTTTTGAGCTTACAAGCGTTCTTCAGGTTTTGGAAATGTACTCATAGTATCACAGCTAAATATAAAGTAGAACACATTGCTTAACATAAGTAGTTAACACATATTTCTAGGAACCATTCAAGGTGAAGTGGCCTGTTAATACTTCTTCAGTCATAGTGGGGAAAGAAGGAAAATAAAAACTGGGGGGGACATTGGTTCATGGGTTACATATTGTTGTAATAAGGCATGAATCCAATGTCTCTATTCAGTCCATGACTTTTAGCATCTAGCAAAGTTATGAAGTTGAGCTCCAAAGCTTGTCTTTTGAAGATGCTATGCAGGTTTCCTTTTAGGATGAGGACTGAGAGGTCATATATAGAGTGATGACTTTATATTGTTCACCAAAGATGTTATGGTGTTTTTGTCTTGTATCATACTTCTGTGTGAGTACATTTGAGAGCATAATTATTGTGTCGTTTCACCCACATAGTTGCTATTGGGGCAATTAGTGCATTGAATGAGGTAAACCACATGTTGTGACAGGCATATGTAAGACCCAGGTATCTTGAAAGGTGTGTTGTGGGGTGTGATGATCTTCATAGCAATGGAGCTATATCAGCAGGTTTTGCATCTGTTATTCTGACAGGGTCTGGTGCCATTTTTAGTTGGTGTGTCCTGATCTGCGGGGAGCTTTTGATAAGCTTGGTGAGGTTGAAGACCAGAAGAGGGGGGGAGTCAGTAAAGGTTACTTTCAGGCTGTGGTCTCTGGGTGATACTCCGCATGGATTCCAGTGTGGTGTGGTAGGTGGCAACTAGAGGTCTGTGGTCAGAGGTTGTTTTATTTCTGTAGTGAAATATTCTCATGATATATGGATGACCTGTCTATGAAGTGATCTACTTCTCTGATGGAAACTCCCTGTTTATAAGGTGATTTAAAATGTGTTGAGGTGTATATCCTTGGAACATATTCTGTGATATTTGAGTGCCTGACTGAAGGTAACAGATTTCTTGGTGTATTTAGAGTGGTTAATGGATCTTCAAAAAGTCATGGAAGATGAGAAAGATTCCAGAGGACTGGAAAAGGGCATATATTGTGCCAATCTATAAAGAGGGAAATAAGGGCAACCCAGGGAATTATAGACCAGTCAGTTTAACTTCAGTACCCGGAAAGATAATGGAGCAAATAATTAAGCAATCAATTTGCAAACACCTAGAAGATAATAAGGTTATAAGTAACAGTCAGCATGGATTTGGCAAGAACAAATATGCAGACCAACATGATAGCTTTCTTTGAGAGGCTAACAAGCCCTGTGGATGGGGGGAAGTGGTAGATGTAGTATATCTTGACTTTAGTAAGGATTTTGATACTATTTCACATGACCTTCTCATAAACAAACTAGGGAAATACAACCTAGATGGAGCTACTATAAGGTGGGTGCATTACTAGTTGGAAAACCATTCCCAGAGAATAATCATCAGCGGTTCACAAGCAAGCTCAAAGGACATATCAAGTGAGGTCCTGCAAGGAACAGTTCTGGGTTAGTTTCTGTTCAATATTTTCAGCAATGATTTAGATAATGGCAGAGAGAGTACACTTATAAAGTGTGCGGATGATACCAAGCTGGGAAAAGCTGCAAGTGCTTTGGATGTTAGGATTAAAATTCAAAATGATCTGGACAAACTGGAAAAATGGTCTGAAATAAATTGAATGACATTCAATAAGGACAAATGCAAAGTACTCCACTTAGAAAGGAATAATCAGTTGCTCACAGACAAAATGGGAAATGACTGCCTAGGAAGGAGTACTGTGGAAAGGGATCTGGGGTCATAGTGGATCACAAGCTAAATATGAGTCAACAGTGTAACACTGTTGCAAAAAAAGCAAACACCATTCTTGGATGTATTAGAAGGAGTGTTGTAAGCTAGACACAAGAATAATTTTTTTTTCCTCTACTCTGCGATGATTAGGCCTCAACCGGAGTATTGTGTCCAATTCTGGGTAAGGATGTGGACAAATTGGAGAAAGTCCAGAGCAAAACAACAAAAATGATTAAAGGCAGGGCAGAAAAGGTGGGGGAGTAGCACTGTATGTAAGGGAGCAGTATGACTGCTCAGAGCTCCGGTACGAAACTGTGGAAAAACCTGAGTGTCTCTGGATTAAGTTTAGAAGTGTGTGCAACAAGAGTGATGTCATGGTGGGAGTCTGCTATAGACCACCGGACCAGGGGGATGAGGTGGATGAGGCTTTCTTCCGGCAACTCACGGAAGCTACTAGATCGCATGCCCTGATTCTCATGGGTGACTTTAATTTTCCTGATATCTGCTGGGAGAGCAATACAGCGGTGCATAGACAATCCAGGAAGTTTTTGGAAAGCGTAGGGGACAATTTCCTGGTGCAAGTGCTAGGGGAGCCAACTAAGGGGAGCGCTTTTCTTGACCTGCTGCTCACAAACCGGGTAGAATTAGTGGGGGAAGCAAAAGTGGATGGGAATCTGGGAGGCAGTGACCATGAGTTGGTTGAGTTCAGGATCCTGACGCAGGGAAGAAAGGTAAGCAGCAGGATACGGACCCTGGACTTCAGGAAAGCAGACTTTGACTCCCTCAGGGAACAGATGGCCAGGATCCCCTGGGGGACTAACATGAAAGGGAAGGGAGTCCAGGAGTGCTGGCTGTATTTCAAGGAATCCCTGTTGAGGTTACAGGGACAAACCATCCCGATGAGTCGAAAGAATAGTAAATATGGCAGGCGACCAGCTTGGCTTAATGGTGAAATCCTAGCGGATCTTAAACATAAAAAAGAAGCTTACAAGAAGTGGAAGGTTGGACATATGACCAGGGAAGAGTATAAAAATATTGCTCGGGCATGTAGGAAAGATATCAGGAGGGCCAAATCGCACCTGGAGCTGCAGCTAGCAAGAGATGTCAAGAGTAACAAGAAGGGTTTCTTCAGGTATGTTGGCAACAAGAAGAAAGCCAAGGAAAGTGTGGGCCCCTTACTGAATGAGGGAGGCAAGCTAGTGACAGAGGATGTGGAAAAAGCTAATGTACTCAATGCTTTTTTTGCTTCTGTTTTCACTAACAAGGTCAGCTCCCAGACTGCTGTGCTGGGCAACACAAAATGGGGAAGAGATGGCCAGCCCTCTGTAGAGATAGAGGTGGTTAGGGACTATTTAGAAAAGCTGGACGTGCACAAGTCCATGGGGCCGGACGAATTGCATCCGAGAGTGCTGAAGGATTTGGCGGCTGTGATTGCAGAGCCCTTGGCCATTATCTTTGAAAACTCGTGGCGAACGGGGGAAGTCCCGGATGACTGGAAAAAGGCTAATGTAGTGCCCATCTTTAAAAAAGGGAAGAAGGAGGATCCTGGGAACTACAGGCCGGTCAGCCTCACCTCAGTCCCTGGAAAAATCATGGAGCAGGTCCTCAAAGAATCAATCCTGAAGCACTTAGAGGAGAGGAAAGTGATCAGGAACAGTCAGCATGGATTCACCAAGGGAAGGTCATGCCTGACTAATCTAATCGCCTTTTATGATGAGATTACTGGTTCTGTGGATGAAGGGAAAGCAGTGGATGTATTGTTTCTTGACTTTAGCAAAGCTTTTGACACGGTCTCCCACAGCATTCTTGTCAGCAAGTTAAGGAAGTATGGGCTGGATGAATGCACTATAAGGTGGGTAGAAAGCTGGCTAGATTGTCGGGCTCAACGGGTAGTGATCAATGGCTCCATGTCTAGTTGGCAGCCGGTGTCAAGTGGAGTGCCCCAGGGGTCGGTCCTGGGGCCCGTTTTGTTCAATATCTTCATAAATGATCTGGAGGATGGTGTGGATTGCACTCTCAGCAAATTTGCGGATGATACTAAACTGGGAGGAGTGGTAGATACGCTGGAGGGGAGGGATAGGATACAGAAGGACCTAGACAAATTGGAGGATTGGGCCAAAAGAAATCTAATGAGGTTCAATAAGGATAAGTGCAGGGTCCTGCACTTAGGATGGAAGAATCCAATGCACCGCTACAGACTAGGGACCGAATGGCTCGGCAGCAGTTCTGCGGAAAAGGACCTAGGGGTGACAGTGGACGAGAAGCTGGATATGAGTCAGCAGTGTGCCCTTGTTGCCAAGAAGGCCAATGGCATTTTGGGATGTATAAGTAGGGGCATAGCGAGCAGATCGAGGGACGTGATCGTTCCCCTCTATTCGACACTGGTGAGGCCTCATCTGGAGTACTGTGTCCAGTTTTGGGCCCCACACTACAGGAAGGATGTGGATAAATTGGAAAGAGTACAACGAAGGGCAACAAAAATGATTAGGGGTCTAGAGCACATGACTTATGAGGAGAGGCTGAGGGAGCTGGGATTGTTTAGTCTGCAGAAGAGAAGAATGAGGGGGGATTTGATAGCTGCTTTCAACTACCTGAAAGGGGGTTTCAAAGAGGATGGCTCTAGACTGTTCTCAATGGTAGCAGATGACAGAACGAGGAGTAATGGTCTCAAGTTGCAATGGGGGAGGTTTAGATTGGATATTAGGAAAAACTTTTTCACTAAGAGGGTGGTGAAACACTGGAATGCGTTACCTAGGGAGGTGGTAGAATCTCCTTCCTTAGAGGTTTTTAAGGTCAGGCTTGACAAAGCCCTGGCTGGGATGATTTAACTGGGACTTGGTCCTGCTTTGAGCAGGGGGTTGGACTAGATGACCTTCTGGGGTCCCTTCCAACCCTGATATTCTATGATTCTATGATTCTATGATTCTAAGGTCTAGAAAACATGACCTATGAGGAAAGATTGAAAAAAATGGGTTTGTTTAGTCTGGAAAAGATAAGACTGAGAGGGAACGTGATAACAGTTTACAAATACATAAAAGGTTGTTACAAGGAGAAAGGAGAAAAATTGTTCTTATAAACTGCCAAGGATAGGACAAGATGTAATTGGCTTAAATTGTAGCAAAGGAGGTTTAGGTTGGACATTAGGAAAAACTTTCTAACTGTCAGAGTAGTTAAGCACTGAAATAAATTGCTCAGGGCGGTTGTGGAATCTCTGTCATTGGAGATTTTTAAGAGCAGGTTAGACAAACACCTGTCAGGGATGGTCTAAATAGTACTTAGTCCTGCCATGAGTGCACAGGACTGGATAAAATGACCTCTTGAGTTCCTGACAATTTTAGGATTTTATGAGGTTAAGGCAGCCAGACTTCAAGGTCCAGCTGCCCAAGAAAAGTGTCAGACATTGAGAGTGTGCCTGAGAGATCCAGAGGTAAGAACAATGACCACACACTGTCCAAGCCCAAGGGGTTGTAAGAACTTGGGATCCAGCACTTGTGTCTATGCAGAGAGGTGGACTGAGCCAGGCTGGAAAAAATGACATCTATTTAATCCATTTTGGGAACACAGCACCACCATATAATTACAAAAAATCAAAATGCATATAGAATACTTATGCCTGTTAGACATTAAGGATAGGATTTTCAAAATGCCTTCAGCACTGAAAATCCAACTACAAAGGACTTTCAGAATTCCCTCAAGGTGTTCCAGAATGCATAGAATCAGGAGACTTAGCTTTAGCCGTCACTTCCAGAGCAGCTCAAGACTGATTAATTTTTCCCTTGATATACTTTTTATACAGCCATAATCAAAAAGCTAAACCTAAACACGTTTTGCAAGTGACTTAGTTTTTAACTGTGCCTTAGAAGTATAAAAGATATATAGGGAGTTTCTTAATTAAATTTCCCTGCCAAGAAAAAAGGAAGTTGATCTTCTTTGTCCAGTTCATCAGGGATATGTTCAGAACTGGCAAAAGACTGTTATTGTATAGAGTGTATAAATTAGAAGAATTCTTCAGCATCACTTGGACTTGTAGCTTATTTCCCCTTTGGTTGCTCTGCTAGTACAGCACAGACTCAAGAAATGTAGTTTCCAAACTTCCCTCTGTTAGTGTAACTTTAAGGGGATCATGTGTGATATAACAGCTCTGCCATGGTGATATGTCTGCATCCAGACAAAAGACAATTTTAATTGTGTAAGTATGGGTTCATTAAAGAGGGTCTTTCTCACTGAAAAACTTTTCCATGTATCAGACTGAACAAATACATCTACTTTCTCACTTTTTTTAATTCTTGCCCCGCCACCCCTCAATTTTGCTTATAATCAGAATTATTTTCTTAGACAAATTTCTGCTCTTGCAGTGAAGTCATCATTCTCTGCATGTGTTATCAGCTATTTCCAAGTAAATAGACCTTGGTGTTACAAATTCAGGAGGGTAATGAAGTAACAAACAGAAGGAGAAACGGGACTCTCAGGGAGGGCAACCTTATTCAAATGCAAATATCCCCACAACAGCTGAAGAATAGAGATATATACAAGAAAAGTAATATCCTATACAGCTGTTCCCCTAGTTCATCTCTTTTGTACATCTTTACATTTCCTTTGATATTTTCCAAACTGTGGTTTCCATTTGTTTCAAAGAAAGTAATACGACTTTTTCTATTTTGTTACGATACCTGTGGCCACCACTGTGCTATCTGAGTGCCTCATTTATCCTTATATATGAATAAATGCATACATCAGTCATCTTTACTAATTCAAGGAGTAACTCGTTTGCCTTCAAACTAAAAAGAAAGCTCTCACTGTCAGGGGCAATGTTGTGTTTGTGATTTCTTTGCCACACTTTTCTCCAATTCATTTTCTATATTACCAGTATTTCAAGGGCAGCTGCAAAACAATAGAAGAGGGATTTATCTTAGCTACAGCCTTCTAATGTACAATTAGTTAAATTATGGCACCTGGGTACATAAAAGTTCTCTCTTCATCAGATCACTTCCTACGGCTGTTGCTGAACCTCAAACATGTTTGGCTATTAATTCTCTTCTGAACTTCTAATGAAACATCTGCTATCTTTTGTCCAATCTGGTGATTGGGATGTATAGCATGTTATAGAATATTAATAATGTTCTTTTCTTTTATTGAATGAAGATCTTCCCTTTGATTCACACCGTTAAATAATCTTCTAATCTGTGAGCCAGAATGACAACCAATACTTTGGAAACAATCCTAAGCATATTGGTTGGGCTGATGAAGGGGGAAATGGAGGACATTCCTTTCCTGGTTTATTTTTCTTTAGTATTAGTGTTACATTGGCTCGTCTCAAAGTCTGTAATAAATTGCTTTTCTCTCAGGAATTTGCAAATAATTTAGTTAGGGGATTGCTAACCATATGTATGGGGTTTTTTTTTATTAAGTCCTGGCCTGAATCCATCACTCCTTGAGCTATATTGTTTTAAAGATATTTGGCTAGCCTGTCACTAGAAGCAGAATAAAATCAGCTTCTTTTCTTGGTTTTTGTTTCTTTTGGCAATGTAAGCAGTTTAAAAAGTTTGTAGACTGTCTGATATAATGTAGTGATGAGACAAGTCAGTCGGCTAAGGTTTTTGATAGTTTCTGATCACATCTTCAAGAAAATTGAGATGTTGCCCTTTTGGTAAATATGCACTGCTAAATGCCAATAGTGTGTGTGTTTTAAAGTGTGATCTAGCCTAGTTACTACACAGTAAATAGGCAGACCTTTCCCCATTTTTTAAATGAAATACATGTTTGAAAAACATTCCTAACCTCATAGATATCATTCACTTCAAATATTCAAAGTGTCATGTGAGATTTCAGCCATTTTAGTAATTAAAGTCTAACTCAAGATACACAATGGAAATCCTTACAATATACCAGTTAGGGTCAATTATTTGGGGATCTTTGGTTTCTATCAATATTTATCCAGTGAATCAATGAGAACTTTTAATGAAATTTTGGTTTATTTATCAAAGTTGGTGAGTGGCAATATGTACACAGAATGACAGAAATAATGTAATTTGCCCCTACTTCTTCCTGATATCAGTATTCTGCCAGGCTGCCAGTTTCATATCTATTATTATTTGTTTGTTTGACAGCACCCAAAAGCATGCCAGGTGCATTGCAAAACATGCAGAAAGATCCATTTCCCGAGGAGTTAACAGTCTAAATAGAGATAACATGATGCCGAAGATGATGGCAAAGAGAGTAGCTAAGGGGCAACAGAACAAGATTTACAAACATAAGATCATGAGCTTTCTTTGGAGGCTCAGTGAATGTCTGGGGGTGTGTTTCAAGCGTACAAGTTATGTATTAAAGGGGATGATTGAGATCAAAAGGCAAGTAGAAGAAGGGTGTGAAGGGAGGAACACAAAGCTGTGAAATAAATGGTTGGCAATGGAAGATGAGGGAGGAGATGAGGAAAAGAAGGATGGAGCGGAGCACAGAGGACAAGAAGGATCAGATTGGCAGCTGGGGGAAAAATGTAATTAACATTGATGGGTGGTTGAGAAGCGAGACCACACAATTGACCAACCACTCATTGTGAAATATGGTAAGAGTCAACGTAGAAGTTTGAAGACTTTGAGGATTGCATTAGGACAACAAAGGTGCGATCTCCTGCTGATGACAGGGGAAAAAGATGCAACAAACTGGGTTTTTAAGGCTGTCACTGGAACTCATTCCACTTAGTTACTCCCTTCACATTGGTTAAGAATTGGGAGGGAAAGGGGAGACTGCTGGATTAGTGTTTCCAGGCAGCTCCCACATGAACTGGTGGGCAGAAAGCTGGACTGCTGCTTCTGCGAGCAAACATGTAGGTGACATTCTACTTATCTTAGTCATGCAATCAGTGTAAGTGAGGTCACTGGGATTAGTAGCAAATAGAGCTCGCTGGAAAACAGAATCTGCTCTGAGGAAGATTCTAACATTTCAAAATTTCCTTTCCTTCAAAATCAGATTGAAAAGGTGAAATTTTGAAACATACTGTGAAATTTGCTGCAATTCTGAAATATTTCATTTTGGAAATATATATATTGAAATGTTTTGATTCAATGATGATTTGACTGGGGTGAGTTTGTTGTCTGTTGTGTGCTTGCTGTTTGCCTATGGTATATACTGTGGTCTGTTTGGGGTGGCTTTGCACGAGTCTAGCAGCCTGCTAGGCAAAGCTGAGAGCTTCTTAATGAGGCTTTGATCCCTAAGTCCTTTAAGAACCATTAACTGTTAACCAAGGGGTGGGGGCTATTTAGGGAGAATAGGGGTTTAAAAAGCCACTCCCTAAGTAACTAGAGGAGCTAGCAAACAGGGGAGTTTAGAGGGGGAACATGAGAGCTAGGTACACCTAATACACATTCTCTAAAAGTAGGCCAATAACAGCTCTTTCCCCCTCCTTCCAAAAAAAGAAAAAACACCAAAAAAGGCAAAGGAGTTAAAAATAATGCTGGCAGACATCCAGCAGCAGAGGGGACTATCCAGTTTATTACACTCAATGCAGCATGCATGATTACCTGCCTTGTGGGCAGGTGGTGAATGTGTGCATTCGGTGCAAGGAGTTCATGGCCCTCAGAGACCAAGTACAGGCTCTTAGACCACAGTGATGAACTGGAGGAGCTAAGGGAGACAGAGGTACATAGATGAGACTTTCTGGGATACAGAGTAGTCCCACCCCCAGTCTTACAGTGCCTGTGCTGTTGAGGAGGATGAAAGTCTCAGGGAAGGAGAACATCTTACTGGAGCGGAGGAAATTGATCCCATAGTTGGGAGCCTCCTTCCAGATGATGTCATGGTTTCTTCTGACACTGAGGATACCTCCCTGTAGAAGGGAATCCTTGTTTTTAGGAAGAGACAGGTAATAGTAATAGAAACACAGATACAATGTAGACAATGGATCGTGTGGTGTGGTCTGGATGAAAGCTGGAGGTATGTAGGTAGGCATAGAGGTCATTAGGTTTCTGGTATAGGTTGGTGTTTATGTGACCATTGCTTATTAGCACCGTAGTGTCCAGGAAGTGGATATCTTGTGTGGACTGGTCCAGGCTGAGGTTGATGGTGTGATGGAAATTGTTGAAATCATGGTGGAATTCCTCAAGGGTTTCTTTTCCATGGGTCCAGATGATGAAGATGTCATCAATGTAGCACAAGTAGAGTAGGGGCATAAGGGATGAGAGCTGAGGAAGCGTTGTTCTAAGTCAGCCGTAAAAATGTAGGCATACTGTGGGACCATGCAGGTATCCATAGTAGTGCTACTAATTTGAAGGTATACATTGTTCCCAAATATGAAATAGTTATGGGTGAGGACAAAGTCACAAAGTTCAGCCACCAGGTTTGCTGTGATATTATCGGGAATACTGTTCCTGATGGCTTCTAGTCCACCTTTGTGTGGAATGTTGGTGTAGAGGGCTTCTACATCCATAGTGGCTAGGATGGTGTTTTCAGGAAGATCACCAATGGATTGTAGTTTCCTCAGGAAGTCAGTGGTGTCTCAAAGATAGTTGGGAGTGCTGGTAGCCTGTAGGGACTGAGAAGGGAGTCTACATAGCCAGACAATCCTGCTGTCAGGGTACCAATGCCTTAGATGATGGGGCATCCAGGATTTCCAGGTTTATGGATCTTGGGTAGCAGATAGAATACCCCAGGTCAGGGTTCTAGAGGTCTGTCTGTGCGGATTTGTTCTTGTGCTTTTTCAGGGAGTTTCTTGAGCAGATGGTGTAGTTTCTTTTGGTAACCCTCAGTGGGATCAGAGGGTAATGGCTAGAGTGAAATCCCTGCAAGCTGCATGGACCCTTTTCAAAGACACCATAATATAGGCTCAACTTAAATGTATACCCCAAATTAAAAAACATAGTAAAAGAACTAAAAAAGAGCCACCTTGGCTTAACAACCTTGTAAAAAAAAGCAGTGAGAGATAAAAAGGCATCCTTTAAAAAGTGGAAGTCAAATCCTAGTGAGGTAAATAGAAAGGAGCATAAACACTGCCAAATTAAATGTAAAAATGTAGTAAGGAAAGCCAAAAAGGAGTTTGAAGAACAGCTAGCCAATAACTCAAAAGGTAATAAAATATTTTTAAGTACATCAGAAGCAGGAAGACTGTTAACCCACCATTGGGGCCCCTGGATGATGGAGATACAAAAGGAGCACTTAAAGAAGATAAAGTCATTGTGGAGAAACTAAATGAATTCTTTGCTTCAGTCTTCACGAAGCAAACCTGAGCCGTCTTTTGTAGGTGACAATCTGAGGAATTGTCACAGATTGAAGTATCACTAGAGGAGGTTTTGGAATTAATTGAGAAACGTGACATTAACAAGTCACCGGGACCAGATGGCATTCACTCAAGAGTTCTGAAAGAACTCAAATGTGAAATTGTGGAACTATTAACTATAGTTTGTAACCTGTCCTTTAAATCAGCTACGTACCCAATGACTGGAAGATAGCTAATGTAACCCCAATATTTAAGAAGGGCTCTAGAGGTGGTCCTGGCAATTACAGACCAGTAAGTCTAACGTCAGTACTGGGCAAATTAGATGAAACAATAGTAAAGAATAACATAGAAGAGCATAAATTTTTGCACAAAAGTCAACATTGTTTCTGTAAAGGGCGATTATGTCTTACTAATCTATGAGAGTTCTTTGAGGGGGTCAACAAACATGTGGACAAGGGGGATCCAGTGGACATAGTGTACTTAGATTTCCAGAAAGCCTTTGACAAGGTCCCTCACCAAAGGCTCTTATGTAAATTAAGTTGTCATGGGATAAGAGGGAAGATCTTTTCATGGATTGAGAACTGGTTAAAAGACAGGGAACAAAGGGTAGGAATAAATGGCAAATTTTCAAAATGGAGAGGGGTAACTAGTGGTGTTCCCCAAGGGTCAATCCTAGGACCAATCATATTTAACTTATAAATGATCTGGAGAAAGGGTTAAACAGTGAGGTGGCAAAGTTTGCAGACTTTACTAAACTGCTCAAGATAGTTAAGACCAAAGCAGACTGTGAAAAACTTCAAAAAGATCTCACAAAACTAAGTGATTGGGCAACAAAATGGCAAATGAAATTTAATGTGGATAAATGTAAAGTAATGCACATTGGAAAAAATAACCCCAACTATACATACAATATGATGGAGGCTAATTTAACTACAACTAATCAGGAGAAAGATTTTGGAGTCATCGTGGATAGTTCTCTGAAGACATCCACGCAGTGTGCAAGGGGAGTCAAAAAAGCAAATGGGATGTTTGGAATCATTAAAAAAGGGACAGAGAATGAGACTGAGAATATCTTATTGCCCTTATATAAATCCATGGTACACCCACATCTTGAATACTGCATACAGATGTGATCCCCTCATCTCAAAAAAGATATACTGGCATTAGAAAAGTTTCAGAAAAGGGCAACTAAAATGATTAGGGGTTTGGAATGGGTCCCATATGAGGAGAGATTAAAGAGGTTAGGACTTTTCAGCTTGGAAAAGAGGAGACTAAGGGGGGATATGACAGAGGTATATAAAATTATGAGTGGTGTGGATAAAGTGAGTAAGGAAAAGTTATTTACTTGTTCCCATAATATAAGAACTAGGGGCCACAAAATGAGTTTAATGGGTAGCAGATTTAAAACAAATAAAAGGAAGTTCTTCTTCACTCACAGTGCACAGTCAACCTTGCCTGAGGAGGAGGAACTCCTTGCCTGAGGAGGTTGTGAAGGCTAGGACTATAACAGGGTTTAAAAGAGAACTGGATAAATTCATGGAGGTTAAGTCCATTAATGGCTATTAGCCAGGATGGGTAAGGAATGGTGTCCTTAGCCTCTGTTTGTCAGAGGGTGGAGATGGATGGCAGGAAAGAGATCACTAGGTCATTACCTGTTAAGTTCACTCCCTCTGGGGCATCTGGCATTGACCACTATTGGTAGACACGATGCTGGGCTGTTTGGACCTTTGGTCTGACCCAGTATGGCCATTCTTATGTTTTTAAATAAAAACAGACACATTTTATATGTGCTTTGTATACACACCCTAGAAGTCTAAAGACTAAGATGGGTGAACTTGAGTGCTTGATATTAAATAAGGATATTGATATAGTAGGCATCACAGAAGCTTGGTGGAATAATGATAATTAATGGGACACTGTAATACCAGGGTACAAAATATATAGGGATGACAGAATAGATGGTGGGGGAGTGGTACTATATGTGAAAGAAAGCATAGAGTCAAATATAATAATCTTAAATTAATCAAATTGTACCATAGGATCTCTATGGATAAAAATTACATGCCTGAATAATAAGATTATAGCAGCAGGAATATACCACTGACCTCCTGACCAGTATGGTAATGGTGATTGTGGAAATGCTCAGGGGAATTAGAGATGCTGTAAAAATAGAAAACTCAGTAATAATGGGGGATTTCAACTATCCCCATATTGACTGAATAGGATGCAGAAATAAAATTTCTAGACACCATTAATGACTGCTTCTTGAAGCAGCTACGCCTGGAACCCACATGGGTTCTAAGTGGAGCACAGGATCTGGTCAACAGGTTATTATATCTAAACTATTTGATAACAGTGACCATACTATAATTAAATTTAATATGCTTTTCAGTGCAAATCCCAATGCAGTAAAATTTAACTTCAGAAAGGGGAACTTCACAAAAATGAGGAATCTAATTGAATGGAAATTAAAAGAACAGTCACAAGAGTGAAATGCCTGTAAGGCACATAGAAACTTTTTTTAAAACACCATAATAGAGTCCCAAATTAAAAACAATAGTAAGAGGGCCAAAAAGTTCCCCCTATGGCAAAACAACAGAGTATAAGAAGTGGTTAGAGGCAAAAAAGGCATCCTTTAAAAATTGGAAGTCAAATCCTACTGAGGAAAATGGAAAGGAGCTTTAAGTCAAGTATAATTAGGCAGGCCTAAAAAGAATTTGAAGAGCAACTAGCAAAAGACAAAAAAACTAACATCAAAAAATGTTAAGTGTATCAGAAGCAGGAAGCCTGGCAAGCAATCAGTGGGACTACTGAGATGCTAAAAGACCATTCAAGGAAAACAAAGCCATTGTGGACAACCTAAATTAACTCTTTGCATCAGTTTTCACTACGGGGAGGTGGGGGAGATTCCCACACCTCAGTCATTCTTTTTAGATGACACATCTGAGGAACTGTCCCAGACAGAGATGTCAATAGACCAATAAAAGAGGTTTTGGAACAAATTGATAAATTAAACAGTAATAAATCACCAGTACCAAATGGTATTCACCAAGAGTTCTGAAAAAATTCATACAAAATGGCAGAATTACTAACTGGTATGTAACCTATCTCTTCTGTATCATAGGACTGGAGGATAGCTAATTTGGCACCAATTTTTAAAAAAGTTTCTGGAGGCAATCCTGGCAATAACAGGCCTGTAAACCTAACTGCACTAACAGGCAAATTGGTTGAAACTATAGTAAAGAGCAGAATTATCAGGCACATAGATGAACACAATATGTTGGGCAAGAGTCAAAATGGCTTTTGTAAAGGGAAATCATGCCTTACCAATCTATTAGCGTTCTTTGAGGGGGGTCAACATGCATGTGGACAAAGGAGATCCAGTGGCTATAGCGTACTTGGACTTTCAGAAAATCTTTGACCATTTCCCTCTCCAAAGGTTCTTAAGCAGAGTAAGCAGTCCTGGAATAAGACGGAAGGTCCTCTCATGGATCAGTAACTGGTTAAAAGTCAGCAAACAAAGGGTACGATTAAATGGTCAGTTTTCAGAATGGAGAGGTAAATCGTGGTGTCCCCCAGGGATCTGTACTTGGACTGGTGCTTTTCAACATATTCATAAATGATCTGGAAAAAGGGTAAACAGTGAGATGGCAAAATTTGCAGAAAATACAACTTTACTCAAGATAGTTATGTCCAAAGCAGATTGTGAAGAATTACAAAGAGATGTCACAAAACTGGGTGACTGAGCAACAAAATGACAGATGAAATTCAAGGTTGATAAAAGCAAAGAAATACACATTTAGAAAACATAATCCCAACTATCCATACAAAATGATGGGTTAGCTTCTACCACTCAAGAAAGAGATTTTGGAGTCATTGTGGATAGTTTTCTGAAAACATCCACGCAATGTGCAGCAGGAGCCAGAAAATCTAACAAAATCTTAAGAACCATTAGGAAAGGGATAGATAGGAAGACAGTAAATATCAAAATGCCACTATTTAAATCCATGGTGTGCCCATACCTTGAATTCTGCCTGCAGCTCTGTTTGCCCCTGTGACGTTGCATTCCATATGTTTTATGGAAATATGCTTATGAGTGTAAATATGATGTAACTGTAATATGCTTTATGCAAAAGGATTTTTGTAAAGTATAACAAAGGTTATAACCTACTGAATATATTCCTCCTATCTGTATGTATTGTGACAAAGTTCATCCTCTGCCTTGGTGCGTCCTGCACTTATTGGCGGATTTGCTCACCTCAGAGGTTCAAAGCAGCCCTCAGTTTGGCCACTTTTGCTAGTGGCTCAAACCTGTCATTCACTCAGCTAACCTCATCACCGGCCAGCATGGGAAAAGGAAGGAGAACAATCCCTGCAGTCTCTGCTGATCCACCTAGTGGGTCGAGGGACAGGCCAGGGACCTTCTCCTCTGGTGGGACCCACAGTCAAGGTCAACTCCTCTTATATCCAATAGGGGGGAGGCAGATGGGGGAAACCCAGGCCCACCCTCTACTCTGGGTTCCAGCTCAGAGCCCTGTGGATCACAGCAGTTTACTGTATTTCTTGTAACAGCTGTGTGACAGCTACAACTCGCTGGGCTACTTCCCCATGGCCTCCTCCCAACACCTTCTTTATCCTCACCACAGGACCTTCCTCCTGATGCCAGATAGTGTTTGTACTCCTCAGACTTCCAGCAGCACACCCTCTCACTCTTAGCTCCTTGCACACCCCTCACTGACTGAAGTGAGGTCCTTTTTAAACCAGGTGCCCTGATTACCCTGCCTGTCTTAATTGATTCTAGCAGCTTCTTAATTGGCTCCAGGTGTCCTAATTAGCCTGCTTGCCTGAATTGGTTCCAACAAGTTCCTGATTGTTCTGGAACCACCCCTGTTACCTTACCCAGGGAAAAGGGATCTGCTTAATCTGGGGCTAATATATCTGTCTTCTATCACTCTCCTGTAGCCATCTGGCCTGACCCTGTAACAGTATGTATCATTCTTGTATCTGAAGCTAGAAATATAAAGTATAACTCTAAGGTCATATTGTAATTATGCAAAGTGTGGGCCATTGACAATGATTTAGAATCTTGATGGTTCCCATTGACTAGGACAATTTGTTGTAAATGGCTCTGTTTACTTGTAAGCCTTCCTGTGTTTGTGTGAGCCAGCCCTGTGACCAAGTCACATGATACTGTAATCCATCTTCAACCTGGTGCTTTTCCATTTAGAAGGAGGGGTGGGGACCCAGCGAATCAAAGGAGTTCTGCCTTGTGCCAAAGCTATAAAAGAGGGTAGAGCAGGACAAAGAGGGTCCCAGTCATGAGAAAGCCCCTGATTTTCACCTAAGATGCCTGCTGGAACTAACAAGGACTGTACCAGGGGAAAGGATTGGGCCCAGACTAAGAAGAGGTCGAGTCTGTGAAAGAAGCTTATTGGAACATCTCTGAGGGTGAGATTTTACCTGTAAACAGTTTCTGAATGTATTAGGCTTAGACTTGCATGTCTTTGCTTTACTTTGCTTGGTAACTTGTTTTGTTCTGTCTGTTACTACTTGAAACCACTTAAATCTTACTTTTCATACTTAATAAAATCACTTTTGTATATCAATTAAGCCACAGTAAGTGATTAATACCTGGGGGAGCAACCAGCTGTGCATATCTCTCTATCAGCATTATAGAGGGAGGACAATTTATGAGTTTACCCTGCATAAGCTTTATACAGAGTAAAACTAATTTATTTGGAGTTTGGATCCCATTGGGAACTGAGTGTCTGGGTACTGGAGATAGGAGACCTACTGAGCAGTTTTTGGTTACAGTCTGAAATTTTGGGGGCATGGATCAGGCCTGGGTCTGTGTTGCAGCAGGCTAGCGTGTCTGGCTTAATAAGGCTAGGTTCTGGAGTCCCAAGATGGCAGGAAAAACAGGCTCAGAGGTAATCTCAGCATGTCAGGTGACAGTCCCAAGGGGGGTCTCTGTGACCGAACTCATCACAGCCCAATCTCAAAAAAGATATATTAGAAATAGAAAAGGTATAGAGAAAGACAACAGAAACTAGACGCAGGGTGTGGAACAGCTTCTGTATGAGGAGAGATTTAAAAAGACTGGGATTACTCATCTTGGAAAAGAAAAAAATTAGGGGGGATATGATAGAGGTCTATAAAATCATGACTGGTGTGGCGAACGTGAATAAGGAAGTGCTATTTATCCCTTTACAAACACAAAACCAGGGGTTACCCACTGAAATTAATAGGCAGCAGGTTTAAAACAAACAAAAGGAAGTATTTCTTCATACAATGCACAGAGTCAACCTGTGGAACTCATTTCCAGGAGATGTTTTGAAGACTACAACTGAATTAAAAAAAAAAGAATGAATTAGCCATTGATGGACTTGTTCTCCATGAGCCAATTAGCCAAGATAGTCAGGGATGCAACTCCACGCTCTGGGTATCTCTAATCCTCTGACTGCCATATATTAGGAGTGGCTGACAGGGGATTGCTCACTTGATGATTGCCCTGTTCAGTTCATTGCCTTTGAAGCACCTGGCATTGGCCACCGTCAGAAGACAGGCTACTGGGCTAGATGGCCCATTGATCTGACCCAGTATGGCTAATCTTATGTAATTTATAACACAAGAAAAATGATAATATCAAAATGAAACATTTTAACCTTATGCAAATGAAATGTTTCAAAAATGTTCAACTGAAAAATGTCAAAATCATACTCTCTCATAAAACACTTTGATTTCATCAAATCAGCCTTTTTCTACAGAAAACTGTTCTGTCAGAACATTTTTGACCATTTTAGATTATAAGCGTTGCGGGGCCTGTGGGGAGAAATGAGAAAGCCCCAGAACAGTCAAGCCTGCCCATCCCTTTCCCATGCTCTCATGATCTGAGGGGCTATCTTTTCTTTTCCAGACCAATCAAGCATCTGTCCCGCAGCTAATATGGCAGGCGAAAGGGATCACCATTGACAATGTCTCCCTGGGGAACAGCAAATGGCCAGCTTCTTAAAGAAGCATTTGTTAGACCATTGGACAATAAACTATTTACTGTCACAGACAGTTTCTCTTCTACCTTCCCATCTCAAGTCTCCTTTTTGGGTGGGGAAAATGACTGAGAACTTTATGGTGAAATATTCCCAGACATATTTGTAATCTTCACATCTTTTTCTGAATCAAATTGTTTTTAGATGTGGTTATAGTTTGGAAACTGCACTGATTAGATGGTTGAGGGTCGATTTCTACTGCTGGATGTGTGTCCATGCTGACTCCGTTAACTGTCACAGATTCCTTTGGTATTGACTGCAAAGTGTTGATGCTTCTGTGGACCCTAGCAGAGGCCAATGAGGTCACTTGCATTGCTCCAGTCTTCTTTCTCAGAACTTCCAGATTGCAGTATCGGGCAGCTGCTCTTTTCTTCCAAAGGGCTGTATGTGTCACTCATCTTGTTCAGTGTATATATGGTGACTGAAGGAGAGATACAGGTTGCTGTGTTTCCTCATGCAGTTGATGCCCATCTTTAAACTTATGTATCTTCTAGCAGTGGAACAATTTACCCATTGTCTAATGGACATTAGGGTTTAGATAGAGAGACTGCCTGGCCGAACCTCATTTCAGATGGGTCTCAATATTTACATATTGGGGATAATAAGTGAAAAAATGGCTGAAATTATACCACCCTCTGACCCCTGAATGACTGGTTTTCTCTGTCATTTGTTTCAAGGTTTCATAAAATGGTGGTTTATTGGATTCCCAGATAGCAGCAGCTGCCAAGAACACTTTTTATCCCCTGCTATTTGAACTTTGGCATAGCTGTCTAAGCTCTTTTCACCTCAGGGTATGATTCCAGCAATGAGATTTATGAGGGCCAATACCTTCAAACTGAAGTAATACACAGTAAATACAGAAGATATGCACAACACCCAGTAGTGCTGCAGGACCAGGGCCCTAAACAGAAACTCATCTCCTCAGTCAAGAGTTATTCCAAAAAAGTACAGGTAAGTCACATCATACGCGCATTTAACTTATGCAAATTCAACTATATACGCTCAGAAAAAAAAATTAACAAGATACCTGTAAATAGTGCGATGATTCCGCGCACCATTCCACTCAATAACCATATGCCCCAGAGTGAGGATGAGATGGGAGATGTGAATCTGCTGTTCCCTCAGTTGGTCTCAGTTCCCACGTGCCTCTCATAGTGTGAGCATCTTGCTGCGCTAAGTGTGATTCTAGTGTTAAAAGATACTGTACGTATTTTTTGTACAATATGGTCCCTAAACGCAAGCCAACTACTTCCCCTGCTGCTCAACTGAAGAAACAGTGATCTGTTCCAAAGCTGGAGGAAAAATTGGCTGAGTTGGACTTATTGAGAGATGGTACGTTGGTCTCCAACGTGGTGCTTAAATATGGCCGCAAAGAATCTAGAATCCATTCCATCAAGATTCGAGAGACAGAAATTCGTCAAGCCGTGGCATCAAGTGCTCCAATAATTGTTAAGGTGACGAGCCAGGTGTGTGATAAGACTTTAGTGAAGACTGAAAAGGCATTAAACTTATGGCTGGAAGACATGAACCGTAAACATGTGCCTAGTGATGGCAACACGTTGTGAGAAAAGGTTCTTAGTCTCTATGCTCTGTTCAAACCTCCCACCAAAGAGGGACAGCCTTCTGATGAGAAGGAATTGTGCCATGTTTGTCTTTCTTCCACAGGACAGAAGCGACTTTGTCTGTACAAAGTGCAAGCTGGTCTCCATATTGGAAGAGAAGATTGAAGGTCTGGAGCAACAGGTAACGACCCTGCGTTGTATACGAGAGACTGAGGATTTTCTGGACCAAACTCAGGATAGCCTTCTAGGGGCACAAAGCTCTAAAGATATAGAGCAGGTTGCACAGAGGAGCCAAGAGGCCAGTGAAGAAGCTTGGCAACATGTGACCTCCAGAAGAGGTAAGCGGAATGTCCGGGTTCCAGTAACACAGACACAGGTAACTAACCGCTTTCATGTTCTCTCCACAGGTACCAATGCGGAGAGTGGACCAGATGATATGTCTGGGGGGAGAAAGCAGAAGGAGACTCCGCTGGTTGGGAGGCATGAGATGCGATGTCCTGAGGTTGGGGGTTCCACGACCACCACTCCCAAGAGGAGAAGGCGGGTGGTGGTGGTCGGGGACTCTCTCCTCCCGGGGGACTGAGTCATCTATCTGCCGCCCTGACCGGGAAAACCGAGAAGTCTGCTGCTTGCCAGGGGCTAAGATTCGTGATGTGACGGAGAGACTGCCGAGACTCATCAAGCCCTCGGATCGCTACCCCTTCCTGCTTCTCCACGTGGGCACCAATGATACTGCCAAGAATGACCTTGAGCGGATCACTGCGGACTACGTGGCTCTGGGAAGAAGGATAAAGGAGTTGGAGGCTCAAGTGGTGTTCTCGTCCATCCTCCCCGTGGAAGGAAAAGGCCTGGGTAGGGACCGTCGAATCGTGGAGGTCAACGAATGGCTACGCAGGTGGTGTCGGAGAGAAGGCTTTGGATTCTTTGACCATGGGATGGTGTTCCATGAAGGAGGAGTGCTGGGCAGAGACGGGCTCCATCTTACGAAGAGAGGGAAGAACATCTTTGCCAGCAGGCTGGCTAACCTAGTGAGGAGGGCTTTAAACTAGGTTCACCGGGGGAAGGAGACCAAAGCCCTGAGGTAAGTGGGAAAGCGGGATACCGGGAGGAAGCACAGGCAGGAAGGTCTGTGAGGGGAGGGCTCCTGCCTCATACTGGGAATGAGGGGCGATCAACAGGTTATCTCAAGTGCTTATATACAAATGCACAAAGCCTTGGAAACAAGCAGGGAGAACTGGAGGTCCTGGTGATGTCAAGGAATTATGACGTGATTGGAATAACAGAGACTTGGTGGGATAACTCACATGACTGGAGTACAGTCATGGATGGTTATAAACTGTTCAGGAAGGACAGGCAGGGCAGAAAAGGTGGGGGAGTAGCACTGTATGTAAGGGAGCAGTATGACTGCTCAGAGCTCCGGTACGAAACTGTGGAAAAACCTGAGTGTCTCTGGATTAAGTTTAGAAGTGTGTGCAACAAGAGTGATGTCATGGTGGGAGTCTGCTATAGACCACCGGACCAGGGGGATGAGGTGGATGAGGCTTTCTTCCGGCAACTCACGGAAGCTACTAGATCGCATGCCCTGATTCTCATGGGTGACTTTAATTTTCCTGATATCTGCTGGGAGAGCAATACAGCGGTGCATAGACAATCCAGGAAGTTTTTGGAAAGCGTAGGGGACAATTTCCTGGTGCAAGTGCTAGGGGAGCCAACTAGGGGGAGCGCTTTTCTTGACCTGCTGCTCACAAACCGGGTAGAATTAGTGGGGGAAGCAAAAGTGGATGGGAATCTGGGAGGCAGTGACCATGAGTTGGTTGAGTTCAGGATCCTGACGCAGGGAAGAAAGGTAAGCAGCAGGATACGGACCCTGGACTTCAGGAAAGCAGACTTTGACTCCCTCAGGGAACAGATGGCCAGGATCCCCTGGGGGACTAACATGAAAGGGAAGGGAGTCCAGGAGAGCTGGCTGTATTTCAAGGAATCCCTGTTGAGGTTACAGGGACAAACCATCCCGATGAGTCGAAAGAATAGTAAATATGGCAGGCGACCAGCTTGGCTTAATGGTGAAATCCTAGCGGATCTTAAACATAAAAAAGAAGCTTACAAGAAGTGGAAGGTTGGACATATGACCAGGGAAGAGTATAAAAATATTGCTCGGGCATGTAGGAAAGATATCAGGAGGGCCAAATCCCACCTGGAGCTGCAGCTAGCAAGAGATGTCAAGAGTAACAAGAAGGGTTTCTTCAGGTATGTTGGCAACAAGAAGAAAGCCAAGGAAAGTGTGGGCCCCTTACTGAATGAGGGAGGCAAGCTAGTGACAGAGGATGTGGAAAAAGCTAATGTACTCAATGCTTTTTTTGCCTCTGTTTTCACTAACAAGGTCAGCTCCCAGACTGCTGTGCTGGGCATCACAAAATGGGGAAGAGATGGCCAGCCCTCTGTAGAGATAGAGGTGGTTAGGGACTATTTAGAAAAGCTGGACGTGCACAAGTCCATGGGGCCGGACGAATTGCATCCGAGAGTGCTGAGGGAATTGGCGGCTGTGATTGCAGAGCCATTGGCCATTATCTTTGAAAACTCGTGGCGAACGGGGGAAGTCCCGGATGACTGGAAAAAGGCTAATGTAGTGCCCATCTTTAAAAAAGGGAAGAAGGAGGATCCTGGGAACTACAGGCCGGTCAGCCTCACCTCAGTCCCTGGAAAAATCATGGAGCAGGTCCTCAAAGAATCAATCCTGAAGCACTTAGAGGAGAGGAAAGTGATCAGGAACAGTCAGCATGGATTCACCAAGGGAAGGTCATGCCTGACTAATCTAATCGCCTTTTATGATGAGATTACTGGTTCTGTGGATGAAGGGAAAGCAGTGGATGTATTGTTTCTTGACTTTAGCAAAGCTTTTGACACGGTCTCCCACAGCATTCTTGTCAGCAAGTTAAGGAAGTATGGGCTGGATGAATGCACTATAAGGTGGGTAGAAAGCTGGCTAGATTGTCGGGCTCAACGGGTAGTGATCAATGGCTCCATGTCTAGTTGGCAGCCGGTGTCAAGTGGAGTGCCCCAGGGGTCGGTCCTGGGGCCCGTTTTGTTCAATATCTTCATAAATGATCTGGAGGATGGTGTGATTGCACTCTCAGCAAATTCGCGGATGATACTAAACTGGGAGGAGTGGTAGATACGCTGGAGGGGAGGGATAGGATACAGAAGGACCTAGACAAATTGGAAGATTGGGCCAAAAGAAATCTAATGAGGTTAAATAAGGATAAGTGCAGGGTCCTGCACTTAGGATGGAAGAATCCAATGCACCGCTACAGACTAGGGACCGAATGGCTCGGCAGCAGTTCTGCGGAAAAGGACCTAGGGGTGACAGTGGACGAGAAGCTGGATATGAGTCAGCAGTGTGCCCTTGTTGCCAAGAAGGCCAATGGCATTTTGGGATGTATAAGTAGGGGCATAGCGAGCAGATCGAGGGACGTGATCGTTCCCCTCTATTCGACACTGGTGAGGCCTCATCTGGAGTACTGTGTCCAGTTTTGGGCCCCACACTACAAGAAGGATGTGGATAAATTGGAAAGAGTACAACGAAGGGCAACAAAAATGATTAGGGGTCTAGAGCACATGACTTATGAGGAGAGGCTGAGGGAGCTGGGATTGTTTAGTCTGCAGAAGAGAAGAATGAGGGGGGATTTGATAGCTGCTTTCAACTACCTGAAAGGGGGTTTCAAAGAGGATGGCTCTAGACTGTTCTCAATGGTAGCAGATGACAGAACGAGGAGTAATGGTCTCAAGTTGCAATGGGGGAGGTTTAGATTGGATATTAGGAAAAACTTTTTCACTAAGAGGGTGGTGAAACACTGGAATGCGTTACCTAGGGAGGTGGTAGAATCTCCTTCCTTAGAGGTTTTTAAGGTCAGGCTTGACAAAGCCCTGGCTAGGATGATTTAACTGGGACTTGGTCCTGCTTTGAGCAGGGGGTTGGACTAGATGACCTTCTGGGGTCCCTTCCAACCCTGATATTCTATGATTCTATGATTCTATGATAATTCAAAGCTAGTCAAGGTTGGCTTAACAGTTTTCGGAACTGCTTCAACCTCAAAAACATGCAGATTACTGGTGAAGCTGCATCTGCCAATAAAGAGGCAGCAAAAGCCTACCCCAAACAATTAAAGAAAATCATAGAAGAAAAGGGCTATCTTCCGGAACAAGTTTTTAATGCTAACGAGACTGGGCTCTTCTGGAAAAAAATGCCCAACCGCACTTACACTTCTGTCAGGGTTCTTTCCTCACTCTGAACTCTAGGGTACAGATGTGGGGACCTGCATGAAAGACCCCCTAAGCTTATTCTTACCAGCTTAGGTTAAAAACTTCCCCAAGGTACAAATTTTGCCTTGTCCTTGAACCGTATGCTGCCACCACCAAGAGTTTAAACAAAGAATAGGGAAAGAGCCCACTTGGAGACATCTTCCCCCAAAATATCCCCCCCAAGCCCTACACCCACTTTCCTGGGGAGGTCTTGATAAGAATCCTCACCAACTTGTACAGGTGAACACAGACCCAAACCCTTGGAACTTAAGAACAATGGAAAATCAATCAGGTTCTTAAAAGAAGAATTTTAATTAAAGAAAAGGTAAAAGAATCACCTTTGTAAAATCAGGACGGTACAGGGTAATCAGATTCAAAACATAGAGAATCCCTCTAGGAAAAACCTTAAGTTACAAAAAAGACACAAAAACAGAAATATACATTCCATCCAGCACAGCTTATTTTACCAGCCATTAAACAAAAGGAAATCTAACGCATTTCTAGCTAGATTACTTACTAACTTAACAGGAGTTCTGAGGCTGCATTCCTGATCTGTTCCTGTCAAAAGCATCACACAGACAGACCAAACCCTTTGTTTCCCCCCTCCAGATTTGAAAGAATCTTGTCCCCTCATTGGCCATTTTGGGTCAGGTGCCAGCGGGGTTACCTTAGCTTCTTAACCCTTTACAGGTGAAAGGATTTTGCCTCTGGCCAGGAGGGATTTTATAGCACTGAATACAGAGAGGTGGTTACCCTTCCCTTTATATTTATAACAACTTCAAAATCAGAAAGACTAGCCCCTGGCTTCAAAGCAGCTAAAGACCGTGTGACTGTGCTGTTTTGTGGCAATGTGGCTGTGCATTTAATAAAGCCGGGCTTGCTCTACAGGGCTGCAAATCCCCGTGCCCTAGAAGGCAAGAATAAAAATCTCCTTCCTGTGTTCTGGCAATCAAATAAAAAGGTTTGGGTGATGGCAGCATTATTTCTGGATGGTTCCACAAGTGTTTCATTCTGGAGGTCAAGCGGTACCTCAAGGAGAAAGGACTTGACTTTAAAGTTTTGCTGATTGTAGACAATGCTCCTGGCCACCCTGCAGCATACTGGTTTGCTCATAATGACATTGAAGTTGTCTTTCTCCCACCCAATACCACCTCCAAACTCCAATCTCTTGACCAAGGCGCGATTCGCTGTTTCAAGGCCATGTACACGAGGCTTATGTTCTCATGGATATGTAGCGCTATGGATGCTGATCCCAATCTTAATGTGTTGGAGTGAAGTCCTTCAACATTGCCGATTGCATCACTTATATTAAACAGGCAATGGATTCAATCAAGCCTGAAAGAGTCAATGCATGTTGGCGAAACCTATGGAAAGAATGTGTGAATGATTTTAAGGGTTTCCCAACCATTGACAAAGAAGTGAAACACATTGTTCAGGTGGCCAGACAAGTGGATGGTGATGGCTTCGTCGACATCCCTGAGGAAGAAATTGAAGAATTAACTGAGAGCCATAGAGAAACATTGACTAACGAGGAGTTAGAGGAACTGATAAAATTGTCTTCAGAAGACGAAGATGATGATGACAAACAAGAAGAGCCAGCCAGTTGGAATCCTCATAAAAGTGCTGAAGTAGCGAAACACTTGAATGATTTAATTTCTGAATATGATCCCTCTATGGAACGAACTCTCAAAATCACACATAGTATTATGGACGATTTCAGACCGTATCAAGAAAAGTTTGAGCAGCTCAAGAGACTTCTCGAGTTGAACTAGAGCCAACCACTTCATCTACAACTCACTCTCCATCACCCAAGCTCTCCGTCACTCCATCTCCTGGATCGACATCAAGCCCGGGAATTACCCCTTGTAATTATCTCCTGTAATCAAAAATACAGTACTGTAAAATTATATTTGGCATATGTTCTCTTTATTATATACTGTACATTAATGTATACATTATACATTCATACATATTACCGTACAGGGTTGTATACCCCAAACCATGTACAGTATACTGTACTTTATGGGTGATTTAAGGAATTTTCAATGGTAATTTTGACTATATGTGATTTTCGCCTTACGCACTGACTTTAGAACCTAACCCCCGCATAAAATGTGACTCCACTGTATTGTTGAAACAAGCCAGGTCATTAGAGTTAAAACATATGGCAAATACTCATTTTGCAAAATCTACCTTAGTTAGATTCCTGTCTCTTACAGTTCATAGTAACCCAAAAGGACATTACAGTCTACATATCCTGGGGAAAAAAGATGACAAGGGAATGTCATAACATGTCATAATAATGCAGTTAATAATTATATAGACTTGACAGGAACCTATTAACATATCAGCTACATACCTGCAGTGCTTGGAATAACAGAATTAGCATAAAGCAATATTATATTTTCAACATTTCTACCAATTATATTTAGGCAAAAAATGCATAATATTGTCTCCACTGACTCACCTGGGCCTTGGGCAGGTCACTTTACATCTGCCTCAGTTTTTCCATCTGAAAAAGAGTAGATAACTATATTTACTCAATTACCGCATAGGAGTGTTGAGAATTATTTAGTTAATATCTGTACAGTGTTTGAACATTTATAGTGCTACATAAATGCTAAGCATTATTGCTATATATTAAACTAAGTAACGAGGGTTCCCTCTCTATTTGTACTGAGATCTCCATTATTATTATTAATTATTATTATTATTTTATTTATTATGCAGTTGTTCTACAGCATCTGTTCTTACCAGTGAATCTTTGATAACACTTTCAAGTAGGAAAACTCTGCACTTAAACATGAAGGTAGAAATCCTGGCCTTATTCGTGTCAATGGCAAAATTCCTACTGACTTCAGTGGGGACAGGACTTCACCTGGAATGTTGAACTGTGGGCTGGGACTAGAAGAGCTGGTAGAAGTTTTATATTTATATATACACATCATACTGGAGTCCATATCACAGGAAGAGGATGCAATTGAAAAGCACATTATATCTCCTCAGACATATATTTTTGTAGTGTTCCTCTATATTCAAACTAAAAGCCTTAGCTAACTCTCACTGTAGTTAGTGTTTCTCCATTGATTTTTATGGGCCTAGATTTAGTGACATGCAACACACACAAAAAAAAAACTGAAGAGGTCAAAGTCTACTAATATGTGCTCCCTGCAATCACAAGAAATTTATCATGTGTTTGCCCATCTTATCCTAATGGATGAACACCATTCTATTTTTTAAGGAAAAGTCCTTACTAATATACCTACGAAAAAGGGTGAAAACGCTGTTGAAATGCTGACTCGGCAAATCAGCTTAACCCAATATCTTATTTATCCTGAAATACCACTGTAGTAATTGTCCAAGACCTAATTGTGCACTCCAAGTTAAATAGATTATACTCAGCTACCCTAGTTACCACATACAATATCTGAAAACGCATAAGTCCATAGAGGTAATAAGAGCCCATGCTGTATTAACAACATATTTAAAATACTCACGTAGTGGAGAATGTAAGTGGATGGTGACTGACATTCGGAATTTGCTGAGCTGTGTCTTGGGATATTTGATGTGAGGAATGAAGAGAAACCCTTTCATTTTATGAGACTAAAAAGCAAAAGAAGAAAAGTAGTATTAGGTCTATTTCCTCTTAGTTACAAAAATGATTATTTCAAGAGCTGCAAAAACTTCACTGACTTGTAACAAAAGAAGACTAGCTCTCATGGAAGATCTTTGACTTTGCTAGACAAAGCATTATGAATTTTGGTCTGTTCCATTACAAGCTATAGGCATTGTTTGAATTCAGCTGAACTCTGAAAAATAATGTGCAAAAATTGATGACTCTACAGATTAATGGGTCATCCAACTGCCATGTGCCTTCCTTTTTTAACTCTTAATGATCTTTTAAGTGTATAGTCATAAATAATTAAGTGTGGGTAACTCCAACATTCAAAACTAATCTTGTATCCCCTCAGTTTATTATAGAAGTTTATTGTCTCAGTCTGAACACCGCTTCTACATTTTGTTTTCCTTCTAAATCTTATGTTCGATCTAGTTCGTCCCACTTTTAAATGTGGTGCATATAAATAGTGCAGCAAATAAATACAACTATAAAAATACAGGGGCGGGGGAGAAGGATGAGAGAGAATCTGAGAATAAAGGAAGACCTGAATCAATCTGTCTGTCTTTTGTGCGTGTATTGCATGTGAACTTTGGAACTTTTTGCAGTACAAGAATGATCAATAAAATTGATATTTATGTACCCTTAGTATCAAGTTTCTGTGTTTTGAGTGAATAAGATTCTAAATAACCTTGCCTACAAGTTGGATGTGAAATATATCTCTGTCACTGAAAGATGAACATAATTATCAATTCACTGTTTGATTACAAGAATGTGGTTTTGATGAAGTGATGCAATCTTTGAAGAAAAGGAAATAATTGTTTTCCTCTAGGTTTACAAAAACATATACATTTTTATTGGCATTTCCTGGAATGTGCATGTGGGCCACGATTTTCAAAAGTTACTAGCAACTATGGGAGCCTCCATTTTTGGGTGCCCAACTTGAGACACTTTAAAGGGATCTGTCTTTTTTTTTTTTTTTTTTTTTTTTTTTTTTTTAAAAGACCTGAGTACCTGTCCTCTGAAGTTTAGGCTTCTTCAAGGTACCACAAGTTGAGCATTCAAAAATTATGTTGCCCCAAATCACTAATTACTTTTGACAGTCATGGTCTTGATTTGTTGCAACATACACTCACTCTCATATAGATTCACATACATATTTCTGCACCCCTGAAAACAGAAGGCATGATTCCCTCTCCCCCACCTCCCTCCTCACTTTGTTAACATTACATGTGAAACTTCAGCCAGTAGTTAGCTATTTTATGAAAGCTGGCATATCCAGAAAAAAATCGAGATGGCTGGCTTGGAGGCAGGATTTCTAATTAATTCTAAAGGTTGGCTTTACGCTTCATCGGATACTTGATCAGCTGTGGAACTCTAAAAGAGGATTCACCCTTGTCAACCACTATTAGTATTAGTTTGGATAACAGTAATTCAAACCCTTCTGTGACCCAGTATTCAAGCTACTATTCCCATGAATAAATAATGCAATAATAATTTTTTTCATAATTTGATTAAAAAAGGCAGAGTCAACATGACTCTTGCAGAAAATTTAAGGTCTGCATTTTTTAGAACATTTAAACTGTCAAAGACTTACCAAGTAATCTGTGAAAATATAGAACACATCATATATAGCTATATCTTTGTGAAAACTTCAAGCTATAGTACTAACTTCCATCAAAAAGTCACAGTTTGAGCATAATTTGTATAAACAATAAGCAGAGACTAAATGCTGAGTGTTTGGAGGAGAGCAGTTTAATGTAGGTATAACACATTAACATGTTTCTGTCATAGGAATACAAGAATTGCCATACTGGAACAGATTCATGGTCCAACTAGTTCAGTATCCTGCCTCTGATGGTGGTCAGAACCAAAGAGTTCAGAAAATGGTACAAGGAACTTCAGAGGTGGGATAATCATGCCCCCCCCCATTCTAATGCCTACTAATTAGATATGGTCTTAAATGCTGAAGCATCTATCTATATAGTCCTCACCACCATAGAATTTGAGCTCCTTACAATATTGATGAATGAATAGATGCCTTTCTGGGAGATATACTATAGCCAAACACAAGGTTATTGGGCTTTCTATAGGATGACTGTAAGAAAATGTATGGCTTGTATTATACAGGAGGTCAGACAAGATAACCTAATGATCCCTTCTGACCCTCACATCTATGAATCTCAGAAGTTATCCTCACAATGACCTTATGACGTAAGAAAGTAATAGTCCCATTTTACAGATGAGGAACAGAGGTACAGGGAGACTAAATAACTTGCCTAAAGTCACGCAGGAAGTCTGTGGCAGAGCTAAACTGAACGTAGGTCTCCTGAATCTCAATTTAGTGCCTAACTTGCAAAGACTATTATTTTTCCTCCTTATGTTGAGATTTATTTCTTCCTGTGCCTATGTGGGGAAATAATTCTTATCTATGATTCCATTCTTATATCTCTGGTTGTGCAATGCACAAAGGAAGTGAGAATGAAATCTAGAAAACAAGCCAAACTTCAAATAAATATGCCTCTAAACCAAATAGGAAAAAATGCAACTTTTATGAACAAAAGCTAGCCCCATACAGACTAATTTCCTCACTAATAAATAAGGTGGTAGTTAATCTGCTATTCACTGATAATAGTTCTAATTACTATTGCTCATGTACATTTATCTCACTCATATATCAAGAAAATACAAGATGAGTTCAAATATAGAAAGGTTTTTTTATCAGCATTATTTTGATAATAACCGAGAAAGAACCACTGTCACCCTCTTCAGATATATGCTGAAGGATTTTCTTTATTCTGGACATCCATTTTCCCAAAAGAGATCCTTGAAAACAGTAGTGCATGGCTGGATGGACTACCATCAAATGCTTTTCCCATCCTTATTCTTGACTTCAACTATAACTTAATCATGAACTCTTCTTACATGATGATTCCTTCAATCATTCCAGCCCCAGTATCTCTCAGGGAGCATTGCAAGAAGTTGCCATTTAGCGGTCTGCTTTTATGTATCTGTAACAGGGTATATTTGCCCTTTAAAAGAGGGGGCGTGGGAGTCTGGGAGGGCAGGTTACCCCACTCCAGGAATTCTGGAACAAATGAAGGCCTAGGAAACGGCAGAAGCAATAGTTCGGAGAAGAAGTGGTCACAGGATGATAAATAGGTTTCAGAGTAGCAGCCGTGTTAGTCTGTATTCGCAAAAAGAAAAGGAGTACTTGTGGCACCCTAGAGACCAACAAATTTATTAGAGCATAAGCTTTCGTGAGCTACAGCTCACTTCATCGGATGCATTTGGTGGAAAAAACAGAGGAGAGATTTATATACACACACACAGAGAACATGAAACAATGGGTTTATCATACACACTGTAAGGAGAGTGATCACTTAAGATAAGCCATCACCCACAGCAGGGGGGGGAAAGGAGGAAAACCTTCCATGGTGACAAGCAGGTAGGCTAATTCCAGCAGTTAACAAGAATATCAGAGGAACAGTGGGGGGTGGGGTGGGGGGGAGAAATACCATGGGGAAATAGTTTTACTTTGTGTAATGACTCATCCATTCCCAGTCTCTATTCAAGCCTAAGTTAATTGTATCCAGTTTGCAAATTAATTCCAATTCAGCAGTCTCTCGTTGGAGTCTGTTTTTGAAGCTTTTTTGTTGAAGTATAGCCACTCTTAGGTCTGTGATCGAGTGACCAGAGAGATTGAAGTGTTCTCCAACTGGTTTTTGAATGTTATAATTCTTGACGTCTGATTTGTGTCCATTCATTCTTTTACGTAGAGACTGTCCAGTTTGGCCAATGTACATGGCAGAGGGGCATTGCTGGCACATGATGGCATATATCACATTGGTAGATGCGCAGGTGAACGAGCCTCTGATAGCGTGGCTGATGTGATTAGGCCCTATGATGGTATCCCCTGAATAGATATGTGGACAGAGTTGGCAACGGGCTTTGTTGCAAGGATAGGTTCCTGGGTTAGTGGTTCTGTTGTGTGGTGTGTGGTTGCTGGTGAGTATTTGCTTCAGATTGGGGGGCTGTCTGTAAGCAAGGACTGGTCTATCTCCCAAGATCTGAGAGAGCGATGGCTCGTCCTTCAGGATAGGTTGTAGATCCTTGATGATGCGTTGGAGAGGTTTTAGTTGGGGGCTGAAGGTGATGGCTAGTGGCGTTCTGTTGTTTTCTTTGTTGGGCCCTATCTCGGGGCCTCTCCTTTTGCCCCTCCACCCCCACGAACATGATACAGTTCTGTGGTGACCTAGAATCCTATTTTCGACGTCTCAGACTCAAGGAATATTTCCAACACACCTCTGACCAACATATTAACCCACAGAGACCTTCCTGCCAACACTACAAAAAGAAGGATTCTGGGTGGACTCCTCTTGAAGGTCGAAACAGCAGACTGGATTTCTACATAGACTGCTTCCGCCGACGTGCACGAGCTGAAATTGTGGAAAAGCAGCATCGCTTACCCCATAACCTCAGCCATGCAGAACACAGTGCCATCCACAGCCTCAGAAACAACTCTGACATCATAATCAAAAAGGCTGACAAAGGAGGTGCTGTCGTCATCATGAATAGGTCGGAGTATGAACAAGAGGCTACTAGGCAGCTCTCCAACACCACTTTCTACAAGCCATTACCCTCTGATCCCACTGAGAGTTACCAAAAGAAACTACAGCATTTGCTCAAGAAACTCCCTGAAAAAGCACAAGAACAAATCCGCACAGACACACCCCTGGAGCCCCAACCTGGGGTATTCTATCTGCTACCCAAGATCCATAAACCTGGAAATCCTGGACGCCCCATCATCTCAGGCATTGGCACCCTGACAGCAGGATTGTCTGGCTATGTAGACTCCCTCCTCAGGCCCTTCGTTACCAGCACTCCCAGCTATCTTCGAGACACCACCGATTTCCTGAGGAAACTACAGTCCATTGGTGATCTTCCTAAAAACACCATCCTAGCCACTATGGATGTAGAAGCCCTCTACACCAACATTCCACACAAAGATGGACTACAAGCCGTCAGGAACAGTATCCCCGATACTGTCACGGCTAACCTGGTGGCAGAACTTTGTGACTTTGTCCTGACCCATAACTATTTCACATTTGGTGACAATGTATACCTTCAAATCAGCGGCACTGCGATGGGTACCCGCATGGCCCCACAGTATGCCAACATTTTTATGGCTGACTTAGAACAACGCTTCCTCAGCTCTCGTCCCCTAATGCCCCTACTCTACTTGCGCTACATTGATGACATCTTCATCATCTGGACCCATGGAAAAGAAGCTCTTGAGGAATTCCACCATGATTTCAACAATTTCCATCCCACCATCAACCTCAGCCTGGACCAGTCCACACAAGAGATCCACTTCCTGGACACTACGGTGCTAATAAGCGATGGTCACATAAACACCACCCTATATCGGAAACCTACTGACCGCTATTCCTACCTACATGCCTCTAGCTTTCATCCAGATCATACCACTCGATCCATTGTCTACAGCCAAGCGCTACGATATAACCGCATTTGCTCCAACCCCTCAGACAGAGACAAACACCTACAAGATCTCTATCATGCATTCCTACAACTACAATACCCACCTGCTGAAGTGAAGAAACAGATTGACAGAGCCAGAAGAGTACCCAGAAGTCACCTACTACAGGACAGGCCCAACAAAGAAAACAACAGAACGCCACTAGCCATCACCTTCAGCCCCCAACTAAAACCTCTCCAACGCATCATCAAGGATCTACAACCTATCCTGAAGGACGAGCCATCGCTCTCTCAGATCTTGGGAGATAGACCAGTCCTTGCTTACAGACAGCCCCCCAATCTGAAGCAAATACTCACCAGCAACCACACACCACACAACAGAACCACTAACCCAGGAACCTATCCTTGCAACAAAGCCCGTTGCCAACTCTGTCCACATATCTATTCAGGGGATACCATCATAGGGCCTAATCACATCAGCCACGCTATCAGAGGCTCGTTCACCTGCGCATCTACCAATGTGATATATGCCATCATGTGCCAGCAATGCCCCTCTGCCATGTACATTGGCCAAACTGGACAGTCTCTACGTAAAAGAATGAATGGACACAAATCAGACGTCAAGAATTATAACATTCAAAAACCAGTTGGAGAACACTTCAATCTCTCTGGTCACTCGATCACAGACCTAAGAGTGGCTATACTTCAACAAAAAGCTTCAAAAACAGACTCCAACGAGAGACTGCTGAATTGGAATTAATTTGCAAACTGGATACAATTAACTTAGGCTTGAATAGAGACTGGGAATGGATGAGTCATTACACAAAGTAAAACTATTTCCCCATGGTATTTCTCCCCCCCACCCCACCCCCCACTGTTCCTCTGATATTCTTGTTAACTGCTGGAATTAGCCTACCTGCTTGTCACCATGGAAGGTTTTCCTCCTTTCCCCCCCCCCGCTGTGGGTGATGGCTTATCTTAAGTGATCACTCTCCTTACAGTGTGTATGATAAACCCATTGTTTCATGTTCTCTGTGTGTGTGTATATAAATCTCTCCTCTGTTTTTTCCACCAAATGCATCCGATGAAGTGAGCTGTAGCTCACGAAAGCTTATGCTCTAATAAATTTGTTGGTCTCTAGGGTGCCACAAGGATGATAAATAGTATCTGGGTATTTCTGGGATACTATTATTTTGAGGGCCTGGGACCAGAAGTTTTGTGGTGTAGGGTGGGGGCAAGGCTTCCCTCTCTTCCAGCCAACCAGAATGAGTCCTGATAAGGAGGATGGCTTATAACCTGTCTCTTCTCTCATAGGAAGAGAACCATCAGCAGGGGAAGGCCTGCTGAGCTGCTCCTTCAGCCCAGAAAGGAAAAGAAGTGAACTACAAAGGAGGACAGCTGTGGAGGAACTGGTTTAAGATTCCAGGGAGGCTGAATTAGCACAGCAAGAAGGAGGGCTGTGGGATCCGTAAGCCCAGGTGGTGGTATCCCTTTAACAGTATCACACACACAGGATCCCTTTGAGTGATGTAAAACCCTGCTACCTTTGTCAGCAATAAAAACACACCTGCAACAATACAGGAGAGGGCACAGATGCACATTTAAGGCACAAGTGATTGGATTAACTAAATTTATTAATGTTTTCTATATGTAACAAATTCCTGTGTCGTCAGTGGTGAGAGAACCTAAAATCATCAGAACCAAAAGCTCAGGCTTCTACCACTTGAGCTAAAGGGATAATAATCTCTCAGCTGGCAGCAACAGTAAGCTTATTTTATGATGACCAACCAGCAGAGGATGAGACAACACAGCTATATATAAAACACAATAGCCAGTCCTTGTGTTTGATCTCTCCTTGATGTGTCAGACTACTTTGTTCTCCTTCCTTTTGTAATTTTGTAGGAAGAATGAAAGCTGCCATTAATCAAATCCTTCTTCTTTCTCACCTTTTCCATCAAGGTAATCTTCCCTTACCCCTTAAAAATCATGTTTTGGAACCACTTTTTACACCAGCATAGATTCAGGGGAAGGAAAGAACAAATATCATATGCTAAGTATGCTATGTGACAGTCCCTGAGTTGAGTATAAGTACAGTGTTGGTATGTGTAGCTTCATATTTTATAACAGTGGTCACACAAAATCCAAATCTAATTTTCCTTAGGTTAATTGCTTAATAACTCACTTAGTCTTTAGAATTGTGTAGTGGTCAACCTTGATTTCTAGTTAATGCATCCAAATAATCACAGTTCTACCTCAAAATTTTCCTGTGAATAGCAGCCTTCAAACTGTCTATGGCTATCCAATAGTCCTTTTATTTTGTCATTTTAAAATGCACCCATGTAGTGCTGAGGGTATGTATAATTTAAATATATTTACAAATCAGATACAATTTGGAATAAGTTTTGACAGAGAGACATATAATTCTTACAAACCACTGCTGGTATTTCAATGGAGATCAAACTTAAACTAAGCTGGTTTCAAATGCTATTCTGATTCAAGTTCAGCATTTTCATATCTATAGTTTTGGCCATATGCATGTTACATGCTTATGCCTGGTTTTCTTTTTTGTCATTGGTGATTCCCAAAAGACCATGTTCCAATACTTTACTGATTTTTTAAAAATGCCTTTCTTCTTCAATTGTTCCATAAGTCAATAGGCCGCTTATGGGATAAGACTCTTTCAGCATGAGTAAGGGAATTACTTATCCTTTGAAATTATACAGAAACCTTATATTAATGATGAATGAGGAGGTAGTTTTTTGGAATGCTGGAGCAAAAATGAGCACGAAGAGATGTAATCTTCGTTCTTGCTGTTCTATATCTGAATACATCTTCTGCTTTTTTCCCACTTCTATCTCTGGAGAAGAAGCATAGAATCACAAAATATTCACCCTCATCTATATTTTCATAATGAAATATTCCCAGAGTAAATACTGCATAAATTCTAAAAGTCAGGTATTTTTCTTTTCCATTGAGGCTACCAATAGGAATGGGCTTGGGAGAGAATTCAACCAGGAATAAAAATATCAAATGCTATTAAATGTAATGAAATCTCAAGGTCAAGTTAATTTCTTAGCTTTCCTTATCACCTATTACTATGTTTCAATAACTGGCACCAGTACCTACGATAAGAAATCTTGGCTAATTACTAATCAGTCATGTCAGTTGGTTTGATCTCATCCAGTCTAACTCCTGAACTTTAAAAGGAATGCAAAAAAGTAAATAGAAATATTTTATGTCTATGTGCTTAGTCCACTTATCTTCAGCAGTGACATAAGCTTGCAGTTCAACCTTTCATTATATTATGCTAATAGGTATGTGAATTTTATGGGGTTGGTAGTTATTCATTTAGGAATGTTCCACAGCACTAAAAAGTAAGACATTTAGCTACTAGCCAAACAACCTCATCAAATTCTAAAAGATAAGATTTCATAAAAGTTGAACAGTACTAGGGCATGAACAGAACACATTTAATGAAATTCTGAGTCAAGAATCATATTTCAATATTAAGTATCAACATAGGAACCTAAATTAAGAATGCATCAGAGAGAAAGCCAACATTGCAAGCAGGGGTGGGCAAACTACGACCTGTTTTAAGCCAGCCCGAGGGGTATGGGGCTTGCCCCGCTTCGGCACTCCAGCCAGGAGTGCCGGGTCAGGGGCTGCACCATGTGGCTCCGCCCCACTCCAGCATGGCAGCCAGGGTGCAGCGGCATGGCCCTGCTCCAGGGCACAGGGTTGGGGGCTGCACCACACAGTTCCTGGAAGCAGCTGCATGGCCCTGCTCCAGCGCTCTAGTAGAGTCAGGGGCTGCTCCACGCATAGGAGCTGGAGAAGGGACATACCACTTCTTCTGGGAGCCACTTGAGGTAAGCATTGCTCAGAGCCTGCACCCCTGAACCTCTTCCCAGGCCCCAACCCCCTGCCCCTGCCCAGCCCTGATCCCACTCATGCTCTCCAAACCCCTCGAGCCCAGCCTCCAGCATCCTCCTGCACCCCAAACCTCTCATCCCCAGCCCCACCCCAGAGCCCACATCCCCAGCCAGAACATGCACCCCTTCTTTCACCCCTGCCTCAGCCCCAATCCCCCTCCCACTCTCTGAATCCCTTAGTCCCAGCCCAGAGCACCCTCCTACACCCCAAACTCCTCATCCCGAACCCCACGCCAGAGCCTCCATCCCCAACCAGAGCCCTCACTCCCTCCCAGACCCCAACCCCAATTTTGTGAGCATTCATGGCCCACCATACAATTTCTATTCTCCTATGTGACCCTCAGGTCAAAAAGTTTGCCCACCCCGATTGCAAGGATATGATCCAGCAAAGCACATAAGCATGTGCATAAATTTAAGCACAAGAATAGTCCCACTGAAGTTAATGGGACCACTCACCTGCTTCAAGTTACACAAGGGCTTAAGGGCTTTGCTGTACAGGGGCCTAAAAAAAGATCCTTTTAAGATCAGCACTCACATGAAAATAAAAATATGTACAAGTCTATTTAATAACTGACATTCAAATAAAAAAATCAAGACTTTTGAATTCAAATATTTTATAAATGAGTTACTTTCCAAAGAGATAACACTAGAAATTAATTGATCATTTTGTTATTGGACTAATCAGTCTCCAGTTCCAAATAAACAAAAGTAAATCAATGAAGAAAACTTGTTTATGTGCAGTAATCTCCAGAGGATTAGCATTTCAGTGGATCAGATATCCTAATCCCCCTTCATTCCTGATAACAGCCACCACAGTTAGGTGACACACCAGAAAACATAAATTATCTACAGCTGTAGATAAGTAGAGGCCATCTGGGGGTTCTGAGTGCAATATAAATAGATGCAAAACAGTAGGACAACTGGTGTTCATCACAAACCTCAAAAGGATTAGCAGTTTAAACTCTGATTTCCTAGCTGTGATTTATTATCAGACAATGAGTGAAAGGCTCTGTCTTATTGGTGATAATTTAATGACTTAATGGCAGTCTCTTTATCTGGAGGTCACAATTAAGCTTGTTTGATCAGCACCCAAACAAGGACCTAGCTGGTATTTTTAGCTAGTCCTATTTTTTTGTTGGGGTGTAGAAGTATTTTTGCTAATTATTATTAACAATATTATTGTTAACAATTATTAGTGATGTTAACTAATTATAGCAGTGACATTGCTGTATACGGTTAGAAGAAAAAAGAGAACAAAGAAATTGCAACACACTGAATTAAATAATTTCTAGAGAATTTCACTTTTCAAAGTCTCAATCACTCAAGTTCGGCTTGTCAGTTTCAAGTCAACCTCAGAGGTAAAATTGAAAATGAAAAAAGGCTGTGTAAAGTCATCTTCATAGAAAACCGCTTTACAGAGCAAAATTAATATCAATTTGAAAGAAAACATGCCTTCTACCGTCGTGTACATCTGCACTGTCCCAACCTGCCTCTTTAAAAAAATCTTTTTCTGTTAAACAAACCACCAAAGAAAAGGAAAGTAAAAACTCTGTGAAAGCAATGTTAACATTTTTTTAAAAAGGAAGGTCATGCAGAAGATAGGTGTCTTACAGCAATTTTAATTTTGCCATGTTTTATCCCATATGTTTTTATTGTTTGTTTTATAGATAGATAGATAGATAGATAGATATACATTAATGTGTTAAGTTCTGTACAAACACGAACATAAAAAGTAGTCTTTGCCCAAAAGGCTTACAATCTAAGTATTTATCTATTTAACAATATGAAACATATTACAGCTCTATGCCTCAAAACTTCAAGGAAAATGGTGTGGGTGGTTTGGGACCTGTATGTGGCTGCAGTGGGCCCACCCAGATATATTCACTTAAAGAACTGGGGCCCTTATGTATGTTTGCACTGAGATTTATAATAAGGATATATTCTTTTGGTAGAACTCTTATCAATACAAGGATACAAACTACTAGGATTAGAAAAGAGTAAAAATGAAAAATTCTTGGATCAGGTCTTTGGGTAGCTCAAAAATTGCAGGCTATTGTACACATGGAGGATTTTATTTAACAGTTTATTTGTATTTCTTTACTCTATTCCATGGCCCCAGCTTATTACAGAACTTACTTTTAAATCTTTTATTAAAATATTGGAAGAGGGCACCCAAACAGTTTTATGGGCCAATGGACCAAAAAAATTCCCCCCTGGCCCGCAACCAACCAGCCAAAAAGCAACATACCCTATAAATCAAAAAACAGACAAACCCCAAAACTCAGAAATTCCTATAATATCTTACCAGCCTAGTCTTCACTATTTCTTTCAGCCAGCCTCTTCCCCCAAACCACTATACTATTTCTCCAGGAAATGCCTGGGAGAACAAGCAGTATGTTTTGAAATTCTTGTAATTTACTCAATGCCTAGACTCTTCCTAACCAATACCAGATCTGAATTTCAAAGCCAAAGACACACACCTTGCCCTGACCAAGAACTCAATGCTACTGCCTTCCTTCAGTTTGAATTTGGAAAGGGTTGTTAACTTGAACTTCTCATGTCCACGTCAATAACTTTGGTAAAACAGGAAGAGAGGACGTTTTCCAAGAGAGCTATGATGCAAACTGTTTAAAGCCTGATTTGTCAGAAGGCAGCGCCAGCTGAAGTCAATGGAAGCGGGGGCACTGAACACTTCCGAATATTAGGCCCTTAGGACTTAAAAGATCAAAACAAACAGCTCAAATGGCACATGGAAATCAGTCAGTGGCCAGTGTAGCTCATGTAGCTCCAGTGTAATGTGTACTTTATTTAAGAAGCAGGACACTGCATTCTACATGAGCTGCAGCTTCTGACTGATCTGAGCCCTATTTAGAGGAAGTTGCACTGATTTAATCAACTGTGCAGATAATCATGTGCTGGATTGATACATAATTTTATTGTATATTAGCTAATGTGTTTTGGGTTGAGTTTAAGTCTAGTATTAATGTGAATATGTAATAATTTAAACTACTTATATTTTAGAAAATATTACATTTATGATAGATAGGTATTGAGAAAAGAAAATATCAGATCAAAATCTTATAATAATTTTGTCAAACTGAAGTTTTATTTAATCATTTCTCTGATGAAAACTGTGAATATCTGAAAAGAGAACTAAGGGAAAAATTCTATACTGTATTAGCATGTTTCATGTTTCAAAAAAAATACTGACAGAAAAAATACCCACACCTTATTATGGAACGAAGCTCCTTTGAGTCACTTGTAATATCCCACCAGTCCCTTCCAACATGTATCAGAGTAGCAGCCATGTTAGTCTGTATCCACAAAAAGTAAAGGAGTAATTGTGGCACCTTAGAGACTAACAAATTTATTTGAGCATGTAGTATCAGACATGCTGTCGTGATGAGTAGATAGTTTCACAGAGAGACACAGAGTAAGAAAAAAAATTCTCTATTCAGTCCCCTTCTCTACTCAAGTAAAGCAACTGACATTTGGTAAGTGGATCAGAAGTGGCTCATGTTCAGTTGTCTGTCGCTATCAGATAGGTGAATGATTTTGAGTTTATCAATCAACCAACAGCAGATACTATATGTTAGGGGGCAGTCGGTTGGAGTATTATAGGGGAAAGATTCAAGCAAGCATTCTTCCACAAAGGCCCCGATCCATCATTCCGCTGATTTCAATGGCTGCTGGATTGGGCCCTCAACTATGTTCCAACACCAACTGGCACTGATGTGAGGCAACTGATGTGTTTCACTGAATATGAAACAAGGAAAATATGTGAAAGGGACAAGGTGGTACAGTAGCTTGCAGTGTCACATCATGAAATCTTTGCCCAACTAAGGCAGACGTTGCCAGGTACTTTGCTGATCATAACATTCTGGCTAGACAAGCCCACACAATTACCAAGAAATCTGCTCTGTGCATCTAACATCTCAAATAACTTTCCAAAACCAATAAGAACCCAAAGTTTATTTATGATTATTCTTTTGTTCATGGCAGTGTGTGACAAGGTTAGCTGGATTTTTTTGTTCATCACTAGAGCAAATTGGGAAGGAACATAAAATAAGAATTCCTGCCCAGTTCACAGTTAGAGTAGAGACAATGACTTGCTCTCACTGTTGTGCTGTGTTGTCAGCTGCATGCCTGCTACTGCCAGACATAATATAACCAAATACATTTCCAGAACAAAAACATCATAAAGCACATAAAATGCTGTTCTACTTTTATTTTAAGCTCACCAAAGGCTTCATCTGGGTCTGATTGTTATCAATATAAGAAAATAAATACATTTCTAAAATGCACAGAGTTGTTTTAGTTTGGTCCCTTGCTTCCAAAACCCTTTCTCCTTCCAAAGAGGTCACAGCTAATATAAAACAACCTGTACTAATTACCGGGGGGAAATAAAAATACCTCCACAATTTCAATTAGTTTTACATTTCATTATGAATACTTTGGACATCTCCCTAGTCAGAATTGACTGTTTCCATTTCCCAGTTCTGCCACTGACTCAGTGTAAGAGTTTGGACAAACCACTGAATCTCTCTGGACTTCAGTGTACGCATCTGCAGCAGAGATGCTGAGGTTGATTTAATTCATGTTCTTAAAGCTCGTTGCCCTCCTATGATAAAAGGTCTAACAGAAGAGAAAAATATTCTAAAAACTGCTCTTTTGGGTCTCATATGTTCCTCATCTATTTCTCCCTTTACTAGCCTGCGAGACAATCATAATATATTATACACACAAAGTTGATTTATATGCTAGATCTATACTCCATAAGAACACAGGACTGGAACAGACATCCTGGGTTATTGAGTCCAGTCCACTGCTATCACAGGTAACCCTGTCATATCATCCCATTCATAAACTTTCTTCTGTCCCAACAAACTTTCAGGATACTGCTGAACATGTTTTGTGTGTTTCTATTCACCAGTTTCTCCAAAAAATGCAAAATTTCCCAACTATGAAAAATGATCGCAATAAAGATATAGACAACTCTTCATGAAACAGTACCCATAACTTTATACAGCCTTTATTAGGCCCCAAATACTGCAATTTTTGGTGTGTGGGCAGAATTCTGCACCCAACCAGAGCCCTACTGAAAACCCCTTGTTTGGAATTGGACATGCAGGCAGCTATCTCTGGTTGTACATTAAAAGGAAGCCTCAAGAAAAGGTTAAAATAACAGTATTAGAAACCAAATGCTGCTGTTTTTAAAACAATTAAAGCTTTATCAAACTTTAGTACAAGGTAGAAGCAGAGCTGGTATAAAAACAAAAGATTCCTCAGTGTTGTACAATAAAAGATGAGCCCTTACTGGAAAATCATCCTATATATTATTGAGAAAAGACATATAATACAGTACTAGTTATCCCATAGTCCTTTTCACAAAAGTATGGGTATGATCTTAGCTTCTCAACTGGACTCTAATTTGGCAATTACATCCTGCTTATAACTGGTGTTTAATAATAAAAAATAATAATTAATGAGAATAAATAACAAATAAAGTAATAGCAATTGCTCTTGAAGTCCTAATTGGATGCATTATTCTTCACTGCCCTCCCTAAACTGCTGTGTAATGTTCTTGTGTTTTTGCCTAGAGATGAAGTCACATAAGTGAAGTAATGTGCATATGTGTATTTGTATTGGGCCCAAATCCTGATGTGCTTATTCAGGGCAGATAAGGAAGTGGAAACTTACAGTTTACCTATAGGAAATTTCTATTGCATTCTTCCACTGAAAGATAGTATTACTCTTCTCTCCCATGTAAGGTGAGGGTTTGGCCCTCCCTCCTCAAAACCTTTGGATCTTCTGAGACCTTCAGGAGGTAAGGGTCTGCGCCTTGGCTCTGTTACCTCACTGTCTCTACTGAGCAACATATTTTATGCTAGAGATGTGCTTTCAGGGGCTATTCCAATCACAAGCTTCAGACTAAAAGAAAAGGAGTACTTGTGGCACCTTAGAGACTAACAAATTTATTAGAGCATAAGCTTTCGTGAGCTACAGCTCACGTAGCTCACGAAAGCTTATGCTCTAATAAATTTGTTAGTCTCTAAGGTGCCACAAGTACTCCTTTTCTTTTTGCGAATACAGACTAACACGGCTGCTACTCTGAAACCTGTCAAGCTTCAGACTGTTTGTAGGGAACCCGTAAGTTATTACAAGTTCTTGGCACTTGTGCTGGTTTGGAGGTTTTGCTTTGTTATTTGTGTGGTGGGAAGGTACACTAAGATCTACTAGCCCATTCACTTCCATGTAAAAATAATAGGACTGATCTCCCACAAAAGAAAAATTCTCCACTAACTCAGTAGCTCCCAAACTGTGGCTCACAGAGCTCTTGCTGATAGTGTAAAGGGTTTGTTGATCCCATGGGACTTGATCCGAATCCAGTTGAAATCAGTTGGTGTCTACCCATTCACTTTGATGTGCTTGGATGAGACTCATGAGGCTGGGTCTCTCCCTTGTTGCCAGCTGTTGTCACATTTAAAGAAGCTAAAATCCAGCAAGTCCATTTCCTAATAAGGCTTTTCTATGTTATTTCTTCACTATAAGCAAGGGAGTTGGATCATGAATGGGAAAAGTCATTCCCAAGAAAATCTGTCTATTAACATGTGGTCCAGTATGAAAAGGTTTGTGTACCCTTGTGCTAATTTATCTCAATCATCATTGCTTGCTATGCTATTGTGGAGTATGAGTTGTGTATGGTCTTTACAGTGGTCTTTCATTCTAGCTGATAAATAGTTAACCAGGAGGCCATTAAAATAGGCAGCCATGGTGTATATTTTGGAACACTCAAAATATTGCAGCAGAATCAAATGTCATCAAAACACAGACACACAAATGACTTGTAAAAAGGCCCAATTTCTGTAATTACACAATTATACAGGTTAGACTCTTGCAGAGCCACTGATCATTTCATATATACGTGTAGGTCTATTGATCACAAATCTGCTTCACTGTTAAACTAAGAGATGTACAGTTATTAATCTTGGAAAAGATCCATGTACACTTTACAGAAAGATCAGAGAAGCCAGTTAGAGGATGAAATGGCATCCTATGTACAGGAACAGCTCTATCCTTCCACTATACAGACTCAAATAAATGCCAGAGCCTGGAGGAAAATAACAGAAAAAAAATCTGTTTTCAGTATTCTTGTCTGTCATTTTAAACCAACATTGTCCTCAAACTAAACTTTTAAAAATCTTTGAAAGTTTTTGATACCTGCTAACTAGTCTCTTTCCCCTTCCAAAATGTTCATATGCCAGCCTCTAAGCTCCTCTAAAACAATGTGCAAAAAAAATAATAATCAAAAGTTGCTATAAAAGAACTAGTAGTTCAACCACAGAAAGCAGGGGCATTCAACAACATCCTAAGCGTTGTAGGGGTTATTAGGAAATATAAATAAATTAAATTGAATGTGTACTCATAATAGATTTTTATTTAAAATTTTAGGACATGATAATGAAGCAATGACTATACAAAACTTGTATATTCATATTACAAGGTGAAGTTCTAGCACTACTGGTAGAATTGCCTCAGCATATAATACTGAAACAATGTGTTTTGGAAACAAATCATGATTATTACTCTCTCTCTTATCGGAACATAAGAATGGTAATTGTGAGTGATCTGTCTCCTGCCATCCAGTGCCAGCTTATGGCAGCTGGAGGCTTAGGGGCACCCGGAGCATGGGGTTGCATCCCTGGCCATCTTGGTCGATAGAGGATAGGTCCATCCAATGGCGATGGACTTATCTAATTCTTTTTTGAACCCAGTTATACTTTTGGCCTTCACGACATCTCCTGGCAACAAGTTCCACAGGTTGATTCTGTGTTGTGTGAAGAAGTACTTCCCTTTGTTTGTTTTAAACTTGAACTGCCTATTAATTTCTATGGGTGACCTTTAATTTTTGTGTTATGTGAAGGGGTAAAAAATATTTCCCTATTCACTTTCTTCACACCAGTCATGATTGTCTAGACCTAAGTCATATTCCCCCCCCACCCACGAGTTGGCTCTTTTCTAAGATGGAAAGTCCCAGTTTTTTTAATCTCTCCTCATTTGTAACCTAATAATTGCCATTGTCCTTGTCTGCACCTTTTCCAGTTTTAATATATCTTTTCTGAGATAAGGTGACCAGAACTGCATGAAGTATTCAAAATGTGGGAGAACCATAGATTTATATAGTGTCATTATGATATCTTCTGTTTTACTATCTATCCATTTCCTAAAGGTTTCTAACATTATATTAGCTTTTTTGACTGTTGTGCACATTGCACGGATATTTTCAAAGAACTATCCACAATAACTCCAAGATCTCTTTTTTGAGTGGTAACAGCTAATTTTGAACCCATCATTTTGTATGTATAGCTGGAATTATTTTTTCCAGTGTTTATTCCTTTGCACGTATCAATACTGAATTTCATCTGCCATTTTTTTACCTCACTAGCCATTTAGAGAGATCCCTTTGTAATTCTTCGAAGTCTGCCTTGGACTGAACTATCTGGAGTAATTTTGTATTGTCTGCAAACTTTGCCCTCTCACAGTTCATCCCCCTTTTTTTTCATCATTTATAAATATGTTGAACAGCACAAATCCCAATACAGATTCTTGGGGGATCCCACTATTTACCTCCCTCCATTGTGAAAACTGACCATTTATTCCTACCCTTTGTTTCCTGTCTTTTAACTAAAGGAGTTACAGATCGTAACAAGAGTGACCAGGAAAGGTGAGCTATTACCAGCAGCAGAGCGGGTGGTGGGGGGGAGGCCTTTTGTAGTGATAATCACTTGATCACTCTTGTTACAGTCTGTATGGTAACATCCATTGTTTCATGTTCTCTGTGTATATAAAATCTCCCCACTATATTTTCCACTGTATGCATCCGATGAAGTGAGCTGTAGCTCACAAAAGCTTGTGTTCTAATAAATTGGTTAGTCTCTATGGTGCCACAAGTACTCCTTTTCTTTTTACGGATACAGACAAACACGGCTGCTACTCTGAAACCTGTTTTTTAACTAGTTATAGATCCATAAGAGGTCCTTCCCTCTTACCCAAGACTGAGAATCTACTACTGAGAATTTGGCTGTCCTCTATTTTATTATTTACCTAAACCTTTGCATATTGTCTTGAAGACTAACCCTTGAAAGTCCTGACAACAAGGCAAACAACTGTCTAAAAGATTAGATGGGTTTTTTTTAATAACTAAGCAAGGGAATTAATTTATGGGCAGTTTTGCCCACCATTTTGGTCATTTATCACAGAGTCATGTGGTGAGGGTCACCTTTTTTTCCTTCTTCATCTTTTCTGTGATGAAATAAAACAGTGCAGCTCATGTTACACTAACCTGGCAAAATCTGGGCTGCAGGGAGAGATAAGGGATTATGCTTATTATAGTGGGATCTAAATGAAGGTTCCAAATTTGAATCTGTGTGTGAGGGATTTGACTGCTGTGTGTAGGCCTAAATGAGTAGTAAATGATTTTGTCCAAAGAATTAATATGCCTAATTCAACTGCTTTTTAAAATTAGCACACAAACCTATAAAACTCTCAAACTGTTTACTTTATTTTGCTGAAAAGTAGGAGGTAGGGAGGAATACATTAAAAAGTGGTGTGAGTATGTAGGGCCATGATTGATTTTGTAGACATGTGGCGGCAGGTTTATTGATTCTGACTCATGAAGTATGAAGTTATAGATTTGTGCGATGTTAGAAAGCCAGCTAAAACACTTATATAATGTCACACACTGTCCAAGTACAGGTCAATTAGACTCTTGCTTTACAACTCTTGGCTGTTTATGATACATTGTAGACATGACGTAGCAGCTGGATCAAACAGCCAGCTTTTCTATCTTACTAACAAAATATATTGTGCATGCTGCACAAATGGGACAAAGGAGGCAAATGAAATTATTATAACACAGAAATAGGAAGGATGAGGACAGTGGGATTTCATACTTTAAAACATCTTAATTAAAATTAAAAATGTGGTACTGATGAAAAGTGCTAGTTTGTCAACCCTGAATGAGAAAGCTAGTGTACTTGTAATTGCGAGTCTTAAAAGTGACTGCCTGCACAGATCAGCACTCCTGGGATCTGGAATTCCTTACATGCATCTGCTAGCTCAGACCCTGCAGAAAAGTTGTGCCCTCACAGTTCTACATGTTCAGAAGTGAATTCAAGGAAAGGCTTAACATATGAAGCTCCTTATATGATGGATAAGGCATTAGGGCATCTCATTGACTATTCTTGTAGATGTGATTGTCAACAAGAAAACCGTCTTCAGGGACAAGAGACTTAAACATGATGTGCAAGAGGTTTAAATAGAGTTTTTATCATCTTTGTCAGAACCAAATACAGGTTCCATCAAAATGGAGGCTCACAAATGTGTAGAGCAGGAATGTTTCAGAAATATTTTAGCAATTGAATAAGTGAAGACTGAGTATACTGGGGGCGTATGATTCATCTGTCTGATGAATTCTCTGCTTAAAGACAACCTTGAGTTTTTGCAGGACTGCAAATACTGTGACAGAACATGGACTGTAGGAGAAAAAGGAAGTATAATTTTAGCAGATATCCATACAAAAATATTTTCCATTTCAAAACATAAGCTTTCCTTGAAGAAACCCACAGACTCTACAGTAGGCTTCTGTTAAACTTCTCAGAGCCGTCTAAATGAGACTCCGGAAAATTTACAATCCAGGCTTCATCACACTGAGATTATTATTTAGTTTCATTATAGCAGCATTTATAGGCCTCCTGTGAGATTACGACCCCATGGTGTTAAAATTTATGCATATGCATAGTAAGACACTAAAAGATTACAAGCTAAACAGAAAAAAAAAGAGCAAGAGAAAGATATTATCCCTATTTTACAGTTGGGGAACTGAAGCACAGAGAGATTAAGAGATTTGCCCAACAGCTCACAGGAAATGTGTAGCAGGACCAAGAATTAGGCTCACATTTTCTGCATCCCAATCCAGGGCCTTAATCAAAAGACCATCTTGCCTCTCAGTCTGTTAGTTTTTTCCCTCACCTAAAAATTATCAAAGGAACCATGGAGTCGTTCAGAGACCATTCATGTTGAGTGCTGCGTCTGAATTGCTACAGTCGATGCACCACTCTTAAAATTCAATCACCTCTTGACCCAGAAATCATGAGCAAATTCAATTTGTTGTGTTCAGTTATACAACAGAGGTATTTTATGTTAGTATTTATACCTCACAATTTTCAATGTCAGGAAAATTACTTAAAAGGCAAGCAAATTGCTGTCCATTCTAGTACTCATGTGGAATGCCTCACACATATCTGAGGTGTCCACGTTCAACACAATCCCTTTTGATAGAGGACAACAAGAAAAAAGTATTTCCTCACAGACAATGGTCTGGAATTGAATATAAAGGCATCCTGGGCATCTTGCGGCGTGGTCACTGGAGATGTGATGTTGTCTAGTTGAGGACAATAGATATTGCTTAGCCACTGCTGGGGAGATTTTAATCTGAGTCTGGCAGATGGAGTGTAGGAGACCATGAACCCCTGAAACATAGTTGGTATTGGGATCTAGCCAGATACTTGTCCCTTGAATTTCCTGCCATGTGTCTTGAAGTTAACATAGATTAGAATTAAGGAGTTCCTGGCTCCCAACTTGATGTTCAGCTCACTAGACCACACTTCCTCCCTGAAAGAGCAGTTTCTATTTCACTTGGCATCCCCTTTCAATGGGTTTGCAGCCTGATAAGCCCTTCTGCATGTTCAGTGCCATAAACATTTTATTCATCATTGAAAAAAATAGTCTTGCCAAGCCTCCCACTTTTCACTCTTCTCTGATATGGCTGAAAGTGTACTTTTACCACTGCAATTTAAACAAGTCTTTATTATGATGTTGTGATGAAATAGGAATTTTCTGTTATATTTCTGATTCCTATGAATGCCTCAGTTTCCCTCTGTATTTTGCATTGCTATGCAGTAGGGGCAAAAGGGTTAAAATTACTCCCAGAGCAGAGCAAGATTCTGGAGGAGTTTGTGTCGTTTAGCTGTCTGCAGTGGAATGGCTGAAACTGGCCTGAATCCAAAGAGACAGTGGGAACCTCAGTGGCCAGGACGTTCACACCTAGCAACCAACAACCAAGAGGAAGATGATTTCCCCATGAGTGCTGGGGCTGAAGAACCCAGGGAAAAAATAGTGGGTTCTCAGCACCCACCAGCCACAGCTGATCGGTGGTGCCACCCAACAGCTGTTCGGCGGCTCGGGGAGGGTGGAGAGCAATGAGCGGTGGGAGAGCAGGAGCATCACGGAGGGGGCGGAATGGGGGTGGGAAGAGGTGGAATGGGGTGGGGCCTCAATGGAGAGGGTGGAGTGAAGGTGGAAAGAGCTGGAGCGAGGGCAGGAAGGGGTGAAATGGGGGTTGGGCCTCAGGGTGGAGCAGGGGTGGAGTGCCCCTGGGGAAAATTGAAAGTCAGTGCCTGTGCTTCCCTGCATCCCTAGACAGGGAAGCAGAGCACAGGCCCTATCTGGAGAACAAAGGGAAAAGGTGTCAGGCAGATGGGATAAGTGCTCTCTTTGGAGAAACACAGTGCTCCCACCTTGGACTGACAGAGTGACAGAGCCAGAAACAGAGAGTGGGCAGAGTCCACAACAGCGTGGTTGGGTGGAATGCTGGCTTGGCCAGAATGGACTGTGTCTTAACCTTTATATCTCTGTGTTAACCTAAGGACTTCTCAGTGCTGAGTTCTAATTGACTAATAAACCCTATTTTGTTTTGAAAAGGCTGCCTGGTGTCACTGCAAATACTTGCTGAAGTGCATTGGTCCCTACCTCTATTGGACTCACTGGACAGAGCTCACAGTGTGAAGCAGGAGCACTGGAGATCAGAGGTTCAGCCTCAGAGGTTTTGAGGCTGTGTGGCCCACCCATATGGAAGAGTGAGACCCCTTGGAGATCTGCGGCAGAGAAGGGGTTCCACCAAAGGACTGTTTAAAAGCTTGGGGGTATCCCACATCCTGTGGATCTGTGAGAGGTGCATATATAGAAGTAAAACCAGAACACCCTTGCATAGTGTTCTACAAGACAATCATTGCTCATTGGACCAATACCTACCCACTAACTACAAGAATATACATTCATGGATAAAAAGACACCATATTGCATTCCTGGAGGAAAAAAAGAACACTTGGTTGACAAACGTTTTAGTAAGAACAATTTTTAATAATTAAAATCTCCCACTGCAAAATAAAGCAAACAAACCCACAATATTACATGTAGTCAATTAAGAATTCATGAACAGCTAACTACATATATTTTATTTATTTGTTAGGAGCCAAGGTCTGATATTTTGCTACCTCCGTCACGTAACTGAATAATATTAATCTCATTCCCTCCTCCCAACAAAAAATCTTGATAATTAAATGTCAAGGTAATGATGCGAGACAAGATAGAAACAGAATTACCATTACAGATGCAAATTGGAATCTCGATTCTGCATTCCTATTTCATACCAAAATCCCATGATCAAATTCCCATTGAATACAATAGGATTTTGAGATGCACAAGGAATGCTAGATGAAGCACTTGCTGGGGAGCTGGTAAATACAAATCAATAACACTTTATCACCGCTTGGGCCTGATTCTCAGCTCGTGTAAATCAGCATAGTTCAACTGAAGTAAATGAAACAACACTAATTTATAGCAGCTTAGAATTTTCACCTATCACCATGGTATCTAAGTAAATGGGCTACACTCGGACTTGCACTGTGTTTCTTTGCAAAGGAGTGAGAAGCAGTAAGAATTCCCCTTATATTCGTCCTCAGGCTAAACTGTCCTTGGGGAACGGTGTGAAAGTGAGACTACTTTCCTATTTGTTCCTCCCCAGAGCATCTGGAAGAGTGGACAGGGAAGATTGGGGAGTTGGCTGTGCCCTGGCTGTCTTCACTCCTCCTTGGCAGAATAGCAGAGCCAGCAAGCAGTTGCAGAATAGGTATTTACTGCTGCTATAGGCCAGTAATAAATTACTGCCTCCCCTGGAGCAAGAAGGAAGCAGGAAAAGAATTGTGATTCTGAGTCACAGTGCCTCTGAGGCTACTTCAGGAGTGGGGCAGCTTACATCCTACTCCTTACTCGGGGTTGTGCCTAAAGTCAAAATCCAGCCCTTTTTAATTTTGCATAGGTCTTATCAGCTAACATCACTTACAAAGAAACACAGACAAGACCTGGCTTCTGGAGAAATGTGGGGAAATTCGATTTCTTTTTTTCTTTTATTAAAAATGGAATAAGTTAAACAAATGTACTGGACCAGATCCACATCTGGTATAAATCAGGTCCACTCCATTGACTTCTGTCAGCTGAGAATCTGGTCCTGTAAGTGAGCTGTAGCTCACGAAAGCTTATGCTCTAATAAATTTGTTAGTCTCTAAGGTGCCACAAGTACTCCTTTTCTTTTTGGTCCAGTAAATGTAAGTGAAACAATATAATCTGATTTGCATGAAATGTTGCATGCGGATATGAACTGGGAAGCTGGTGTGTAGCCCTTATATTCAGCTTTTTAATTACTTTCCTGTATTTCAGAAAACAATGTTTGATCCCCATATGGCTAATTTAAAAGTTCTCATAAGAGAGTTATGGATCAGATTCTGACAGGACAACCATATTTATACGAACTAGTACGTAGAACAAGTACGACACTGAAGAAGAAGACAACAAAATAAACAAATCCTATTTAAAAATAAAAATACCTAACATTTCATCTTCAAAGTTTTGTATATATATTATTTTTTCTAAGACCACCCATCTGAGGCAAGGAAACATTTATCTCCATGTTACAGATGAGGAAACTTAACCTTTCTACGTGAATTTGCTCCATTTTGCAGCACAGTTAATTTCAGATCCGGGATTGGAACTTGGGAGTTGCCGGCTCCTAGTTACCATGTCCTTCTCTAACCTAAATAGAGACTTTGAAACTAGAAACAGAGAAATATTCTTCTCTCAGTCTCTCACTTTGTCGCGATTTCTATCCCGCCCTCCTCAAAATCTATCCCTTTCATTTTGCTTCTGTTTTTAAAGATTTTTCCAAATCTGCACTCACATCTGTAGAAAACATGACATCTAAGTGTTTTTCCTGTGGGGATCTTACTAATGGTAAATTTAAGTTTAACACTTAGATCTGTTTTACAACTTCTGTTATTCAAATAGGGAATTAAAGTGTAAATTAGGCCATAAATCCTGTGGGGTGAAGGACCAGGAAGTACAACAAAATGATCTTTTCTTAGACTTGAATACAACAGTTTTTGTCCTCTTCCCCAACAGAGAATGTCAAAAGCATGCAAGCAAAAGGAAATCAAATAAAGAAGGAAAACAATTTTTTATACTTAAAATAAGCACCCACATCATTAGAACTTGAATTAGTAATGGGGAGCTGTTTATTGGCCTTATTGGTTCCACAGTCAAAGTTCCAGCTGAAATGAGAGATCTAATTGCAAACATAGTTCAGTTTATACTTTTATTCATCCAAACCCCAAAATTGGCTCCTCTGGTCAAAGCTTAGAAGATTTTCCTCTCAGATTTTCCTTTCCTAACACAAGAAGCTGGAGGAGGAAAAACATATGCTTCCAGGCTCAACAGGTTTCATTAACAGTACCCATACACCTGAGAAGTATTTTGAAGTCTGGATGTGTTTATGAATAATCTTTAACTATAGAATCAACTTTGGAACACTTGAAAAAGACACATAAAAGATACTGCATCACACCAAAAATGAATAGGTAACATGTTGGGCATGATCATTCCTTTGTTCTGTCTTTATTCTTTGACCTTATTGACTTTTGACTGCTTGTGTGGGCGACTAATCTTGAGTTTAAGATTAAACTAAAATGCAACAGGTAATAAGCCAACAGCAGTCTTTATCTGAAAACATGCATTCAGCATTCAAGAAGAGAAGATGAAATTTAACAGCAGGGAACTGGATTAAGGCCAAGATAATATATAGTATAACCCCCGCCCCCATCCCATCTACTGGCATCAGGCAGTTTTTTTTCTTCTTGGGCCAACTATGATGGTGTACTTGTAGACATATGGAACTCACTTATTCTAATCACGGAGGGCCAGATTGTGGCACAGTCTACAAAGGGGCATAAGGTGGAGTAGACATGCCCCCTTTACATCCCTGCTTGGCCTCCCTGCTTTTCTGCTGCAATAGTGTGGTAGAATGCAGGAGCTGTGCACCTAGCACTTTCCTCACAAACACTCTGTGGGTGAGGAGTGGCCAGAAAGGGGTGAGGAATGATGTAGCCTTGGCTCAGAGCCTCCAGTGTGCTGGCCGGCACACCTGAACCAATTCTGAGGAGGAAGCTGGTATACTATCTTCAAGGGCAAGGGCGAAATTCCTTACCCGCTCCTGGGATGCTACAGTTTAATGCTGCTCCTTATGCAGATTAGCGATAAATAGACAATGTAATAATTAAACTAGACACTCAGGGCCACAGCCTCAGTTGGCGTAAATTGGTGTATGCTATTTCACACTAGATGAGTAAATAAAAATGTTATAAGAAACTAGACTTTATCATAAACATAAAAATATGAGAAGTTGGGTTCTTATCTGCCTTAAATTGGGATATTTTGGGGTTTGGCTAGGGAAAGGGGGCATGGCCAAGAAACTGAAACCTCTGGCTGAGCCCAGGCTACTTGAATGGCTTGCTAGGAACATAGGCAACCAGGTATAAAATGGGGATTAAGCTAATATGAACTAAATCCACTTTACTTCAGAATGAGAGTGTCCACATAAGAGTTTACTGTGGTTTTACTAACATACTTTAACTTTACATCTTAAATTAATTAGCTTTTACTAACCTTCTTGAGCATCCCCATATAGACAAGCCCTAAGAGAAAAACACTGCTCATTGCTTGAGCTCTCCAAAATCCAATGCACACAGCAATATCCAGGAGGAAGTGAAATGATCTGACAGTTCTGTGTGATACCTGATCAGACTTCACTTCCCTCATTTTTGCAGCAGTTCCAAAGGTGAAGGCACAGGTCAGTGCCATTTCTCAATAACCAGAAGAGAGATTCATCTCTGCAGTCTGTGTCCAAGACAAGCCTGTTAGATGAAAAGAGGAATGATTCACACCCTTTTAGCTGATATTACAAGGGCTTGTTTTCATCCATTTAAATGTCTGGTGATTGGTGAACAAGTTTTAGTGGTGCAGGAAGAATCCTTCAATGGATTCAGAGGTTATTTTTTTAATATTAAGACAATGGTGAATAATGCCGTAGTATGTCTGGGCTTTTTCACAGGCTCTTTTTTCCCTGTAAAGGGAAGCTCATGTTTTGTTTTTTTGTTTTTTTTTAAATCTGAACAAGTTTTTTAACTCTGAATAGATCCTTTCTAAAGGAATCTGTCTAGTTCTTTTACTTTGAAACTAAGTGCATTAACTTGAATTGAGGTCTTTTCAATGACTGCAGATTTGGAATAATTCATTTTTCTTTCAGAAAAGGCAAAAATGCTTTTCATTAAATGCATTTGCACATTAATATATTAACTACTAAATTGAATTCTGTGTTTCAAGCAATTCAACTCTCTCTCTAGGCTTGTCTTCATAATAATTTTCAATGGCAATTTCCAGTCAAAACTGGAGTGGGTCGACAACATTTTCATATAAGCATGTGTCAAAATCAGCTACACCATTTAACTATGAGCTAAATGGTAAGTGATTTGAAATGAAGGGGGAAAATATTCCATTAATAAAAGACAGGTTTGCAGGACTCAAAATCCAAACTAGGCACCATCCTTTAGTTAATATTTGCATTATATAAAGATATTAAAGTTAAGGACAAGAATATATTTTCCTCTTGTGGTAGAGGGTCAAATTTTCAAAAGCGCTTATGTCCTATTGATTTTTAGTGGGATTTTTAGGGCTCTTCAATAGAATTGGGTGGAAATGGTTTTCCTGTCCTTTAAAAATTTGAGATTAAAAAAAAAATCCCATCCCGCATCAAGATGACATCAACCTTTCTAAATTGTTCAGAAAAGAAGCAAAGAGATCCACCCATCCTACCAGTAGGATAGGGAACTCAGCTGGGAAGTGGGAGACCCAGCTTCAAGTTCCCAGGTTTGGTTTTTGTTCTATTCAGAGCTTGGACTTGAATCTGGATCTCCCATGTGAGAGCCACAGGAGTATTGGCTATTCTGGACTCACCCCCACACACCCCGATGCATACTGACACACTTTCCTGACAAAACTTTAGTTGATATGTTTTTGAGAAAAGTTTTGGTTTCAATGAAAAAAACTTTTCATGGAAAAATGCCTGCCCAGCTCGAATTCTAACTTACTTTTGCCCTTGGTCTAAGGGTAATTCAAATATGTGTTTGATTACTAAGAAAAAGTTACATGTCTCTATACACTGAGCTCTCTGGCAGTACTATAACTGTAGGACCATGAATGTGTATATGTCTGTATTACAGACAGTGGAGGTATAACTTTAGTATCACAAAAATAAATTGCCATCCTAGATTTTTTTCCTGTAAAAAGCCAAAACCCACTCACATAATATGATAAAAGGATGTACAAAAAATACAAGGTATTGTCTCTGCTATATAGCCATTATATAATAAATTGTGCATTGAAAGTATTAAGTGGCAACAGGGATGCATTCTCTATCAAATTATCCTTTCATTTTATGGAAGGCAGAGTCTCCCTTAAGTCTGTATAAAACATTTACAGTGCCTATGCCCATTCTTTGAGTGCTACTGTATGCGGGAACAGGGCAAGGGACAAGTGAAGAGAGTGTTATAAATAAAATATTATGGGTCTTTATTGTAACTTTATAAGGCAGATCATGCTCTCTTTCTCTTTGTATAAAGGCACTGCACCAGTGGCAGTTCTTAGGTGCATTGGGCCTGCAGTGGATGGAGCTAGGTCAAATTGGCCCTGTGGCTGCAGGGTCTAGTATTGCTGAGAAGTGGCTCTTACACCTTTTTGTTTTGTTTTGTGTTTTGAAGTGCAGTATGCATTCCACCCAGTACCGCAGTTTTCCAGTCTCTGAAAACACAGACAAGAATTTCCTCACACACTCCTCTGGGCCTCCTTTGAACTGTACAATCAAGTGCCCCTTCCTGTTTTTAAAGGGACAGCTCCCATTAACTGAAATATAACTATTGCTCCAACACACGTTAAAACAACAATATCTATATTAAGTGCTAACTAAATTGTTTTAAAATATTAAACCATTTCAAGAATTACAATTATCTTGAAATAATTATTACAAGCATCAGGATTTCTGGATGCTTCCTGAGGGAATGCAAAGAAAAGTTTTCTGTGTCTTGCTCACCTATGCAGGGAGGATTAGTATACATCCTTATCTGACTTACAATCACTGATGCCTTATTTCAACCCAAAAGTGCTTTGCAAAAATTGTACAAATGGAACAATGTAATCACCACAGAAATGGAGCTACCTTTGTGCTGTACTAGGGGACATGATGCGAAATTTCTCCATCTAGAAATTGTGATACAGTAGTTAAAACTTTCAGATGAATGAATCAGTTATGTTATTAAGTTTGCTTATAATCATAGTTTTTATACTTAAAAATCCTTTTACCACAGTCCTTGTACTAGCAAGATTTTGATCATAGGGCCTGATCCAAAGTCCACTAACTTCGATGGGTTTGGATCAGGGTCATAGTGCAATGGGAAAAGATTTACAAATATAGAGTAAGCCCATTCAAAGAGGCATTAGAAGTTTCAGTTTGTCAATGGATGGAATTTTCATATGACAATACTGTACTCATTTTTACACGTACGTATTCACAGACTTTACAGGTTTTTGTTTATTAACACACAATGTTAAATCTGAACAAAAATTCAGCAAATGTAAGGTCCCATACTAAACCCTTTATGCAGAATCAGGACCACTAAGAAAATAAATACAAGTCAAAACATGGCCTACAAGTAGATATATGAATATTTTATAACAGTCTGAATAATTCTGTGAATGACCAAAATACGTATGTATCTGGCACCCTGCCCTATTGTTACATCACAGAGTGATATTGTACTTCTAGGAATAACATGCTGTAGATTTAGGAACTAGAATTTTCAATGCAGTAGTATCAGTGGTAGAATAACCCTTTCTTATTAGCAGTACATGCTCAGGAAGAATACTGACCATGACATATCATGCATGCAGGCAAAGTTGTACTGGAATATTCACCAAGGTCTGAACCAATAAAAGAACAGCCATATGCTTGGAGTTATACACATGCCCATGTGCTTTCCTGGATCTAGGTCCTAACTTGCTGGGTGATTTGGAGGTATTGGGATATTTAAAAGGCCTGGCAGACCATTTAAAAAGAAAACTCTTTTACTACAGTGAACAATTCTGTGATTCTCAAATTACAATGAACTGATGTCATATTCTTACTTTTCTCTGATGCAACACAAATTCTTGTGGGAGTTGGTTGCATTTTTTCCTTATCCAGAGTCATACAGAACAAACTCTTTTTTTTTTTGCAAGAAACTATTGGGAGTCTTTAAAAATAAGGTATATATTAAAGTTGTTACCAGGCTGATGCATCTCTTTCTAGTCTGTTATATCAGTGCCTGACTTTGTGAAGGGTCACTTAATATATAACCAAGAGATTATCACAAAGATTTGTAAGTGCAGAATGTGTATCCCTCTCAAGAAACATTTCTAGCTTTCCTTCCTGCCCATTTTTTTGTGTGTTCTTCCAGCATTAAATATATCCTAAAAGAATGGGTCATTTTTTTCACCAGCAAATGACTGATTTATGAACAGAACTTTGTGGGAAATAGTTTTCCTGTCCTTCCAGAGTTTGAGATTTTAACATTTTCCTCATCCCGAACTGAGACAAAAAGTTTGAAAATATTCATGAATTGATAACCCCGTACATTGGGATTTCATCAATTACATTATTTCAATAATCTCAAAATATTTCACTTGAATATTGACCTTTATATTTTATCTTTTGGGGTATAAATAGCTAAAGTTTCAAAATGAAAAATTTCTTGAAATAGAAAAACAAAACTTTTCAGTCTGAAAATGCCAAAATGGTATATTTTAACAATGTCAAAACTTTTTTTCTCCAAAGACATTTCTCAAATCAGGAGAGTCATCAAAACTCACTCTTTCCCATGAACAGTCTGGGTTTCAATGAATCAGCATTTTCCAATGGAGAAAATATTTTGTCTGAAAATTTCCTACCAGCTCTTTTTTAAAATACTCAGATCTATGAAACCAATGAACTCTGAAATAATGAAACATACTCTAACTAAAGGCAGAATCCTGCTTCCAGTGAAGCCAATAACAATAACTGTCATTGATTTAAGTGAGGAATGATCAAGCCCTAAATCCAGGATGACAGTGTCCCACAAAAAACCTGTTTTCCTTGGTCTAATAAAATAGACTACTTAGTAATAGATTCTGTTATTATTACTCCTATTGAGAAGCACCTTAGCCCATGAATGAGACCATTGATTTTAATGGGATCACTCACGGAGTAATGCAGTAGTCATTCTGAATAAGAATATCAGAATCTGGCCTTTTGTTTCTGCAGATATCTTTAGATAGACAGACAAGATTCCATCCTGTCTAGCTAATCAGATTTCCTTACAGTTTGTTTAGTGCTTTATTGTGTTGTGAATTTCCTGTGTGTGGCTTTAATTATTATGAGTAATAGAGGGATTTATGTAGATGCACATTGGTGTTGGCTGTGCGTTTAGCAGGGCATATGTTTGCATAAGGGCTGCACCAATTTATATTCCACTAACATTTCAGCAGGGCATGTGAGAACCTTGCTTTTTTCATTGTCTAATGTAACGCTGTCCCCACAAGAAGATTAAGACAAAGATTCCTTATTTAGCAACATTAAAAGTGAATATAATTTTATACTGATGATAGCATTGGACATCACGTATTCAGCTGGCATACCCCTGAACTGCACATCTGGTAGGTGTGGATAGAATTCATTAGAATAAGTCTTCCATAAATAATGTGCCAAAGCCTTGATATAACAAGTGCTTAAGCGTGATGGCAGCCATTTACTCTTTGCCAGTTCAAATGTACTTCCTTCCAGGGCTGGAATTCATCCACACTCTCACTTGAAATACTGGAAATGAGATCAGTCCATTTTGGAGATGAAAGTACAGTGTATGGGCCAGATCCACAGCTGCTATAAATTGACGATGCTCCACTGAAGTCAATAGATGTATCCAAACTTATATTAGTTGGCCTACGTACTTTAACTTTTCTCTAGCCCATGATTATTATTTTTGTGTGTGTCCATAGTACTCTCTTGGTTTATACTAGCTGAATCTGTCAATTCATTTGTGCAGTGATGACCATGGATCAGAAGTAGCAGAGAAACATGTTGCGGTATGTTGTCAATGATTGTCCATGTATGAGACATAAGCAGGACACAACACTTCTGGCAGTGCCTCTACAGGAGGGAGGAACGAAACATGTCACATTATTTCTGTGTGTTCCCTTAAGTCAATGCTCCTGACAAGAGATATCCCTTCAAACAAAATCTTCAGGGGAAAAACCAAACAGACACCAGAGGAAGAACTTATCTGTTATCACCAGTTCCAGCCCAGTATGATTAACAGGCAGCAGTCATATTATTCCTCTGCGTCCCTCACCCCAGATGCTGAGAAGTGGTTGGCATTTTCCCCTTGATAGGACATGTAAGCAACCATTTATCAGTAGGTCTATTTTCAGATATTATTAAGGTGTTCAGCTGAAGTGCTGACAAGAAGTTGATGTATTTAAAAGTGACCAGGAGGCTACTGAAGGAGAACTGTTAACTGTTGTTTCTGGTTCAGAAGAAGGCTTAATTTACTGTAGGGCCAAAAGAAAGTTTCCCTTCAAGCCTCAACAATTTTTTTGATTTATATATTATTTAAAGCATGCTGCCTATGCTCTAAAGCTATGTTCTCTTATGCTTCCTTACATATAAATATTGGCTTCTAGGTACAATTCAGTTCCCACTATAATTGCCCTCTCAATAAGAAAAGGTTTATACTATGCAGTACTTGGCTCCCAATGAGGCACTATAAAGAGGTTGCACAAACACATATAATACATATGGAAATGGCACCTCTTTATTTCTCTGGAAAACATTTTCAGAAGTGCTGAAATCATTAGGAGCCAGTGATTTAGGCTTTTAAGGCATTTAGGCTTTTTTGCAATGTTTACAGCACAATCATAAGAGAAATATTTTGTTTCTCAAATGAAGTACTTAAATTAAATTTTAGATTATATACAATCAATGATAAAGGTCTGACCCAACTGTTTGTTCTTCTAAATATACTGTATATTATCTCTCTCTCTCTGCAGGGCAATATCTTTTTATGTCTCCATGCCCTATCCAGCTACATCTGATCAGGACCTCCTGTGTCAGTGAACTATAAAGCATAAAAATGTTGCACTGCATTACACCTTCAAACTAGATAAAGGTAACTTCAAAGATATTTTCCCCTAATTTGTTTTTTATTCTGCTCATACTTTTTGTTAAAAATATTAGTTCCCAATTTCCCTCTTTATTCATCCATTGGGATGATGAGGGACAGTGATCTTGCTCACCCTACAATGACGTTCAGCTACATCCATAAGATGAAAGTATAGGGACAATCATGTCTCCATGCTCATATTATTAGATTTATCAGCTGCCTGAATGTACACAAAATGGAATAACCTTTCCATAGAACATAATGGGGACTCCAGCAGCTTACAGAATGTGTTGGATATATATCTGCACTTATCCACAGAAAACGTGCAAAAGAAGTGCCAGGTTCCTCTTACAATCCATCCAGCATGCCTCAAACCTGACCCAGAGGGACCATGTCAAAGAATCAGCAGGATGCTCAGTCTTCATGAATATCCATTTCTTGTTAGCCCCAGTGTCAGTGAAAATAAGCTTTTAATTGTGATTCCGACACTTGCCCTTAACTGGACAGAGTCAATCAACCCATTTCATTTATGACATGCACCCATGAAAAGTTTGGGTCTCTACCAGTCTGGGTCTGATTTTATCTGATGAAAAAGAGAGCAATTCTTTGCCCTGAACCATTAAGGCCATTTGATTAAGAGAAAAAAAAAACTGTTACAAGTTATACTTCTAAATTTAGGCACTAATGACATCATTCATGGCAACGAGCATGTTGTAATAAAATATATAGACCCATTATTTGAATGTAACCAAGTATATGATCTCTCCTCAGAGTATCAGCTCCATTTCTTGTTTAGTAAAGCTGAAAAAATAAAACAAATTAAAACAAAAACTACTTGTCAAAGAACTGCTGTAATATTTGAAATAACTGACTTTCAACTGAGACACGTATAGGAACAGCTATTAGTTTGGTGAATGGAAGATTTCCTTTTTGACTCACTTGGTAAACCTGCTTTCTATATACCCCAAGGATTCTGATTCAAGGACCCGCTGAATGCACACACAGCAAGTTCACTTACCAGATTTAATCTGTCAGATGTGAACAGCTGTCATATCCATCTGTGGGACATTCTCAAATGGTGCAGGGATCACAACCTGAGATTCTTTGTGGGTTTCCAGGATTATAGGTCCCACAAGCACAAAATGAATCTAGGTAATTTGGCAGTCAAGTTTATAGCATGAAATATTGTAGGGTTTCTGACTGAGCAAGAGTTTTATATCTCAGTATTTATATTTACCTTTAGCAACTGGAAAATCAGTAGTTTTTGGTATCACTTCTGTTGTGTTGTGTTATCCAAAAGAGCCTTTGTTGACACCATTCCTTTGACCATCTCTGGTGTTTTTGTCATAAAGAAAACCCAGTCACGCCCTTGTGTTGCTAAATTAATTCATGCAGCATGTATCAAACAGATTTTCCCTTGCAACATTTCCCTCGGATTTGACTGCTGAATTTTTCAAAACATCTTGTCCTCTTTAAACTTTTACTATGGGGATGGATATGCATATTGATATTAATTTAGAAGTGGAATTCAGATGGATGAATATTTGCTTAATTTTCATGTCCTCAGATTTGGAGTTAATCCATATTTTTGTTAAAGATGTGTCATTATAGTTTTGTTTTATTTAAACCATTTAAGGCCCCAAATCAATGGCAGAATATATGTGCAGACAAAAAAAAATCCTTAAAAATAACTTTCTTCGTCACTGAACAGCTTAGTTTGGAGTTAAGGATTTTAGTTTTCATCCAGCAGATGATGACATTCCAGACATCTCAAATACTGCCCACAATGACAGAAGGAAACCCGGACTGCTGTAGATAAGTGTGCAGGGGAAAAATTGATTTAAAAACCATTGTGTTTTCAACTGTAAATGAAGCCAAATTTTGAAAAGCAGCCCTGATTTTTGCAGATGCAATACATGGCATTTAGACATCTAAATACTGTACTTTCAGGCACAGCCATATCAGTAGCTGTTTAAATGCTATGAGATGCTTGAAATGAATTGCAAGCCAATAAATAAAATAAAAATAATAAATAAATAAATAAATAAATAATAGTTAAGAATACCCCCAGGCAAAACAAGGGCACGTCTACATTCCCCTTTTAAAAATCAGGGCCATTGTATTTTAATCTACAAATTCATCCTGTTTATTATTGTGATCGTTACTGGGTTTTTCTTTCAGTTCACCTTAAAAGTCTTGAACAATGAGATAAAGTTAGAGCTATAGGTAACTGTTCCCCAGAGCTGAGAGTTTTGTTCAGAAAACCCTTAAAAACTTGCACCCTTCGTATGTCAACTGTGAAGAATGATTTTATGGAGATAGCATGCTTGAATGAGTACTGAGAGATAGAAACTCAGATTCTATTCCAGGCTCTGTCACTAGCCTACTGGTTGATGTTGGGCTGATCACGTCATCTCTCTGTGCCTCAGTTTCTCCATCTGTAAAATGGGGATAATGATACCTTCTTTCAAATGTGATTTGAGATTTATGCATGAAAAGTGCTTAGAATAATTTTTAAAAGAATTGCTGAAAATTAGTCCATAGAAAAATCAAATTATCTCAAGTTCAGGGACAAACAAAACTGTTTGTAGTTTATTTTCAACCTCAGGTCTAACCTGTTGTGCAGAATTAGTCTCTGGTTACTGGGATGTCTGTTCTAGGGTCCTAGCTTTAACCAGAACCACACAGGAAAAATGGGAAGCACGTTCTGGATAAAAGGGGCTTGCTCTAGATTACTATATTTATCTTTCATTGTTGCCCAATGTACATATAATTGGGTGTACTTAGTGCCCACCACCATAGGAAAGCAATCAGACTTACAATCAGTTTTGTTTTTAATCATTCCTAGAAAGGACATACTCTCTATTGGCTAGGCCAGGGGACAGAGTCAGGTCTCTGATGTTCTATCCCTGGTCACTTTCCGCAGCTCAATTCTGTAAAGCGTTACTTTTCTGGTAGATTCTTCTATATTTTTGCTGGTCTTCAAGAACTTTACTTGTTGAAATTCAGGCCTTGTCTTCACAGCTGAACTGAACTGTTTGTAAATGAACCCAGTTGTACTGAACCAGTTTAAGCACAAACCATTAATCACACATATACTAGCTTTACTATAGTAGCCTTGCTATACTACTCTTGCTTGCTTGTTTTAAGCATTGTCCTGAAAGCATGCTAAGCCCGTGCTAAACCATTTCAACTGTAGTGCCCTCTGGGTAACTGTCCCACAATTCCTGGGTCAGTTCCCAGAAGCAGTGCATTCTGGGAGATTTCAAAGGCCCACTTATGCACGGTTGGACAAAAGTGGGAGGATGAGTCAAACAGGTTCCAACTTATCTTCATCCAAAATGTCACTAAACTGGTAAGAATGAACCAATTAAACTTTAACTAATGACTGAAACTGCAGAAAGGTAGTCTGTTTTAATGAGTTATTAGAATATTTATGGGTGTTTGTGGAATTTTTGTGTGTGGCTGCAAAGTGTTCTACAAGCCTTATAGGGATTGTAACCATTTTAATTTCTCTAGTATATATTAGGTTCCTGTTGGATAAAGCAATTGCATACAAGCCAAAATGTACTGAGTGTGATTATGAAAAACCTGTGTTACCAAAATGAGTTCTGAAACAGTCTTGTTAAACTGCCTGCTAACAAAACATTAGATCATATGAACGCCAAACTTTAGTTTACATGTATGTTACAGACTTGAAAAAGGAGTCACAAAAGCCAAACACAGCTCTGTCAGGCAAGAATCTTCTTCATTTTCATTGGCTTGGTGTCCAGAATTCTTCCCCTTCTCTCATCCACCCTCAACCAACACAAATAGAAGGACAGGCTAATATTTAGGTTCCTCAGCCCCCTCAAACAGCCCAAACAAAAACCCACCCACCCTGTGCAGACATTTTATAGAGCACAGCAGATGTCCAAACAGATGACAGGACAGGAAAATGTTAATAGTAACAACAAGTCAAGCAGAATTTTCCTGGCCACAGTTTGCCCAGCAAGCAAGTTCAGGGAGTTAACAGCAAAACTGCTGCATATATTTAAACTTTGCGCTGTGGGTCATGTAAACATTCCTTTCATGGAAACTGTGCTGAAAATGTAGAATCTCTCTGACCCTGCTGTGTCTTCCCTATAAGGTTTATCATAATGCTGTGACATAACTACACATTGTATCTGTCAAAAAGATGGCATCTCGCTGTTTTAGAAATCCAGCTTGTGTTTATCAGTGGAATCTGAAGAAAAGGAATAGAGTGATCTTATGCTATCTGAAACATTTTCCTTTATCTTAACATTTTCTTAAACAAAATATCATGTGAAAGCTATCATAAACTACAATACCATAACTGTCCCTTTGTAATAAAAACATGTATTTATTTGCATTGGCATGTACAATTATGAGGAGATGGATGAGTCTCACATGCCTATCAGGTGGAATACTAGCGTTCCCCCAAATAATCAGTAAAATAAATGGTAGCCTTTTAATTGTCTAAAAAAGAAAAGGAGTACTTGTGGCACCTTAGAGACTAACAAATTTATTTGAGCATAAGCTTTCGTGAGCTACAGCTCACTTCATTGGATGCATTCGGTGGAATGCATCCGATGAAGTGAGCTGTAGCTCACAAAAGCTTATGCTCAAATAAATTTGTTAGTCGCTAAGGTGCCACAAGTACTCCTTTTCTTTTTTGCGAATACAGACTAACACAGCTGCTACTCTGAAACCTGTTTTAATTGTCTGTCTCTGTTCAATGCTATTTTCTTATTTTGGAGAGAGAGAGAGAGGGTGGAGATTATAGTTTAAAATTCTAGTCATTTCATTGTTGTCCTAAAGCAATATGTCATTGTCAGGCACTTTATCTGTCAGTTGCACTCTTGCCTGTAGACAGCAATAGCCCTCTGGGAGATTTCATGGTGACTTTTTCTCTCTCTCTCTCTCTCTCTCTCTCTCTTTTTTTGCCAGGCTGCAGCAGGTGTGAAGTCGCCACAACTCTATTAGCTCTACCATGGTAATAAAAGCAAATTATTATAATAGACTTGCCTGTCTACTCATTACTAAGGAAGTGACTTGCTTCAGGACTTGCCCTTTCTCTATGTAAGGCCACACTTTCCTGCCAGGTCTCTTTCAGAAGAGGCCTCAAAAATGAAGACTTCAAACACTCAGCTGGAATCCAACTGCATTCCACTCCGCCATCCTCACAGACTGGACCTGAAAAGCAAGTCTTCTCTTATTTCAGTCCTGACAAAAGCAGAACAATGGATGGCTATTGGCAAAGTCTTTTTTTTTTTTTTCCTGTTAAGAGCTATAAGCATTATCCCAGGAATCTCCATTCACATGAAGATAATGCACAGTCACTCTCTCCCTGTTTAGACTACAGCTCAGTCTAACTCAGACTACCTCTCATTTTCCTTCTTGCTTTTTAATCTAAGGCTTTACCTACTGAGCTACCCAAGAACCAAACAAACTAAATAATAAGATAATTGTGGTAAATCTAAGTGCATTGAAGCCTGAGACAAAGAGGTTTTGCCTTTTCCCCTCAGTTCCTAAGCCATATTTATGGAAAGGAACTTCCAAACAGACATGCTTAAGACCTTTGAATGAGCTTCTGGAGCCTGGAAGGGGTAAATGTATTCTGTGGAGAACCATCTATCCTCCAGAGCTGCATAGCGTTGATCACAAAGCTTCTTAGCACCCTGCTTCTCAATGAGCTTCTGCACACTAGCATTCTTAATGGGCAATGTGTCTTTAGAAATTCAGTATATTACCATGAAAAAATTCCTTTCTACATTTTAAGTACTATTTAGCCCTTTGATTTGTGTGTTTTATTTTGATTTTAGGGAGGGTGAAAGATATGTTAAAGAACAGAGAAATACACCCTCCCTAAAGGCTACCTCGAACTGATTGCCAGAGAATGCTGAGATAGATTAGAGGGGAGACTGCATAATGAAGAGCTTTTGCACTGAGCAAAAATAACTGTAAGTTATACAAGACATAACTTACTATTATATATATATTCCCTTATGTTTTAGTCAAACAAATGTCTCAAATAATATCACTGGCACTTACAGCTCTGAATTACCTTCTGTCAGATCCTAAGCTGCAGTCATAATAGCTAATGAGAAAACCTTAAAAGGCTTGAAGTTTTGGTTCAGAAACTGAAAAGTCTGGATATTTTTCAAAGGATTTATCAGAACCTCTGCAGGTTTTCTCCCTTTCCCAGCTGACAGTTCCCCCCTCTGTTCCCAGAGCTACTGCTCTGACTTCTGGCTTCCACCATCCCAATCGGATAGGATCACAGTGGGTCCACCTTACAGGGTGCTGGCACCCTGCTGCCTTCCAAAGGCTCTCAGAGGACATTTTTGGTGCTTATCTGAACTGAAACTCTGAAACTTTTGAAGTCTGTTTTGAAGATTGCACGCTAGAAATGGAACACAGAAGCTGACAGAAGGAGAACGGCCTACCCTTCCTCCTAATCCCAAACACAAACATTGTCCCAGCTCCCACAAGGAGCTCTTTCTCTATGTTGCTGTACTTGATAATATCCAGGTAAATATAATATAGTGGGTTTGCTTCAGAAATAGATGATGTTCACAGATATTTGGATATTTTAATGGAACTATACTCTTCTCTTCTTCTCTATTCTACACAGCCATCATCAACATAGGATCTGAGTGCCTTCCACTAGCGCACTGAGTAATATTACTAGCATATGTCTTGTGTGGTTCTTTGTTTCCCCATCCCTATCTTGAGAAATCATAGAATTACAGGACTGGAAGGGACCTCAAAAGGTTTGGTCCAGTCCCCTGCACTCACGGCAGGACTAAGTATTACCTAGACCATCTCTGACAGGTATTTGTCTAAAAATGCTCTTAAAAATCTCCAATGACAGAGATTCCATAACCTTCCTAGGCAATTTATTCCAGAGCTTTCAGTTAGGAAGTTTTTCCTAATGTCTAATTAAACCCCCCTTACTGCAATTTAAGCCCATTGCTTCTTGTCCTATCCTCAGAGGTTAAAGAAAACAATTTTTCTCCCTCCTCTTTTAACAACCTTTTATGAACTTGAAAACTGTTATCATGTACCATCTCAGTCCTCTCTTCTTCAGACTAAACAGATCCATTTTTTTCAATCTTCCCTCATAGGTCACGTTTTCTAGACCTTTAATAATTTTTGTTGCTCTCTCTGGATTTTCTCCAATTTGTCCACATCAAATGTAGCGCCGAGAATTGGACACAGAACTCCAGTTGAGGCCTAATCAGTGCAGAGTAGAACAAAAGAATTACTTCTCAAGTCTTACTTACAACCCTTCTGCTAATAGATCCCACAGTTGTGTTTCCTTTTTTTGCAAAGAGTTACACTGTTGACTTATATTTAGCTTGTGATCCACTATGACCCCCCAGATCCCTTTACACAATACTTCATCCTGGGTAGTCATTTCCCATTTTGTATGTGTGCAAGTTACATGGGAATATTTTTTTTCATTTATGAAGTATATTATACCTATGCCTTGCTCTGCATTTATATTAGCAAAGGAAAGGAAAGGTTGAAGAAGATCACTTTGCAACTGGGACCAAAGTTTTGAAGTGTTTTAGTTGATATGGGACTTCATTCCACAGTATAAGACCAGCCCCGAGAAAGTTGTCTTCTGCACAGATGAATTTTATCACTGTGGCAGACAGTTCTACTGCGCATGAGGAATGGAGTTGTCAAAAATTATCCTTGTCTGGGAGCTTAGGTGATCTTTTATCTACCCTGGATCCAGCCCATTTAAGACCTTGAAGATAAGGACTGAGGCCTTGAATTTTTACGTATATCCGATAGGAAGTCAGTGTAGAGAGTGGATGGCAGGTCTAATGTAGCTTTAATTGCTGCCTTGCTCTGTACTAATTCATCCAGATCTAGTTATAATCACTATAATCACTGCAGTGTGTAGCCACGGAAAGGAATATGCTGTCACCAATTTAGCATTACAGGCCAAATTCAACTCTTATACCAGATTAAATTCTGATTCATGAATAAAATTCTTCCTGATTTAACAAGAAGAGAGAAAAAATGAGATCTCTGACATTACTACAGGATACAATAACAGGAGATGATGGACTGGGAAGAAAAGCAGAAAACATCGGACACAAATATTGTAGTTGTTTGCCAAATGGGATGTTCCAAATGTTCACAATGCAATTTATGACATCTCATAGCCCCATCTCACTGCTATAGCCCAGTATTTTGTAACAACAATTTCCTCATTCCTTTTTTTTTTAAATGTAGGGCTGGATCCTTAGCTGGTGCCTATTTACACCAGCCAAGCATATGCATTGTGAATTTAGTCCTTGTGAAAGAAGCTAAATTGAAAGTCCTGGAAACCAATTTCATCTATTATAGAACTAACAGAGCAGAGGCAGTACTCCTGACAGCGTGTTTTAACCTTGCTCTGGACAGTTCAGCCTTCACGGTGAGAGTGACTCAGCCCATTCAGTCTTTGACCTCTATTCACAATACCATCAAATATGTCTATTGCACACTGTGATTTTGTCAATCTGAAAAAGAAAAAGGGGAAAAAACCATGAGAAAATGCAATGTTCAGAAGTACTCATCTGGGCTCCTAAGAGTGTCTGTAAAATGGCTTATCAGCCCAATCTGTGTTCGAGAAACATGCTATCAACCCGACTGTTGTACTGGCTTACATCACTAAGGCAAGTGTTGATCAAAAGGATACCTTTCAGCAAAGTTAGTGCTGACTAAAAAAGAAAAAGAAACCTACTATTGAATAGAATTGTATGAATTTTGGGGGGAACAATCACTAATCTTTATTTGAATTTTTAAAACTATGCATTCTGACTGCCTCTGGAAACCTTTGATTTCTATAAATACTCTAGCAAAGGATTTTACTAAAACATTCACTAAATTGCAATGATACACAGAAAACACAGTCCAGATTAAAAATCAAGAGTATTTAAACTGAAATCTGGTTTTAAGAATTACACACATGCAAATGGGAAACAGAAAGATAGTATGTACATGTGTCTACTAAAAAGAGCATGGAATTTCTGATGAGTAGAATTGTTCAAACATTGTTGAATTTTGAATTTTTGATAACATTTAAGTCATGTTCCAAAATTTGAAAAAGAAAACAAAGCAAAATAAGACCACAAACAAACAAAAACAAACAACACTTAAAAAAAAAACCAAAGCAGAAAAATTTTGGAATTTTGATAAGATTTTTAAGACAACATTTTCCCCTTGCTTTTTGTTGAATGATAGAGCTAGTTGGAATGTTTCAAAAAGTGTGAAATAGCAACTGAAATTTGATTTGACTACTTTTGCTATTAGATTTGGGTGAATAATAAAATATTAAATTAAAATATTTTTCATTTTAAAATTGTCAATTTAAAATGTATTTGTCATATGAATTACCTGACAAGTATGCAGCTGAATTTTTCATTGTGTTCTGCTTATTTTAGAAAGTCCATAGCACCGTTAGGAAACAAAGCAGCATGCAGGCACTTCACTATTTGACTTCCATTAAAGCCAATAGGAGCCAAGAGGCTAAATCTCTATGCAGCAACTTGAAAAAGCAGTAACCAGCATCAAAGAATAGCAAAAAGCATACTTCAAGCAGTAAAGGAAGGGAGCACCAGCTGTGTATGCATACCATTCTTTTACACACTTTCCAAATGCTAGATTGTGACATTAAGATCTACCCAGTGTTAAGTACTATCTATTGTTGTGCTGCACAGGGGGTAGATTATGAATCCTCAGCCATAGCTTTCTTCCCAATCTCCCTGCTGCTTCAGGGGTGAGTATGCTGCAATGGGTCCTATATCTGTTGCAGTATACACTCCCCAATATGCTGGTATGGCTACACTTCCAGGAACCCTAAGGGAGGTGGTGTCAAGAATGTGCTTTCTTCCTGCCCGCTCCAGCCATCCGCACCAATGGGGAAATAGCTGCTCTGCAGAGACTCCTAGTCCCTGCACTCTGGAATCAGAGGTGTGACAGTGCCTTATTTTCCCTTACTTTCTTGTATCTAGAAGGCCTACTTTGACTTGCCTGCCACGGATGCCACTGACTAAACCTATCTGAAGGCAAAGATCCTCGCATGATCGGGGTTAACAGCAGTGGTAAGGGCCCAGAGGTTCTATGAGTGGAAATACCAGGAGAACAAACCCCTGAGGTCCCAGCTATTCGACCTCATACACCTTGCACGGAAGTGGTTACAGTCCAAAGTGTGCAGGCCGGAGGAGATTTTGGAGACCCTGGTCATAGACCATTACATGCGGGGACTGCCGCCAGATCTCTGCAAATGGGTAGGCCAGAACGATTCGTCCACTTACGACGAGATGATCACACTGGTAGAAAGATGGATGACAGCCAGGGAACTGACCCGACTACCCAAGGAAGGCCCCTTTCGAAGCAAGCACCCAACCCCAACCCTGGAAGGTTGGGCAGCCAAACCCCCGGGGAGTCCTAGGTTGAAGAAGACGGGGGCGAAAACCAGCAGGGACCCCAGAAGGAAGGGATTGGCCTGAGTGGGGGGAGCCCCGGGACTAAACCCCATAACCCCTGGGATAGGGGAGTAATTAAAAGCAATTATAGATGTTATGCATGTGGGGAGTGGGGACACATAGCAGCACAGTGTCCCAGCACTGAGGAGCCTACGCAATGTAACTTGGGGGATTGGGAGGTCCCATGCTCCCTTATCACCTTGTGGGGGTCGCATTAGCCGCACATAATTACACCAGGCCAGTGAGGATAAATGGAGCAGAGACTACAGTGCTTGTGGATTCTGGGAGTGCTATCAGCCTTATATCGGGTAAGCTGGTTAAAAATAGTCAGCTGTTACAAGCCAAACACGTAGCAGTGACATGCGTGCATGGGGCCGTGAGCCATTACCCCACCCTCCCAGTGGAGATAGAGGTTCAGGGAAACCCCATTGAGGTGACCGTGGGTGTAGTTCCTAATCTCCCATATCCTGTAGTCATTGGGAGGGACTATCCAGGGTTTGATAATTTACTCCCCCTGAGAGGCTGGAGGGAGTTGGGGACCCTGAGGACAGTGGCTTGTCACCGGGGGAATGTCAACCCCTGATGTTCGCTGAGATTTCTCAGGATCTGTTCTCAGCCCCCCAGAAGACCCGGAAGACATAAAAAGAGAGGAAGGCCACGAAGGCCTTGGGAACCTGGATCCTAACCCAGGGCCAGAAGACCACCCTAGTAGGCAGATGGACACGAGCAGCCAACAGAGAAACTTCCACCACAGAAGGGAAGCCAGAAACTGCCTCCAGCCATGACGGTGGTGAACCATTGGAAGAAACAGAAGCCGGCCCCTGGGAGCTTGGGCAGGTTAGTCCCGGAAGAGAGACTTTTGGGCGGGACCAGGCGGAGGACCCCAGATATGATAACGCCAGGAAAGAGGTGGCCGAGATCGATGAGATACCCATGGATGGGAAAGTCCGGGGTCCTGGACCTCACTTTATAGTGAAGAAAGATCTCCTGTACCGCGTAGTGCAAATGCAGGAGCAAGAGATACAACAGCTTCTGGTGCCACGAAAACATCAGAAAGCCATATTGAGTCTCGTCCACAGTCCCCTGTTTGGAGGACACCTAGGGGTAGAGAAAACCCAGGCACGGATCCTGCAGAGGTTCTTCTGGCCAGGAGTACATGAAGATGTCTGGCAATACTGCACCTCTTGTCTGGAGTGTCAGTTACATAGCCCTCGCCCACACTTGTGGGCTCCTTTGATACCTCTTCCAATAATAGAGGTTGAATGGATAGCCATGGATCTGGTAGGACCCCTAGAGAAGACAGCTCAGGGCCACCAACTTGTGCTTGTTGTACTGGACTATGCAACCCAGTACCCGGAAGCTGTTCCCCTGCGCAACACAGCTTCCAAGACAATAGCTAAGGAGCTAGTACAGATCTTTGCCTGGGTTTGGCTACCCAAGGAGATATTGACTGATCAGGGCACGCCTTTCATGTCCAAGTTGATGAAAGATCTCTGTTCATTGCTCCATGTACAAGCCCTATGGACCTCTGTATACCACCCGCAAACAGATGGCCTTGTGGAAAGGTTCAATAGGACTCTCAAGGCCATGATCAGGAAAGTCTTGAGCTGGGATGGGAAAGATTGGGATACCCTATTGCCTTACCTCGTGTTCACCATCTGGGAGGTTCCGCAAGCCTCCATGGGTTTCTCTCCATTCGAACTACTATATGGGCGCCACCCTCGGGGCATATTGGATATATCCAGAAAAGCCTGGGAAGAGGAGCCAAATCCCGGAAGGAACATAGTTGAGCATGTACTGCAGATGAGAGATCGGATAGCCTGAGTTACGCCCATTGTACGGGAACACTTGGATAGAGCACAGGAGACCCAACGAACCCATTAAAACCACCAAGTGAAGCTTCTGCGGTTCCAACCAGGGGATCAGGTGATGGTACTTGTGTCCACAGCAGAAAGTAAACTGTTGGCCCAGTGGCAGGGACCCTACGAAATAATCGAAGCCGTGGGAGAGGTGAACTATAAGGTGCAGCAGCCAGGCCACCGGAAATCGGAGCAAATTTACCACATCAATCTTCTAAAACCTTGGCACGATCAAGAGGCATGCTTAGTCATGCAGGAGACCCTTCCCCACGAGGTAACTTACATGAGCAAGTGAGGATATCATCTGACTTGACGCCGATCCAAAAGATCGAGGCAGCCGACATGATTAATCGCAACAGAGATGTGTTCTCTACAAAACCAGGGTGGACGACTGAGACCTATCACCATATCCACATGATCCCCGGAGCCAAGGTAACATTGAGACCCTACCAAATCCCAGCAGCCAAAAGAGAGGAAATCAAGGCCGAAGTAAAGAAAATGTTAGAATTAGGGGTTATTGAAGAATCTTACAGTCAGTGGTCCAGTCCAATTGTTCTAGTGCCTAAACCTGACAGTATCATGAGATTCTGTAATGACTTTCGCCGACTGAATGAAATATCCCATTTGATGCATACCCCATACTACGCATTGACGAACTGGTTGATCGACTGTGTAGTGCCCGATTCACCCTGGATGGGCTATTCCAGTACACTATCCTCCGTTTTGAGCTACATGGGGCCCCAGCCACATTCCAGCGCCTCATGGATAAGCTGCTGCGCCCCCATACTAGTTATGCAGCTGCATACCTAGATGATGTCATCATCCATACGCCAGACTGGGGAACCCACTTGGAGAAAGTTGAGGCAGTACTGCACACCTTAAGGCACGCTGGCCTCACTGCTAATCCCACTAAATGCGCCATAGGGTTAGCAGAGGCTAGTTACCTGGGATATATTGTGGGAAGGGGCATAGTGAAACCCCAAACGAATAAGCTAGAGGCAATTCAAAACTGGTCCCAGCCAACCCGAAAGAAGCAGGTCCGTTTGTTCCTAGGAGTGGTAGGCTACTACCGATGGTTTATTCCCCATTTTGCCACTAGGGCAAGTCCCCTAACAGACCTGGTGAAGGCTCAAGGTCCAGACATGGTAAAGTAGACCAACGGAGCAGAGGGGGCATTTACAGACCGTCACACGGCCCTCTGTAATGACCCCATACTCATAGCCCCAGACTTTAACAGGGAATTTATTTTACAAACAGACGCTTTTGAGGTGGGGTCTGTTGCAAATGGTGGGAGAAGAGGAACACCCGATCCTCTACCTAAGCAGAAAGCTTCTCCCAAGAGAACAGAAATATGCAGTAGTCGAAAGAGAATGCCTTGCTGTCAAATGGGCTATGGAGACACTGCGTTACCTCTTAGGCCAGCAATTTACTCTTGTCACGGACCATGCACCCCTTCAGTGGATGCAGCGGAATAAGGAAAAGAATGCAAGGGTCACCACGTGGTTCTTATCCCTCCAACCATTCCAGTTCCTCATACGGCACAGAGCTGGATGTCACCATGGCAACGCTGATGGTCTATCACAAGCCTACTGCCTGGTGTCCCAAGTTGCCCAACTCTATGGTGTTGAGCGGGGCGGTGGGGGGATATGTGACGGGGCAAGGGCAGATGGCTATAGAAAAGCAGTCCTTTTGGGATCCAGGAAGTGGGCGGGCAAAGCCCGTCCACTGCTAAAGGATCACCCCCAGCCTAAAAGGGGGATCCACAGGACCTAGATACCCAAAAAATTCTGGGGGACAACTAATGAAATAACAGGGACAGGAGTGTGGTCAAAGGGTCAAATGAAGGGAACCGGATGGGGACACGGGGCAGAGTACCCCAGACAGCGCCCACTGCTCCTCAAAGGCATCAAGGGAGTCAGAGGACGCCACCCAGAGGAACTCTGCCCGGATACGTGAACGGACCGAGGATCGGAAATAGGCCCCACAGTCACAGGGGACTCCATCGGCCAACCTCCTCACTCTGGTTTTATAGATGTCCATTTTAGCTAGGGCCAGGAGGAGGTTGACCAGGAGATCCCATGACTTTGTGGGGCCATGAATAGGGAGTGCATAAATGAGAAGGTGAGGGGAGAAGTACAACCAAAAACGTAATGAAATATTGGTGAGGAGCCGGAATAGGGGCTGCAGCCTGGCACACTCCAAGTATATATGTGCCAGGGTATCCCTCACGCCGCAAAAGGGGCAGGTGTCTGGGATTGAGGTGAACCGCGCTAAGTACACTCCCTTGCTCACGGCTCCGTGAAGGAGCCACGAACTGACATCCCCGGCGAGCCTTGGAACTAAGGTGGAATATAGGCTGGCCCACCGGAGCTCCTCACCCTCCGAAGGTGGCAGGAGGTCCTGCCATTTTGTATTGGGGCGGACATGAGGGTGCAGGCGTGAAGGCTGTGGAGCACGAGCGTGTATAGATGTTTTCTTGGCGTGTTTTGAAAGCAGACCGGCTGCACGAGATGCAGCCGGCTTCTAGTGAAGGGGTGAAGGGGTCGGTTGGGTCCACGGGGCAGGGATCCAATTAAAAGGTCCGGCGGGCCTGGGGTAACGGGTGGTTGGGGCATGCCCTCGTGTAGGAACTGGTCGAGATGAACCCGAGCAGTGGGCGGCAAAGCGGCCTTCACCTCCTGAAGTACGCGCCGGGGAGTACAAGGTCTGGAAACCCCATGCGCTGAGCGAGCGTCAGGGGATCCAGCCAGTCTCCCCGGTCATAGTCCAGGAGGTCTCCGACTCTTGTGACCTCTGCCAGGACCAACCTCCTGCGCACCGAGCGGGACTCCGCCACCTCCATACGGAGCTGGGGGTTGTGTAGCATGGGCTCCGCGAGGAGATCTGCCCCCTCGGTGGCCACCACCAGACCTGGTCATTGAAAAGAGTTTCCAGGTCTGGAGGAGGTCTTGGTAGAAGACTGGCAGCCCGGAGAGGTCTCGCGGAAGACCTCTCGGATGGAGATAAAGGAGCTGCCGGTCGCATCGGAGCCCTCGGAAGCGACGCAGGAAGGCATGCGCCAGTATGCTCCACGCCGGACTACCTGCACCATAAAGGAGCCTCTGCAGGGTTTGGAGGCGGAAGACATGGACCTGAGTAAGCAGACATTTTAGGCCCTGCCCTCCCTCCTGCAGAGGTAGATAGAGAACCCCTGCAGGGACCCAGTGCAGTCCTGACCAAAAGAACTCCAGAATCGATGTCCGGAGGTTGGCCAGGAAACCCGGGGCCGGGACCAGGGTGTTGAGCCGGTACCAGAGCATGGACAGGATTAGTTGATTAAGCATCAGCGCTCTCCCTCGAAGGGAGAGGCACAAGAGTAGTCCTGTCCATTTCTGGAGCCGCTCTATCACCCCGCCCTCTAAATTCTGCCAGTTCTCCGGCGGAGAGGGATGAGTGGCAGAAAGGTAAACACCGAGATAGAGCAGCGGAGCCGTGCTCCACCAGATGGCCTGAAGTGCGGGTGGGAGGCAGCTCGCCTGCCGCCAGTCCCTTACCACCAAGCCAGAGCTCTTGACCCAGTTGACCCGCGCAGAGGAGGCTGCCAAATAGATGGCCTGGCAAACCTCCACCAGCACCAAGTCGCCTGGACCACGAGGAGCACGTCCTGGACCACGAGGAGCACGTCATCAGCGTACGCCGACAGGACCGGCCGCAGCTCCGGCTCCCACAGCACCAACCCTGTCAACCTCCTTCGGAGGAGACAGAGGAAGGGCTCGATTGCCAGAGTGTACAGCTGGCCCAAGAGGGGGCACCCCTGCCGTACTCCTCGCCCGAAGCTGACCGGTTCGGTCAGGGTCCAGTTGAGCCTGACCAGACACTCTGCGGAAGTGTACAGCGCCCGGAGAAAACCCACAAACTTGGGTCCGAAGCCAAACGCTTGCAGAGTGCTCAGGAGATACCCGTGATCCACCCTGTCGAACGCCTTCTCCTGATCTAAGGACAGGAGGGCGAACGAAAGACCATCCCTACATCCAAGTTCCAAAAGGTCCCGGACCAGATATAGGTTGTCGAAGATGCTGCGGCCTGCGATGGTGTAGGTCTGGTCTGGATGGACCACGTCCACCAGCATGGACCCTAGCCGCAGTGAGATGGCTTTTGCCACGACTTTGTAGTCCATGCTGAGGAGCGAGACGGGACGCCAATTTCGTAAATCACAGAGGTCCCCCTTCTTCGGCAATAAGGCGAGCACGGCTCGCCTGCACGAAAGAGGGAGGACCCCGCTCTGCAAAGACTCGTCCCAGACGCTGACTAGGTCTGGGCCGAGGACGTCCCAGAACACGCGATAGAACTCCACGGTCAGCCCATCCATGCCTGTAGATTTATTAGTGGGCATGCGACGGAGGGCTTCCGAGAACTCGGCCAGAGTGAGAGGCAGCTCTAACCGGTTTCGGTCGCCTGTGCTGACTGTTGGGAGCTCCTCCCAAAGCACTCTGCAAGCGTTAGGATCGGTCGGATCCGGGGAGAAAAGGCTTGCGTAGAAGGCTCTCGCCCTCCTGCACATCTCCACCGGATCCGTGAGGGGGGTGCCATCTTCTGCCTTTTGGCAGATGATATGTTTCTTAGCCCCCCTCTTTTTCTCCAGGGCGTAGAAGAAGTGGGAGCCGCGATCCATCTCCCGAAGGAGACGGATGCGGGATCGAACAAAGGCACCCCAGGCCCGATGGTCCTCGAGGGTCCGGAGCTCCTCCCGCTTCTCCCGGCATGCTCCGCAGAGGGGTGGATCCTCGGGGCTGGCAGCCAGATGCCTCTCCAGCTCTAAGACCTCCTGTTCCAACTGCTCTATCGCCGCATCCCTCCGTCGGCTTGCGCCCCGGGTGTAGTCACGGCAGAAGAGCCAGGCGCACAGCTTCCCTAGGTCCCACCACCGCCGCGCCGAGGGAAAGGCACACGCTGCCCTCGCCAGGCCAGCCAGAACTCCCGGAAGGACGCCACGAAGCTCGCATCCTCCAGCAAGCTGTTGTTAAAATGCCAATAGGCTGGCCCCGGCCTCTCCGCGCAGAGGGAGGCTGTCACGGTGGCTATATGATGGTCAGAAAATGGGGCCGGCCGGATGCTCGAGGAGTGGGCTCGTGAAAGATGAAAGCGTAATAAATAAATGCGGTCCAACCGGGAGTGGCGTGACCGATGGGCCTCCACCCGGACAAAGGTGAACGTGGAAGTGTCATCCGGGTGGTGGTCGCGCTAGACGTCCACCAGGGAGTGGTGTTTGACTATCTCCTGGAGGACGGCGACGGCGGCCGGGCTCTGCTCGGTCCCCGAGCGGTCCCGCTCCTCAAGCGTGATGTTAAAGTCCCCTCCCAGGATCAGGCACGCCTGAGGATCCAAGGTGCCGAGGAAGATGGACGCCTGCTGATAGAATTGCAGCCGCTCTGGGCTCGCTGCTGGGGCATAGATGTTGACGAGGTTGACTACGAGCCCCTCCATGCGGACCCAGAGGTGCAGCAGGCGACCCGGCACAGCCTCGGTGACTCCCAGCACCTCGGGCCGTAGGTCGGGTGAGAACAGGGTCGCAACTCCCGCCGTACGAACTGTGAGGTGGCTAAAGTAGACCCTGTCCCCCCAATCCAGCCGCCACCTGTCTTCAGCGGTCGGATCCGTATGGGTCTCCTGCAGGAAAACCACAGAGTATCTCCCCTCCCGAAGGAAGGAGAGCACCTGGGACCTGCGGAGACCCATCCTACAGCCACGGGTGTTCAATGTTGCAATGGTAAAGGGTGCCATGAGGAGGGCTGGGGGGTATCCTCACGGGCAGGGATGTTCGTGGCTCCCAGCGGGCCACGCAGCAGTCCATGACCCACCCCGTAGGTGAGTAAGGAGTCACGGAAGAGGCGGACCCGCTGGTAGGCCACGGCGCCCTGCCTTCCGGTCCTTTTACCCTCCCCCATGAAGGCTCTTGCGGCCCGGAGGATTTGATTTAACTCCCCCCATCACTGGAGGACAAGTTGGACTTTGTTACGGGAGCCACGGACATCTTCTAGGAACTCCCGCAACTCCTCTCACAGCGCATTGGGGGCTGGAGTTACGGTCTCCTGATTACTCCCCGATGGGGCCCTTGGTACAGCCCCATGACCCACCGAGACGGGCCGACAGGGTGCGGACCCCTGACGGGGCTCCTGATAAGTTGGCTTAAATGCTGGGGCGATAGGGGGCGGCGGAGGGAAGATAGCAGCCCCTGGTAGGTCGGGACGGGGAAACACAAAGGCCGCTCCCTGGGGATCATCTGTGGGCAAGGGGAAGGAGACAGTCCCAGGGGCGGCAATAACATCTCGGGATGTGGTCGGGATAGGGACAGGGGCAGGGGCAAGGTTAGAGGTGAGAGTCTGGGCGGGTAGAGGGCTCTCAGTGATGCCGGGTGCAGGCTCTATGGTGGATTTGGCAGCCACGGCATAAAGGGGTGGACTCCCTCCTGTAGGGCCCTCTCCCGGGAAGGAGGTCGAACGCTCCTCACCAATGATGGGTGCCCCTGATGGCTCAGGTCCCAGCCGCGTGGCACTGGCCGTCACCTGAACAGGTTCGGCGGCCCTCAGTGGGGTGCCATCTGCAGCTGGGTTGACGGTGGAGTCCAGGGGCCCCTCGGAGGTGGGAGCGGAAGCAACGGTTAGGGGGAGGGAGCATGGGGAAAGGGGGGCTGGAGTGAAGTCGCCTATATCAAGGCCCGCTGGCATAGGGTCGTCCTCCCTCTGGGTGACCGGGGTCAGACCCAGGGCCTCGATCTCCTCGTATATTGATGGGAGATCAGTTTCCGCCACCCCGGGATTCTCCCCGCTGCCACCTGACGTGACTGTTGCCTCGGGGCACACTGAGGTCTCAGATGGAGCCTTGGGGTCCTTGGAGGAGAGGGACTCCTGTGGAGGGGAGATACCACCTTCCAGTGCTGCCACATCTTCCCCAACTGGCACCGGTGGATGGAACACACCCGTGGGTAAAGCGGAAGGTTCGGCATCGGTGCCCCCCTTCCTGGTCTTCCGGGGGGCCTCCGCATCAGATGGGAGGAGCGGAGCTCGAGCCTTCCGCTTGCCCCGCTTCCCCTGGACTAGGGCCAGCTCTCCATGGCATCATCCGGGGGCTGGCTAGCAAGGGTTGTGTCGGGGGCAGAAGCGATGGCTCAGGGACTCGAGGGGGTAACGGTGGGGTAGCACAAGGGAGGGAAGATTCCCCTCTGGGCGGGCCCTCTCCCATGCCTGGCAGTGTCCTTGCCGCACCCTCCTCCACAGGCCCCGCCAGATTGCAAGCAGTGGGGGCGGGGCTCTCCCGCTCATCTGGGTATAGTTGGGGAGGTGCCCCTTGGGCCCAAGCAGGAGCAATGGTGGACTGTGAAGGAGGAGGGGTGGTTTCAGGTGCCAGGCAGCCAGGGGTGCCGGCGATGATGGGGCCGGTGCCCTGCCAGGGCTTGGGGGTCCCGGATGCCCCTCCTTGCCGGGCCGGGGGCAGTCCCTCCGGACGTGCCCCATTGCCCGGCAGAGGTAGCACCGGGCCTCCCCCGTGGAATAATGCACCCGGTAATGGGCCCCCTGGTAGGGGACTAGGAAGGACCCCTCCAGCGCCTCTCCGTCACGCGCTGCCGGCGGCAGTTGAAGCTGCACTTGCCTGCGGAACAAGAGGACTTGACAGAGGGCGGGGTCTTTGCAGCCCAACGGGAGAGGGCTGATAACAGAGATGGGCTTCCCCAAGGTAGAAAGGGCAGGTAACAGGGCGGCATTGGGGAGAAAGAGAGGGACGGAGGTCAGGACCAGGCGGACACCCAGGTCCTCTAGCGGCTCTAAGGGGACAAAGACGCCCCCCACTGCCAGGCCCTTCTCCACCACCTCCTGGGCGGCGGCCTCCGATGTTAAGAAGAAGATGACCTTGCCATACATTTTGGAGGCCGCCACAATGGCCTCACCACCCTCGCCAATGCCCGCACTTAGGTCTCCACGTGCTTCCTGGTCATGGTGGGAAAGGGGCCCCGGCCGCTATAGATGGTAGTGGAGGCGGTGGGCAGGGGGGCTGCCGCCACCTGGGCGTACGCCCTGAGTTCCGGGGGAGGGACACCCGCAGAGCTGGTGGAGGGAACAGTGGGGAGGGACGCCCCAGCCGGCGGTGGGGCTGGGGCATTGGGGGCAGCCCCTGCCATGGAGGGCCTGGTCTTCTTAGCAGGTTCCTTCCCTTTCTTCTTCCCCTGGCCCTTCCCGCCAGCTGGGGTGGCTCCCCCCAAATCTGAGGGGGTGAGAGACATGGCAGCAGTGGAGGTCACCCCGGTGCCCGTCGCTGCTGGTGCCCCAGCGGGGGCGGTGGCAGATGATTCGGCAGCAGAGGTAGAAGCTTGGGGGGGTGACGGAGGGGTAGTCGGGGGAGGGGGAGCTCGGGCTGCTGGAGGGGTCCCACCCGTCTCATCCCCCACCATCATGAGCAAGGAGGGAAGGGGGGACACCAGAAGGAAGAGGGGAAGCAGGTCGACCACTCCTCCCCGCTAGGCTGCAGGCAGGGGAGGAGGGCGCCAAAAGGGGTGGGCTGGACGGGGGGCAATCAGGGGTTAGGGGTCAGTCACCGACACAAGGTGGAATTCCGGCTCCTCTTGGTGCACTAGGGGAGGGGGGATACAACAATATTGGGGGTGCAGTGAAGAGGGTTGCAACTAAAATGGGGAATTGCACAAGTGCATAGGAGGGGGCATGGGCACACGGAGCGAGGGGCTAAGCGGTCTGGTGGTAGAACAGGGAAACCAAGGGGTTAGCTTCAGAGGCTGGGACGGGGCAAACAAACAAAGACTGCAGAAGGAAATGGGTGGGGCAGGCAAACAAACTGAAGCTAGTAAGGGGGGCTGGGGCAAAAGGGGGGGCAAAGCTACAAGTGGCATATGGGGCAGGTAGTAAAGGGCAAAGCTGGGGTGTAGGCAGTCCGGGGGGGCACATGTGCCCACGTGCACTTGCACAAGTCTTTTTTTAAGCTGGCTGCTGCTTCTGGCCCAAAGGGTGGAAATAGGGCATGGCAAGCCAAGCAAGCAGCTGAGTCCAGAGGCAGGAGCTGAGGCAGATGGTACACAGCCAGTGGGGGTGGTGGAGGGGGCAGCGATGGTGGTAGTAGTGGTGGGGGTTGGAGGGACACACAGATGGATTGGGGGACATCTCCACGCCACACCCCCTGTGTCCCTACAAACACAGTCAGGAC